>NW_027507753.1:230000-830000 GCF_037356315.1 Lithobates pipiens | reverse complement strand
CCACCTATCAGTGTCATCAATCCCCAATAACACCGGATCCCAGTGCCACCTATCAGTGCCACTTGTTGCCAGTGTTACCTGTCAGTGTCATGTGTTATCAGGCCACATACCAGTGCCATCTGTCATCAGTGACACCTATCAGTGCCATCTGTCCCCAATGCCACCTATCAGTGCCTTCTGTCCTCAGTGCCTCCTATCAGTGTCACCAGTCCCCAGTGCCACCTATCAGTTCCATCTGTCCCCAATGCTACCTATCAGTGCCATCTATCCCCAGTGCCACCAGTCCCCAGTGTCTATCAGTGTCATCTGTCCCCAATGCTACCTATCAGTGTCATCTATCCCCAGTACCACCAGTCCTCAGTGCCACCTATCAGTGTCATCAATCCCCAATAACACCGGACCCCAGTGCCACCTATCAGTGCCACCTGTCGCCAGTGTTACCTGTCAGTGTCAGGTGTCATCAGTGCCAAGTATCAGTGCCATCTGTCCTCAGTGCCATATCAGTGCCATGTCAGTGTCACGTGTGATTATCCTGGTGCTCCAGGGCCTTCAAATGTGTAATAAATAGTTAACAAGTTAGATGTGTAATTTATGCTCCTAGAACACATGATGGCGCTCCCTGCATGTTGAGCCTCTCTATGTGGCCAGGCTGTGAAAAGTCCCACACATGTGGTATTGTAATACTCAGGAGGAGTAGCAGAATGTATTTTGGGGGGTGTGATTTGTGGTATACACATGCCACGTGAGAGAAATAACCTATTACAATAGGTGAAAAAAATCAAAAAATGAAAAATCTTAATTTTGCAAAGAATTGTGGGAAAAAATGACAACATCAAAATGCCTCACTATGCCTCTTACTAAATACCTTGGAATGTCTACTTTCCAAAAAGGGGTAATTTAGGGGGTATTTGTACTTTCCTGACTTGTTCGGGTCACAAGAAGCGAGATCGGCCACCAGTACATCAGATGTGATCAATTTTGTGCGATTCGCACCACAGCTTGTAGACTCTCTAACTTTCACAAAGACCAAATAATATCCACTAATTTGGGTTATTTTTTTACCAAAGATATGTAGCAGTATAAATTGTGGCCAAAATTTATGAAGAAAAATTAATAATTTGCAAAATTTTGTCACAGAAACAAAGAAATATGCGTTTTTTTTTTCAAAATTTTCGGTCTTTTTTCATTTATAGCGCAAAAAATAAAAACCCCAGAGGTGATCAAATACCACCAAAAGAAAGCTCTATTTGTGGGAAAAAAGGACAAAAAATTCATTTGGGTACAGTGTTACATGACTGAGTAATTGTCATTCAAAGTGTGAGAGCACCGAAAGCTGAAAATTGGTCTGGGCACAAGGGGGTGGGGGGGTGGGGGGGGGGGGGGGCGGGGGTGCCCAGTGATCAAGTGGTTAAAAACAACAGTGTCAAAATAAAAAATAAAATAAGAAAAAAAAGTTTTTATTTTTTTTAAAAAGCGCCCCGTCTTGCCGAGCGCACACACGTGCAGAAGCGAACGCATATTCGTAAGCGGCGGCGCACATATGAAAGCGGCGGTCAAACCACACACACACACATGTGAGGTATCGCCGCGATCCTTAGAGCGAGAGCGATAATTCTATCCCTAGTCCTCCTCTGCGACTCTACACTGGTAACCAGTATGATTTTTTTTTTTTTTTTTTTTTAAACGTCGCCTATGGAGATTTTTTAAGGGTAAAAGTTTGTCGCCGTTCCACGAGCGGAGCGCAATTTTTTTTTTTTTTGAAGCGCGACATGTTGGGTATCAATTTACTCGGCGGAATATTATCTTCCACAATATATAAAAAAAAAAAATAATAATAATAGGCTAACTTTACTGTTGTCTTATTTTTTTATTATTGTTTATTTATTATTATTATTGTTTACTTTAATAAAATAAAATTGTATTTTTATAAAGTGCGCTTGTATAAGCGCTGTGCAAATATGGCGTGACAGAAAGTATTGAGCAACTCCTAATTAAGCAAGTCTCCGCCTCCGCCTGAGTCTATAATTTTTACTGGACCTGAAAATACCGTCTGGCACATGCGCGGGTAAAGCCGCGTGAAAGGGCCGTTACCGACGTCGCCGCACCAGACGTGACGTAGGGTTGAAGGATCTTCAGAAGTTGATATATTGTTTTTTTTTTTTTAGAACACCAGAATCCATCTGCCCTTAGTTCAGGCATGAAGCGCAGGAGGGTGTGGCTTAACTGAAACACCCCCCTCCCCCCCCCACCGTGAAGACTCCTGGGATGTATGACATCATAGTTAATGAAGAAATGTAAAAAAAAATAATAATAATAATAAAATAAAAAGTGTCAAATAAATAAATAAATAAATGAATCTCCCGTAGTTTCCTCTGTATTTAGTGATGAGAGCAGGGTGAGGAATAAAGATCATTTATTGATTGAGAGACGGAAGGATCCACTTCAATTATACACTAGATATAAAAAAAATACAAATAAAATACAAAAAAATTAAAATAAATAAACATTACATATAAAAAAATACAAATAAAAAAAAAAAAAAAAGAATAAACATTACATATAAAAAAATACAAATAAAATACAAAATAAATAAATATTAGATTAAAAAAAAAATAAAAAAAATAAACATTAGATATAAAAAATACAAATAAAATACACAAAATAAAAATAAATAAACATTAGATATACAAAAAAAATATATAAATAAAATACAAAAAAATAAACATCAGCTATAAAAAAAAATACAAATAAAATACAAAATAAATAAATATTAGATTAAAAAAATAAAAAATAAAAATAAACATTAGATATAAAAAAATACAAATAAAATACAAAAAATAAAAATAAATAAACATTAGATATACAAAAAAATATATAAATAAAATACAAAAAATAAAAATAAACATCAGCTATAAAAAAAATACAAATAAAATACAAAATAAATAAACATTAGATTAAAAAAAATAAAAATAAAATAAAAATTAATAAATAAACATTAGATATAAAAAAATACAAATAAAATACAAAAAATGAAAATACATATAGATGATACACAAAAATAGAAAATAAACCGAATTAAAAAAAAAATGTACAAAAGTACAAAAAATAATCAATATAGATAAAATATAAATAAAACCCTATGGTCCAAAATAAATACTCACCACATGTCCCCTCGACAATATATGGAGGACTCTCCCCCCCCCCCACCGGGGGGAAGTCCTCCAGAAAACTGTAATGTGATTGGTTGGTTGGTTGCTGGTCTTGTCACTTCGTGTCTCCCCTCACACATTACATATAGAAGGTGGCCTGTCAGGCCGCTCTGTAGAATTGTCTCTGGACAAGGGCAATAAAGTTGTTCAGTACAAACTCCTCCAATCAGCGTCCGGCGTTCCGCGCATGCGCCCTCCCCCTCGCCAGTCCCAAGATGGCGGCCCCCTGCCGCTTGCTCGGAGTCTCCTCCGCCTGGTTCTCCGCCCGCCGGCGCCTGTCCTCCCCGCCGAGCTCCGCCGCCGTCCGCAGCACCTTCCTCCGGTACCTGGAGGAGAGACACGGACACCGGCACGTCCCGTCCTCCGCCGTCCGCCCCCGGGGGGACCCCACACTCCTATTCGTCAACGCCGGCATGAACCAGGTGACGTCACATGACAGGGGGCGGGGCTGGGAGGGTTGTCATGGTGATGGAAGCTGCTGGGCGGGGTCTGTGAAAGATTGACAGCTGAGAGACCAATGAGGGGGAGGATATACAGAGGGGCGGGGTTATGTAATCTATTTATTATAATGAGGATTATTCTATATCATATTTATGTGTCACCGGGGGTGACCCCGAACCAGGAAGTGTACACCGGGGGTGACCCCAAACCAGGAAGTGTAGACGGGGGTGACCCCCAAACCAGGAAGTGTAGACGGGGTGACCCCCAAACCAGGAAGTGTAGACGGAACTGTCCCCGAACCAGGAAGTGTAGACGGGGGTGACCGCAAACCAGGAAGTGTAGACGGGGGTGACCCCGAACCAGGAAGTGTAGACGGGGTGACCCCCAAACCAGGAAGTGTAGACGGGGTGACCCCCAAACCAGGAAGTGTAGACGGGGTGACCCCCAAACCAGGAAGTGTAGACGGAGGTGTCCCTGAACCATTAAGTGTAGACGGGGGTGACCCCCAAACCAGGAAGTGTAGACGGGGGTGACCCCCAAACCAGGAAGTGTAGACGGAACTGTCCCCGAACCAGGAAGTGTAGACGGGGGTGACCCCGAACCAGGAGGTGTAGACGGGGTGACCCCCAAACCAGGAAGTGTAGACGGAGGTGATCCCGAATCGGGAAGATAAAAATGATACAAATAAATCCCGAATGTAGCCGGAGTGTCGGAGAAACTCAGGAGAATATTTAACCAACATCTCATCCCTGTGTCCTTCAAACCCAACAAAACACTGAGCCAGAAGCCATCCAGAAGACCTGACACAAGTGTGGAAGACATGGGATGTCTTTGGCCCCCCACCTCTATTCATGGATGGTGGTTCCAATGTGACAGAGATGGCCACTTTCACCTCTAATGGAAACCAGTTGTCCTCTCTATCCAAAATGTGTCCTCAACATCTACAAGATCAGGAAATCCTCCTCTGGACCACTGAACAAAGAAAAGAAGCAGAACACAAGGAGTAACGGAGTCATCCTGAATAGCTGGAGTGTTGGAAAAACTCAGAAGGATTTTCAACAAACATCCCATCCCTGTGTCTATCAAGCCCGGCGATACTGAAACATCCTAAAGACCCAACACAAGGGACGTAACAAGGTATGTGCAGTGCAGTGAGGAACACAAAGATCTCCACATTGACTATCCAACCTCACAACACACCAATAGCCTGACATAGGAGACTGAATTCTACAGGTCAGCAGTCTTCATACATCGCAAGGAAAAAGGACATAAAGTACTTCTGAGGACAGAGAGGACCACTGGTACAAGAGGTATGGAAGAGGCCATCTACATCACACTGGAGAAAAACCATCCATGCAGGGCTGGTGCAAGGATTTTTGACACCCTAGGCAAAACCTAATTCTGCTGCCCCTCTTGGCTCCACCCCTAATTCCACCCCCTATGCCCTGCCCATGTATACCCCACCTTTTTAATGAAGCGTCCATCAAATGCAGCCTACCAGCTCCCATCAAGTGCAGCCTACCAGCTCCCATCAAATGCAGCATACCAGCTCCCATCAAATGCAGCCTCACCAGCGCCCATCAAATGCAGCCTACCAGCTCCCATCAAATGCAGCCTCACCAGCTCCCATCAAATGCAGCATACCAGCTCCCATCAAATGCAGCCTCACCAGCTCCCATCAAATGCAGCATACCAGCTCCCATCAAATGCAGCCTCACCAGCGCCCATCAAATGCAGCCTACCAGCTCCCATCAAATGCAGCCTACCAGCGCCCATCAAATGCAGCCTACCAGCGCCCATCAAATGCAGCCTACCAGCTCCCATCAAATGCAGCCTACCAGCGCCCATCAAATGCAACATACCAGCGTCCATCGAATGCAGCCTACCAGCGTCCATCGAATGCAGCCTACCAGCTCCCATCAAATGCAGCCTCACCAGCTCCCATCAAATGCAGCCTCACCAGCTCCCATCAAATGCAGCCTACCAGCGTCCATCAAATGCAGCATACCAGCTCCCATCAAATGCAGCCTACTAGCGCCCATCAAATGCAGCCTACCAGCGTCCATCAAATGCAGCCTACCAGCTCCCATCAAATGCAGCCTACTAGCGCCCATCAAATGCAGCCTACCAGCGTCCATCAAATGCAACATACCAGTGTCCATCAAATGCAGCCTACCAGCGTCCATCGAATGCTGCCTCACCAGCTCCCATCAAATGCATCGAATGCAGCCTCACCAGTGCCCATCGAATGCAGCCTCACCAGCGCCCATCGAATGCATTGTTGTGGCACGGCCCTCCGCCACTGCTGTGCCTCTGACACTGTGCGAAGGAAGCAGTGGCTGCCTGCTGATGCTGAGACTTAGTTGCTTGCTGCAGAGAGAAGAGAGTAGGAACACCAGTGGCCGGGCGCCCCCCTAGGCAGCAGTGCGTGCCCTAAGCGGCTGCCTAGTTTGCCTAGTGGTAGCACCGGCCCTGAATCCATGAATAGAGGTGAGGGTCAAAGGCATCCCATGTCTTCCACCTTTTTGTGTTGGGTCTTCTGGATCTCCAAGCTTCTGTCTCGGTGTATTTCTGGGCTTGAAGAACACGGGGCTCAGATGTTTACTAAAGACCCTTCTGAGTTCTCCCGACACTCCAGCTACATATAAGATGACTATATTACTTTGTGTCTTCTGCTTCTCCCCTCTCTTCGATGGGCCCATATTCCCATGTTTTTCTTGACCTTGTGGATGTTATGAAGTGAACATTTCTGGACAGAGGACAATGCCCCAACATAGGAGGGTGAATTCTAGAGGTCGGGACTCGGCAGTCTTCCTACACGTTAAAGAAAAAGGATATACTGTACTTTTGAGGCCACTGAGCTCTCAGTTCGGTCAGAGAGGACAACCGGTTTACACGAGGCATGAAAAAGGCCATCTACATCAAACTGGAACCGCCATCATTGAATTGGGGCAGGGGCCTTCTACACCATCTGTCACCATATATAATGCCACATTAACGGTTTACACATTCAGTCACGTGATATGAAGGATTAACACCTATGCAGACATACTGACACCAAAGATGGGATGATGTACTGTAACTAGAACAAGGTGGCTCCACAATTCTCACACCTTCGTCCTGTTTTTGGACCATCAACATCTACACCTTCCATGGTGATTCCATCACAATGGGATCGTCATTGGAATAAATAATGAAGGGGCCATGACCAGGGTATAGATGGGGTAATAGAAAAAAAGCTTGGAGAAGCTCCAAAAGGTCTTCAACATTCCAGAACAAGTCCAGGTGGGGTGGTATGCACTGTATACATACTGAATGACTCAGGGGGCTCGGTTACATCCATGGTAATGTGGTATACTCTTTCAGTTTAAGCCGGTCTTCCTGGGCACAGTGGACCCTCGTAGTGAGATGGCGCAATACCGCAGGGTGGTGAACAGCCAGAAGTGTGTGCGGGCCGGGGGGAAGCACAACGACCTGGAGGATGTGGGCCGAGACGTCTACCATCACACCTTCTTCGAGATGCTGGGGAACTGGTCGTTTGGTGATTACTTCAAGGTATGAAGATAAGTTGTGGGCACTTTGGAGCGTTGTCCTCCATGTATTAGCTATGGAGGGTTCACAGCTTTTCAGCAGCACCCAACCACCCCAGATTGAGGAAGGAGATCCACCCACAGAGCTTGTCTCTAACTAGACATTGCTGTAGAGCACTGACCACCCCAGATTAAGGAAGGAGACCCACCCACAGAGATTCCGTCTCTCACCAGACATTGCTGTAGAGCACTGACCACCCCAGATTCAGGAAGGAGACCCACCCACAGAGATTCCGTCTCTAACCAGACATTGCTGTAGAGCACTGACCACCCCAGATTCAGGAAGGAGACCCACCCACAGAGATTCCGTCTCTAACCAGACATTGCTGTAGAGCACTGACCACCCCAGATTCAGGAAGGAGACCCACCCACTGAGATTCCGTCTCTCACCAAACATTGCTGTAGAGCACTGACCACCCCAGATTCAGGAAGGAGACCCACCCACAGAGCTTGTCTCTAACTAGACATTGCTGTAGAGCACTGACCACCCCAGATTCAGGAAGGAGACCCACTCACAGAACTTGTCTCTAACTAGACATTGCTGTAGAGCATTGACCACCCCAGATTGAGGAAGGAGACCCACCCACGGAGCTTGTCTCTAACTAGACATTGCTGTAGCGCACTGACCACCCCAGATTCAGGAAGGAGACCCACTCACAGAACTTGTCTCTAACTAGACATTGCTGTAGAGCACTGACCACCTCAGATTGAGGAAGGAGACCCACCCACAGAGATTCCGTCTCTCACCAGACATTGCTGTAGAGCACTGACCACCCCAGATTGAGGAAGGAGACCCACCCACGGAGCTTGTCTCTAACTAGATATTGCTGTAGAGCACCAACCACCCCAGATTCAGGAAGGAGACCCACCCACAGAGCTTGTCTCTAACTAGACATTGCTGTAGAGCACTGACCACCCCAGATTCAGAAAGGAGACCCACCCACAGAGCTTGTCTCTAACTAGACATTGCTGTAGAGCACTGACCACCCCAGATTCAGGAAGGAGACCCACCCACAGAGATTCCGTCTCTCACCAGACATTGCTGTAGAGCACTGACCACCCCAGATTCAGGAAGGAGACCCAACCACAGAGATTTCATCTCTCACCAGACATTGCTGTAGAGCACTGACCACCCCAGATTCAGGAAGGAGACCCACTCACAGAACTTGTCTCTAACTAGACATTGCTGTAGAGCACTGACCACCCCAGATTCAGGAAGGAGACCCACCCACAGAGATTCCGTCTCTCACCAGACATTGCTGTAGAGCACTGACCACCCCAGATTCAGGAAGGAGACCCAACCACAGAGATTTCATCTCTCACCAGACATTGCTGTAGAGCACTGACCACCCCAGATTCAGGAAGGAGACCCACCCACTGAGATTCCGTCTCTCACCAGACATTGCTGTAGAGCACTGACCACCCCAGATTCAGGAAGGAGACCCACCCACTGAGATTCCGTCTCTCACCAGACATTGCTGTAGAGCACTGACCACCCCAGATTCAGGAAGGAGACCCACCCACAGAGCTTGTCTCTAACTAGACATTGCTGTAGAGCACTGACCACCCCAGATTCAGGAAGGAGACCCACCCACAGAGATTCCGTCTCTCACCAGACATTGCTGTAGAGCACTGACCACCCCAGATTCAGGAAGGAGACCCACCTACAGAGATTCCGTCTCTCACCAGACATTACTGTAGAGCACTGACCACCCCAAATTGAGGAAGACCCACCCACAGAGCTTGACTCTAACCAGACATTGCCGTAGAGCACCGACCACACCAGATTGAGGAAGGAGACCCACCCACAGAGCTTCAGTCTCCCACTAGACATTACTGTAGAGCACTGACCACCCCAGATTCAGGAAGGAGACCCATCCACAAAGCTTCAGTCTCTCACCAGACATTGCTGTAGAGCACCGACCACACCAGATTGAGGAAGGAGACCCACCCACAGAGCTTCAGTCTCCCACTAGACATTACTGTAGAGCACTGACCACCCCAGATTCAGGAAGGAGACCCATCCACAAAGCTTCAGTCTCTCACCAGACATTGCTGTAGAGCACCGACCACACCAAATTGAGGAAGGAGACCCAACCACAGAGATTCAGTCTCTCACCAGACATTGCTGTAGAGCAATAAGTACACGACCCTCACCAAAGTGTCCCAGAGGGAGCAGTCAGTCCTCCTATTTCTGTGATCAGGGGCCCCTTCTGGCCTTATTTTGTGGATTTTCTATCATGTTGTGGTTTTCCTGCTGTAGTCTTTCAAGTTTACTCTCCATTATCAAGCCCCTGCCTGGACACATCTGGCATGTTCCCTCCAACCCCTCCCAATAACAAGGTGATTCCACCCTCAGATCTGCCATTGCTGGGAGGTGGAATCTCCGGAGACTATAGAATGGGAGAGTCCCAGGAGACCATGAAATTAGCCTCCTTACCATGTCTGAGTGTTTTGAGTCATGTGACCTGATGTCTGGTTATATATCCTCCTTTTGTGTGTCTGTATTCTCCATATCAGAGGACCGGTATTGTCCCATCACCCCTCTCTCCATTCTCAGGAGGAAGCTTGCCACATGGCGTGGGAGCTGCTGACTCAGGAGTACCAGATCCCGGCTGATCGCCTCTATGTGACGTATTTTGGTGGAGATCCAGGGTTAGGCCTCCATGCTGACGAGGAGACCAGAGAGATCTGGCTCAGCCTGGGGTAAGTACAGAACATGCGGGCGCTCAATGTGCAGTACAGACCACATACCGGGACACTCTCTACGCTGGGTGTTCCTGCAGTCAGCGACAAGGGCTGGGGCAGTGAGCTGTGAGATTAGGCATCCCTGGTATCCCTACTTGTGTATAGAAGATGAGTTGTGGCCAGGGTGGGGCCAAGATTGACAGAATTATCACTTGCTACTCCTTAATGGTGTATATATTTGCGTGTACCTGGGACTGCATGGAGACACGTGTCATGGAGGCACTCTGAGGTCATAGGGTGACACAGAATGCTTGGGGGTGCTCTGGAGTCACAGAGGGTCACTAGATGATGTAGAGTGCTCTGGGGTAATAGGGTGACACAGGACTACTTGAGGTGCTCTGGAGTCTTGGGGTCACTAGATGATGTAGGGCAGGCCCGGACTAGCCATAGGGCCCACCGGGCACGGGCCACATGTCCTGGTAGGGCCTGTGACGGGAGTCATTTTGGGTGGGGGGTTTGTGGAACTCAGCTTACCCTGGAGAGCTCTGGAAAATCTGTGTCCAGCTCCTTGGCCCCTCCTATGTGTAAATCACCCTGTGTCCATTAGGGGCACAGGGTGACCGAGAATCCCACTATGATCTGTACTAGTCGGACTCCCTGTACAGCCACACTGCAATGTTGTGTGTGTGTGTGTGTGTGTGTGTATATGTATATATAATTTTGTGTGTTGTCTCATGCTGTTGTGGACTCTTTGCTGTGATCGTTTGGGGTGTGGTTGTATTCCAGTGTTCTATTGTGTCTGCTCTGGAAGAAAAGTATATTATGGGATGTATGTCTATGTGGAGGGGGTGGGGATTCCTCCAACAGCTCTCACTGCTGATAAGACTGTTTACTGGTGAGAAGTTTGACTACACCTATTGGTGGGCAGTTTACCCCGCCCTAATGGCAAAGGAGAGGGGAGTGTCCCTGAGTTATATATCTGTTGTAACTTGTGCTTGAATAAAAAAAGAGTTTGATGTTTTTCACTGTACACTGAGTTATGGCTGGTGACTGGGTGGGCTAAGGATCATTTGGTACTGGACAGAGGAAGCATTTACGGCGGACGTAGTCCTGTTGAGGACAAGGGTTCATCACAGGGCCCAAGAAAGCTGGGCTGCTCCTTGAGCCTGCGCAGCTCAACTGGCCTCTCCACGGTCAACTGGCAGCTCAGTTCGGCCATCAGGCCGGGGAGTGGAATCTACATGATTCTCAGGGTCACTAGATGATGTAGGGTGCTCTGGGGTAATGGGGTGATACAGGATATTCTGAGTGCTCTGGGTCACTAGATGATGTGGGGTGATACGGAATAATCGGGGTGCTCTGAAGCCTGGGGGGTCACTAGATGATGTAGGGTGCTCTGGGGTTATGGGGTGATACGGAATACTTGGGGTGCTGTGGAGTCACAGGGTCACTAGATGTAGGGTGCTCTGGGGTAATCGGGTGATACAGGATACTCGGGGTGCTCTGGAGTCACAGGGTCACTAGATGATGTAGGGTGATACGGAATACTTGGGGGGGGGGTTGCTCTGGAGTCACAGGGTCACTAGATGATGTAGGGTGCTCTAGGGTGATACGGAATACTCGGGGTGCTCTGGAGTCACAGGGTCACTAGATGATGTAGGGTGCTCTGGGGTAATAGGGTGATATGGAATACTCGGGGGGGGGTGCTCTGGAGTCACAGGGTCACTAGATGATGTAGGGTACTCTGGGGTAATAGAGTGATACGGAATACTCAGGGTGCTCTGGAGACACAGGGTCACTAGATGATGTAGGGTGCTCTGGGGTAATGGGGTGATACGGAATATTCGGAGTGCTCTGGAGTCTCAGGGTCACTAGATGTAGGGTGCTCTGGGGTAATGGGGTCATACAGGATACTCGTCGTGCTCTGGAGTCTCAGGGTCACTATATGATGTAGGATGCTCTGGGGTAATGGGGTGATACAGGATACTCAGGGTGCTCTGAAGCCTGGGGGTCACTAGATGATGTAGGGTGCTCTGGGGTAATGGGGTGATACAGGATACTCGGGGTGCTCTGAAGCCTGGTTGTCACTAGATGATGTAGGGTACTCTGGGGTAATGGGGTGATACAGGATACTTGGGGTGCTCTGAAGCCTGGGGGTCACTAGATGATGTAGGGTGCTCTGGGGTAATAGGGTGATACAATATACTCGGGGTGCTCTGGAGTCACAGGGGTAACGCTGGATGCTTGGGGGTCACATTGGATGACACGGGGAACTCTGGGGTTCTGGGGTGACACAATGGTTACTGGAGCACAGAGGGGTTCAGATTAAGCGTAGAGATGTGTTAATTGCACGGCAATATAAAGTCTCCAGCAGTTGGGAGAACTTCCTCCTGATTGGCTGCAATCCTGGCGCTGTGGGTGGAGCTCAGACAAAAGGATAGGTCGGTTTACCCTGTACATACCTGTGTGTGTCCTTACACCCCGTTATCTGTTCTCCTGTCACCCGCAGTATTCCGCCATCACGTCTGCTGCCGTTCGGTCTGAAGGATAACTTCTGGGAAATGGGGGAGACGGGCCCCTGTGGCCCCTGTACGGAGATTCACTACGATCATGTGGGGGGCCGGAACGCCTCGGCTCTGGTGAACCAGGACAGTCCGGACGTTGTGGAGATCTGGAATCTGGTCTTCATGCAGTATAACAGGTCAGTAGTGACAGCCTGATGTCTGTGCAGGAGGTCAGCACTGGGTGACCAGAGACTGAAATGACTGGGGATGTCCCCGATAACGAGATAGACCATAGTAAGGGGTCACCTCACCATGGCAACCACTATATGGGCCAAAGTATGTGGTCACCTGACCATCATACCCATTATATGGCCCAGAGTATGGGGTCACCTGACCATCAAACCCATTATATGGCCCAAAGTATGGGGTCACCTGACCATCATACCCATTATATGGCCCAAAGTATGTGGTCACCTGACCATCATACTCATTATATGGGCCAAAGTATGGGGTCACCTCACCATCATACCCATTATATGGCCCAAAGTATGGGGTCACCTGACCATCATACCCATTATATGGCCCAAAGTATGGGGTCACCTGACCATCATACCCATTATATGGCCCAGAGTATGGGGTCACCTGACCATCAAACCCATTATATGGCCCAAAGTATGGGGTCACCTGACCATCATACCCATTATATGGCCCAAAGTATGTGGTCACCTGACCATCATACCCATTATATGGGCCAAAGTATGGGGTCACCTCACCATCATACCCATTATATGGCCCAAAGTATGGGGTCACCTGACCATCATACCCATTATATGGCCCAAAGTATGGGGTCACCTGACCATCATACCCATTATATGGCCCAAAGTATGTGGTCACCTGACCATCATACCCATTATATGGGCCAAAGTATGGGGTCACCTCACCATCATACCCATTATATGGCCCAAAGTATGGGGTCACCTGACCATCATACCCATTATATGGGCCAAAGTATGTGGTCACCTGACCATCATACCCATTATATGGGCCAAAGTATGGGGTCACCTCACCATCATACCCATTATATGGCCCAAAGTATGGGGTCAACTGACCATCATACCCATTATATGGCCCAAAGTATGGGGTCACCTGACCATCATACCCATTATATGGCCCAAAGTATGTGGTCACCTGACCATCATACCCATTATATGGGCCAAAGTATGTGGTCACCTCACCATCATACCCATTATATGGCCCAAAGTATGGGGTCACCTGACCATCATACCCATTATATGGCCCAGAGTATGGGATCACCTGACCATCATACCCTTATATGGCTCAGAGTATTTGGCCAGCTGACCATCCTCCCGACTATATTGTGCTCTCCCAAGCTTGTGGTGACAGTTTGGTGTACAAAGCCAGCCTCATAAAGACCTGGTGTTACCAGTTTGGTGTGGAGGAACTCGAGTGTCCTGCCCAGAGCCCTGACCTCATCCTTACTGGTCACCTTTTGGGGTGAATTGAAACACCAATTGTAAGTCGGGTATTTTTTTGGTGCCCAACAGGTCTTCTCATCCAACATAAAACACAAACATGGGAAGAAATTCCCACAGACACCCCTCCCCAAAATGTTGAGGAAAGTCTTCCCAAATGAGTGGAGAATGTTATAGCCACAAAGATGGCAAATCCATATTAATGCCCATGTGGGTAAGGGGGGGGGGGGTGTCAACTGCATATTAATGGCCATGTGGAGAAGGGGCAACTCCATATTAATGGCCATGAGATGAAGGTGAAACACCATATTAATGGCCATGAGGGTAGGGGCAACACCATATTAATGGCCATGAGGGGAGGGGTCAACTCCATATTAATGGCCATGAGGGGAGGGGTCAACTCCATATTAATGGCCATGAGGGGAGGTGTCAACTCCATAATAATGGCCATGAGGGGAGGGGTCAACTCCATAATAATGGCCATGAGGGGAGGGGGCAACACCATATTAATGGTCATGAGGGTAAGGGGCAACTCCATATTAATGGCCATGAGGGGAGGGGGCAACACCATATTAATGGCCATGAGGGGAGGGGGCAACACCATATTAATGGCCATGAGGGGAGGGGGCAACACCATATTAATGGCCATGAGGGGAGGGGGCAACACCATATTAATGGCCGTGAGGGGAGGGGGCAACACCATATTAATGGCCGTGAGGGGAGGGGGCAACACCATATTAATGACCATGAGGGGAGGGGTCAACACCATATTAATGGCCATGAGGGGAGGGGGCAACTCCATATTAATGGCTATGAGAAGGGGTAACTCCATATTAATGGCCATGAGGGGAGGTGTCAACTCCATATTAATGGCCATGAGGGGAGGGGGCAACTCCATATTAATGGCCATGAGGGGAGGGGGCAACACCATATTAATGGCCATGAGGGGAGGGGGCAACTCCATATTAATGGCCATGAGGGGAGGGGGCAACACCATATTAATGGCCATGAGGGGAGGGGGCAACTCCATATTAATGGCTATGAGAAGGGGTAACTCCATATTAATGGCCATGAGGGGAGGGGTCAACTCCATAATAATGACCATGAGGTGAGGGGTCAACTCCATAATAATGACCATGAGGGGAGGGGTCAACTCCATAATAATGACCATGAGGGGAGGGGTCAACTCCATAATAATGACCATGAGGGGAGGGGTCAATTCCATAATAATGGCCATGAGGGGAAGGGGCAACTCCATAATAATGACCATGAGGGGAGGGGGCAACTCCATAATAATGACCATGAGGGGAGGGGGCAACGCCATATTAATGGCCATGTGGGGAAGGGGCAACTCCATATTAATGGCCATGAGGGGAGGGGGCAACACCATATTAATGGCCATGAGGGGAGGGGGCAACACCATATTAATGGCTATGAGAAGGGGTAACTCCATATTAATGGCCATGAGGGGAGGGGGCAACACCATATTAATGGCCATGAGGGGAGGGGGCAACACCATATTAATGGCCATGAGGGGAGGGGGCAACTCCATATTAATGGCCATGAGGGGAGGGGGCAACACCATATTAATGGCCATGAGGGGAGGGGGCAACACCATATTAATGGCTATGAGAAGGGGTAACTCCATATTAATGGCCATGAGGGGAGGGGGCAACACCATATTAATGGCCATGAGGGGAGGGGGCAACACCATATTAATGGCCATGAGGGAAGGGGGCAACTCCATATTAATGGCCATGAGGGGAGGGGGCAACACCATATTAATGGCCATGAGGGGAGGGGGCAACTCCATATTAATGGCTATGAGAAGGGGTAACTCCATATTAATGGCCATGAGGGGAGGGGTCAACTCCATAATAATGACCATCAGGTGAGGGGTCAACTCCATAATAATGACCATGAGGGGAGGGGTCAACTCCATAATAATGACCATGAGGGGAGGGGTCAACTCCATAATAATGACCATGAGGGGAGGGGTCAATTCCATAATAATGGCCATGAGGGGAAGGGGCAACTCCATAATAATGACCATGAGGGGAGGGGGCAACTCCATAATAATGACCATGAGGGGAGGGGGCAACGCCATATTAATGGCCATGTGGGGAAGGGGCAACTCCATATTAATGGCCATGAGGGGAGGGGGCAACACCATATTAATGGCCATGAGGGGAGGGGGCAACACCATATTAATGGCTATGAGAAGGGGTAACTCCATATTAATGGCCATGAGGGGAGGGGGCAACACCATATTAATGGCCATGAGGGGAGGGGGCAACACCATATTAATGGCCATGAGGGGAGGGGGCAACACCATATTAATGGCCATGAGGGGAGGGGTCAACTCCATATTAATGGCCATGAGGGGAGGGGTCAACTCCATATTAATGGCCATGAGGGGAGGGGGCAACTCCATATTAATGGCCATGAGGGGAGGGGGCAACACCATATTAATGGCCATGAGGGGAGGGGGCAACTCCATATTAATGGCCATGAGGGGAGGGGGCAACACCATATTAATGGCCATGAGGGGAGGGGGCAACTCCATATTAATGGCTATGAGAAGGGGTAACTCCATATTAATGGCCATGAGGGGAGGGGTCAACTCCATAATAATGACCATGAGGTGAGGGGTCAACTCCATAATAATGACCATGAGGGGAGGGGTCAACTCCATAATAATGACCATGAGGGGAGGGGTCAACTCCATAATAATGACCATGAGGGGAGGGGTCAATTCCATAATAATGGCCATGAGGGGAAGGGGCAACTCCATAATAATGACCATGAGGGGAGGGGGCAACTCCATAATAATGACCATGAGGGGAGGGGGCAACTCCATATTAATGGCCATGTGGGGAAGGGGCAACTCCATATTAATGGCCATGAGGGGAGGGGGCAACACCATATTAATGGCCATGAGGGGAGGGGGCAACACCATATTAATGGCTATGAGAAGGGGTAACTCCATATTAATGGCCATGAGGGGAGGGGGCAACACCATATTAATGGCCATGAGGGGAGGGGGCAACACCATATTAATGGCCATGAGGGGAGGGGTCAACTCCATATTAATGGCCATGAGGGGAGGGGTCAACTCCATATTAATGGCCATGAGGGGAGGGGGCAACACCATATTAATGACCATGAGGGGAGGGGGCAACACCATATTAATGGCCATGAGATGAAGGGGGAACACCATATTAATGGCCATGAGGGGAGGGGTCAACTCCATAATTATGGCCATGAGGGGAGGGGTCAACTCCATAATAATGGCCATGAGGGGAGGGGTCCACTCCATAATAATGGCCATGAGGGTGAGTGGTCAACTCCATATTGATAACCATGATTCTGGATTGGCCAGCCAGCTGATGTAGGTGAGATGGTCAGAGGTCCACAAAACTTTCGGCTATATAGAGTATCTGTTAATTTTGGGTGAATCAATAAAGATTTCATCAGCAAAAAAGGGGCGGGATCCATATTAATGGCCATGAGGGGAGGGGGCAACACCATATTAATGGCCATGAGGGGAGGGGGCAACACCATATTAATGGCTATGAGAAGGGGTAACTCCATATTAATGGCCATGAGGGGAGGGGTCAACTTCATAATAATGGCCATGAGGGGAGGGGTCAACTCCATAATAATGGCCATGAGGGGAGGGGTCAACTCCATATTAATGGCCATGAGGAGAGGGGTCAACTCCATAATAATGACCATGAGGGGAGGGGTCAACTCCATAATAATGACCATGAGGGGAGGGGTCAACTCCATAATAATGGCCATGAGGGCGAGGGGGCAACTCCATATTGATAGCCATGATTGTGGATTGGCCAACCAGCTGATGTAGGTGAGATGGTCAGAGGTCCACAATACTTTTGGCTATATAGAGTATCTGTTAATTTTGGGTGAATCAATAAAGATTTCATCAGCAAAAAAAGGGCGGGAACCTCCCAGATTGCTCCACCTTCACACATCGCTGCCCTCATAGTGGAGAAGATTGGGACACGGTGTATAAATATGGAGGACGAGGAGCTCCTAGAGAACATTCCTGATGTAGGAGGACATTGTTCCGGGTCTGATGTCTGACTTTCTTTCTTTCCCTCGGTCAGAGAGGCGGACCGGACTCTGAGACAGCTGCCCCAACACCATGTGGACACGGGGATGGGTCTGGAGAGGTTGGTGACCATCCTTCAAGGGAAACGTTCCAACTACGCCACCGACCTGTTCACCCCCATTCTGGAGGAGATCGAGAGGGTGAGCATTGTGTGTGTGTGTGGGGGGAGGGGTGTCCCCGATGGTGATACCCCTAGTGATGGTGTGACCATTGTTTGTGTGTTCCGGGAGAATGTACCCCTCGTGGTATTGAACCCCACATTGATATAGGGGGGTTATTGTCACTTCCCCTCACCTACATTCCTTATGGGGTATTTTTTCACATACAGGGATCCGTGTCTACTGGAGAGACAGTACAGGAGTGTACCTAAGTCTGCATGGAGACACCGGGGTCATAGAGGTACTCGGGGTGCTGTGGAGTTATAGGGTGACACGGGATGATCCGGTGTCACTTTTTGGGATAGGGTGCTCTGGGGTTTGGGGTGACACAGATGCTGTGGGGGGGGAGGGTCACTGGTGACACAGAATGATGGGTGATGTAGAAAGCTCTGGGGTCATTGGTGACACAGGAGTCACTGGAGATGATGGGGTCCTGTACTGGGCAAGACTTACCTGCACCCTCAGACACCTGTGTGTATCCTGAGTTCTAGAGTCCCTCCACGTCCCGTGGCTCCTCCATGCAGTCTAGTAGTCCCCCAGGACCTAGTCCCCCAGAATCCTGCATCTCAGTACCCAGCCCCCCAGTACCCATCCCCTCAGTACCCTACTTCTCAATACCCAACCCCCCCCCCTGTACCCTGTCTCCCAGTAGCCAGCACCTCCGTATCAAACCCCAACCCCTCAGTAACCAACCTCTCAGTAACCCAACCCCTCAATACCCAGCCCCCCAGTATCCTACTTCTTAGTACCCAGCCCCCCAGTACCCTACTTTTCAGTACCCAACTCCTCAGTAACCCGTACCCTACTTCTCAATACCCCCCCCCCCAGTACTCTGTCTCCCAGTAGCCAGCACCTCAGTATCCAACCCCTCAGTAACCCAACCCCTCAGTACCCAGACCCCCAGTGTCCTACATCTCATTACCCAACCTCTCAGTAACCCAACCCCTCAGTACCCAGCCCCCCAGTATCCTACGTCTTGGTACCCAGCCCTTCAATATCCAACCCTTCAGTACCCAACCCCTCAATATCCAACCCCTCAGTGCCCAGCCCCTCAGTATCCTACATCTCAGTACCCAACCCCTCGGTAACCCAACCCCTCAGTACCCAGCCCCCCCAGTATCCTACTTCTTGGTACCGAGCCCTTCAATATCCAGCCCCTCAGTACCCAACCCCCCAGTATCCTACTTCTTGGTACCCAGCCCCTCAGTCCCCAGCCCCTCAGTATCCAACCCCTCAATATCCAACCCCTCAGTACCCAGCCCCCCAGTATCCTACTTCTTGGTACCCAGCCCCTCAATATCCAACCCCTCATTACCCAACCCCCCAGTATCCTACTTCTTGGTATCCAGCCCCTCAGTACCCAACCCCCCAGTATCGTACTTCTTGGTACCCAGCCCCTCAGTACCCAACCCCCCAGTATCCTACTTCTTGGTACCTAGCCGCTCAGTCCCCAGCTCCTCAGTCCCCAGCTCCTCAGTCCCCAGCTCCTCAGTCCCCAGCTCCTCAGTACCCAGCCCCTCAGTACCCAGCCCCTCAGTACCCAGCCCCTCAGTACCCAGCCCCTCAGTACCCAGCCCCTCAATATCCAACCCCTCAGTACCCAACCACCCAGTATCCTACTTCTTGGTCCCCAGCCCCTCAGTCCCCAGCCCCTCAGTCCCCAGCCCCTCGGTACCCAACCCCTGGGCATCTTGTGTCACCCAGTGACCTCACAGCACCCTGTGTCTTCCAATGACCCCAGAACATCTTGTACCATCCTGTGAATCCAATGTGCCCCGAGTGCCTTTGTGACCCCGGTGTCTCCATGCAGCGTTGGGTTTGCCCCTGTATCTCCCATACCGTCTCTGTCAGTGGATTGGAATCCTGGAGGTGACATTTGCATTCAGTACTATGAGACGACGGGGGGTATGGTGGTATTTTTCCAATGCTGTACACACCGTTTAGACTACGTGGCATGTTTACCAATGGCAGGAGCCTGGCGGACAAGATGGCTGAATTGGAGATACTGTTGTACGAGGAGGATTTTGATTTTGTGGGAATTTCAGAGACCTGGTTCAACAGCTCTGATGGTTACATAGTAGGTGAGGATCAAAAAAGACACATCAAGTCCAACCCATGTGTGTGATTATATGTCAGTATTACATTGTATATCATGTATGTTGTGTGATTATATGTCAGTATTACATTGTATATCATGTATGTTGTGGTCATTCAGGTGATTATCTAATCGGTTTTTAAAACTATCGATGACCCCTGCTGAGACCACCACCTGTGGAAGGGAATTCCACATCCTTGCTGCTCTTACACTAAAGAACCCTCTACATAGTTGAAGGTCAAACCTCTTTTCTTCTGATTTTAATGAGTGGCCCTTCCGCACAAAAGTTTTCTCCCTATTGTGGAGTCACCAGTCCGGTATTTATATATTGTGGGGTCACCAGTCCGGTATTTATATATTGTGGGGTCACCAGTCTGGTATTTATATATTGTGGGGTCGCCAGTCCGGTATTTATATATTGTGGGGTTGCCAGTCCGGTATTTATATATTGTGGGGTCACCAGTCCGGTATTTATATATTGTGGGGTCACCAGTCCGGTATTTATATATTGTGGGGCCATCAGTATGGTATTGCACCCTTACATTTCTTCTTGCATTCTTTGTGAAGTTGGAATGCTGATGATCTTTCAACCTTGTATTTTTAGAAGGCCTTCTCCTTTTCTTTTATATGCATTTTTACATTGGAGCCATCCAGGACTTTTGTTCGCTCTTTTAAATTTTTATTTACCAATGGGATGCATTGGCTAATGCCCTTAAAGAAAACCCATCTCTTCTCCGTGTTCTTTGTTCCTAAGTAGATGATAGGCTCAGCAATGCCAAGCTGCTGCCAACAAAGCAAACAGAATATTGGCATTAACAAGGGATCAACTCCAGAGATAAAAGGATAATTCTCCCCTCTACAAGACTCTGGTCCGGCCGCACCTGGAGTATACTGTCCAGTTCTGGGCACCAGTCCTCAGGAAGGATGTACTGGAAATGGAGCGACTACAAAGAAGGGCAACAAAGCTAATAAAGGGTCTGGAGGATATTAGTTATGAGGAAAGGTTGTGAGCTCTGAACTTATTCTCTCTGGAGAAGAGACGCCTGAGAGGGGATATGATTTCATTATATAAATACCGGACTGGTGACCCCACAATATACAGATACCGGACTGGTGACCCCACAATATACAGATACCGGACTGGTGACCCCACAATATATAAATACCGGACTGGTGACCCCACAATAGGGAGAAAACATTTTTGCGAAAGTGAGTATAACAAGACTCGTAGCCACTCATTAAAATTAGAAGAAAAGAGGTTTAACCTTAAACTATGTAGAGGGTCCTTTACTGTAAGAGCAACAAGGATGTGGAGTTCCCTTCCACAGGCGGTGGTCTCAGCATTGATAGTTTCAAGTAACTGTTAAATAAGCACCCGAACGATCGCAACATACATGATATACAATGTAACACTGACATATAATCACACACATAGGTTGTATCTTTTCAACCTCACCTACTATGTAACATCCAGTGACTCCACCCACCTCCATCAATGACAGAGAAAATCAATTTATCATACATGTTCTATTCTTTATGCCGTGTTGTATTCTTTATAAATGTCAGACGTGTGATGTAGTGGAGGGTGTGGGTGACATTGATGTCTGTGTGATTCCTGGGTAGGGCTCGCAGGCTCCTCCCTATGGGGGGCGGCTGGGCAGAGAGGACGCCAATCACGTGGACATGGCTTACCGGGTGGTGGCGGATCACATCAGGACCCTCTCTGTGTGCATCGCTGACGGGGTGTACCCGGGCATGGCCGGAGCAGAGTGAGTACCCCAACTTATCAATACTTTGTATATCTGGGATCGGGATATACATTATCTGACAAAAGTAAGTACACCCCTCAGTGACTTTTCTTCTCTCTTTTCATGTGACAACACTGAAGAAATGACACTTGTCTACAATGTAAAGTAGTGAGTGTACAGCTTGTATAACAGTGTAAATTTCCTGTCCCCTCAAAATAACTCAACACACAGCCATTAATGTCTAAACCGCTGGCAACAAAAGTCAGTACACCCCCTAAGGGAAAATCTCCAAATTGGGCCCAATTAGCCATTTTCCCTCCCCCCGGTGTCATGTGACTCGTTAGTGTTACAAGGTCTCAGGTGTGAATGGGGAGCAGGTGTGTTAAATTTGGTGTTATCGCTCTCACTCTCTCATACTGGTCACTGGAAGAACAACATGGCACCTCATGGCAAAGAACTCTCTGAGGATCTGAAGATAAGAATTGTTGCTCTACATAAAGATGGCTTAGGCTATAATAAGATTGCCAAGACCCTGAAACTGAGCTGCAGCACGGTGGCCAAGACCATACAGCGGTATAACAGGACAGGTTCCCCTCAGAACAGGCCTCGCCATGGTCCACCAAAGAAGTTGAGGTCACGTGATCAGCGTCATATCCAGAGGTTGTCTTTGGGAAATAGACGTATGAGGGCTGCCAGCATTGCTGCAGAGGTTGTAGGGGTGGGGGGGTCAGCCTGTCAGTGCTCAGACCATACGCCGCACACTGCATCAAATTGGTCTGCATGGCTGTCATCCCAGAAGGAAGCCTCTTCTAAAGATGATGCACAAGAAAGACCACAAACAGTTTGCTGAAGACAAGCAGACTAAGGAGAAGGATTACTGGAACCATGTCCTGTGGTCTGATGAGACCAAGATAAAGGTATTGTCATGGTTATGCAGTGATCTTCCTGTGTTTGCTTACCTTCCCTCGTGTCTTCAGACTAAGAAGCCAGCAACTTCCACCTGGTGGTTTTTATAACCTCTCCTCTAAGCATGGCTCCACCCCAGGCCCTATCAGGGAGCCCTATATAAACCTGTGCACTGCAGGGCTCAGTGCTGATCAACCATTGTGTAGTCTTTGTTTGTTAGTTTCTGCTTGCCTGCCGTGTGCTCTGCTACTGATTTCCGTTACCGACTTTGGCGTGTTCTGACTATCCCTGCTTGCCTGTGACCCTGACCTTTTGGCATGTACCCGACCATTCTGTTCTGCTTGTGACCCCGACCTTGTCTTTGTCCCTCATCCTTGTCCTCCTGTTGCCTACTGTGGGTGTGAGCTGGGGGACCCTGGGGGTCGCGACCTGGAGCCAGTTGCAGCCAAGTCCATCCTCACCTCTGGAGGCTTCTGGTGAACACCTGCTGGCTCTTAGACTCCGCGCCCCAGGGAATCTCACGCTCTATCCCCAGTGGGATCTGTCCCTGTCTGCAGCAGTCAGCCGTAGGGTCCACGACCTTGCGGTGCACTCCGCATCCCTATGGTGTGCACCTGTCACCTCGCCTCAAGGTGACCTGACAGTTTGATCAGCCATGGACCCGGCTGACGTGCCGCTTCCTGCAGATGATCCATTGCAGAGCTTAGTTCGGCGACTTGAGACCCAAGAATCGCATCAGACCCAGGTGATGCAATTCCTTCAGGATTTGGCATCCCGTTTTGATCAGGTTCAGGCCTCATTAGGACCCCCGGTTCAACAACCTCAACCGCTATCTGCCGCTGCACCTATCGCATCAGTCGCAGACACACATTCATTACAACTACCAGCTCCGGTCCGTTTCTCTGGGGACTCCAAGGCTTGCAGGGGGTTCCTTAGCCAGTGCACAATTCATTTTGTACTTCTGCCCCAAAACTTCCTGTCCGATCGGGCAAAAGTCGCATATATCATATCCCTCCTGTCCGATCGGGCAAAAGTCGCATAGATCATATCCCTCCTGTCCGGCGAGGCGTTAGCCTGGGCCGCTCCTCTGTGGGAACTGAATGATCCAGTGGTTTCTAACCTGTCTGATTTCTTGAAACTTTTTCGGAATATCTTCGAGGAACCGGGTCGTGTCTCCTCAGCGGCTAGCGCTCTTTTACGTCTCCGTCAAGAGTCCACTTCTGTGGGACAGTATGCTCTTCAGTTCCGTATCCTCACAGCTGAATTGAGCAGGAATAATGAGGCCCTAGTTGCAACCTTTTTACATGGCCTCTCTGATAGAGTGAAGGATGAATTAGCAGGAAGATCCCTTCCTGCTGATCTGGACAGTGTCATCACCTTGTGTAACCAGATCGATATTCGCTTTCAGGAGAGGGCCCTGGAAAAAAGACGCCAGCAATCCCCGTTCTTTAGGCAGCCTAAGTCCCCAGTCCCTTCTCCTCGATCCGAGGAGCACCCCCTGCCTACCGAGGAACCTATGCAGTTGGGCCGGACTAAGTTATCTCCCGAAGAACGCGCTAGGTGCAGAACTCTGGGCCTATGCTTCTATTGTGGGGCCAAAGGTCATTTCCGTGACACTTGTTCTCTTCGTCCGGAAAAACGCTCAGGGCCAATACATCTGGAAGGTGGAGTATTAGACCCTGAAATATCACCTTCACCTTCTCGTCTTCTGCTTTCTGTGTTGCTTCATGTCGGTGCTTCCTCTCGTTCGGTCTCAGCACATCTGGATTCCAGAGCCGCTGCCAATTTCATGGATTGGGAAACTGCATCCTCCATGAGACTTACCCTTTTGCCCCTTACAACACCATTGGTGGTCTTGGCGATTGATGGCACGGTCCTCCCGGGGGGCCCTATCCGCTTCCAGACTATTCCTGTTAAGATGTCAGTAGGGACACTCCACCAGGAGTGGATTTCCTTCCTTGTCTTACCTAAGGCTTCATCTCCTATCATATTAGGTCTTCCTTGGTTTCGGCTCCATTCTCCACACGTTGACTGGTCTGCTGGACAGATCCTGGCTTGGGGTTCCTCCTGTTCCTCTTCCTGCCTACTCAAGGGTACCCCAAAGGAGAAACTTCCTGTTTCCACCATCCCAGTATCTTCTGCTTTTCCTGCTGTATATAGCGATCCCTGCGATACGTCCTGCAATAGTCGGACTGGTGCAGTCTCTGGGTCATGTGATACTCTGGATGAGGAGCCCACCTATGAACCTGAGTCGATCATTCACTCCAGTTTGCATAACCATTTACCTTTGCCTGTCCCTAATCTCCCTTGGACACACAGCCAGGTTAACTTGTCTGCAAGTTCCAGAGTCGCTATGCCTTGTGATGCGATGGTCGCTACATCTGACTATACTATTCAGTCGGCCTCTGCACCACTTATGCCAGTCCAGCCCATGCCCCATGAGCTTCCTGCTTCTTGTTCAGGACCTTCTGTGACCCGGCCTCACCCTACTGCTACTATGTCCGTTCAAACCCATTTAAGAGGCTCAATCCATCCTTTGAATAGAATACCTCATTCGGCCAGGAGGGGTTTTCAATCTTTTTCTCAGGGTTCTCTGCATTCTGTTTCTGTTTCAGCTATCCAGCTTGACTCTTGTGACATGTCACTTTCTCACCAACCTGACCTCAGGGATCCACTGACCTCTGCCCAGTCTGGTGGTCCGGTTATGGATGCCCAACTCATCTTTAAGGGTCTGGGGGTCCCTGCTCAGACTCCTGATCTTCTCATGCCCCTACCCATTCCTAAAAAGCCTTTAGTCCTCAAGTCCCCTCGTCCTCTCCCTACCTCTGTTTCGGTCTCTGAGGATAATCTAAAATACGAGGTTAGTCAAGTTTTGGATTCCCGACTCCGTAAAGGCATTCTTCAATACCTCGTACTTTGGAAAGGGTTGGGTCCTGAGGAGAGGTCTTGGATCACTGCATCCGAGGTCTTTGCTCCCTGTCAAGGAGGTTCCATCTGGAGTTTCCCTTTAAGCCTGGACCCAGGCAGGGAAGGGGGAGGCCTTGTAAGAGGGAGGGTACTGTCATGGTTATGCAGTGATCTTCCTGTGTTTGCTTACCTTCCCTCATGTCTTCAGACTAAGAAGCCAGCTACTTCCACCTGGTGGTTTTTATAACCTCTCCTCTAAGCATGGCTCCACCCCAGGCCCTATCAGGGAGCCCTATATAAACCTGTGCACTGCAGGGCTCAGTGCTGATCAACCATTGTGTAGTCTTTGTTTGTTAGTTTCTGCTTGCCTGCCGTGTGCTCTGCTACTGATTTCCGTTGCCGACTTTGGCGTGTTCTGACTATCCCTGCTTGCCTGTGACCCTGACCTTTTGGCATGTACCCGACCATTCTGTTCTGCTTGTGACCCCGACCTTGTCTTTGTCCCTCATCCTTGTCCTCCTGTTGCCTACTGTGGGTGTGAGCTGGGGGTCGCGACCTGGAGCCAGTTGCAGCCAAGTCCATCCTCACCTCTGGAGGCTTCTGGTGAACACCTGCTGGCTCTTAGACTCCGCGCCCCAGGGAATCTCACGCTCTATCCCCAGTGGGATCTGTCCCCGTCTGCAGCAGTCAGCCGTAGGGTCCACGACCTTGCGGTGCACTCCGCATCCCTACGGTGTGCACCTGTCACCTCGCCTCAAGGTGACCTGACACGTATTTGGCGTCAGATGGTGACAAGCGTGTGTGGGGGCAACCAGGTGAGGAGGACAAAGACAAGTGTGTCTTGTCTACAGTCAGGCATGGTGGTGGGGGTGTCATGGTCTGGGGCTGCATGAGTGCTGCCGGCACTGGGGGGCTACAGATCATTGAGGGGACCATGAATGCCAACATGTACTGTGACATACTGAAGCAGAGCATGATCCCCTCCCTTCAGAGACTGGACCGCAGGGCAGTATTCCAATATGATAACCACCCCAAACACAACTCCAACACCACCACTGCCTTGCTAAAGAAGCTGAGGGTAAAGGTGATGGACTGGCCAAGCATGTCTCCAGACCTAAACCCTATTGATCATCTGTGGGGGATCCTCAGAGGGAAGGTGGAGGAGGGGAAGGTCTCCAACATCCACCAGCTCCGTGATGTCATCATGGGGGAGGGGAAGAGGACTCCAGTGACAACCTGTGAAGCTCTGGTGACCTCCATGCCCAAGAGGGTGAAGGCAGTGCTGGGAAATAATGGCGGCCACACAAAATATTGACACTTTGGGGCCCAATTTGGAGATTTTCACTTAGGGGTGTACTGACTTTTGTTGCCAGCGGTTTAGACATTAATGGCTGTGTGTTGAGTTATTTTGAGGGGACAGGAAATTTACACTGTTATACAAGCTGTACACTCACTACTTTACATTGTAGACAAGTGTCATTTCTTCAGTGTTGTCACATGAAAAGAGAGAAGAAATGTCACTGAGGGGTGTACTTACTTTTGTGAGATTCTGTAGTAATGGATACATTTATTTATTACATTGATTTGTTTGTATCTCTGTGATTGGATCAGGATATGATAATGGATACATTGGTAACACAATTTGGTGAATTCGATCCTGTGATGAGAAGTAATGTCTAATCATCATGTGATACACACAGTGCCTGGAAAAAGTATTCATACCCCCTGACATTCCCCACACTTTGTCACGTGACAACCAAAACCATAAATGTATTTTATTGGCATTTTATGTGATGGACCAACACAAAGTGTCACATAATTGTGAAGTGGAAGGAAAATGATAAATGATACAAATAAATATGTGAAAAGTGTGGGGGAGGGGCATTTGTATGGCGCCCCCCGGAGTCAATACTTTGTAGAACCCCCTTTCTCTACAAGTCTTTTTGGGGGTGTCTCTACCAGCTTTGCCCATCTAGAGAGGACATTTCTGCCCATTCTTCTTCTTTGTAAAATATCTCAAGCTCTGTCAGATTGGATGGAGAGCGTCTGTGATCAGCAATTTTCAAGTCTGGCCACAGATTCTCAATGGGATTTAGGTCTGGACTGTGACTGGGCCATTCTAACACATGAATATGCTTTGATGTAAACCATTCCATTGTAGCTCTGGCTGGATGTTTCGGGTCGTTGTCCTGCTGGAAGGGGAACCTCCGCCCCGGTCTCAAGTCTTTTCCTGACTCTAACAGGTTTTCTTCTAAGATTGCCCTGTATTTGTCTCCATCCATCTTCCCATCAACTCTGACCAGCTTCCCTGTCCCTGCTGAAGAAAACCATCCCCACCACATGATGCTGCCACCACCATGTCTCACGGTGGGGATGGTGTGTTCGGGGGATGGGCAGTGTTAGTTTTCCCCACACATAGCGTTTTGCTTTTAGGCCATAAAGTAGAATTTTGGTCTCCTCTGACCAGATCACCTTCTTCCACATGTTTGCTGCCCCCTCCCCCACATGGCTTCTCACAAACTACAAACAGGACTTCTTATGACTTTCTTTCTCCAATGTCTTTCTTCTTGTCACTCTTCCATAAAGGGCAGATTTGTGGAGAGACGACTAATGCCGCGTACACACGAGAGGGATTAAGTCTGACAGACTTCCAACGGAGTTCCGCCGGAGTTCCGACAGAGTTCTGGCGGACTTTTCGACCGAGCGGACTTGGCCACACACAATCACTCCAAACTCCGACGGAGTCGAACGTGATGACGTACGAGCGGACTAGAATAAGGAAGTTCATAGCCAGTAGCCAATAGCTGCCCTAGCGTCGGTTTTAGTCCGTCGGAATAGCACACACACGAGCGAATTTTTCGAAGGGACCGAGTCCGGCGGAGTTCCGTCGGGAAAATTTGAAGCATGCTTCATTTCTAAAGTCCGCCAGACTTTAGCGAAGCTAAAGTCCGTTGCAGCCCACACACGATCGAATAGTCTGACGGACTCAGTCCGTCAGACTTTGGATGTCGAAAAGTCCGCTCGTGTGTACGGGGCTTTATAGTTGTCCTGTGGACAGATTCTCCCCCCTGAGCTGTGGATCTCTGCAGCTCCTCCAGAGTTACCATGGACCTCTTGGCTCTTCTCTGATGAATGCTCTCCTTGCCCGGCCCGGTCAGTTTAGGTGGACGGCCGTGTCTTGGTAGGTTTGCGGTTGTGCCATACTCTTTCCATTCTCCGATGATGGATTGAACAGAGCTCCGTGAGATGGTCAAAGCTTGGGAGATTTTATTATAACCGAACCCTGCTTTATACTTCTCCACAACGTCATCCCTGACGTGTCTGGTGTGTTCCTTGGCCTTTATGATGCTGTTTGTTCACTAAGGGTCTCTAAGAACCTCTGAGGGCTTCACAGAACAGCTGTATTTATACTGAGATTAAATGACACACAGGTGGACTCTATTTACTAATTAGGTGACTTCTGAAGGCAATTGGTTTCTCTAGATTTTAGTTAGGGGTATCAGAGTAAAGGGGGCTGAATACAAATGCCCCTCCCCCACACACACTTTTCACATATGTATTTGCATCATTTATCATTTTCCTTCCACTTCACAATTATGTGACACTTTGTGTTGGTCCATCACATAAAATCCCAATAAAATATATTTATGTTTTTGGTTGTAACATGAAAAAATGTTGGGAAATGTCAAGGGGTATGAATACCTTTTCAAGGCATTGTGTAACGACCCTGTGATGTAACGATCCTGTAATGTAACGACCCTGTGATGTAACGACCCTGTGATGTAACGACCCTGTGATGTAACGACCCTGTAACGTAACGACCCTGTAATGATCCTGTAATGTAATGACCCTGTAATGTAACGATCCTGTAACGTAACGATCCTCTAACGATCCTGTAATGTAATTATCCTGTGGTGAGAAGTAAAATGACATTCCGTCTCCCTGTCCAGGCTCGTACTGCGTCACATCCTGCGCAGAGCCGTCCGCTTCTCTTCTGAGATCCTCCGAGCCCCCCCCGGCTTCCTGTCCACCTTGGTGCCCAGCGTGGTGGAGATTCTGGTGAGTACGGTGTCATCCATTCCTCATATATATGGGATTCCTTACTACATTATAGGGTGGAAACTCGGCTCCTTGCACAGATAGAAAGGGTTGCAAGGGCTGGGACAGTGATAATAATGGGGGATGGTAACTACCCGGAAATTGACTGGCGTAATGGCACTGCTGGGACAGTTAAAGGGCAAAAATATATAAACCTATTACAGGACAATTTTATGGTCCAGTTTATTGAGGCCCCAACTAAGAATGATGCTCTGTTGGACCTGGTAATCTCAAACCATGCAGAACGTATTACTAATGTTCAGATAAAGGAACATCTGGGTAGCAGTGACCATAACATGATTTTATTTGATGTTAGCTGTAAGCAAAAATCACATACGGGAAATATAAAAACACTTAACTTCAAGAGAGCAAATTTTCCAAGGATGGGGGCCGCTCTCCAGGACTTAGACTGGGAGAGAATATTGGCATCAATAGGCACAGAACAGAAATGGGAATTCTTCATAAAGACTGTTTGTGATCTCACTGCAAAGTATATTCCCATGGACAAGAAGTTTACAAGACTAATAATAAAACCGATGTAGCTCACGGGCAAAGTTAAAAAAAGCTATAAACTATAAAAAAAAGAGCGTTTAAAAAAAATATAAAAATGAAGGAACACTATCATCGTTTAAATGCTACAAAGAATATAGCAGAATATGTAAAAAGGAAATCAAGGATGCAAAAATTCTAAATAAAAGACAGTTTGCAAAAGATAGTAGGACAAACCCCAAAAAATGATTCAAATATATTAACAGTAAAAAGGTCAAGTCTGAGCATGTAGCCCCTTTACAAAATAATCTGGAGTGGGTGACTGGGGACAAAGAGAAGGCTAACTTATTAAATACTTTCTTCAGCTCTGTGTATACAAAAGAGCATGGGGGAGCGCATGTCCACAATGGGGGTGGTAGTGACACAGACCCAAATCCACAATGGCTCAAAAGTGATATGGTCCAGAAATATTTGGACAGAATAAAGGTGGATAAAGCACCTGGACCTGATGGCATCCACCCACGGATCCTAAAAGAATTGAGCTCTGTAATTTCAGAGCCATTGTATCTAATTTTTAGGGACTCATTAATGCCAGGAATAGTACCACTGGATTGGCGCAGGGCCAATGTGGTGCCCATATTTAAAAAGGGAACTGTCAGGGATCCGCTCGTCCTGCGCGATCGGCTCTCCGTGCGCGCGTGCACGTTCGTGCAGCGGGTCGTCGTAGGTACGAGCGTCTTCCAACGCGCGCGGGTGCACGCCGTTCGTGTGTGCGCGCGGTACACGCACGCACGGGCGAGCGTTAGCACGATTGGCGCCAGTGGCCCTTTTTAAAGGCACAGTTGCAGCAGCTCTGTGCTGTCTCGTCTGCAGCTTGTGCCCGTGAATACCTGTTTGTCTATCTGCTACCTACCTGCTATCCGACCCGGCTCCGTCTGACCTTGTTGACCTCTCCTGCTCCGACCCCGGCTTGTTTGACCTTTCTTGAACTGATCTCCTGTTGCCGAACTCTGCTTGTACCTGACACCTCTGCTGTCTCCTGCCTGTTCCTGCATCCGCTACCTTGTATCCTGAGGACCCATCCAACCTGATCCAGTGGCCTGCAGTCCTCAGCCTTCCTACTACAGAGAGTCCCTGCTTCTGAGAACCCTCATCTCCGGATACCTGCTACTGCTCCTGGCTGGACTCTCCTACCCCACTGCGCTCCGGTCTCCCTGTTCCCATTCCAGTGAGACCAGAACCAGAGACGTAAGAGAGGTCCCCTTCTACTAAGACAGACTCAATACCTGAAGTTCCTAACAGTACGAGACAGCCATGTCTGAGTCTGCAGAAGGGGCCTCCGCCATGAAGGAGATTTGCTCTCACCTTGCGGCTCTCACCCAGGCCGTGAAATCCCTTCAAGACGGCTACACCAGATTGGAAGAGCGGGTCCAACATCTCTCCATTTCGGGATCCCCAGACACTGCACCTCAGTCTCCTCCAGTCCAGCCTGCAACTCATCCGGCAGTCGTGATGCTCCCGCCTGAGCCTAGGGTTCCCATTCCGGAAAAATTCTCTGGGGACCGTTCCAAGTTTCGGGGTTTTCGTAATGCTTGCCAGCTTTACTTTGCCCTCCAGCCCAGGACTTTTTCGCTGGAAGCAACTAAGGTGGGATTTGTCATTTCTCTCCTGCAAGAAGAACCTCAGTCATGGGCCCACCATCTCCTGGAGAATGACAGTCCTCTTACACAGACTCTCTCTGCCTTCTTTGAGGGGATGGCACAACTCTATGATGACCCCCAGCGGACTGCCACCGCAGAATCCGCATTAACTGCGCTCCAGCAAGGCCGTAGGACGGCCGAGGACTATGTCTCGGACTTTAGGCGCTGGAGCGCAGATACCCTATGGAACGAGTCGGCCCTTAGACACCAATTTCGCATGGGCCTGTCTGAAGGCCTCAAGGACGAACTAGCCCGAGTTGGTATCCCAGATGCCTTAGAGGACTTAATTGCCCTAGCCATCCAGATCGATCGTAGACTCCGTGAGCGGAAGGCCGAACGCTCTTCTCAACCTCTGAGACCTGCCTGGATGACCGCCAGAACCCCGTCTCCCACTCCGTTCTTCTCTCCGTCCCCTCAAAAGGGGCCTGCCAGTACCTCTCTTGCTCCTGAGGAACCTATGCAGCTTGGACTACTCCGACCTACTCTGTCTCCGTAAGAGCGTGCCCGTCGTCGACATATGAACTTGTGTCTATACTGTGGCGGCTCCGGACATTATGTGGCCAACTGCCCTGTGAAGCCTCGTAAGTGCCTCTCTTCTGTGTCCCGCAGTTTCGTTAACTCACCTTCCAGCTCTCTACATGTTGCCCTTCTGCTTTCTTTTCAGCTTCATGGAAGAACGATTCACGTCAACGCCATCCTTGACTCCGGAGCCTGCGGTTGCTTCATCGACGCTGCCTTCACCAACCTGCATTCCATCCCACTTCAGCCAAAATCTCATGGACTTTCTATTTTCTTGGCCGATGGTTCTCAGATCAAGTCCGGCCGGGTCACTCATGAGACCCTTCCTCTACCCACCTCCACCTCCACCTCCTGCCGACATACGGAACTACTAACTCTTGATGTCATTTCATCACCACTCTTTCCTGTGATTCTGGGCATACCATGGCTGCAAGCCCACAACCCCTCCATTGACTGGTCCTCTGGGGAGGTAAGATTCCTCTCCACCTACTGTCAGGACCACTGCCTCCCTGGGACTCCTGCACAATCCAGAACACTTCTCTGTCTAGATCCAGATCTGGACCTATGTCAATCGGTTCCAGAGCCTTATCATCAGTTTCTGGATGTCTTCAGTAAACGGGGGGCTGACTCCTTACCTCCGCATCGTCCTTACGACTGCCCCATTGAGCTCCTCCCTGGGGCTGAGATTCCTTTTGGACGTGTCTACCCCTTATCCGAGAAGGAGCAGGAGGCTCTGAAGGCATACATCTCCGAAAACCTCAAGAAGGGGTTCATCCGTCACTCCACATCCCCTGCCGGGGCTGGGATATTTTTCGTCACTAAAAAAGACCAGACTCTCCGACCCTGTGTAGACTATCGGGAACTGAACAGAATCACGATTAAAAACCGCTATCCCCTACCTCTGATCCCAGAACTTTTTCAAAAATTGAGGTCGGCTGTTATCTTCACCAAACTTGACCTGAGAGGAGCCTATAACTTGGTCCGTATACGAGCAGGCGACGAGTGGAAGACTGCGTTCCGAACTCGTTTTGGGCATTACGAGTATCTGGTGATGCCTTTTGGATTGTGCAATGCCCCAGCCACCTTCCAGCACTTGATTAATGATGTCTTCCGGGACTTCTTGGACATTTTCGTCATCGTTTATCTTGACGATATCTTGATCTTCTCCAGGTCCCTGGAACAGCACCGGGGGCACGTCAGCAGAGTTTTACTTCGGCTCAGGCAACATGGACTATACGCCAAAGCCGAGAAATGTAAGTTTGAGCAACAAGAGATCCAATTCCTTGGCCTTGAAATCTCCCCAGCAGGCGTCAGGATGGATCCGCAAAAGGTCGCTGCTGTTCTCGAGTGGCCAGCCCCCACCGACAAGAAAGGCGTCCAGCGCTTTGTGGGCTTCGCCAATTTCTATAGAAAGTTTATTAAAGGGTTCTCGGCCATTATCTCCCCCATTACCCAGCTTACTAAGCAGAATATGCGCTTTCTTTGGAGTCCTGAAGCCCAGGTCGCCTTCGAAAAACTCAAGGACTTGTTCACCTCTGCCCCCATCCTCAGTCATCCGGATCCATCTAGACCCTATATTCTGGAAGTAGACGCCTCTGAGATAGCAGTAGGGGCGGTGGTCTCCCAACGTTTTGGTAAAGACGACCTGATGCACCCCGTAGGGTTCTTCTCCCGAAAACTCTCCCCAGCGGAGAAGAATTATGATGTAGGAGATCGGGAACTACTTGCCATTAAATCGGCCTTGGAGGAGTGGAGATACTTACTGGAGGGGGCGGTACACCCCGTGCTCATCTACACGGATCACAAAAATCTCGAATACCTCCGCACCGCTAAACGACTGAAACCTCGGCAGGCCCGCTGGGCCCTCTTTTTCTCCCGATTCAATTTTCACATTACCTATCGCCCTGGATCAAGAAACACCAAACCGGATGCACTCTCTCGCATGTTTGACAATCCTAAGGACTCTGCACCTCCGGATACTATCCTCCCTGCTAACTCCTTTCTTCTCATCCAACCGGGCCTAGTCTCTCTGCTCAAGAGTGCTTCTTCCACATCTTCCTGTCCCCCAGGAATCTCATTAACATCCAGGGAGGGCCTGCTCTGGAAAGACAACCTAATCTTCGTTCCTGAGGAGGTGAGAGTTAAGGTTTTGGGGCTCCTCCATGACCATCCACTCGCGGGACACTTTGGTGTCCGCAAGACCTTAGAGCTGGTACAACGTTCCTTCTGGTGGCCAGGCATGAGGGAGTTCTGCAAGCAGTACGTGAACTCTTGTCCAGTATGCTGCCGGAATAAGATTCCCAGAAATCGGGCCTGGGGCCTGCTTAAGCCTCTCCCCGCACCCGACCGCCCCTGGCAGATGATTACTATGGACTTCATCGTAGAACTTCCCCCCTCTGAGAACTGTACCGCCATCTTTGTTGTGTGTGACCGTCTGTCTAAGATGGCCCACTTTCTTCCCTTGAAGGGGACTCCTTCTGCTACCGAAACGGCCCATGTTTTTATTAAGGAAATAATCAGGCTTCACGGGGTACCCACCAACATTGTATCTGACAGAGGAGTGCAGTTCACCTCCCGTTTCTGGAGAGCCTTATGCGGAGCCCTGAAAATTGAATTGGCCTTGTCCTCCGCCTACCACCCACAGACTAACGGGCAAACAGAACGCACCAACCAAACCCTCGAGCAGTATATCAGATGTTTCTCTTCCTTTGTCCAGGACGATTGGGTTTCCCTGTTACCTTTGGCGGAATTCGCCTACAACAACGCCAGCCATGCTACCACCGGGCAGTCCCCGTTCTTTTCCAATTACGGTTTTAACCTGTCTTTTCTTCCCGATATCCCTACAGAATCGCATGTACCAGCAGTTCAGGACACAGTATCCTTTCTTCAGCAGAACAACCGGATCTTGCAGGAGGCTATAACCAAGGCTCAGGCTGACAGCAAGAAGAGTTTCGATCAAGGAAGAAGGGGAGAATTGATCCTTCAAGTCGGGGACCAGGTATGGCTGTCTTCCTCTAATTTAAAATTAGCATGTCCCTCCAAGAAGTTGGCACCAAAGTTTCTGGGTCCATTTCCTGTTAAAAGGAGGATTAACGAGGTATCTTATGAGTTGTCTTTACCCGATTCCATGAGAATACACCCAGTCTTCCATGTAGCTCTACTTAAGCCTGTCATACCTGACCCCTTCCCTGGTAGAGGAACAAGACCACCCGATCCTGTGCTGATTGATGGCAGTGAGGAGTTCGAAGTGGAGGCCATCTTGGATTTCAGAAGACGACGGGGACAAGGTCAGTTCCTGATTAAATGGAAGGGCTATGGCCCAGAGAGTAATTCATGGGAACCTGCTACTAACATACATGCCAATAGATTAATACAGGCCTTCTTTGCTGCACACCCAGAGAAAAGAGCTACTAGGGGCACCCGGAGGTTGCCCCTTGTGGGGGGGCAATGTCAGGGATCCGCTCGTCCTGCGCGATCGGCTCTCCGTGCGCGCGTGCACGTTCGTGCAGCGGGTCGTCGTAGGTACGAGCGTCTTCCAACGCGCGCGGGTGCACGCCGTTCGTGTGTGCGCGCGGTACACGCACGCACGGGCGAGCGTTAGCACGATTGGCGCCAGTGGCCCTTTTTAAAGGCACAGTTGCAGCAGCTCTGTGCTGTCTCGTCTGCAGCTTGTGCCCGTGAATACCTGTTTGTCTATCTGCTACCTACCTGCTATCCGACCCGGCTCCGTCTGACCTTGTTGACCTCTCCTGCTCCGACCCCGGCTTGTTTGACCTTTCTTGAACTGATCTCCTGTTGCCGAACTCTGCTTGTACCTGACACCTCTGCTGTCTCCTGCCTGTTCCTGCATCCGCTACCTTGTATCCTGAGGACCCATCCAACCTGATCCAGTGGCCTGCAGTCCTTAGCCTTCCTACTACAGAGAGTCCCTGCTTCTGAGAACCCTCATCTCCGGATACCTGCTACTGCTCCTGGCTGGACTCTCCTACCCCACTGCGCTCCGGTCTCCCTGTTCCCATTCCAGTGAGACCAGAACCAGAGACGTAAGAGAGGTCCCCTTCTACTAAGACAGACTCAATACCTGAAGTTCCTAACAGGAACAAAGTCTTTACCGAGTAACTATAGACCTGTTAGCTTAACTTCTATAGTTGGGAAGATACTGGAGGGATTAATAAAAGACCTCATAGACGAGTTCTTGTAGGAAAAAAATATTTTAAGCAACAGACAGCATGGATTCATGAAAGACAGAAGTTGTCAGACAAACCTGATTTCTTTTTATGAAGAGGTAAGTAAAACCTTGGACATAGGGGGTGGCTGTGGACGTGGTGTACTTGGACAGAGGGGTGGCGGTGGACATGGTATACTTGGACAGAGGGGGTGGCGGTGGATGTGGTATACTTGAACAGAGGGGGTGGCGGTGGACGTGGTGTACTTGGACAGAGGGGTGGCGGTGGATGTGGTGTACTTGGACAGAGGGGTGGCGGTGGACGTGGTATACTTGGACAGAGGGATGGCTGTGTACTAGGAGACAGTTCGCCACACGTGGCTATTGTGTAAGGTAAAGTCTTATGGTTTGGCAAGATCTGTAAATGAATAGAAAACTGGTTAAAAAAATAATTCAGAGAGTCGTGATTAATGATTCTTACTCTGGTCTAAGGTTATTATTGGGTTACCCCAAGGTTCAGTGTTATTAGTGGGGTTACCCCAAGGTTCAGTGTTAGTGGTGTACCCCAAGCTTCAGTGTTGGTGGGTGTACCCCAAGGTTCAGTGTTAGTGGTGTACCCCAAGCTTCAGTGTTGGTGGGTGTACCCCAAGGTTCAGTGTTAGTGGTGTACCCCAAGCTTCAGTGTTGGTGGGGGTACCCCAAGGTTCAGTGTTGGTGGGGGTACCCCAAGGTTCAGTGTTGGTGGGGGTACCCCAAGGTTCAGTGTTAGTGGTGTACCCCAAGGTTCAGTGTTGGGGGTACCCCAAGGTTCAGTGTTAGTGGTGTACCCCAAGGTTCAGTGTTGGTGGGGGTACCCCAAGGTTCAGTGTTTTGTTAGTGGGTGTACCCCAAGGTTCAGTGTTATTAGTGGGGTACCCCAAGGTTCTGTGTTAGTGCGGTACCCCAAGGTTCAGTGTTATTAGTGGGGGTACCCCAAGGTTCAGTGTTATTAGTGGGGTACCCCAAGGTTCAGTGTTATTAGTGGGGTACCCCAAAGTTCAGTGTTGTTAGTGGGGGTACCCCAAGGTTCAGTGTTAATGGGGTACCCCAAGGTTCAGTGTTAGTGGGGTAAATAATGTTATTAGTGGGAGTAGTGTATATATAAAATCTTCTATGTATGTAAAAAGTGAAATTCTATAAGATTCTCATACCTGTGAAAGTATATACTGTTATAAGCTTATAAGCATTTCTTGGGAGAGCTCACATATGGCAATAATTAGTTGTTTTGTTTCACCTCCACCATCTGTGAGAAGGAAGGATTCACATACTTTAAGATGTAAAAGTTCAATGTGTTAGTTAAGAGATACGTCCTTATATATTACAATGTTTATTGATTAAGATATTAATAAGAACATTGTGTTTTTAAATGAATATAATATACATACTGATATATGTAATATTTGATTTAGAAGTTAAAGTAATTGTATATGATAAATGGTTTTACATACAGCTCCTCTTGGCTCACACCTCAGGAATGTCACTGTTTAGTGACAGAATAACCCCCACCCTTGCGGGAGAGGTGGGGGGGAGATATGTCCCAGGAAAGCCTGCAATTTTCTGTAGGACTACAAGTCCATTAAGAACCTTTCCTTTTTAGGAAGGAGGGGTCAGATTTTAGGAGAAGGTGGGGGCTGAATTTAGGAGTAAAAATCTAGTAATAGAGAGTTTTGGGAGACACTCACACCAGGAGGACATTGCTGTCACATCTACACACAGACACCTCTGATTCATCTTCATCTTAAGAATATTATACATTATTATAAATGACATTCTATACTTTGATATTCTTCTTCTAATATTTTGCTATTTTTTATTATTAAATCAATTTTTGAGTTTTTACACGAGAACTAAACTGACTTTCTTGAAACTTTCCTCATCAATATGAATTATTAAAATATCGATATTAATACCGTAAAAACGAGAATTCAACATACTGATATTTATAGGTAAAGGGGATCCGGGGAATATCAGATTCGGGAAGGAATTTTTCCCCTGCTGTAGTAAATTGGATCATGCTCTGCTGTTTTTTTTTTTTACCTTCTTCTGGATCGTGTTCTCTAGTAATGGGGGGGGGTGTTCTCTAATAATGGGGGTGTGTTCTCTAGTAATGGGGGGTGTGTTCTCTAGTAATGCGGGGGGGGGGGGGGGTTCTCTAATCATGGTGGGTGTGTTCTCTAATAATGGGAGGGTGTTTTCTCTAGTAATTGGGGTGTGTTCTCTAGTAAGGGGGGTGTGTTTTCTAGTAAGGGGGGTGTTCTCTAGTAAGGGGGGGTGTGTTCTCTAGTAATATGGGGGTGTGTTCTCTAGTAATGGGGGTGTGTTCTCTAGTAAGGGGGGTGTGTTTTCTAGTAAGGGGGGTGTTCTCTAGTAATGGGGGTGTGTTCTCTAGTAATGCGGGGGGGGGGGGGGTTCTCTAATCATGGTGGGTGTGTTCTCTAATAATGGGAGGGTGTTTTCTCTAGTAATTGGGGTGTGTTCTCTAGTAAGGGGGGTGTGTTTTCTAGTAAGGGGGGTGTTCTCTAGTAAGGGGGGGTGTGTTCTCTAGTAATATGGGGGTGTGTTCTCTAGTAATGGGGGTGTGTTCTCTAGTAATGGGGGGGTGTGTTCTCTAGAAATGGGGGCATGTTCTCTAGAAATGGGGGTGTGTTCTCTAGTAATGGGGGTGTTCTCTGTGTTTTGTAGGGTAATGCGTATCCTGAACTGCACAGGGAGAAGTCGCAGGTAAGTCACTATCATGAGATGTTGATTATTAGGGAGTCACCTCCTTCCCAGCATGCTCTGCACACCATGGTTCAGTGTTCTTATTGTAAACGTTTCTGTTCAGCCGGTCAGTTTCCCCCACCCCCAGAAAACAGATCATCCCCCAGTATAAATGGGAGAGGTATGCAGGTGATCAACTCTACTCTGTCCCTCAGAACACAGCCAATCAATATACAGCCCTTCAGTGCTCTTCATCTCAATGCCCATCCTTGAAATATCCAGCCAATCGGTGCCTAACTCATCAGTATCCAGACCCTCCGTGCCCAATCCCTCAGTATTCAGCCCTTCAGTACCTAGCACATCACTGCCCATTCCTTCAGTTCCCAGTCTCCTGGTAACTCTGTACCCAGCCCCTCAGTACCATCTCCTGGCACCCAGCCCCTCAGCACCCAGCCCCTCAGCGCCCAGCCCTACAGTGCCCAGTCTCTACACGTTTTATGTGAAATATGGAGAATTTTGATTTCTTCCAGTACTGTGTTCAGAGCATTCTGTGCTATCTACCATCATTCTTGGCTTTTATTTTATTTTTTCATCACTGGGAGCTCAGCAGACCTTTTTTACTCGCCCCGTTCTCCGGTGGATGGAAACTAGAGAGAGCTCCCCATCCCCCTCCAGGTCTGTTTCCTCCTGAACAGGGAGAGGAAACCTCTGAGACTGGACATGGCAGATCTATTGGTCTACATCCTCCTTTGCTTTTAATGCCCGCTGAACGTTAGCACACCAATTGTACCCAATCAGGGGAGGCTCTAGCTGTGTGCTGAAGTACCTGAGCTTGCTGTGTGCTGAGGCTGTGTGCTGAAGTACCTGAGCTAGCTGTTCCTCATGGGAGGGCCATAGAGCTGCTCCCTTCTCTACAGTGACACCCAGAGGCTGTGTGCTGAAGTACCTGAGCTAGCTGTTCCTCGTGGGTGGGCCATAGAGCTTCTCCCTTCTCTGTAGTGACACCCAGAGGCTGTGTGCTAAAGTACCTGAGCTAGTTGTGCCTCATGGATGGGCCAAAGAGCTGCTCCCTTCTATACAGTGACACCCAGAGGCTGTGTGCTGAAGTACCTGAGCTACATGCTCCACATGGGTGGGCCATAGAGCTGCTCCCTTCTCTGCAGTGACATCCAGAGGCTGTCTGCTGAAGTACCTGAGCTAGGTGTTCCACGTGGGTGGGCCATAGAGCTGCTTCCTTCTCTGTAGTGACACCCAGAGGCTGTGTGCTGAAGTACCTGAGCTAGGTGTTCCTCTTGGGTGGTCCATAGAGCTGCTCCCTTCTCTACAGTGACACCCAGAGGCTGTGTGCTGAAGTACCTGAGCTAGCTGTTCCTCGTGGGTGGGCCATAGAGCTTCTCCCTTCTCTGTAGTGACACCCAGAGGCTATGTGCTGAAGTACCTGAGCTAGTTGTGCCTCATGGATGGGCCAAAGAGCTGCTCCCTTCTATACAGTGACACCCAGAGGCTGTGTGCTGAAGTACCTGAGCTAGCTGTTCCTCGTGGGTGGGCCATAGAGCTGCTCCCTTCTCTGCAGTGACACCCAGAGGCTGTGTGCTGAAGTACCCGAGCTACATGGTCCACATGGGTGGGCCATAAAGCTTCTCCCTTCTCTGCAGTGACATCCAGAGGCTGTCTGCTGAAGTACCTGAGCTAGGTGTTCCTTGTGGGTGGTCCATAGAGCTGCTCCCTTCTCTACAGTGACACCCAGAGGCTGTGTGCTGAAGTATCTGAGTTAGGTGCTAAGTAATGGAGAGATTTATTTCATTTCAGATTATGAGAATCCTGGATGAGAACGAAGAGGCATTTTTAACTTCCCTCCAGCGGGGGCGCCGCATCATAGAGCGCACTCTACAGCAGGAAGGTGCCGGTAAAATATTTCCCAGTAAGTGTCAGCAGCCACCCTGTGATGTCATGATGCAAGCCGGATATGAAATGTATATTGTACAGATGTAGGAGGTCCATATCCATAGAGAGAGGGATAGTCCTGATGATTGTAGGAGCGTACCTGAGAGTAGAGAGGCAGCAGAGGGCACGGATGGGGTAGAGAGGCAGTAGAGGGCGTGTATGGGGTGGAGAGGCAGAAGGGGGCACGCATGGGGTGGAGAGGCAGAAGGGGGCACGGATGAGGTAGAGAGGCAGAAGGGGGCACGGATGAGGTAGAGAGGCAGAAGGGGGCACGGATGAGGTAGAGAGGCAGAAGAGGGCACGGATGAGGTAGAGAGGCAGAAGGGGGCACGGATCTGGTAGAGAGGCAGAAGGGGGCACCGCTGGGGTGGAGAGGCAGCAGAGGGCACGGATGGGGTGGAGAGGCAGAAGGGGGCACCGCTGGGGTAGAGAGGCAGAAGGGGGCACCGCTGGGGTAGAGAGGCAGAAGGGGGCACTGCTGGGGTAGAGAGGCAGAAGGGGGCACCGCTGGGGTAGAGAGGCAGAAGGGGGCACCGCTGGGGTAGAGAAGCAGCAGAGGGCAAGGATGGGGTGGAGAGGTAGCAGAGGGTACCGATGCAGTAGAGAGGCAGCAGAGGGCACGGATGCGGTAGAGAGGCAGCAGAGGGCACGGATGGGGTGGAGAGGCAGCAGCGGGCACGGATGGGGTGGAGAGGCAGCAGAGGGCACGGATGGGGTGGAGAGGCAGCAGAGGGCACGGATGGGGTGGAGAGGCAGCAGAGGGCACGGATGGGGTGGAGGGCACAGATGGGGTGGAGAGGCAGCAGAGGGCACGGATGGGGTGGAGAGGCAGCAGAGGGCACGGATGGGGTAGAGAGGCAGCAGAGGGCACGGATGGGGTGGAGAGGCAGCAGAGGGCACGGATGGGGTGGAGAGGCAGCAGAGGGCACGGATGGGGTGGAGAGGCAGCAGACGGCACGGGTGGGGTGGAGAGGCAGCAGAGGGCACGGATGGGGTGGAGAGGCAGCAGAGGGCATGGATGGGGTGGAGAGGCAGCAGACGGTACCGATGGGGTGAAGAGGCAGCAGAGGGCACGGATGGGGTGGAGAGGCAGCAGAGGGCACGGATGGGGTGGAGAGGCAGCAGAGGGCACGGATGGGGTAGAGGGCACGGATGGGGTGGAGAGGCAGCAGAGGGCACGGATGGGGTGGAGAGGCAGCAGACGGTACCGATGGGGTGGAGAGGCAGCAGAGGGCACGGATGGGGTGGAGAGGCAGCAGAGGGCACGGATGGGGTGGAGAGGCAGCAGAGGGCACGGATGGGGTAGAGGGCACGGATGGGGTGCAGAGGCAGCAGAGGGCACGGATGGGGTGGAGAGGCAGCAGAGGGCACGGATGGGGTGAAGAGGCAGCAGAGGGCACGGATGGGGTGGAGAGGCAGAAGGGGGCACCGCTGCGGTAGAGAGGCAGAAGGGGGTCACCGCTGGGGTAGAGAGGCAGAAGGGGGCACTGCTGGGGTAGAGAGGTAGATGGGGGCACTGCTGGGGTAGAGAGGCAGAAGGGGGCATTGCTGGGGTAGAGAGGTAGATGGGGGCACTGCTGGGGTAGAGAGGCAGAAGGGGGCACTGCTGGGGTAGAGAGGCAGAAGGGGGCACTGCTGGGGTAGAGAGGCAGAAGGGGGCACCGCTGGGGTAGAGAGGCAGCAGAGGGCAAGGATGGGGTGGAGAGGCAGCAGAGGGCACGGATGGGGTGGAGAGGTAGCAGAGGGTACCGATGCAGTAGAGAGGCAGCAGAGGGCACGGATGGGGTAGAGAGGCAGCAGAGGGTACGGATGCGGTAGAGAGGCAGCAGGGGGCACGGATGGGGTAGAGAGGCAGCAGAGGGCACGGATGGGGTGGAGAGGCAGCAGAGGGCACTGATGGGGTAGAGGGGCAGAAGGGGGCACCGCTGGGGTAGAGAGGCAGCAGAGGGCACCGCTGGGGTAGAGAGGCAGCAGAGGGCAAGGATGGGGTAGAGAGGCAACAGAGGGCACGGATGGGGTGGAGAGGTAGCAGAGGGTACCAATGCGGTAGAGAGGCAGCAGAGGGCAAGGATGGGGTAGAGAGGCAACAGAGGGCACGGATGGGGTGGAGAGGTAGCAGAGGGTACCAATGCGGTAGAGAGGCAGCAGAGGGTACCGATGCGGTAGAGAGGCAGCAGAGGATACCGATGCGGTAGAGAGGCAGAAGGAGGCACGGATGGGGTAGAGAGGCAGCAGAGGGTACTGATGCGGTAGAGAGGCAGAAGGGGGCACAGATGGGGTAGAGAGGCAGAAGGGGGCACGGATGGGGTAGAGAGGCAGCAGAGGGTACTGATGCAGTAGAGAGGCAGAAGGGGGCACGGTTGGGGTAGAGAGGCAGAAGGGGGCACGGAGGGGGTGGAGAGGCAGAAGGGGGCACGGATGGGGTAGAGAGGCAGCAGAGGGCACGAATGCGGTAGAGAGGCAGAAGGGGGCACGGATGGGGTAGAGAGGCAGCAGAGGCCACGGATGAGATAGAGAGGCAGCAGAGGGCACGGATGGGGTGGAGAGGCAGCAGAGGGCACAGATGGGGTGGAGAGGCAGCAGAGGGCACGGATGGGGTGGAGAGGCAGCAGAGGGCACGGATGGGGTAGAGAGGCAGCAGAGGGCACGGATGGGGTGGAGAGGCAGCAGAGGGCACGGATGGGGTGGAGAGGCAGCAGAGGGCATGGATGGGGTGGAGAGGCAGCAGAGGGCACGGATGGGGTAGAGAGGCAGCAGAGGGCACGGATGGGGTGGAGAGGCAGCAGAGGGCACGGATGGGGTGGAGAGGCAGCAGAGGGCACTGATGGGGTGGAGAGGCAGCAGAGGGCACGGATGGGGTGGAGAGGCAGCAGAGGGCATGGATGGGGTGGAGAGGCAGCAGAGGGCACGGATGGGTTGGAGAGGCAGAAGGGGGCACGGATGAGGTAGGGCACGGATGGGGTAGAGAGGCAGCAGAGGGCACGGATGGGGTGGAGAGGCAGCAGAGGGCACGGATGGGGTGGAGAGGCAGCAGAGGGCACGGATGGGGTGGAGAGGCAGCAGAGGGCACAGATGGGGTGGAGAGGCAGCAGAGGGCACGGATGAGGTAGAGAGGCAGCAGAGGGCACGGATGGGGTAGAGAGGCAGCAGAGGGCACGGATGGGGTGGAGAGGCAGCAGAGGGCACGGATGGGGTGGAGAGGCAGCAGAGGGCACGGATGGGGTGGAGAGGCAGCAGAGGGCACGGATGGGGTGGAGAGGCAGCAGAGGGCACGGTTCGGGTAGAGAGGCAGCAGAGGGCACGGATGGGGTAGTGAGGCAGCAGAGGGCACGGATGGGGTGGAGAGGCAGCAGAGGGCACGGATGGGGTGGAGAGGCAGCAGAGGGCACGGATGGGGTAGAGAGGCAGCAGAGGGTACCGATGGGGTGGAGAGGCAGCAGAGGGCACGGATGGGGTGGAGAGGCAGCAGAGGGCACGGATGGGGTGGAGAGGCAGCAGAGGGCACGGATGGGGTGGAGAGGCAGCAGAGGGCACGGATGGGGTGGAGAGGCAGCAGAGGGCACGGATGGGGTGGAGAGGCAGCAGAGGGCACGGATGGGGTGGAGAGGCAGCAGAGGGCAGGGATGGGGTGGAGAGGCAGCAGAGGGCACGGATGGGGTGGAGAGGCAGCAGAGGGCACGGATGGGGTGGAGAGGCAGCAGAGGGCACGGATGGAGTGGAGAGGCAGCAGAGGGCACGGATGGGGTGGAGAGGCAGCAGAGGGCGCGGATGGGGTAGAGAGGCAGCAGAGGGCACGGATGGGGTGGAGAGGCAGCAGAGGGCACGGATGGGGTGGAGAGGCAGCAGAGGGCACGGATGGGCTGGAGAGGCAGCAGAGGGCACTGATGGAGGAGTGTAGCCGGCCAGACAACAGTAGAGCATACCAGAGGCTTTGTGGAGACCTGGACTCAGCTCAGGCGTAGTGATGGAACATGAAAGAAGACTCTGGATCCTGGGGAAGGTTTTCATCACAGGGAATACAGCCAGGTCTACAGACCCCACAAGAGGAGTAAACTTCTGTACCATCACCCACATCCAGCAGAGGGCGCTCTGATTGACAGGTTTCGTCTCTTTGTTTGCAGCGGACGTAGCGTGGTCTCTGTCGCGTAATCTGGGCTTTCCTCTGGACCTCATTGGCTTGATATTGGAGGAGCGCGGCTCTTCTCTGGACAAGGCTGCCCTGGAGGAGCTCGCAGAGGAGGAGGAAAAGGTCAGAGGACAGATAGGGTCTGCCATTGTATATACAGTGTATGTGTGTGTGTGTGTGTGTGTGTGTGTGTATATATAGTTCTATATTTCCTTTTTATAATAGAAGATGGTAAAGTTCTATGTGCTGCTCGTAGATCTATAGTGTTTTGTCTATGTTGTCATCATTATGATGGGGGCTGAACATTACATAATATGTCTTTTTAGTCAGAGAAATCTGAAACTCTTCTGAACGTGTCACGTTTACTACATAGAGCCAGCAGGGGATGCAACGGATTCAGCTTACAATCATTGTACTACTATGTTGTGAATAGCCTGTAGTCTGATCTGGTGTGTAAAAAAACAGCAAAATGAAAGAATGATGAAAACCCTCCATTCCTTCTCTTGGCATGTTCTACCAGGACATACTGGGTGTGACCAGGAGGTGCTTGGTATGTTCTACCAGGAGGTACTTGTTATCTCCTGCCAGCACAAGCTTGGTGTGAGCAGGAGGTACTTGGTTTTGCCAAGGAGGTGCTTGGTATGTTCTACCAGGAGGTACTTGGTATGTTCTACCAGGAGGTACTTGGTGTGACCAGGAAGTGCTTTGTATGTTCTACCAGGAGGTACTTGGTTTTGCCAAGGAGGTGCTTGGTATGTTCTACCAGGAGGTACTTGGTGTAACCAGGAGGTACTTGCTATGTTATACCAGGACATGCTTGGTGTGACCAGGAGGTACTTGGTTTTGCCAAGGAGGTGCTTGGTATGTTCTACCAGGAGGTGCTTGGTATGTTCTACCAGGAGGTACTTGGTGTGACCAGGAAGTGCTTTGTATGTTCTACCAGGAGGTACTTGGTATGACCAGGAGGTACTTGGTATGTTCTACCAGGAGGTACTTGGCATGACCAGGAGGTACTTGGTATGTTCTACGGGTACGTAGTGGGTGTGACCAGGATGTAGCTGGTATTGTGAAGTAAAGTGTCTCTCTCTTTGTATTTTTATCCTGATGGAGTTTTGTGTTCTCAGAGGAAGTTGAGGAATCAGCAGGCAGAGGGCGCTGTAGGTGGTCTGCAGCTGGACATCCATTCTCTAACAGAGCTACAGCGCAGGGGGGTCCCGGCTACTGATGACTCCCCGAAATACGACTATACCCTGGGGGGTGATGGGAAATACGGTAAGTTCAGTCTTACATCTCTTCCAGCCTGGTCAGTATTGTAGGGGGAGGGTTGTGTGTGGTGTGGGCAGGATGTTGGCTCTTGGTATGGGCAGAGTGTATCTAAGAAGCACTGATACCGAGGTATTGATACTGAGGTACTGATATTGGGGTATTGATACTGAGGTACTGATACCGGGGTATTGATATGTGAGGTACTGATACCGGTGTATTGATACTGAGGTACTGATACCGGGGTATTGATACTGAGGTACTGATACCAGGGTATTGATACTGAGGTACTGATAGTGGGGTATTGATACTGAGGTACTGATAGTGGGGTATTGATACTGAGGTACTGATAGTGGGGTATTGATAGTGAGGTACTGATACCGGGGTATTGATACTGAGGTACTGATAGTGGGGTATTGATACTGAGGTACTGATAGTGGGGTATTGATACTGAGGTACTGATAGTGGGGTATTGATACTGAGGTACTGATACCGGGGTATTGATACTGAGGTACTGATATTGGGTTATTGATACTGAGGTACTGATACCGGGGTATTAATACTGAGGAACTGATATTGGGGTATTGATACTGAGGTACTGATATTGGGTTATTGATACTGAGGTACTGATATTGGGGTATTGATACTGAGGTACTGATATTGGGGTATTGATACTGAGGTACTGATATTGGGTTATTGATACTGAGGTACTGATATTGGGTTATTGATACTGAGGTACTGATATTTGGTTATTGATACTGAGGTACTGATATTGGGTTATTGATACTGAGGTACTGATACCGGGGTATTGATACTGAGGTACTGATACCGGGGTATTGATACTGAGGTACTGATATTGGGTTATTGATACTGAGGTACTGATAGTGGGGTATTGATACTGAGGTACTGATACCGGGGTATTGATACTGAGGTACTGATACCGGGTTATTGATACTGAGGTACTGATACCGGGTTATTGATACTGAGGTACTGATACCGGGTTATTGATACTGAGGTACTGATACCGGGTTATTGATACTGAGGTACTGATACCGGGGTATTAATACTGAGGTACTGATATTGGGTTATTGATACTGAGGCACTGATATTGGGTTATTGATACTGAGGCACTGATATTGGGTTATTGATACTGAGGCACTGATACCGGGTTATTGATACTGAGGCGATAATATTGGGTTATTGATACTGAGGCACTGATATTGGGTTATTGATACTGAGGTACTGATACCGGGTATTGATACTGAGGTACTGATATTGGGTTATTGATACTGAGGCACTGATATTGGGTTATTGATACTGAGGCACTGATATTGGGTTATTGATACTGAGGCGATAATATTGGGTTATTGATACTGAGGCACTGATATTGGGTTATTGATACTGAGGTACTGATACCGGGTATTGATACTGAGGTACTGATACCGATGTATTGATACTGAGGTACTGATACCAGGGTATTGATCCTGAGGTACTGATACTGGCGTATTGATACTGAGGTACTGATACCGAGTTATTGATACTGAGGTACTGATACCGGGGTATTAATACTGAGGAACTGATATTGGGTTATTGATACTGAGGCACTGATATTGGGTTATTGATACTGAGGTGATGATACTGGGTTATTGATACTGAGGCACTGATATTGGGTTATTGATACTGAGGTACTGATACCGGGTTATTGATACTGAGGTACTGATACCAGGGTATTGGTACTGAGGTACTGATATTGGGTTATTGGTACTGATACTGGGATATTGATACTGAGGCACTGATATTGGGTTATTGATACTGAGGTTCTGATACCGGGGTATTGATATGTGAGGTATTGATATGTGACTTGAGACATCTAGAGAGTGACCGGGGTTCTATGTCTACAGTGTTCAGTCCCTGCCCGGCCACCATCCTGATGCTGTACAAGGACCAGTCATTACACAGTGCGGTCAGCAGAGGTCAGCGCTGTGGGGTCATCCTGGACCGGACCTGTTACTATGCTGAGCAGGGGGGACAGAGCTCAGATCTGGGGTACTTTGTGCATGAAGGCGAGCAGGTAAGAGATTCCCTACAACAGGTAACATGGATCAATCCTTTCTATATTACATGGAGAGCTAATACCAAGAGATGGCAGAGGGTGCCAACATCAATCCCCAGCAACAGCCCCTCCCCCAAGGGCAAACGACTTCTGCCCCCCAGGGCAGCTATAGCTTACAGTAAAGAAGCCCTCCTTGTACTGATCACCTCTCCTCCCATATATATAGCACTTTCAGTAAAGAAGTTATCCCTTTACTGATCACCACTCCTCCATACACCGCTCTTACAGTAGAGATTCCCTCCTTGTACTGATCACTTCTCCTCCATAAGATAGCTGTGTACAGTCCTTGAGTAATCTTTCTACTGACCATGCACCTTCTCTGTGCTCCACACAGGACGTCCTGTTTCCGGTGGAGTACCTACACCAGGCTGGAGGTTATGTCCTACACGAGGTGACGGCCACGGAACCCCTGAGGGTTGGAGATCGAGTGGTGCTGTTCCTGGATGAGGTATCTGTGGGAAGTCCTGGGGGTGCCCTCAGCTGCTGGGCTGTGATCTCACTATCCTCCCGTCTCCTCACAGGCCCAGCGCACCGCGTGTATGGAGAAGCACACCGCCACCCATCTGCTGAACTTCACCCTGCGCCAGGTTCTGGGGGAGAGCGTGGCACAGCGCGGGTCACATGTCACTGCCGAGCGACTGCGGTTTGATGTCAGCGTCACGGTGAGGAGCGGGATAACACGTAGTGGTGGGGGGTTAGAAATCTGCAAGCCTGTTCATTGATAGGAGAAGATCTCTGGGGTAAATTTCCCAACCCCTAGTAGGATGGACACTAAGGGAAGAGTTGCTCCTCCCTCAGTTCTCATTGCCCGAAGGGGGACAGACACTGGAAATCCTCCTCTACCAAGTGTCTCTTCCACTTCTTCCCAGTTGGAGTGGACTCTTCCCTGGTTAGTGGTGGGATTGGTGGACTCTCTCTCATCACTGGTTAGTGGTAGGATTGGGGGACTCTTTCTCCTCACTGGTTAGTGGTGGGATTGGAAGACTCTCTCTCATCACTGGTTAGTGGTGGGATTGGAAGACTCTCTCTCATGACTGGTTAGTGGTGGGATTGGAAGACTCTCTCTCATGACTGGTTAGTGGTGGGATTGGAAGACTCTCTCTCATCACTGGTTAGTGGTGGGATTGGTGGACTCTCTCTCATCACTGGTTAGTGGTGGGATTGGAAGACTCTCTCTCATCACTGGTTAGTGGTGGGATTGGTAGACTTTCTCCTCGCTGGTTAGTGGTGGGATTGGTAGAACCTCTCATCACTGGTTAGTGGTGGGATTGGTGGACTCTCTCTCATCACTGGTTAGTGGTGGGATTGGTAGAACCTCTCATCACTGGTTAGTGGTGGGATTGGAAGACTCTCTCTCATCACTGGTTAGTGGTGGGATTGGTGGACTCTCTCTCATCACTGGTTAGTGGTGGGATTGGTAGAACCTCTCATCACTGGTTAGTGGTGGGATTGGTGGACTCTCTCTCATCACTGGTTAGTGGTGGGATTGGTAGAACCTCTCATCACTGGTTAGTGGTGGGATTGGTGGACTCTCTCTCATCACTAGTTAGTGGTGGGATTGGAAGACTCTCTCTCATCACTGGTTAGTGGTGGGATTGGTAGAACCTCTCATTACTGGTTAGTGGTGGGATTGGTAGAACCTCTCATCACTGGTTAGTGGTGGGATTGGGGGACTCTTTCTCATCACTGGTTAGTGGTGGGATTGGTGGACTCTCTCTCATCACTAGTTAGTGGTGGGATTGGAAGACTCTCTCTCATCACTGGTTAGTGGTGGGATTGGTAGAACCTCTAATCACTGGTTAGTGGTGGGATTGGTAGAACCTCTCATCACTGGTTAGTGGTGGGATTGGGGGACTCTTTCTCCGCACTGGTTAGTGGTGGGATTCGGGGACTCTTTCTCCTCGCTGGGTAGTGGTGGGATTGGGGGACTCTTTCTCCTCACTGGTTAGTGGTGGGATTGGGGGACTCTTTCTCCTCCCTGGTTAGTGGTGGGATTGGGGCACTATTTCTCCTCACTGGTTAGTGGTGGGATTGGGGGAATCTTTCTCCTCACTGGTTAGTGGTGGGATTGGGGCACTATTTCTCCTCACTGGTTAGTGGTGGGATTGGGGGACTCTTTCTCCTCCCTGGTTAGTGGTGGGATTGTGGGACTCTTTCTCCTCCCTGGTTAGTGGGGGGATTGATGGACTCTCCTTCCTGGTTGGTAATAGGAGTTCCACATAAGTTTTTTTGCACCTGTTTACATGGAACCCCCCCCAAAACAAAAACAAAATAACAGCAAACTATTGAATCTTCTGTAAAGCCCCTCCCAGGAGGTCTCAGGAAATAACGCCTCTCTGTTGGTATTCTCAGAAAGCCCCTCCCAGGAGGTCTCGGGGAATAACGCCTCTCTGTTGGTATTCTCAGAAAGCCCCTCCCAGGAGGTCTCAGGAAATAACGCCTCTCTGTTGGTATTCTCAGAAAGCCCCTCCCAGGAGGTCTCGGGGAATAACGCCTCTCTGTTGGTATTCTCAGAAAGCCCCTCCCAGGAGGTCTCTGGAATGTCCCCTTTCTGGATGTTTTTATGCTGACAGATTATTTGTCCCCTTTGTATATTCCCTCACACAGTCTGTATATTTCAGGGACCGGTGAGCGGTCAGCAGCTGCAGGAAGTTGAGAAGACGTTCCAAGACGTGATTGGACAGAACCAGGAAGTTTATACTGCGGAGATCCCACTCACAGATGCCAAAAATATCCCGGGTCTTCGCAGTGTGGACGAGGTATGTAACTTTCATCACATCGCCCCGAACGGGTGTAATCCATCCGGAGTCCGGGGAGCGAACTCACCAGTTCTTTTACTATCGAGAGTCAGCGCAACAACCCCTCCCCCCTCCAGAACTGTGACTCCTCCCCCTCCTCCAAAGCACTGCCCCCCCCCTTCAGAGCAGTGACTTCACTTCCAGAGCAATGACTCCTCCCCCTCTCTTTATAGTAGTGACTCCCCCCCCCCCCCCTACCTACTCTGTTCAGGCTCTGTAGGAAGTTTTCAGTCAGAGAGAGACAGTCTGAAAGGAAGCAGCTTCTGCTGTGCACCATCTGTAGATAACCCACAGTGCTCTGGGAATTCCGTGTTAGTTAAATGTTTATTTGTGAAGCTTCTTTCTTGTGAGAGAAATTCAAAATTCATATTTATTTTTGCTATATTTTATTTGGACCAAAAACTTCCAATGGGTTTGGGGGTGTGGTGCTCTATCCTACACCAGCTAGTGAGTCTGGGAACCCTTTCCTTTCCTGTTTGTGATGTATCCGTACCTCAGCCACCAATCAGATACAAACCACCTTTAAATCTCTGAATCTGATTGGTGGTACATTAGGAGAGTGGAAGGATTTATGAAGAAGGCCCACCTACACCACATATGAGCTTCTCTCTGGAATCTGTCTGCGGGGATCGCACAGAACTTTAAAGAGTTTTTCCACTTTTGCAGCCAAAAAGAACTACATTTCCCATGAATCTTTGGGCATGTGGTGATGTTGGTGGGCGGGAAGAGACGGCGCTGTCCATATGATGTAGTGGCCAGTCAGTGCCTGTGGAACAGTCACCACCGGATGCCGAGCAGATTGTAACCGCACACTCTACGAAGTGCAACATAATTGGGAGACATTTACCATAGGGAGATATTGGTGGCTGCCGTTCGCTGTACACGGGGGTGTCCCTCGGGGAGGTGTTTGGGGGATAAGAAGAAGGAGGAGAGTTTTTGCGATGGTAAAGCTGTACCTTGTATATAGAAGTTTTTGCTTTCTGGATGGAGTTCCACTTTAACAGACAGACCGGTGGGTGGATTATACAGGATACCATTGGTGGTTGTGGCCTGGCATTCCTCTACCCTTGGTCTCCTCATTTCTCCCCTCCTCCAGGTGTACCCAGATCCGGTACGTGTGGTCTCAGTCGGCGTTCCCATTCAGGAGATTCTGAGTCCAGCCTCCAGAGCCGCTCAACAGACGTCGGTGGAACTTTGCTGCGGCACGTAAGAGACAAGTTTTTTCCCAACTGAATGTGTGTCCCGTTTTGGTGTCTCCTTCCTAAAATTCTCCTGGATCGCCTTCCCTCTCCTAGTTCTTCCTGGTTTCTCCTGATTACCCCTGCCCCCAACTCCTTCTGGACCCTCTACCCCCTGGATTCCTTCTGAGATTCTCCTGGATCCCCTTTAATTCTTCCTAAGATTCCCCCACCCCCTCTCCCCGCTTTCCAATTTCTCCTGGCTACACCATGAATTCCTCCTGAGATTCTCTTAGATTCCCCAATATTCCCCACCACTTCCTGATTTCTCCTGAGGTCTTCTGGATCCACCCCTCCTGCCAATTCTTTTCAAACTTTTCTGAATTCCCTTTCTCTATCCTGATTCTTCCTTATATTTCCATAGATTGCCCCTCGATTTCTCGAGATTCTCAGAGGTTCTCCTGGATTCTTCCACCTCCCCTTCCAGCCACCATTCTACCCCATGTCTCTCTCCTGAAATTGTCCTGGTTCCTTCTAAGATTCTCCTGGATTCCCTTTAGTTCCTTCTAAGATTTTCCTGGATTCCCTTTAGTTCCTTCTAAGATTCTCCTGGATTCCCTTTAGTTCCTTCTAAGATTCTCCTGGATTCCCTTTAGTTCCTTCTAAGATTCTTCTGGATTCCCTTTAGTTCCTTCTAAGATTCTCCTGGATTCCCTTTAGTTCCTTCTAAGATTCTCCTGGATTCCCTTTAGTTCCTTCTAAGATTCTTCTGGATTCCCTTTAGTTCCTTCTAAGATTCTTCTGGATTCCCTTTAGTTCCTTCTAAGATTCTTCTGGATTCCCTTTAGTTCCTTCTAAGATTCTCCTGGATTCCCTTTAGTTCCTTCTAAGATTCTCCTGGATTCCCTTTAGTTCCTTCTAAGATTCTTCTGGATTCCCTTTAGTTCCCTCTAAGATTCTCCTGGATTCACTTTAGTTCCTTCTAAGATTCTTCTGGATTCCCTTTAGTTCCTTCTAAGATTCTTCTGGATTCACTTTAGTTCCTTCTAAGATTCTTCTGGATTCCCTTTAGTTCCTTCTAAGATTCTTCTGGATCCCCTTTAGTTCCTTCTAAGATTCTTCTGGATTCCCTTTAGTTCCTTCTAAGATTCTTCTGGATTCCCTTTAGTTCCCTCTAAGATTCTCCTGGATTCCCTTTAGTTCCTTCTAAGATTCTCCTGGATTCCCTTTAGTTCCTTCTAAGATTCTCCTGGATTCCCTTTAGTTCCTTCTAAGATTCTCCTGGATTCCCTTTAGTTCCTTCTAAGATTCTCCTGGATTCCTCAATCCCACCACCATGCTTTCCAATCCCTACAGATTTTTCCAAAGGTTTCCTGGATCCACCACCCCCTCCCCTTCGTGATTCCTCCTGAAGATTCCCTCCCTCTATCCTGATTTCTTTTCCCTGAGATTTTCACGGATCCCCTTGAATTCCCTGAGATTATCCTGGATTTCCCCCACCCCAAGATTCCTCCTCAGATTTCCTGCCACCAGTCTCCCCCACCCATTTCCTCAAATACTTAATTTTCTCTTGTGTAATTATTTGCCTATTGATTCCTCTTGGGGTTCTCCAAGACCCAACCCATCCCCCCTTGAGATTTTCCTAGGTTTACCACCCCTTCCTCCTGAGAGTCTCTGGGATCCCCTTCCTGATCCTCTTGAGATTCTTGTGTATCTCCTAGCCACCCCCTCCCGATTTCTCTTGCGTTTCCCTAAATGCTCTTGACCCCCCACCCCCAATTCCTCTTGAGATTCTCCTGTGTCCCCCAGAAAGATTTTTTCGTCAGGTTCTCTGGGTCCCCCCTCCTGATTCCTCCTGAGATTCATCAGAGCCACTCTCCAACCCCCCTGATTTCTCCTGAGGTTGCCTCATTTCTCTTGATACCCTCCCCGGATTCCCTTGTATCACCCCCAGACATGTTCCACTGCAGGCTCCCTGGGTTCCCCAAATGCTTATGACCCCCCCTAACTCTTCCTGAGATTCATCAGTATCCCCTAACCCAGCGCCACTCTCCAACCCCCCTGATTTCTCCTGAGGTTGCCTCAATTCTCTTGATACCCTCCCCGGATTCCCTTGTATCACCCCCAGACATGTTCCACTGCAGGCTCCCTGGGTTCCCCAAATGCTTATGACCCCCCTAACTCTTCCTGAGATTCTTCAGTATCCCCTACCCTACAGGCACCCCCAACCCCTCCAATTCCACCTGAGGTTTCCTGGGTTCACCTAATTTTCATGATCATTACCCTCGGGATTACTCTGTTCACCCCCCAGACAGGTTCCTCCTCAGGTTTCCTGGGAACCCCCAATACCTTCTAAGATTCACCTCTATTCCCTTACTAAATCCTGGGTCCTCCCCCGATTCCTCCTGAGATTCTCTTGAAACCCCTACCCTACAGCCACCCCCTCCCCCCCAATTCCTCCTGAGGTTTCCTGGATTACCCTAATTCTCATTGCTCTGATTCCTCCCATTTATCATGAACCACCCCACAACTCCTCATGAAGTTTCCTCTGATTCCTCCTGAGACACCAGAACCTCCAGATTCCTCTTAAAAATTCTTGGACCCCCCCAACACTCAATTCATACTGAGATTCTTCTGGATCCCCCCGATTCCTCCTGAAATTTTCTGTTTCTATGCAGACACCTTCAGAAGACGGGAGCCATTGAGGATTTGGTGATCATCTCCGAGAAACCTCTGCTGAGAGGGATTGTCCGCCTTATCGCCGTTACCGGAGAAGAAGCCAGAGAGGTCAGATATCTGAGGCCACGCCCAGCACACATCCATCCAATCCTCTGCATGATACAATTTAATTATAGTTATTTTTAATTATTGATAATGATTAAGAATTAAAAATCTGTGGAATTTACTGTTATTTTGATCCTGTACAATAAAATATAAGACCTCCCGGGGTCACCTTCATCCTCCGATCTTCTCTCCAGGCACGGGAGACGGGACAGGTTCTACGCAGGGAAGTGGATTCCATTGTTGAGCGGATGAAGATGATGACCCCTTCCCTGAACGACGCTCAGAGGTTGTCCAAGGAGGTCGGACTTGTGACGGATGTGAGTGAAGATCGGGGTTTCAGGATTTACACCAGGGGGGGGGGGGCGTTAGGAAACAGGCGATGCTATATCCCACAGCAGGGGGGAGAAATGTGGTCACATGACTTAGACTAAATAGAAGGGGTACCGATGGGGGAAAAAAAAACGATGGACACCAAAAAAAAAAAAAAGAAATTTCACATTGTCTCGATCTCCCCACCAATCCATCACTGGAAGCTCCAACAAAGCCTCCATAACCGTGTCATTGTTCCTTTACATTGCAGAGTGTGGACAGCGCCTCCATGCCCCAGTGGCAGAGGAAGGAACTACAGGCGTCTCTCAAGGCTTTGCAACGATCGGCCAACACAGCTGTGCGGAAGGCAATAGGGAGAAAGGTAAAGAAGGGGCGGGGCTTTCTTACACACGGGGATAGGGGCGAGGGGTATAATATATTTTATACTGTGTGGCCGGATGACTTCACAGCTCTTCATTGGATGGAATCATCCCAGGTATAGGATCTCCTGGAATAGAGCGGGATTCAGTCCTGGGAGATCTCCTGCCACCAGTCAGATTCTAATGATCCTTTTCCCCCTCCCTCAGGCTGCAGAGAGAGTCCCAAGTCTGCTGGAGAAGCATGGCCAGCGTCCCGTCATTGTGGACTGTGTGGAGGAGTCTCTTCCGGTGAGATATCGCCATTTCCTCTCCTGATATAGAGAATCTTGTCCTTCCTCCCCTGAGGACCCCACCTCGCCTAATATCGCTCACTCGACCTAAGGAGACCACCACCTCATCTAATGCCATCCCCTTCGCCTGAGGAGACCTCACCTCACCTGATACCATCCTCCCTGCCCGAGGAGATCCCGCCTCACCCATTACCATCCTCCCTGCCCGAGGAGATCCCGCCTCACCCATTACCATCCTCCCTGCCCGAGGAGATCCCGCCACACCCGTTACCATCCTCCCTGCCCGAGGAGACCCCGCCTCATCCGTTACCATCCTCCCTGCCCGAGGAGATCCCGCCTCATCCGTTACCATCCTCCCTGCCCGAGGAGACCCCGCCTCATCCATTACCATCCTCCCTGCCCGAGGAGATCCCGCCTCACCCATTACCATCCTCCCTGCCCGAGGAGATCGCGCCACACCCGTTACCATCCTCTCTGCTCGAGGAGACCCCGCCTCACCCGTTACCATCCTCCCTGCCCGAGGAGATCCCTCCTCACCCGTTACCATCCTCCCTGCCCGAGGAGATCCCGCCACACCCGTTACCATCCTCCCTGCCCGAGGAGACCCCGTCTCACCCGTTACCATCCTCCCTGCCCGAGGAGACCCCGTCTCACCCGTTACCATCCTCCCTGCCCGAGGAGACCCCGCCTCACCCGTTACCATCCTCCCTGCCCGAGGAGACCCCGCCTCACCCGTTACCATCCTCCCTGCCCGAGGAGATCCCGCCTCACCCGTTACCATCCTCCCTGCCCGAGGAGATCCCGCCTCACCCGTTACCATCCTCCCTGCCCGAGGAGATCCCGCCTCACCCGTTACCATCCTCCCTGCCCGAGGAGATCCCGCCTCACCCGTTACCATCCTCCTTGCCCGAGGAGACCTCTCTGCACTCGATACCATCCCCTCCACCCTGAAACTCCTCCTCCCTCCATCTTCCTGGTACTCTCCCTCCTCCTTCCTGGAACTCTCTCTCCCTCCGCCTTCCTGGAACTCTCTGCCTCCCTGGAACCCCCCTCCCTTTGCCTCCCTGGAACCCCCCTCCCTGGAACCCCCCCTTCCCTTTGCCTCCCTGGAACCCCCCTCCCTTTGCCTCCCTGGAACCCCCCCTTCCCTTTGCCTCCCTGGAACCCCCCCTTCCCTTTGCCTCCCTGGAACCCCCCCTTCCCTTTGCCTCCTTGGAACCCCCCCTTCCCTTTGCCTCCCTGGACCCCCCCTCCCTTTGCCTCCCTGGAACCCCCCCCTTCCATCGCCTCCTTGGAACCCCCCCTCCCTTCGTCTCCCTGGAACCCCCCCTTCGTCTCCCTGGAACCCCCCCTCCCTTTTGTCTCCATGTGACGCCCCCTCCCTCCGCCTCCCTGGAACTCCTCTGTGCTCCTCAGGCATGCTCCCTATCAGCAGGCTGATTGTTGCTCCCATCAGGTCTTAGGAGAGCCGCCTGATGATAGACAGTGAGGTGGAAGAGCATGGAAGGACAATAGAGTGTCCGTGAATGGTGTGGGAGTGAAGTCATCAGAGGTTGGAGAACCTGCCGTATTGTCTTCTCCCATTAGTAATGGTGGTGTGTGGTGCCCCCTGCAGGTCCTGATGAAGATGGCCTTCTTGCTGTGTGAGCGGTGCCCGGGCTCGGCGGTGATGCTTTTCAGCAGGCAGAGCTCCGGGAAGGTGCTGTGTGCATGTCAGGTGCCCAAGGTAAGGGGGGAGGGGGGCTTTATTTCCTGTCTGATCCATGTGTATTCAGGAATTCTACTCATGTGATCTCTTCTCTCCTCCCCCTCAGGGCCCCTCCCCTGTTCTGTCTGCCCTGGATTGGGCGGTGGCGGTCTGCTCGGCGATGGGTGGTAAGGCTGGCGGTTCAAAGGGTTCCGCTAACGGAAATGGAAGCTGCGAGAACCTGGACGACGTTCTGGAGGTGGCGCTGAAATTCGCACAGACAAAACTCAGCGACACCGGACATGACACGCGGAGGGTGGGAGAGAACTGACCCCCCCCCCGGTGTCCAAATGGTGGAACTACATGAAATCTGAGAGGTTGATGGACATAGAGGTCATGTGACAGATGTGGACATCACACAGGAGAACATATGTGTATATTGGGATGCTGCAGATGGGGTTATAGGGAGGAGTTATGTCCCTGAACACGTCAGCTGGTGTGGTGCCGCCATATTGGGGGCCCAATTCATAGCCAGCCAATCAGTACACGAGGAGCCTCGCCCAGTGTCATCACATCTCACAGTGCATTGTGGATGGACAAAGATGGAGGCTGGCCTTCCACTCTGGGCCCTCCAATGGAATCAGACTTCAGATTTACATTACTGCTGTTGGGTGCGACTTACACATTATTAATGTGCTTTGCTGTTCCATATTTCCATGGCTGAATTTCCTATGGAGATACATTTTTTTTTTAAATGTATAACAAGGACAGGCAGTGGCATTGCTGAGGAAGCGAGAAGATAAGAGGACCTGTCCATGGATGGAGTGAAAGAAGAGGGCCTGGATCTGCTCTGGGGGCCCCTCTCCTGTCCAGTGATCTGATAGGAACCCATCTGGGTAATATTGATCCAGCTGACACCATAGATGCCCCTTTGTGATAGGTTATCTTTCAGTGACCTATTAGTAGCAGGTGGAATCTTTGGCTCTAGGAGTGGGCCCCTGGCTGGTGTGCTGTATGTATTCGGGGCCCCACTGTTCTGATGACCCTTCCATGTTACCATTGAAATCTCTCTGTCAAGAAAAACAAAATCTGTATTTATTTCTTCTTCTTTGAGGGGCCCAGGAATTCAGAGACTGTCGGGTTATACTGCCTCCTACAGGAAGGATGGGACACTGGCAAACAAAAACTGTGGGCCCAGTATAGCCCCTCCTACTCCCAGTTTGCCTTAGTTTTGTGGGAGTGTCCAGGAGAAGGGTTGCCTTTTCTCTGAATATTTTTATAATAATAAAAGATTAATTTTGGGATAAAGTTTGGCTGTGTTCTGACATTGTGTACAGGTGGAAATATCAGGAGGACCTTCATGAGGAATAGAAAAGGGTCTTCACCAACCACAAGATTGGAGGAGCTCAACTGTCTACAATGTCTTTGTATGATGGTGGATTAGCACTGGGAACCCCTGAGCTCATTTGAGGGGGCAGCATATACTTTTGCCTCCACCTGAGGAGATCACACCCCACCCAATACCTCACCCAATCTAATCTTCTCCACCTGAGGAGACTCCACCTCACTTCACCTTCATCCAATACCATCCCCCTCCATCTAAGAAGACTTCATCTCACCTAATATAATTTCCTCAACCTGAGGAGACCCCACCTCATCTAATGCCACCCCCTCCACCTGAGGAGACCCCACCTCACCCAATATCATCCCCTTCAGCTAATAAGACCCCACCTCACCCGATACCGTCCTCCCTGCACAAAGTGATCCCACCTCAGCCGTTACCATCCTCCTCGCTCAAGGAGACCTTTCCTTGCCTGATACCGTCCCCTCCACCTGAGAAGACTCCACCTCACCCAATAGTATCCCCTTCACCTGAGGAGACCCCACCTCACTCAATATCATCCCCTTCACTTAAGGAGACCCCACCTCACCAAATACCATCCCCTCCATCTGAGAACCTAAGGAGACCCCACCTCACCAAATACCATCCCCTCCACCTGAGGACCTAAGGAGACCACCACCTTATCTAATGCCATCCCCTTCGCCTGAGACCCCACCTCACCCAATACCATCCTCCTTGCCCGAGGAGACCCCACCTCACCTGTTACCATCCTCCTGGCCCGAGTAGACCTCTCCCCGCTCGATACCGTCCCCTCCACCCGTGAAGACCTCACCTCACCCAATATCATCCCCTTCACCTGAGACCACCCCACCTCACCAAATACCATCCCCTCCGCCTGTGAAGACCCCACCTCACCCGATACTTCCCTCCTTGCACAAGGAGACCGCACCTCACCCGTTACCGTCTTGCCTGCACAAGGAGACTCCACCTCACCCCTGTTACCGTCCTCGCCTCAGGAGACCTTGCTGATACCATCCCCTCCACCCAAGAAGACCCCACCTCACCCATTATTGTCCTCCTCGACTGATACCATCCTCTCCGCCCGAGGAGAACCCAAGTCACCTGTTACCATCCTCACTCGAGGAGACCTCACCTTGCCTGATACCGCCCCACCCAAGAAAACCCCACCTCACTCAATACCATCCCCTTCACCTGAGGAGACTTCACCTCACCCGATACCGCCCTCCTTGCACAAGGAGACCCCACCTCACCCGTTACCGTCCTCCTCGCCTGATACCGTCCGTTCCACCTGAGAAGACCCCACCTCACCCAATATCACCCCCTTCATCTGAGGAGATCCCACCTCACCCATCGTCCTCGCCCGAGGAGACCTCTCCTCACCCGATACCACACCCTCTAACTGAGAAGACCCCACCTCACCCAATATCATCCCCTTCACCTGAGGAGACTTCACCTCACCCAATATCATCCTCTTCACCTGAGGAGACCCCACCTCACCAAATACCATCCCCTCCACCTGTGGAGACCCCACCTCACCCGATACCGCCCTCCTTGCACAAGGAGACCCCACCTGACCCGTTACCATCCTCCTCGCCTGATACCGTCCGTTCCACCTGAGAAGACCCCACCTCACCCAATATCATCCCCTTCACCTGAGGAGATCCCACCTGACCCATCGTCCTCGCCCGAGGAGACTTCTCACCCGATACCACCCCCCCTACCTAAGAAGACCCCACCTCACCAAATATCATTGATACCATCCTCTCTGCCCGAGGAGAACCCAAGTCACCTGTTACCGTCCTCAATTGAGGAGACCTCACCTCGCCTGATACCGCCCCCACCCGAGAAATCCCCACCTCACTCAATACCATCCCCTTCACCTGAGGAGACCTCACCTCCCCCGATACCATCCTCCCTGCACGAGGAGATCTCACCCAATACCATCCCCTCCACCTTGTGTATGATAACTGTCAGTCTCTTATTTCAACTGTACACCGCACAGACATCTCTTCCCTTTTCTTACCTATAGCATTGGCTGCAGCTCTGACAGACTCATATTTCCATAGAAGGGAAATGTGCTTCACCAGAGACCTCAGGAGATTCCTGCTTCTCCTGCCTGCACCTACCTTCTTACTACCCATAGCAAGGTGTGATTGGACTGGGCTGTAATTTCTTAACACACCACTAGGTGTTCTCAATGGTCCACCTGCAGTCTGTACATCTAACTTGGCGCTAATATATAAGAATCATGCATTTATTTTATGGTACAAATTCTATGTTGTGTGCATATATACAGTATCTAACAAAAGTAAGTACACCCCTCAGTCACATTTATGTAAATCTTTTCTTCTCTCTGTTCATGTGACAACACTGAAGAAATGACACTTGTCTACAATGTAAAGTAGTGAGTGTACAGCTTGTATAACAGTGTAAATTTCCTGTCCCCTCAAAATAACTCAACACACAGCCATTAATGTCTAAACTGCTGGCCACAAAAGTCAGTACACCCCTAAGTGAAAATGTCCAAATTGAGCCCAATTAGCCATTTTCCCTCCCCCGGTGTCATGTGACTCGGTGTTACAAGGTCTCAGGTGTGAATGGGGAGCAGGTGTGTTACATTTGGTGTTATCGCTCTCACTCTCTCATACTGGTCACTGGAAGTACAACATGGCACCTCATGGCAAAGAACTCTCTGAGGATATGAAATAAAGAATTTTTACTCTACATAAAGATGGCCTAGGCCAATGATGGCGAACCTTGGCACCCCAGATGTTTTGGAACTACATTTCCCATGATGCTCAACTACAGCTACTACACTGCAGCATTATGGGAAATGTAGTTCCAAAACATCTGGGGTGCCAAGGTTCGCCATCACTGGCCTAGGCTATAAGAAGATCGCCAAGACCCTGAAACTGAGCTGCAGCACTGTGGCCAAGACCATACAGCGGTATAACAGGACAGGCTCCCCTCAGAACAGGCCTCGCCATGGTCCACCAAAGAAGTTGAGGTCTGGTGCTCAGCGTCATATCCAGAGGTTGTCTTTGGGGAATAGACGTATGAGTGCTGCCAGCATTGCTGCAGAGGTTGTAGGGGTGGGGGGGTAAGCCTGTCAGTGCTCAGACCATACGCCGCACACTGCATCAAATTGGTCTGCATGGCTGTCATCCCAGAAGGAAGCCTCTTCTAAAGATGATGCACAAGAAAGACCACAAACAGGGGCGTGGCTTGCGCGCGCACAGTGATGGACGCCTGAGCAGAGAGCTCCGCTATCCAGACCGGACAAAGAGCGACGAACGGGAGCTCGTTCCGCCGGTATCAACCCGAAAGTGCCCTGCGCGATCCTCTCAATACACCGCCACCACGATGTCCCGCAAACGGATCCAGGAAAGAGGTCCGAAAAGATTGGAAACCTTCTCCTTCCAGCCCCGCCGCAAGGCCCAAGATGGCGCCGCCGGTACAGCGCGGACCTCCCTGAGCTACACGGATCTTCTTGACGCCCATCTTCGGGACATTCAAGCGGATCCACAGACAGCATGTTCGCCTGATTCATCTCCTTCAACCCCGGCCTCCCGGAGCCCGGTAAAGTCGAGGATGCGGATGGATCCTAACAACCAGGCCTCAGACGCAGTGAGTACAGGCCTCCATAACGAATCTGTTATAAATGACTTGCAATCGTCAATAGCACAATTCCCAACTACGGGACAGCCTGTGCTCGATACAACGATGAAGGATATGCTCTTGTCCTTGCAATCGTCACTTATGTCCAACATGTCATCCCTGATCAATAGATTCTCATTGGAACTGAAACATATGGACAATAGAGTACAGTTCATGGAGAATAAAATGGGTGAATGTACTGACACGGTCAATGATTTAGTAGACGCATACTCTGAACAAAGGGATGAAACTCTTTGGATCAAAGCTAAGCTCGCGGACCTCGAGGACCGCTCCCGAAGAAATAATGTCAAAATACGCGGTATTCCAGAGTCCATTCAGCCCACAGAGCTACATAACTTTGTGACCACTATGTTCTCCAGTATGATTCCTGAACTCACCCCTATTGAGCTCACTATCGATCGAATACACAGATTACCAAAACCACGCCACCTTGAGGCAGATATACCCCGAGATGTGCTACTACGGGTTCACTTCTTTCAGGCGAAAGAACAAATTCTACAGAAGGCTAGGGAGCACGCTCCATTGCCTGCACCATACTCCAACATCCAACTGTACGCAGACCTATCAAAGTATACGCTGCAAATGCGGAGGCAATTAAGAACCCTCACTAAAGCACTGAACAACCACAAGATTAACTACAAATGGCGCCACCCTGCGACCATCTTGGCCACCCATAATGGCATTCCGCACAGCATCTCCACCTTGGAAGGGGGCTTGAAGCTTCTCCACGCATGGGGAATTCTACCTGATCCCCCACAACGTCCCCTGGGTCCTGACGGTCAGCACAATCCGTTTTCCTTTGGTCCCTCCCGGGAGACACCCAAGAACACCCATAGATGAACGTTCGGCCCGTACTTTAATGCCTAATAAACATACATGTCCGGTCTAGAGTTGCGTTCACACACCTGACTGTTGAACTTTCCCCACAACTTAGTCAGTTGCTCACAAGAGCGGTTTAGTACTGACTTACTTGTGCTTTTTATTTTGTTGTTTTTCTCCTATACGTTGTTATACTTTGTTGCTCTTTTTTTTTTTTTTTTCTGCTTTATCGCCTACAGCTCATAGCTGCTGCTGTACCAAATATCCGAAAAGTGGCAGACACACACAGCCTCAACCTACGGACATTTATCTTCCAAAAAAAAGCTTCACGGATCTTCACATCATATCTGGATCACCGTTTTTTTTTCTTTCTCATCTTACCTGGACTTCCGATTTAGGCCCGCATACGGTCCACCTGTTCCAGCTGGTATCCTGAACTCTGAGTAGGAAATTTCAACCACTGTAAGTTCTCACTCTATTTTCTTATTGTCTCCCAACACACCATGGGAATCACTATCCTTTCCCTAAATGCGAATGGGCTCAACCACCCTGCTAAGCGCAACTCCCTCTGGAGATCTGCATTGGCGCATAACTGTGATGTTCTATGTGTTCAGGAAACCCATTTTGCCGCAGACGCCACTCCTAATTGTCAACACAGACTGTTCCCTCATATCTTCCACGCCTCTTCCCCTCAGAAGAAGCGCGGAGTTCTGATAGCTGTAAAGAACACTGTACTGTTCACCTTGCAGGACTTTATTGCAGACCCGGAAGGTCGATATCTTATTTTGATCTGTACCATCAACCAGGTTCTTTACACCCTTGTTACCGTATATGCCCCTAACCAAGGTCAAATGCACTTCCTTAGGAAAACATTGAAGAAAGTGCAAAAAGTCCAAAAGGGACTCTTGTTAATCAGCGGTGACTTTAATCTAGTACCAAACTTTACTATGGACTCCACAGCAGGGTCTAAAAGATTTGCCTCTCCTTTAGAGTCTTTTATTGTATCTAACGATTTATATGATGTATGGAGGTGTTGTCATGCGAGTGAGAGGGACTTTACGTTCCTCTCGCCGCGTCACAACACCTACTCACGTATTGACTTGTTTCTAGCAGATAAACGAATACTCCAGAACACTTTGGGCTCCAGCATCCACACCGCCACCTGGTCGGATCACGCCCCCATCAGCATCACCATCTCTGATGATACACATCATCCAGACTCCTTTATATGGAGAGTGAACAACTATCTTCTCACCAATCCTCAATTTTCCATCCCCATCAAACGACACTTGGAAGAATACTTTCAATTTAATCAATCCTCGGTGTCCGACCCGACGGTGGTGTGGAATGCCCACAAGGCAGTCATGAGAGGTGTGTTCCTCCAAATGGGTGCTAGGGCCAAAAAACAAAGGACCCAGAGACTGGACGAACTCATGACTGACATCGCCGCCACTGAAGCTCTAAATAAATCTAACCCCTCCCAGTCCCTTCAAGCCAAGATTTTTACCCTACGCAACGAGTTGCGGTCACTTCTTTTAGAGAGACATGAAAAGTTCTACAAATTACTCAAGGCCTCATCATACTCCATAGGTAACAAAGCAGGTAAAATGATGTCACTTAAAATTAAAGGTCACAGGAACAAAACAAAAATCCCGTTCCTCTATCACCCACACACCAACGAAAAGCTCCTTAAACCGCAATCCATAGCTAACGCCTTTAGCGCATACTATCGAGATCTTTACAACCTTAAAGAGGACCCAAAGACCACCCAACCTTCCCCTGAATTAATCCAAACTTTCCTAAAAGACCTATCCCTCCCGTCTATATCTCAGGAACAGCTCTCAGATTTAAATTCACCCTTTACGATCGCTGAGATTATCTCAGTAATAAATAAGCTTCCTTCCTCCAAATCCCCAGGCCCGGACGGCTTCACTGGGGAATATTACAAACAATTCAAGGACATCCTAGCCCCCACCTTGTCCCAAACATTCAATCTAGCAACCTCAACCGCCTCATTCCCGACAGAGATGCTTACTGCCATGGTAGTGACTCTTCCCAAACCAGGTAAAGACCCTACTTCTCCTAAAAACTTTCGCCCCATCTCGCTACTGAACCTTGACTTAAAAATTTACGCAAAGTTGATAGCCAACAGATTGGAAGACATTATGCCCTCTCTAATTTCCCTAGACCAATCAGGATTTACCAAAGGACGCCAAACCTCAGATGCCACAAGACGACTGCTAAATATCATCCATCATGCCGAATCGACTAAGCTCCCCTCGATTCTCCTATCCCTCGACGCCGAAAAGGCATTTGACAGGGTACATTGGGGTTACCTGTCGGCAATACTTAACAAATTTGGGATCATTGGCCCCATACATGATGCTATCATGGCCTTATACTCTTCTCCCTCAGCCCGTGTGTTCTCAGCAGACGCTATGTCTTCACCCTTTCAAATTTCGAACGGCACAAGGCAGGGGTGCCCCCTCTCGCCGTTAATTTTTAATTTAGTAATGGAACCCCTGGCTGAAAAAATCAGATCAAATCCCGACATCACTGGTATATCCCTCGCTAGTGTAGATCACAAAATTAGTCTATTTGCGGACGATGTGATCCTTATGATCACTGATCCTGAACGTTCCCTCCCAGCAATCCAGAAGACGCTCGCCTGGTTCAGTTCTGTTTCATTCTACAAAGTAAACGAATCCAAATCATTTATATTAGATTTAGGTTTAGATGAGTCCACGAGCGTTCGACTTAAAGAACGCTTCCCCTTTTCATGGGCGGAGAATAGCATAACCTATCTGGGTATCCAATTAACTAACACCACGAAATCCCTATTTGCAGCCAATTATATACCGCTACGCACAAAGTTACAAAGCGACCTCACCAGGCTAGCGTCCTTCGAATTTTCTTGGACGGGACGTTTAGCGGCGTTTAAAATGTTGCACGTTCCCCAAATACTATACCTATTCCGAACCCTACCCATCCCACTTACCCTTAGCTACTTTAAATCTCTCCAGTTAATTTTATCCAAATTTATTTGGCAAGGTAAAAAACCTAGATGCACGCATGCCCAACTCATTAAACATCGAATGGCTGGTGGTACAGGATATATAGACTTCCGAGACTACTATATGGCTTCCATTCTCACACAAACCAAAGCTTGGTCCCCAATCTCTCCTAATTTCACCATATGGGGGAAAATGGAAGCATCCCTAATCCCAGGGGGGAATCTATCCTCCTGGCTATTCGCGTCAATCATGGGAGCTAAAATCCCCAGTAAACTACCCCCGACCATAGTGGCAACTATTAAAACGTGGTCGCGATTCCTCCAATCACTACCCGCCCAAACTAAGGGGGTATCAGTCCCTATACCTATAGAAACCCTGCATATACTGATGCAATCAACATCATTCGATCGTTGGAAATCAATGGGCATAACCTCACTGTCTGACCTATTTGTTAATGAGACCGTAAAATCGTTTCCGACACTCCAAAAAGAATTCATGCTACCAAACTCTGACATCTTCCTATACTTACGCACCAAACACTGTCTCGCTTCCCTTACCACATGGAAATGTACTCTTCCCCACGTCGCTTGGCTCTTCTTCCAATCTACTCTGGCTCGCCAAAAAGGTATCTCTCTATTCTACAAATTACTCCACCACAAATCCACATTTACACGATCAGCAGCAAATCTACGCTGGGAAACAGCTTTCGACCGGCAATTCACACTGGAGCAATGGGAACAAGCCTACCAATCCACTTATAAAGCTACATGCTGCGCTTCCTTATGGGAACTAATGTATAAACTGACATACCGTTGGTATTTGACCCCCGACATAGTCTCCAAATTTGACTTGACTAACAACGGTTCATGTTGGCGGAAATGTGGCCATCATGGGAACCTACTGCACATCTTTTGGAACTGTCCCAAAATCAAGGGTTACTGGCACTCAGTATTCAAGCTGATCGCCGATGTTACCAAACAATCAGTCACAGAATCTCCCTACCTCGCCCTCCTGTCCTTAACTATTGAACAATTTCCTAACCCGACCAGAAACATCATAATACACATACTCCAAGCAGCACGCTTGAATATAGCACGGAAGTGGAAGGACTTTGATCCACCTAACCTGACAGAAGTAATTCGCACTACCCACACACATTACATACATGAAACAGTACTCGCACTCAGACGAGGTCCCAAAACCCGACTTCTTTCTAACTGGCAACAATGGAAAGACTGGGTCAACTCCCCTAAGTTGATCCCACTATTTTACCCTTAATCTTTGAAACAAGTCCTAACGCAACCATAGGTGCAGGAGGGGATGGCTTTGCTCGAGCACAGCATAGATCCCTCAGGGGTGCTCGGGTGGAACATCCTCTATCTCCTAAGTAGTTGAAGAGTTTAGCAGACGGTACTGATCCAGTCTTCCTCATGACTAGTTTACCAGCTGGTCCCTTGATTTTACTTTCTCACATTGAAATGTTGATTTCTCCACTGTGTGTGTCCACCGGTATTTATGCTTTTCTAATTCACATAGCGGACGACGATTATCTCACCTTCCTAACGTCCTTCTATAGGCGGGGAAAGTTTTTATTTTATGGTGTTTTTCTTTTTTTTTTTTTTTTTTTTTTTTTTTAGTTCGAAGCCTGTTCTTGTTCTTTTTTTCTTTTATTTTTCTATAATAGCAAGGCGTACAACCACATCCTCAGATGTCTACATACACTTTACCATATCTAGAGCTGTCTTAGCAAATGCCGCCTTTGTTGACTTGATGTACTTTCAGTTCTAATATTGTACGTTATCTAATGCTGTACATTCTATCCTGTTTATTCGTTGTATAATGAAAACCTGAATAAAAATCTATTAAGAAAAAAAAAAGAAAGACCACAAACAGTTTTCTGAAGACAAGCAGACTAAGGAGACAGATTACTGGAACCATGTCCTGTGCTCTGATGAGACCAAGATAAAGGTATTTGGTGTCAGATGGTGACAAGCGTGTGTGGGGGCAACCAGGTGAGGAGGACAAAGACAAGTGTGTCTTGTCTACAGTCAGGCATGGTGGTGGGGGTGTCATGGTCTGGGGCTGCATGAGCGCTGCCGGCACTGGGGGGCTACAGATCATTGAGGGGACCATGAATGCCAACATGTACTGTGACATACTGAAGCAGAGCATGATCCCCTCCCTTCAGAGACTGGACCGCAGGGCAGTATTCCAACATGATAACCACCCCAAACACACCTCCAACACCACCACTGCCTTGCTAAAGAAGCTGAGGGTAAAGGTGATGGACTGGCCAAGCATGTCTCCAGACCTAAACCCTATTGATCATCTGTGGGACATCCTCAAACGGAAGGTGGAGGAGGGGAAGGTCTCCAACATCCACCAGCTCCGTGATGTCATCATGGGGGAGGGGAAGAGGACTCCGGTGACAACCTGTGAATCTCTGGTGACCTCCATGCCCAAGAGGGTGAAGGCTGTGCTGGAAAATAATGGCGGCCACACAAAATATTGACACTTTGGGCCCAATTTGGACATTTTCAATTCGGGGTGTACTCATTTTTGTCAGATACTGTATATACATTATATGTTAGGAACATATTATGTGGTAAATATAGAGAGGGCAGATAGAGTGCAAAGAAAGGAGGAATGCAGGAAGAGGGGGGAACGGAGGAGAGAGAGAGGGTGAAGGGAGGAGAGAGAGAGGGGGTGAAGGGAGGAGAGAGAGAGGGGGTGAAGGGAGGGGAGCGAGAGGGGGAAGGGAGGAGAGGTGAGAAGGGGGAAGGGAGAGGTGAGGGGGGAAGAGAGAGGTGAGAGGGTATCTGCTGTGGAGAACAAGCTGAGAAGAAGTTGGTAATAATCACAGAATAAGGTTAATAAAATATACAAAACTTTATTGATGAGTAAAAACCCTCAATGGGGTAAATCTATAGAGAATAACACCTTCCAATAACCAGGTAATAATATTGGTGGCCCAATAATCAATCAGGATAATCACGTCCCTTTGGGTAATGATCCATGACATGAAATCCTCGGGGAATAATACATGATCCTCATATACAATATATCAGACATGAAATGTAATCAGAACAATCGGTGGATAAATCCATTTAGATGATATAATAAAAATTGCAGCAAGTTGTCAGTGAAAGGCGAAGCGGCTGAACGGACTCGGCACAATGAAATCTTAGGAGCCGGGTTGGCAGAGAGTCATGCAGAGCAGAGATGGGGGAGTTGGCAGAAGTAAAGATGAACTTCTAGAAATGGGATGACTTGGCTAAGCTTGTCATTCAGGGGGATAAAGTTCTGGTTGTGGAAGAAAAACTCTGATATAAGGCAGCAGAGAGCCGGCTATGAGATCTCCGTCTCTCCTTGGGATTGCTGATGGATCGGGTTCTGTTCTTATACAAGATAATGGGAGGCGACCATTATATCCATGAAGAGTAGAAGACTTTCCTTTAGAGGGTTGCAGAGAAGTCCGAGGTGTCGGTGAGGAGATCCTCTATACATGGAAGAGGTCCAGCAGACCCAACACCGGGACACAATCACCAGACAAATCTCTGGCCGTCTACAGGAGATAATTGTACAATTACACAGAGATATTACATTGTATACATTCCATGAAATGTTTCATCAATACATATATATGTGAATGTGATGTGAATATCATTCCATGTTACACAGGGACTCGTCATATCAGTAATTTGGCTACTTTCCATCCACAGAAGAATTGGGATCATGTGACCTGAGGAAGATCTGCAGATCCCAATATCAGCAGCAGAGCCGACTGAGGAGACGATTGTATTCAGAATATTGAAGGTCGGCCCCATTCCCATCCCTGGAACAGCCAGGACGGGTTTTATTATTTTCTGTTAGGAAGTGATCCAGATTTATAGAGAGGAGAAGCCGGAATCCAGGAACTGGACTGATCAGCACTAGAGATGGGCCAACAGTTCTATCCGAGCAAAAGTTCCCCCCGAACATCACCTGCTCACCCGCTCGGCAAACACCCAAATTTGCGGTTACTTTGGCGGGATATTCGCCTGCCGAGCGCCCCACAATGCACTGTGAGCTTCGCAGTGCATTCTAGAGGACCTAATTGGATGAAGCCAGCGGTCAGGTGCAAGGTTTTGCCAATCAGCACTGTCAGGGCCCTGATTGGACAAAGTGATGATGACTTTCTCCAACCAGGGCTCAGTGCTCATAGTCACACCCCCAGGAGATAGAGAGAGCCGGGCTCAGTTTACTACTAGTGAGTTAGTGTGTTCATTTATTGTGACTCTGAGTGTAGAGTGTGAGTATAGTGTAGTGTCAGTGTACAGTGTGAGTATAGTGTAGTGTCAGTGTAGAGTGTGAGTATTGTGTAGTGTCAATGTAGAGTGTGAGTATAGTGTAGTGTCAGTGTAGAGTGTGAGTATAGTGTAGTGTTAGTGTAGAGTGTGAGTATAGTGTAGTGTCAGTGTAGAGTGTGAGTATTGTGTAGTGTCAGTGAAGAGTGTTAGTGTATTATTAGTATAGTGTGTGAGTATTATGTGTCATTATAGTGTAGTATACTGTTAGTATAGTGTAGTGCTTAACACCACATTACATAACATTTAGTGCTGTATATCCTCCTTGGTTGCTGCATGCCCCCTTTTTTTAACTTGTCAGCTGCAGTTTTTCTGACTGTGACGTTGGTGTTCCCCTTTTTTTATAGTTTTTACATTTCTGTCAGTGGAAGTCCTCAATATAAAGTGCACCAAACACCACTTCTCATTGAATAAAGTGCATCCAATCACACATTTCCCAGTTTATAATACGTTTGGGTAATAATCCCCCATCATGTCTGGGAGGACAACAAGGAGAGGCAGACATTCCCCATGGCACTGTGAGGGGTCCAGCAGCGTATGTGACCACAGGCCAAGGTGGACGTGGTCAGTCCTCAGGCAGGACATCATTTCCTCTGTTTAGTGATGGTGCCCGTGCTATCCAGCCACAGCATGCAGAGGAGGTGGTGGACTGGCTTAATAAACCCTCCTCATCTTTGGTCATCCTCCTCATTATCATCATCCTCCGTCCCCATGCAGAGACTAGTGCGCAGTCCCCTGCAGCTGCCAGAGCAGCTTATTCTGCCTCCTTGTCCACATCTATTCCTGCCCTAGTTCCAGCATCGGGCATGGAGGAGTCAACGGAGTTATTTGAACACAGTGTCAGCCACTTGCTCCTTGATGATGCACAGCCATTACTGGATTCAGATGTTGGTTCTGAGGTTGAGGAAGGCAGGAACATGAGCCTACAGAGAGGGAGGAACGCTGGTACACAAATTGGCAGTCATGTTCCCCCAGCTGCAGCGTATTGCCAAGTTGTCTCCGGTGGTAATGAGGATGGAGGAGATGATGATGATGATGTCGTCACTGATGTGACTTGGGTGCCAGATAGATCAGAGGAGGAAAGTGAGGGTGAGGCACAACCCCAACAAGGGAGCCATCATGGAAGAGTAGAGAGCAGCCACCCTATTCCATCACATTGTGGAGCTGTCATCTCCCGACCCACTTCCCACAGCTCAGTGTCTGGACATTTTTTAGCACATGTGGAGCCGATCGCACTGGTCCAATTTGCAAACTTTGTCTCAAGCACATTGAGCATGGCAAAAACTCCAACCATTTGGGTACCACATGCTTGACAAGGCATTTAACCTTCCACCACTCAGCCCATTGCAAGAGCACCTAAAAGCCACACAAAAGGGGCACAAATCCGTCCCTCCTCACCTCAGTCTGTCCCCGCTATACCTCATGACCTCTCAGCAGCCTCCACTGACAGGGATGATATTATAGTGCAGGGTGTCCCAGGTCCTTGCAGCACATCTGCCAGCAGCACACCAACAGCTGCAGAGTAGTAAGGCTTGCTCAAAGTGGTGCAAAAAAATTGTTATTTCCATCCAAAGTCTGCCAAAGAGACACCAGAATATATCCAACAATCCTCTAATCTTGTTCCCGGTGCACTGCATTGTAACCTCATCATACAGACTGGACCCCAAGCTGTTATTTATAAAAGAAAGCTTGCAGGAAAAAAAATATTTAAATGACAATTTTTATTTTATTTATAAATGTCAGTTTTGCTGCAGCAGGTTCTATACATGGTACAGATGTGCCACTTTACAGGCAGAGTAAAGACACCCCCAGCACTATATTTAACCACTTGCTTAGTGGGCACTTAAACCCCCCTCCTGCCCAGACCAATTTTCAGCTTTCAGGTCTGATGCACTTTGAATGACAATTGCGCGGCCATACAACACTGTACCCATACAACACTGTACACAAATTTTTATCATTTTTTTCCCACAAATAGAGCTTTCTTTTGGTGGTATTTAACCTCCTCCCGCCCGCCCTATAGCCGAATGACGGCCTTAGAGCGGGCGGGTTCATTCGCCTGGCCGTCCCTGGACAGCCTGGTGTTTACTTCCGCAATGCGCGCCGCCGGGGGCGCGCATCGCGAAGTATTGTATTCGCCGTGTCTCCCGGAGACAGGCAAATACAGATCGCCATGAACGGCCAATCAAAGCGGCCGTTCACAGCGCGATCGCAGCTGCCAATGGGAGATGATCTCATATGTAAACATATGAGATCATCTCCCATTGCCGTGTCTCTCCCTCCTCACACAGAGACAGCGTGTGAGGAGGGAGAGCGATCTGTGTGTCAGCCCCAGTGCCAGTGTCAGCCCCAGTGCCAGTGTCAGCCCAGTGCCATCTGCCAGTAGTGCCACCTGCCAGCGCCTGCCGTCAGCCCCAGTGCCATCAGCCCCAGTGCCGCCAGTGCCACCTGCCAGCCCCAGTGCCACCCGTCAGCCCCAGTGCCGCCCGTCAGCCCCAGTGCCGCCCGTCAGCCCCAGTGCCGCCAGTGCCGTCAGCCCCAGTGCCACCTGCCCATGCCACCTGCCAGCACCAGTGCCACCTGCCAGTGCCACTTGCCAGCGCCAGTACCATCCGTCAGCCCCAGTGCCGCCAGTGCCACCTGCCAGTGCCATCCGTCAGCGCCAGTGCCACCTGCCACCACCAGTGCCACTTGCTAGTGCCACCTGCCAGTGCCATCCATAAGCCCCAGTGCCGCCAACCCCAGTACCACGTGCCAGTGCCACGTGCCAGTGCCACCTGCCAGCGCCAGTGCCACCTGCCAGCGCCAGTGCCACCTGCCAGTGCCATCCGTCAGCCCCAGTGCCGTCAGCCCCAGTGCTGCCAGTGCCACCTGCCAGCGCCAGTGCCATCTGCCAGCCGCAGTGCCATCTGCCAGCCCCATTTGCCAGAGCAATTAGCCAGAGCAAATAGCCAGCACCATCTGCCACTGCCAGCCCCATCTGCCAGTGACATCTGCCAGCGACATCTGCCAGCCCCATCTGCCTCCAGTGCCATCTGCCTCCAGTGCCATCTGCCTCCAGTGCCACGTGTCGTCAGTGCCATGTGGGGTCACTTTGTGGGCATTTCCATTGTCCTGGTGCTCCAGGGCCTTCAAAACTGTAATAGGTGGTTGAGAAATAAGATGTGTAATTTATGTTCCTAGAACGCCTGATGGTGCTATTTCAATATTGGGCCTCTGTATGTGGTCAGGCTGTGTAAAAGTCTCACACATTTGGTATCGTTACACTCAGGAGGAGTAGTAGAACGTATTTTGGGGTGTCATTTTTGCTATGTACGTGCTATGTGTTGGAAATATCTTATAAATGGACAACTTTGCGTAAAAAAAATGCGTTTTCATTTTTTTTCCACATTTTCCCAAAACTTCTGGAAAAAAATGAACCATTCAAAGGACTCATTATGCCTCATAGATTATACGTTGGGGTGTTAGCTTTCCAAAATGGGGTCACTTTGTGGGCATTTCCATTATCCTGGTGCTCCAGGGCCTTCAAAAATGTAATAGGTGGTTGAGAAATGAAATGTGTAATTTATGCTCCTAGAACGCCTGATGGTGCTACTTCAATATTGGGCCTCTGTATGTGGCCAGGCTGTGTAAAAGTCTCACACATTTGGTATCGTAATACTCAGGAGTAGCAGAACGTATTTTGGGGTGTCATTTGTGGTATACACGTGCCATGTGAGAGAAATAACCTATTACATTGAAAATTTTGTGAGAAAAAAAAAAAAATCTTCATTTTGCAAAGTATTGTGGGAAAAAGATGACAACATCAAAAACCTCACCATGCCTCTTAGTAAATACCTTGGAATGTCTACTTTCAAAAAGGGGTAATTTGGGGGGTATTTGTACTTTCCTGACTTGTTCGGGTCGCAAGAAATGAGATCGGCCACCAGTACATCAGGTGTGATCAATTTTGTGCGATTCACACCACAGCTTGTAGATTCTCTAACTTTCACAAAGACCAAATAATATCCACTAATTTGGGTTATTTTTACCAAAGATATGTAGCAGTATAAATTGTGGCCAAAATTTATGAAAAAAAATATATAATTTGCAAAATTTTATCACAGAAACAAAGAAATATGTGTTTTTTTTCAAAATTTTCGGTCTTTTTTCATTTATAGCGCAAAAAATAAAAACCCCAGAGGTGATCAAATACCACCAAAAGAAAGCTCTATTTGTGGGAAAAAAAGGACAAAAAATTCATTTGGGTACAGTGTTGCATGACTGAGTAATTGTCATTCAAAGTGTGAGAGCACCAAAAGCTGAAAATTGGTCTGGGCAGGAAGGGGGTTTAAGTGCCCAGTAAGCAAGTGGTTAATTACAGCTCGGAGTTTTATTTTATTTGCTAAACAAACAAACAAACAATGCAAAAAAAAATCATGTTTAATAGTTTGTTATAAAATTTTGCAAACAGGTCATTTTCTCCTTCATTGAAGTGTGTTGATGAGGCGGCACTGCTGGGCACTGATAGGCTGCACTGGTGGGCACTGATAGGCATAGTTAAGGTGGCACTAATAGGCACAGATAAGGTGGCACTGATAGGCACAGATAAGGTGGCACTGATGGACAAAGATGGGTACAGATAAGATGGCACGGATGGGTGGCACTGATAGGTACCACTGATAGATGCGACTGATGGGCACTGATAGGTGGCTCTGATAGGTGGCACTGCTGGGCACTCATGGGTGGCACTGATAGGTACCATTGGTAGATGACACTGATGAGCACAGATATGTGGCACTGGGGTGCAGCACTGTTGAGGCAGATTGTGGGCACTGATGGGTGGCACTGTGGGCACTGATGGGTGGCACTTTTTTATTACTGAGGTGGCACTGGCAGGGAGCAGGTGGGCACTGGTAAGCTGGCCGTGATCGGGACTGATGTCCCGATCATGGCTGCTGGGGATCGGGACATCAGTCCCGATCACGGCCAGCTTACCAGTGCCCACCTGCCCCCTGCCAATGCCACCTCAGTAAAAAATAGCCGATTACCAGCTCTGTTGTGTCACATGATCAGCTGTCATTGGCTGACAGCTGATCACGTGGTAAGGAGTCAGGATCAACCCCTTGCTTCGATCCGTGATCAGGTGAGTCTCATAGACTCGCTGAACACAGAGCGTGCCGTGCGCACCCCTTGGGCGGCAAAGTAGGTCCGCTCTATAGCCGTCATTCGGCTATAGCGCGGATCCCTAATGGTTAAAGGAATTTTTCATTTTTATTGTTTCAATTTAAGCATCATTAAAATCACTGCTGCTTTAAAAAATATTGTTTTAAAAAAAATGTTTTTGATTGATGTCCCCCAGGGGAGTACCCGGGCCCCCATACCCTCTTTATGGCCAATTACTTGCATATAAGCCTTTAAAACTGGGACAATGGGGTTTGCCATTCAGGTCTAATTTTTTTTGATGTTCAAAAGTTCTGATATGGAATGAACAAGAGGGTGTGCAGCCCATCACTAGTGACTACACGTAATGCTCTGTAGTGGGGTGGGTGACATGTAATGCTCTGCAGTGGGTTGGGTGACATGTAATGCTCTGCAGTGGGTTGGGTGACATGTAATATGCTCTGCAGTGGGATACGTGACACGTAATACTCTGCAGTGGGGTGGGTGACATGTAATGCTCTGCAGTGGGTTGGGTGACGTGTAATGCTTTGCAGTGGGATGGGTGACATGTAATATGCTCTGCAGTGGGATGCGTGACACGTAATACTCTGCAGTGGGGTGGGTGACATGTAATGCTCTGTAGTGGGGTGGGTGACATGTAATGCTCTGCAGTGGGTTGGGTGACATGTAATGCTCTGCAGTGGGATGAGTGACATGTAATATGCTCTGCAGTGGGATGGGTGACACGTAATACTCTGCAGTGGGATGGGTGACATGTAATATGCTCTGCAGTGGGATGGGTGACATGTAATATGCTCTGCAGTGGGATAGGTGACACCTAATACTCTGCAGTGGGATGGGTGACATGTAATATGCTCTGCAGTGGGATAGGTGACACCTAATACTCTGCAGTGGGATGGGTGACATGTAATATGCTCTGCAGTGGGATAGGTGACACCTAATACTCTGCAGTGGGATGGGTGACACCTAATACTCTGCAGTGGGATGGGTGACATGTAATATGCTCTGCAGTGGGATAGGTGACACCTAATACTCTGCAGTGGGATGGGTGACATGTAATATGCTCTGCAGTGGGATGGGTGACATGTAATGCTCTGCAGTGGGATAGGTGACACCTAATACTCTGCAGTGGGATGGGTGACATGTAATATGCTCTGCAGTGGGATGGGTGACATGTAATATGCTCTGCAGTGGGATGGGTGACATGTAATACTCTGCAGTGGGATAGGTGACACCTAATACTCTGCAGTGGGATGGGTGACATGTAATATGCTCTGCAGTGGGATAGGTGACACCTAATACTCTGCAGTGGGATGGGTGACATGTAATGCTCTGCAGTGGGATAGGTGACACCTAATACTCTGCAGTGGGATGGGTGACATGCAATGCTGCTAGAATAGATGGGTGACACACAATGCCCTGGGGGGTGACACAGAATCTTCCTGGGGGTGACACAGAATCTTTCTAGGGGGTGACAGAGTCTTCCTGGGGGGTGACACAGAATCGTCCTGGGGTGAATGAATGAATGAATGAAATACTTGTATAGCGCACAATGCAAACTGAATCGCCTCTAGGCGCTGTGGCGAGCTTTGATCATCTGAATGAATGAATGGGGTGACAAAAAATCTTCCTGGGGGGGTGACACAGAATAAACCCTTTTTTTCCAATGAAAGTTGAGTCAGTAAAATGTATTGCTAGTAAATTTGACACAACAGGACAGTGTCTTGTATGAATAAAGTTTGTTGTAATGTTTGGTCCTTGTGCCGTTGTCACAGAACATCATCCAGGAGCCAATCCACATGCAGCTCTAAAAGTGCGGGGGCTGCTGTCACTCATAGAGAGGAGGCGGGGCACCAATCAGATGACAATGGAGGCGGAGCTGTAGCGGTGATGTGATGGGCGGTGCAGCCAGTGTGTCACCGCAGGCTTGTAGTACAATAGATGGGAGCGCACATGCGCGGGTGCCCCTATCAGATCAGTGGTGTGAAGGGGGCACCGGTCACACAACAACACAGGAAGTGGGCAATACTGAGCAGAAATGACGCCATTTAGAAGAGGAAAAGAAGAGAAAGATTACTATTACTGGAATTCTATATTTAAGGATCAGAAAGAGAAAATAAAAGCTGAGAGTTGATGTGACTTTACTCTGATATCATCCATTCCGGACATTCTCTTCATATCCGGATCCGTGTATTACCTGAGAGGGGGAGGGGCTCCCACACACCATCTTCTTATCTTCTTCTCTCTATAGATACTTTCCAGCCTCCTCCTCCAATCCTTCATAGAAGAATAAAATGAGAGTGTTAGAGGAGGAAATGTTGCTGTGATGATGGAAGGGGGGAGGGGCTCATACTGAGCTCTGTAAGACATGATGGGAAAGTGAGGGGCCCTCACCATGGCAGGGGCCACACACTCATCTCCATCCAACCATTGGGATAGCAGACTGTATGCCGGGTGTGCTGGGCTGTCATGTGTACAGGCTGAGAACACACATCCGATTGGCTCAGTTATACTGACACATTGGATGGACCTCGGGGGATGGGGGGGTATTTTTCTATAAAGGTAAAACCTTGTGGAAGATTGTAGGACCTGACTAAGATTATTATTGGTGGATCTGATTCTCCCCATCCCCCATCTGTAATGATAAAACTTGGGATGAGGAATAAATTCTCCATCATCTGGGAAATCTGTGACTGGCACAGGAAATCTCAATCATCTCTCTCATTATCTGTATAACTACAGAGACCTCCAATGGGCTCTACAGAAATTGTATAGAATGTTTGTCACCCGTCCTTCCATCTTCATTACAGAGCAGAAGACCTCCCAACAACGTCCCACCTCCATCATCTCACCTCCATCATCTCACCTCCATCATCTCACCCCCATCATCTCACCCCCATCACCTCACCTCCATCATCTCACCTCCATCATCTCACCTCCATCATCTCACCTCCATCATCTCACCTCCATCATCTCACCTCCATCATCTCACCCCCATCATCTCACCCCCATCACCTCACCTCCATCATCTCATCCCCATCATCTCATCCCCATCCCCATCATCTCATCTCCATCATCTCACCCCCATCGTCTCATCTCCATCATCTCATCTCCTCCATCATCTCACCCCATCATCTCATCTCCATCATCTCACCTCCATCATCTCATCCCCATCATCTCACCCCCATCATCTCATCCCCATCATCTCATCTCCATCATCTCATCTCCATCATCTCACCGCCATCATCTCACCCCCATCATCTCACCCCCATCATCTCACCCCCATCATCTCACCCCCATCATCTCACCCCCATCATCTCATCTCCATCATCTCATCCCCATCATCTCATCTCCATCATCTCACCCCCATCATCTCACCGCCATCATCTCATCTCCATCATCTCACCCCCATCATCTCATCTCCATCATCTCACCCCCGTCATCTCACCCCCGTCATCTCACCCCCATCATCTCACCCCCATCATCTCACCTCTGTCATCTCACCTCCATCTCACCCCCATCATCTCACCCCCATCATCTCATCCCCATCATCTCATCCCCATCATCTCACCCCCATCATCTCATCCCCATCATCTCATCCCCATCATCTCACCCCCATCATCTCACCTCCATCACCTCATCTCCATCATCTCACCCCCATCATCTCACCCCCATCATCTCACCCCCATCATCTCATCCCCATCATCTCACCCCCATCATCTCATCTCCATCACCTCATCTCCATCATCTCACCCCCATCATCTCACCCCCATCATCTCATCCCCATCATCTCATCCCCATCACCTCACCTCATCTCCATCACCTCATCCCCATCACCTCACCTCCATCACCTCACCTCATCTCCATCACCTCATCCCCATCACCTCACCTCCATCACCTCACCTCATCTCCATCATCTCATCCCCATCACCTCATCCAGCATCATCTCACCCCCATCATCTCATCCCCATCATCTCATCCCCATCATCTCACCTCATCATCTCATCTCCATCATCTCATCACTGTCATCTCACCCCGGTCATCTCACCTCCGTCATCTCACCCCCGTCATCTCACCTCCATCATCTCATCCCCATCCAATGTTGTCTACATTTTACTATTCACATTCTAAGACTTAGTATGTGTGTTACCTCCGATATAACAGATCTTACCATCTATCCACAGAGAAGTCGGCATTCCGGAGGACCTCACAACGTCGTCTCACTTCTGACTCCGACATCTCATCATCATCATCCAATGTTATCCACAGATAGGTCAGAGTTCGGTTTGTGGAGATAACGGAGCAAAGATCATCACAGCTCCATAATGTCCCTTTACATTCATAGACACTGGAGGGAGAAACAGGAAAGAGGTGAAATGTTCTTCCAGGGAGGGGCAGAAGTAGACACATCCAATGAATAATCAGTGGGCGGGGTCTTAGAAAATAAAATACAAAGCTACCTCATATGTTCCCACAATGCCCATTAATCAGTGCCCACCAGTGGTGCTGATCAGTGTAGTCTCATCAGGCAATTTGAAGGGGCAGATTTGATGATGGCAGTTTTTATGTGGAAAATAAGATGGGGCAATTTTGATGGTGGCAGTATAATTGGACAATATAATGTGGCAGTTTTTATGGGGAAATTTGATGGAGCAGTTTTGATGGAGCAATTTTGATGTTGGCAGTATAATGGGGCAATTTTGATGGGGGCAATTTCATAGGGCAGTTTTGATGAAGCAATTTTGATGGGGGCAATTTCAAAGGGCAGTTTTGATGAGGCAATTTTGATGGGGCAATTTCATGGTGTTATTTTGATTGTGCCAGGATAATGGGACATTTTGATGGGGAAGTTTTGATGGGGGCAATATGATGGGGCATTTGTTATGGGGCAAATTTTACTTGACAATTTTAGTGGTGGCTGTATAATAGGGCAATTTTGATGGCGGCAATAGGGTGGGGCAATTTTGATGGTGGCAGGATGACTGGGCAGTTTTTGTGGGGCAATTTTGATGGTGGCAGTATAATGGAGCAATTTTGAAGGGAGCAATTTCATGGAGAAATTTGATGGGGCAAATTTGATGGGGGCAATTTTGATTGTGGTAGTATGATGGGGCAATTTTATGGGTGTCATTTTAAGGAGGCAATTTGATGGGGCAATAGGATGAGGCAGTTTTGATTGTGTCAGTAGGATGGGACAATTTTGATGGGGGTAATTTTGATGGTGGCAGTATGATGGGGCAATAGTATGGGGCAATTTGATGGGGGCAATTTCCTGGTGCAATAGGATGAGGCAGTTTTGATGGGACAATTTTGGTGGTGGCAGTATAATGGTGCAATAAGATGGGGCAATTTGATGGGGTTATTTTGATGGGGTTATTTTGATGGGGGCAATATTATGAGGCAAATTTGATGGGGGCATTTTGATGGTAGCAATATAATGGGGCAATTTCATGTGGAAATTTGATAGGGCAGTTTTGATGGGGCAATTTGATGGAGGCAATTTAGATGGTGGCAGTATTATGGGGCAATTTTGATGGGAGTAATAGGATAGGACATGTATGGTGCCAGTATAATGGGGAAATTTTGATGGGGGCAATAGGATGGGGCAATTTTGATGGGGCAAAATCATGGTGTTATTTTGACTGTGCCAGGATAATGGGACATTTTGATGGGGCAGTTTTGATGGGGGCAATATGATGGGGCATTTGTTATGGGGCAATTTTTACTTGACAATTTTAATGGTGGCTGTATAATAGGGCAATTTTGATGGCGGCAATAGGGTGGGGCAATTTTGATGGTGGCAGTATGACTGGGCAGTTTTTGTGGGGAAATTTTGATGGTGACAGTATTAATGGGGCAATTTTGAAGGGAGCAATTTCATGGAGAAATTTGATGGGGCAATTTTGATGGGGCAAATTTGATGGGGGCAATTTTGATTGTGGTAGTATGATGGGGCAATTTTATGGGTGTCATTTTAAGGGGGCAATTTGATTGTGGCAATTTTGATGGTGGCAGTATAATGGGGCAATTTTGATGGGGGCAACAGGATGGGGTAGTTTTGATTGTGTCAGTAGAATGGGGCAATTTTGATGGGGGCATTATGATGGGGGTAATTTTGATGGTGGCAGTATGATGGGGCAATAGTATGGGGCAATTTGATGGGGGGAATTTCCTGGTGCAATAGGATGAGGCAGTTTTGATGGGACAATTTTGGTGGTGGCAGTATAATGGTGCAATAAGATGGGGAAATACGATGGGGCAATTTGATGGGGGCAGTTTTGATGGGGGTAATATTATGGGGCAAATTTGATGGGGGCATTTTGATGGTAGCAGTATGATGGGGCAATTTCATGTGGAAATTTGATAGGACAGTTTTGATGGGGCAATTTTGATGGGGGCAATTTGATAGGGCAATTTTGATGGAGGTAATTTAGATGGTGGCAGTATTATGGAGCAATTTTGATGGGAGTAATAGGATAGGGCATTTATGGTGCCAGTATAATGGGGCAATTTTGATGGGGGCAAAATGATGGGGCAGTTTTTATGGGGCAATAGGATGGGGCAATTTTGGTGGTGGAAGTCTAATGGGGCAAATTTGATGGGGGCAATTTCATAGGACAGTTTTGATGAGGCAATTTTTATGGCACAATTTTGATTGTGCCAGTATAATGAGACATTTTGATGGGGCAATAGAATGGGGCAGTTTTAATGGGGGCAATATGATTGGGCAATTGTGATGGTGGCAGTAAAATGGGGCAATATGATGGGGGCAATTTTGATGGCAGTTTTGATGGGGATAATTTTAAGGGGGCAATTTGATTGGGGCAATTTGATTGGGGCAATAGGATGAGGCAGTTTTGATGGAGCAATTTTGACTGTGGCCATTTTGATGGTGGCAGTATGATGGGGCAAAATGATGGGGCAATTTTGATGGTGGCAGTATGATTGGGCAATTTTGATGGGGCATTAGCATGGGGCAGTTTTGATGGGAATAATTTGATGGGGAAGCTTCTGCAAAAGGAAATTACTTTATAAAAGATGCTAAATGTAAATGATATCCCTCTTTCTGTGTAGATGTTATATACACACACACATCTGTACATAAACAAGGGATATCATTTACAATTATCATCTTTTATAAAGTAATTTCCTTTTGCAGATTTTTGTATTTCTAGATTTATAATCTTTGTAAATGTAGATAAACTTCCTGCCTCCTGGAGGGGGAGGGGAGGTTTCCATAGCTAAGGGGCGGGAACTTCGTCTGACACTGCTGTTGCTATGGAAACCCGACCTACAACCTATTACACGGCTCGTGCTGCTCTGAGCATGTGCGAGATCTGGAGGTGCATGCTGGGTAACCATGGAATACAGGAAGAGATACAGTCTTGCTTCAGATGCCCCCACATGAGATGGCGGCGGCCTGCTGGGACTTACAGAAGTAAGAAATCAATGCTGCAAAAATAGAAAGCGGCCCTTGGATTACAGCGTAACCTTTACTAGAATACATGAATCATGAGGATTATAGGGGGAGATTTATCTACAAAGTCACATTTCTCCGGAGCACCACTTTATATATACAAGTGCCATAAAAGCCCCCCTTAGGGGTATTTATTTTGCTTCTAACAAGTTTTTGGATGTGGCACTACTGAGAGGAAATCCTCACCGACTCCATTTCTACAATTACCGGGATAAAGTTGTTAGTTTTCTGTATAAAGTGTATTAATAGCAATTCATTATTGTGCAGCACATTGTTCCAGCACTGAGGTTGTGGTAGTAGCAGACATATATTCTATGTAGTATTTGCTTTGTATTATCATTTTTGTTGTGTAATTATTATTTGGAAGTATCAGGATCAGGTGGTTAGGTGGTTTGTTACATAGTTACACAGCCGTATAGTAACACTGGGGTTGTGGTAACACTTACCTCTGTCTGCAGGTAGGTTGTCTGTCTGTGTAATATAGAGCAGAGCTACACTAGTTTGTTATTTAGTGTATAAAATATGTAGAAAGATAAAGAATGAGAGAAAATACAACAAAGACAAAAGGACAGACACAGTCTGGCTGTGAGAATAAAAGAGAAATAAACTTTTTCTGAGGATTATCCTGTGACAGGAACATGTCAGGAACATCCGCTATTCACCGGTTAGACCGGCACCATGGGAATCACCCGTCCATATCTCAGGATCCTCAATTTATGGATGTGGGTGGAGTTTAGCCATCAGCCAACCAACCCTGGGGGGTGTTCCCTGCCCAGCCCACAAGCCGGTCCTGTGTTCTGAAGGAACCAGAGCTAAATGGACCATGAATGGTTCTGATGGATGAGGATTGGATTTCCAACACCGGCATGTCAGTCTGATCCCAACAAGACCAATCAGAGCTTGTCTGGTGTGATCAGACCCCATAGAACCATTCTGGGGGTTCTCCTGGATTCTATCCTCACTACACATACAATGTTATATGTACATGTACCCCAACATGTCTACAATCAGGGGCAATTATTTCCATCTCTCTGCAACTAATATTTTATTTTGTATGAGAGATAAAATAGATTCCTCTGATCTCTGATATAAATCAATGTCTGGCAGACGGTTCGGGGTCTTCTCCCTGTATCGGCCTCCTCCCCTGCTGGGCTTGTAGATGAAATGACTAGGACTTCTCTTTGAGGCTCAGTGAGGTGACAATTTTATATCTACAAGGATGGGGGGATTTTATTGGCATCTAGGGGTCACTTCTGGTCTAGAGACTCGCTCTGTCCTTCCATATTCTAATTGAGGACCATCTGTCTATGATTGGTCACTGAATGAAGAGAATACGGAGTCCTGTGCGTCTTCTGGTCTGTTTCAGGTCCGAATTCAGCCAGAAATCAGACCTGAAATGGTGAATGGAGACGCACCGGACCCCCTGCTGTGACCCGCTGTGACCTCCAGTGTGACCCCAGCCAAAGTCTGATCTCTGATAGTCAGTGGAGGGGGGAGGGGATGAAAGCCAATAACAGCGAGTGACCTGAAGGACTATGATGGGAAGTCCCAGTGTAACCGGCCAATCAGAAGTCTGTCTTTGTATAACTTCCATCTAGGTGACATGTCTGGATCCCTCACATAGAAGATTTATACCAGAATCCTGCAGAATATTATATCATTTATAGGATAATTCTCACCTCAGACTCTGCAGAGTACAGCCAGGATCTCTGAGCGTCTCACATAGAAGTTTTATTCCAGAGTCTTCCAGATTATTCCCTGATAAATCCAGTGTGGTGAGGGATCGATTATTGATAAGAATGGATCGGAGATCATCACAGCCGGAGGAAGTCACACCACAATACAACAACCTGCAGAGACAAATCCAGACACATGATATTATATTATAAGATGAATATGAGGAATTATCCCCATTTAGTGAAAAGTAACATAACATCACTAGAGCGGAATATCAGGATATACAGAATGTTATACAGAGGAAAGATCTTGTTATTAGGGAAGCTGATAAAGGTGAAGCTGTTGTAGTACTTATGTCTACACAGTATAAAGAGGGGGCGCTGTGACAGCTCAGTCACCCCTTATGTACCCGGTTATTAAGCAGGACCTCACACAGTGTCTCATACAGGGGCTTCTGAAATTGATAGATAATGGAAAGGATCTGGGGGGGTTTATGAAATAAAACAGCAGAATTTCTGATGGTGGATCCCCCAGTGACCCCAATATTCCATCACCTTCCTAAAGTCCACCAATCAGGAGTTCCCATTGAAGGTCACCGGATTGTGGCAGGAATAGGATCCCTTATAGAGAATGTAGGGGGGAGGGGTGGATATACATTTCCAGCCTTTAGTGCTGAGACTTCTGGGATATATTAGAGATACAAGTACTATATTGGTGGATATTCCACATTTACAATGGGATTCTACATTCACATGGGGGACACTTCACATTAAAGCACTTTATTCTTCCATCCCCCATTCTTTATTGTCTCCACCAATCAGATATCATCTCCATAGATATAGATCATATACTAGGATGTTACAGGAATTATTACAGAGGATGGAAAGGATGAAGGTTTTTTACCTTAACCACTTCAGCCCCGGAAGGTTTTACCCCCTTAATGACCAGAGCACTTTTTACAATTTGGCACTGCGCTGCTTTATCTGGTAATTGTGCGGTCATGCAATGCTGTACACAAACAACATTTGTGTCCTTTTTTCCTACAAATAGAGATTTATTTTGGTGGTGTTTTATCAGCTCTGGGAATTTTATTTTTTGCAATATAAATGAAAAAAGACGAAAAATATTGAAAAAAATGATATCCCTACTTTTTGTTATGAGAAAAATCCAATAAACTCAATTTTAGTCAATGTTGGAAAGTAAAGTAGATCTCCTCCAGTCATATATCTGCCAAAATATGCCGATAGTATCACACTGACACTGCATGAGATAACAACTGATGCAGTGTCAGTGTGATATTATCGGCATATATTGGCAGATATATGACTGGAGGAGATCTACTTTACTTTCCAACATACGGGATACCAGCTGAAAGGCAGCCAGGTGATTTACAGACAGATACTGCAGTGGATGCCGACACCGTGATTCTCGGGTGACTGTGGTACTGATATACATATTAACCACTTCGGACCCAGGACAATTCTGACATTTCTCTCCTACATGTAAAATTCCTAATTTTTTTGCTAGAAAATTACATAGAACCCCCAAACATTATATATGTTTTTTTAGCAAAGACCCTAGAGAATACAATGGCGGTCATTGCAACTTTTTATCTCGCACGGTATTTGCGCAGCAATTTTTTGAACATGTTTTTTTCAGAAAAAAAAGTTTCATGCTTAAAAAAAACAAACAGTAAAGTTAGCCCAATTTTGCATAATGTGAAAGAGGAGGATACGCCGAGTAAATAGATACCCAACATGTCACGCTTCAAAATTGTACGCGCTCGTGTAATGGCGCCAAACTTTGGTATTTAAAAATCCCCATAGGCGACGCTTTAAAAATTTTTACTGGTTACATGTTTTGGGTTACAGAGGAGGTCTAGGGCTAGAATTATTGCTCTCGCTCTAATGTTCGCGGCGATACCTCACATGTGTGGTTTGAACACCGTTTTCATATGTGGGTGGGACTTACGTATGCGTTCGCTTCTGTGTGCGAGCTCACGGGGACAGGGGCGCTTAAATTTTTTTTTTTTTTTATTGTTAATTTTATTTTTATTTTTTTAGTTTTAAAAATTGACTTTTATTCCTATTACAAGGAATGTAAACATCCCTTGTAATAGGAATATGGCACGATCGGACCTATTTACAGTGAAATATGGGGTCAATAAGACCCCATATCTCACCTTTAGGCTGGGAAGAATAAAAAAAAACGATCATGGCTTCCTAGCCAGATCGGCGCCGTTAATTTGAATACCGAGGCCGGGCGTGACGTCATAACATCGCGCCCGGCCTCCGAACGATCATAGAGACTCCAGGGACAATCTAGTCTGCCGGAAATCTCTATGATCACATGCTGGGGCCGGCGGATCCTGTGACCGACTCACCGATGGAAACGGTGAGTCGGTAGAAGCACCGGAGGGTGGCGGGAGGGGGGGCATCCCCTCCTGCCGCCCGTAAGAATGATCAAGCAGCGGAACAGCCGCTATGATCATTCTTATGGTGTAGGGAATCGCCGGCTGAAAACGGCAATATCTGAATGATGTCTGTGGACTCAGGCAACATTTAGATATAACCAGCGAAACCCCATGGCGACAATAGACGTAGTGCGGGTCTCAAGTGGTTAAAGTGTTTGTAAACCCTTACAGACCACTTTGACCTACAGGTAAGCCTAGATTAAGGCTTACCTGTAGGTCCAATAAATATCTCCTAAACCTATACAGTTTAGGAGATATTTACAAAAAGACAGCCACCACTGTCTACGGCGTATGTGCCGTAGACAGCGGCACGCAGGCGCACTGGAAATGCCGCAGATCATGGCCACTCGTGTTGGCTCCTGTGCGCATACATGGGAGTGACGTCATTGCGGCTCCGGTAAATCACAGCGCTGGAGCAGCAAGACCCGGAAGTCGCTCCGGGATACATGGCAGCTGAACATGAAGACGGAGGACAGCTTTGGGGGCTTCGTTCTCAGGTAAGTTATTCATAATGAGCTAGTATGCTATGCATACTAGCTCATTATGCCTTTGCCTTACAGGTTGCATTTTTTTTTTAAATAGCCTTTACTTCCTCTTTAACACTGGCTGACCAGCATCTGACTTGAGTTGCCTTTTGAAATAGCAGCTGATAATCTTATCTGTTTATTCACATCAGAGACTAGTAATGTCATTCTGCCTTGCTACTTTGTCTGCCTAAATAAACAAAGGAGATAACTTGTTGCCAGTTGTTGAAACATTATAAGTCGGCCGACCACTTTGGAATGTGCTTTGGAAGTGTGGTGAAGTGATTAAATAGAAGGCTGTTACAATTAAATGCCACGGATTGGACGGGATTTCCTACTGTACATTGGCTTTTTCTATCGTTACACTATTGTACATTGTTTAACCTTTCCAGCACCAAGGGATGGAGACATGTGACTATCATAGCAATATTATTAGCACTAACTACAGATAGGATTTGTCTGAAATGAACACGTCATTTTTCAGCTATCTACCTCATCCCCTCTCTCCCTTCCCCCACTCAATATTGATCTAGTCCATTGATTAACCATTTAGTTATTGGAAGAAATAGGGAATTTTGACCCTGTAATATTCAGTAGGTAATCTAATACGTGGGTTGTCTGGACCTGAGTAGTATTTTGTGTTGTTTTATATATGTCCGGTTTGTCTTATTGTCTGTGGGTACACAATTAATTATATTAGATTGAGAACCATTATTTTTATGAACTGCACAGGTTTTTTCTATTTTTGATACTTTAATAAAACTGGTTAAGTTATTTTAACTGGAATCAATTAATTTAGATTTATTTATTGTTGCCATTAGTAACTGCATGTTAGCCTGCTCTTAGCGGACTAATGTTCTCTTTAACATTAACATGTTAACGTTAACATTGTTAAAGTTTTAATGTTACTATTATTTATACCTTGGTCTACATACTAAAAGTCTATTTATCTATATATACACACTATATTGAATTGATTGTGCATTATCATGAAATGGTTAGATTTTTTAATTGATATTTATGAATTTTTTAAAACAATGTTTCTATATTGAACTAATCATGTAATACTATGTTATGTCTATATTTATCAATTGAGATCCATTATTTTATTGTTACATCAATTTATTATCTATGGTGGTATATATGTGTATGACTTTTGATAATAAACAATGTGTACATTGATTGGCTCATTCGGTCTAGTGAAGTGCTTCATATAAAGTCCCACTTTTCTTTATTTTTTTATTTTTCAAGATATTGGGGATGGAAGTGTATGTACATAGTTCATATGGCCTCATATAAAGTCCCACTTTTAGTTTTGGCTCAGTATTTTTGTATCTCCTGTACCATGACCACAGCCTCTGCCATCTTGACATATTCTGTACCATGCCCACAGCCTCTTACATCTTGACATCTTCTGTATACCATTCCCACAGCCTCTGACATTTCCTGTACCATGCCCACACACTCTGCCATCTTGACATCTTCTGTACCATGCCCACAGCCTTGACATGCCCTGTACAATACCCACAGCCTCTGACATCTCCTGTACCATGCCCACAGCCTCTGACATCTCCTGTACCATGCCCACAGCCTCTGACATCTCCTGTACCATGCTCACAGCCTCTGGCATCTCCAGTACCATGCCCACAGCCTATGACATCTCCTGTAGCATGATCACAACCACTGCCATCTTGACATCTTCTGTACCATGCCCAAGGCCTCTGACATTTCCTTTACCATGCCCACAGCTTCTGACATTTCATGTACTATGCTCGGAGCCTCTGCCATCTTAATATCTTCTGCACCATGCCCACAGCATCTGACATCTCCTGTACCATGCCCACAGCATCTGACATCTCCTGTACCATGCCCGCAGCCTCTACCATCTTCAGTACCATGCCCATAGCCTTGACATCTCCTGTACCATGCCACTGCCTGACATCTCCTGTATCATAGCCACAGCCTCTGACATATTGACATCTCCTGTACCATGCCCACAGCCTCTGCCATCTTGATCTTCAACCAACACCCCATGACACCACTCATATTCTACTGTGCTACAGACCACCGGGACCAAAGTCTAATCTTCTTTCACCCCTCACGGAATCCTTTGCAATGCACACCCTAAAATTCAAAAATTTCCTGGCACTCTGAGATTTCAACCTTTGGGCAAACGAGCCTAAAGACCCCATCACGACTGCCTGCATCAATCAACTAGAAGAACTGGGTCTACAGCAACTGATAAAGACTCCCACGCATGGGTCAGGACACACCCTGGACCTCATTTTCAAACAGAACATTGACGTCAACATACTCGACAACATAACTCACCACGCCATCAAATTCAAAATAGCTACCAACATCACCAATGAAAAACGGAAACCTGTAACAACGCACTGGACCAGATCGCATAAAAAACTACTCTGAATCCTTCAAATCCACTCTGTCCAACAAGATAACTACAATAACCTTAAACCACTCTATGGAGGAAACACTCAACTCCCTGAACAGGGCATTGCTGCAATCAGCAGACTCGGTAGCACCAAAACGCAGGGCTCTCATCGGGAAGAAAAACTCTGGATGGTTTAATAGCTCCCTCGCCATATTAAAGCAAGAACGCAGAAGAGCGGAAAGAACATGGAGAAGAAATACCACAGAGGAAAACCACTTTAACTACAAAGGTCTCACAGAGAATTATCGGAAAGCAATCTTCAAAGCCAAAAAGGACCACTTCTCATATACAATCTCAATGGCCGCAAACCAACCACCGGAACTGTTTAAACTGGTTAATCAATCAATCAATCAATGAATCCGGTGTGCCTAGAACCCCTGGAAAGCGAATCCCAGGATTACTGTGACAAACTGGCGGATTTTTTCATTGATAAAGTCAAAACCATCAGGGAAACAATTTGTCAGAAGAAAACATCCAACCTCAGCCAGCAAATACATAAAGAGATAAAATTTTCACTATCCCCAATTACCGTAGACACCGCAAAAAACATCATTAATAAACTGCGTGACAGTACCTCACCTATTGACATCATCCCCACAAAACTACTGAAAGAATGCTCCGACATCGTGGCTCCAACCATAACCCACCTCGTAAACCGATCATTCCACAAAAGGATTGTTCCCAGCATCCTCAAACAAGGCATTGTCAAACCTCTACTCAAGAAACCAAACCTAGACCCTCAGGATCCAAACAACCGTAGCCCAATTACAAGCCTCAACACCATTTCTAAGATCATGGAGAAAGCTGTAGTACATCAGCTACAACTTCACCTGGATACTCACAAACTCCTGGACCCGCTGCAATCAGGCTTCTGCCCGGGTCATGGAACAGAAACAGCTCTCCTCAAGATTTGGGATGACGCCCTTGAAGCGGCAGATGACGGAGAGCCGTGTCTCCTCGTACTGCTAGACCTAAGTGCAGCGTTTGATACAGTAGATCACAATACTCTACTCGCCCGACTCACAGAAGTAGCTGGAGTCCAAGACATAGATCTCCAATGGTTCGCGTCCTTCCTAGGAAATCGGTCACAGACAGTGAAACTAGGAAAATTCCTCTCCGAAACTCGGGCAGTCACCTGCGGAGTCCCTCAAGGCTCTCCTTTATCACCCGTTCTCTTCAACATTTACATTCGCCCACTCCTCCAAATCATCAGATGCTCAGATCTCTGCTTCCACTCTTACGCTGACGACACGCAACTTTATTTCCGGATCAATGGAAAAAAAGAACACCAACAACAACTTGAAAACTGCCTCAAATCAATAGAGGACTGGATGACCACTAACTCCCTCCAGCTGAATGAATCAAAGACAGAGCTTCTTATCTTACACCCAAATCATAAGCCCGCAACCAAAATCTCCTGGTCTCCACCAACCGTCTTTGGGCAGACTATCTCCCCAAAGACCAAAGCGAAGAGTCTCGGGGTTATTTTAGACGCACAAATGTCAATGAATGCGCAAATAGGATCTGTAGTCAGTGGATCTCACTATCTGCTACGCATGCTTCGCAGACTCCTCCCTTTTATCCCAAAGAATGACAAAGCAGTGGTAGTTGGAACAATCATTAATTCACGATTGGACTACGCAAACTCGCTTTACATAGGATTACCACAATATCAACTTGCGCGATTACAACTGATCCAAAACACGGCGGCAAGGCTGATAACAGGAAAAAAACCCTGGGAATCAATCTCTCCTTCCCTGAGGAGCTTACATTGGCTAACTGTAAAAAATCGGATCACGTTCAAGACCCTTTGCCTCACCCACAAATGTGTGCATAGAGAAGCTCCGCAATACCTAATGGAGAAAATAAATCATTACACACCAAACCGCAGTCTTCGATCAGCCAACAAAAAAATCCTCCTCGTGCCCAATGCCTGGTATAAATCCAAAGGGGGATCGGAGATTCGCTGTCCAAGGGCCTCGGCTATGGAATGCTCTACCAATCAACATCTGCCTGGAAGAAAATCACCTGGCTTTTAGGAAAAAACTCATGACCTTCCTCTTTTAGCAGATGATCAAAGCTCGCCACAGCGCCTAGAGGCGATTCAGTTGGCATTGTGCGCTATACAAGTATTTCATTCATTCATTCATTCACAGCCTCTGATATCTCCTGTACCATTCCTGAAGCCTCTGCCATCTTGACAACTTCTGTACCATGCCAACAGCCTCTGACATTTGTTATACCTTGCTCATAGCCTCTGCCATCTTGACATCTTCTGTAACATGCCCACAGCCTTGGCATCTCCTGTACAATGCCCACAGCCTCTGACATCTCCTGTACCATGACCACAGCATCTGCCATCTTGACATATTTTGTACCATGCCCACAGCCTCTGACATCTCCTTTACCATACACACAGCCTCTGACATCTCCTGTACCATGCCCACAGCCTCTAAAATCTCCTGTACCATTTCTGCAGCCTCTGCCATCTTGACATCTTCTGTACCATGCCAACAGCCTCTGACATTTTTTGTACCATGCCCGCAGCCTCTGCCATCTTGACATCTTCTGTACCATGCCCACAGCCTTGACATCTCCTGTACAATGCCCACAGCCTCTGACATCTCCTGTACCATGACCACAGCCTCTGCCATCTTGACGTATTTTGTACCATGCCCAAAGCCTCTGACATCTCCTTTACCATACACACAGCCTCTGCCATCTCCTGTACCATGTCCACAGCCTCTGACATCTCCTGTACCATGCCTATAGCCTCTGACATCTCCAGTACCATGCCCACAGCCTCTGACATCTTGACATATTCTGTACCATGCCCTCAGCCTTGATATCTCCTGTACCATGACCACAGCCTCTGACATCTCCTGTTCCATGTACTGTACCATGCCCGCAGCCTCTCACATCTCCTGTACCACTCCCACAGCCTCTACCTTCTTGACATCTTCTATTACATGCCCACAGCCTCAGACATATCCTGTACGTACACACATATACATATATATATATAATATATATATATATATATATATATATATATATATATATATATATATATATATATATATATATGTTTTTCCTCAGTTTAGGTCGATATGTATTCTTCTACATATTTTTGGTAAAATAATAGCAATAAGCATATATTGATTGGTTTTCGCAAAAGTTATAGCGTCTACCAAATAGGGGATAGATGGGGGGAGTGGCTAGCCAGCGGAGCAGATGGCTGCTTTCTAAAACAGCTCCTCTCCACTGAGGGCCAACGGAGGTCGATACAGCGATGTACAGCCTTGTTTCAGCGCACAGACTGCACTACAAGGTCCAGTGAACCTCCGAAATGACATCCCACAAAAGAAAGGGGTAAAACAACCGGGAAAGATGCCTGATTTCTTTGCCATGCAGCGCAGTTACACGGACCAAGATGGCGGCGACAGGCACTGGGGAGACATACGCAGCTCCTATACACAGCGCAGCGTGCCCACAGGCTCCCAACTTGGCCACAATCACAACAAGCAGGGATTGGAGAACTTTCCCTCACCCCCATCGGCATCGTCCAGCTAAAAGTAAACAGAAGCTGAATGAAATGCCAGATCCGAACGGCTTGGAGGTAAGCTTAGACTCCTCTTTAGATGACACAAGAGAACTGCAGGAATCTATATCAGACTTCCCCACAGCAAACAAACCAGTAATGGACACCACACTAAAATACATGTTAGTGTTCTTAAGATCCACTCTGCATGCTGACACAATGGCACTAACCAGCCAAATTAAATCAGAAATATCAGCAGTCAACAAGTGAGTCTCTCAAGTGGAAACAAAAATGGGTGAGTTCGCCTCCACTTTCAATGACTTGGTGGATGCCCACAATGATAGGGACAACGAGATATTGCAGATGCAACTGAAATTGGCAAATTTAGAGGATAGGTCCAGGAGGCATAACATTAAAATAAGGGGAATACCTGAAACAATAAAACCTCCTGACCTAAAAGAATACTTTTCTATGGTGATGAAATCAGTGCTTCCTGATTCACCTATAGAAAATCTAATGGTGGACCGCATCCACAGGCTTCCCAGGCCTAAACACATTGCATCACACCTGCCCAGGGACACCATAGTCAGGATTAAATTTTTTCATACTAAGGACAGATTCATAGCCGCTGTTAGGCACCGCGACAATATACCCCCTGACTTGCAAGACCTCTCCTTCACAGACCTGTCGGCATACACTATGCAAGCATAGACAACTGGCAAGCATCACAAAACCTCTGAACAACAACAAGATAGTGTACAGATGTATATACCCAGCGAAGCTGCTAATAACTAAGGATGGACACAACCATATAATTGCTAGCGTCAAGGAAGGCATGTGCCTCATGAGAGACTGGCATATCATTCCCACTGGCACCGCGGAAGGGGATGGGATGAAACTCCCATATCTAACAGAGGATTCAGACGCTGAAACTGGCTGACAATTGGGCTCGTAAGTCACTACCTTCATTAACTCTGTTGGCCCAGGGGATGGCGATGTTGATTTATCCCCTTACCTAAACCCCTAAGTTGAGTGGTTGTTTTACTGCACAGATTCTAACCAGAATTGCAACCTGTTACTCTGGTGTGTTACAACCGATTAATCCACCTACATTTTACCTCACTTAATTTTTACTTTTTTTTTTACTTTCTTTTCCTTTTCTCTCTTACTAACCATCATCTAAGAAGTAATCCAGGAGACTTCCTATAACTACCTTCCGGACTCAGCAGTCATCACTCCAACACCTACCAAAACCTCGCTTTCTGGGGAAACCCAGCCACACGCCTGTGACAGGTAACATGTAATACGCTAATATAAACATAACTGCAGTAAATCAGCCCCACTAATCACCATAGGATGCCTTTCAATATCTCTTCACTCAATGTTAAAGGACTGAATAGCCCTCAAAAAAGAGATGGCAGAGAGAAGCTATTAAGCTTAACAGTGATATCTTTTGCATACAAGAGACCCATTTCTGTTCTCTCAAATCCCCAGTTTTTCAGCACCGTAAATACCCACATGTTACACGGCCAACGGCCCCAAAAAAAAGGGGGAGTAGCTATTGCTATCAAAGACTCAGTCCAATTTAAAGAACTGGATGTTCATATGGATAGTTCAGGCAGATATATAATACTGGTATGTGAGACTGACAATACTGTATATACTTTGGTTAACATATATCTACCTAACACAAAGCAGTTAAATTTTGTGAATAAAATATGGAAGAAAGTATCTTCAATGAGACAAGAATCTACTATCCTATGCAGAGATTTCAATACTGTTCCTGACAGAGAGAGATGGACGCTTCTGATGGATCTAAATCCCGACATAGAAGAGTTTCTTTGGACCGTTTCATCTCTTTGTTGGGTTTTTACGATGTATGGAGATGCCAGCACGCATCAGAGAAAGACTTTTCTTTTTTTTCAAATGCTTATATTCTCGCATAGATCTGTTCTTGGTAGACAAATTTATGTTGCAAAAAAGTGACCAATCAGAAATACATTGTATTACGTGGTCTGATCATGCACCAATTTCCATTGGCGTGGGGATCACTGAGCCGAAACCAGAGAAAACAGATGGCATAATAATATTTACATATTATCGCAACCTGCAAATTTAGAAGCTATACGCTCAGCACTTCTTGCCATTAACGCTCCCTCGGTTGGCGATCACTTCACGCTGTGGAATGCACATAAAGTTTATATTAGAGGTTTGCTCATTCAGATGAGCGCTAAATTTAAAAAACAACCATCACAAAAACTGGACGAGCTACTGACTAAGATAAAACACTTAGAAACTATTAATAAGCAAAACCCCTCCCTAAAACTTAGAGATGCACTATTCATCACTAGGCAAGAGTTGAGAACGCACCTGATAGCCCAACATAACCACCAGCTTCGCTCTTTAAAAGCTCGTACTTACAGATGTGGCAATAAAGCTGGGAAAACATTAGCAAACCAACTAAAGGAAAAAATACCCACACAGAAAATATCTTATATTTGGAACCCTAAAACTAAAATAAAAGTCACAAACCCAAAATAAATTGTGGCTACCTTTAGTGATTATTACGAAGCATTGTATAATCTTAAAAATGACCAAGACAATCCCCAACCCAATGATGATATAATTGCGGACTTCCTGACATCAATGAATCTACCTACTGTATCCCAAGCAGACTTAGACAAATTGAACCAATAACGACCCAAGAAATAGAACAAATGATAAAGACCCTTCCACATAATAAGTCACCAGGCCCAGACGGTTACTCTTCAGAATATTATCAGTTATTTAGTAACATCTTATCACCATACCTACAAATGGTATTTGACACTACCACGGCTGTAGCTGGTTTTCCCTCAGAAATGCTCACGGCCACAATTATTACACTGCCCAAACCAGGTAAGGAACCTAACATGCCGCAAAACTTCAGGCCCATCTCATTGTTAAATGCAGATGTGAAGTTATACGCCAAGCTATTATCACACAGATTGACAAATATACTGCCCCAATTAATAAATTATGATCAGGTGGGTTTTGTGTTGGGCTGACAAACGACAGACGCTACTAGGAGAATGCTTAATCTTCTACATATAGCGGAAAAAGAAAGAAAGCCTTCTCTGCTCCTCACGTTGGATGCAGAGAAGGCCTTCGATAGAGTACACTGGGGGTACCTTAGAGGGGTATTGGGGAAGTTTGGCTTCTCCGGCCTGATACAAGATGCAACACTGGCTCTATATTCCTCCCCGTCAGCATATGTGTATACGGAGGGAATGTTCTCCAAATAATTTCAAATCACGAACGGAATGAGGCAGGGTTGCCCCATGTCCCCATTAATTTTTGCACTAATAATGGAACCCTTGGCAGAGAAAATCAGATCTGACCACTCCGTACAAGGCATAGCATCACAATCGTACCAGCATAAAATGACATTATTTGCTGATGATGTAATATTATCACTCTCTAACCCAATCAAATCTCTACCTGCAGCCCACAGTATTCTCCAACAATTTGGCAGAATATCCTATTACAAAGTAAACACAATGAGATCAAACATACTAGGCATAAGAATAAACAAAAGAGTAGAAAACCATTTACAAGAGATTCTCCCATATCCATGGACCACACCGTCCATTACCTATTTGGGTATCAAACTCACATGTCCACTCTCTAAATTATACCAAGAAAACTATGTACCACTCATTGACAAATGCCAGAAAGAACTCTCAAGTATTCAAAAGTTTTACCTATCCTGGTCCCGACGGTTAGCAGCATATAAAATGCTAAAACTTCCAAAAATACGTTATGTCTTTAGAGCACTGCCAATTCAAATACCCACTAATTTCTTTACAACAATACAAAAACAACTGTTGGGTTTTGTGGGGGGGGGGGGACAGGGCGAGGTGCTCTCCTTTCATACAAAATAAACATAAAAATGCAGGGGGTATGGGCCTGCCAATACTGAAGGATTATTTCACAGCACTAGTTATTGACCAGATTAAAAATTGGTTCGTTAAACCAGTCGTCAAACCATGGTGCCAACTAGAACTTACTAGATTTCAATCACTTTCACCCCTTTCATTTCTCATGGCTTCTGTCATACCTACAGCTAACCAAACCACAGACCACCCCACAATTCAAGCAGCATGTAGGGCATGGCCTGAGATCAGCTTAGAAGGTTCAGCACATTACCCAATAGTCAAAGTCCCCATTCCTCTGGAATCCATCAAATGGTTAATCCCTAACATAGCATTGAATAAATGGCTTGAGAACAAAATAAGTAATATAGCAGATCTCACCACAGGGGATAAAATAAGGCCTTTCACATACATTCAGCAAAAATTCTGAATCCCAAACACAGAAATCTTTACCTACACACAGATCGCTTCTTTGGTTCAAAGCATAAAAGTGACACATATCCCCATCATAGAAGAAATATGGAAATTCCTTCAGTCCTGCAACACCAAAGCTAAAGGTATAACATTAATATATAATTCTCTTCATTCTAAAGATGTCTTTCAGTAATATAATCCAATACTAAAGTGGGAAACAGAGTTGGGAAAGGCTTTCTCGGAAGCTCAATGGGAAAAAGCCATTAAATGCAACTATAAGTACTCTAGATGCTCAAACTATGAAGAATTAAATCAGAAACTTATGCTGAGATGGTATTTTACTCCATACGTTGTAGCCAAATTCTCAAGGGACAATTCCAATCTGTGCTGGGGGGGGGCAGGTAGGTGCTCTTTTACATGTGGTCTGGGCCTGCCCTCTGCTCCGTAAATTTTGGTCAGATGTATTTAACCCGATTTCAAAAGTGACAAAAGTAAGTGTAAATCTAATGTGGAACAAGCCATTCTGAGTTTAAACACAGCGGATCATCCCTGCTCCATTAGATCCATATTTACACTTATCCTATTATCCTATTATCCTATCCTAAGCAAATGGAAGTCCAGCAAAATTCCTAAACTGATTGAGGTTTCAATTAAAGTGAAGATGATTGCTGAATATGACAATATAATAGCTTGCAGAGAGGGGACATACCAAGCATATCAGTCCAATTGGTCTTCTTGGAAGAATTTCTCCAAAGCCCAGGAGAGACCTGTTCAGAAATAGTCTTCACTGAGCGGACGCTACTTTTCATCTTCATTTTTATTTTTTGTTGTTATCTTGTCTATTCTTTTCCTTATTCATACTTCACCTTGTTGTGTCGGTACTTTCAAGATCCAGTGATCCTGGCTCCATTTTCACTATGTACTTAGTAGATGAGACTATATAAGTAAAATAGAGGGAGGAGTGTGCCCCCTGAAGACACAGTGTGCCCCCAAAAGGGGTGTCTGGGGGTGCCCTTATCCCTGTGACCATGGGATAGATCCTGGTAATTCCTAAAGCAGCAGAATATATGTTGGGGCAAAAAAATCTTGAAAGTAGATTACCCACAACAATTAAGACCACCTCATACTGTTCATTGTTATAATTGTTGTACTACTTATTCTGTTAAGATTGTAAATGGAATTCTTCTGTAATCAGTAATTCTTCAATAAAAACCATGGAAATAAAATAGGGGATAGATTTATCACATTTTTATTATTAGTATTTTTTTATTAGTAATGGCAGCGATCTGCAAATTTTTATCATGACTGAAACATTATGGCGGACACATCGGACACTTTTGACACTATTTTGGCACCATTGTCATTTATACAGCAATCAGTGCTATAAAAATGCACTGATTACTGTATAAATGACACTAGCAGTGAAGAGGTTAAACACTAGGGGGTGATCAAGGGGTTAAGTGTGTCCTAGGGAGTGATTCTAACTATGGGGAGATGGTCTACCTAGGACAAGGCTGCAATCACTGCTCCCAATGACAGGGAGCAGTAGATCTCTGTCATGTCACTAGGCAAAATGGGGAAATGCCTTGTTTACATCTCCATCTCCCCGTTCTTCTGGTCCGTGACACGATCGCTGGACAAAGTCGAACATCGAGTCCAGGGGTCCCGCGGGCACAGAGCATGTGGCAGATGCACACGCACCCACAATACCGCATCTTAAAGGGGACGTACCTATATGTCCATTTGCACAGCCGTGCCATTGTGCCTACGTATATCGTCGTGCACTGGTCAACAAGCGGTTAAAATCACTGCTCCTGAAAAAATGGCCGTTTTAAAAATGTTTTTGCATTGATACATGTCCCCTCGGGCAGGACCCGGGTCTCCAAACACTTTTTATGGCCATAACTTGCATATAAGCCTTTAAAATGAGCAGTTCTTATTTTTCACATTCATGTCCCAATGGTGTTTGCATGTTCACACAAATTTTTTGCGTGTTCGCAACTTCTGGTGAGAACCGAACTGGGGGGGAGTTTGGCTCATCCCTAGTCAAGGGTACTAAAATTTGCTATTTCCACCTGAATTCTGGGCTGGCCAATGAATGGGGGAGGTACGGGCACTCCAGAAGTGATGGGCTGCTAATCAGGATTAGCAAACACATCAGGAAGGGCACTCTGGGCTTTATGGGCCTTTCTTTGAATTCTTGGTGGCTGCGGGGCACTTCTTGTGCTAGCCACCGCACCAGTCAGGTACACCTGACCTTAGCAGGGACCAGTACCCCATCATCAGAGCTATCTGTCAGGATTCTCTCTACCAGTTTGTATACTGAGCCTGAATCTGACAGTGAGGTCTCTTCAATGCTATACATTTAGGTACAGCTAGTGGGACTAACAGGTAAAAGAGCACCTGGTTGTCAGCGACTGCTTCAATCGCTACAAAAAATGAACTGTTAGTGCTAGCAGGGATCAGGCATGACTCTGCTAAAGCTGCAGTTTTGTGTGCTGTGTTTTGTAAGTGACAGTGATCTATTGATACTGCACTTGGGTGGGCTGGGCTGGGCGGAGGGCTAAATGCAGGTGCTGGCAGGTATCTGGGCTGATTCTAATAACGCCACATTTTTGGGAACACTATACTATTGGGAACGCTAATATAGATCTGATCAGATCAAAACTGATGTCATCCGTGACACTAATACAGTGGTCAGAAAAGAGATCTGTACACTATACTAGTGACACTGTGACAGGGAGTGAAAGGGTTAACTTGGGGGGAGGTGATCAGAGGGTTAAACCTTTAATAGGGGGTTAATGGGGAGTACCCTAAACCTACCTGGGCCTACTACTAACTGCCCTAAAACTGATTAGGGACACCAATACAGTGACCAGTGAAAAATCTGAAAACTGCACTTGGTGACACTGTGACAGGGAGTGAAAGGGTTAACTGAAGGGTGATCAAGGGATTAAATGTGTACCTACATGTCCTGGTGTCAGTGTAGTGTTGGTGTACTCACAGTAGATGTCTTCTCCTCACTTGCTGGAAACTAAAAGGGCTCCACGAGGGGAGATGACATCACTTCCTCTGCCTGTGTTTACATTACACATGTAGAGGACAGTCTGCCATTCACCAGAACCGATCAGCAGGTCCAGACCAGAAATCATTGACCTGGGCCTGTAGACTGATCAGTTCAGAAATCAATCCAATCATTGTGGGGACCCCCCATACCCACACACGTGACCGGCATACAATGATGGTGATTCACACAGGAGAGCCAACATGCCGCAGTACAACTGTGGCGGCTGGTCAGGAACTGGTTAATGTATTTCCCCCAATACTTACCTGAGCCTGATCCCCATCCAGCAATGTACACAAGAGCAGAGGCTCTCTTGGCTCTCTCCCTCCTCATTGGCTCAGACACAGCAGGGGGAGCCATTGGCAGAGGAAGACTTGGGACTTTTATGGCAGACAAGGACTCATAAAGGGGATGGGAGTTGGGGATGTTCATGATTTCTTCTAGTGATGGGGGAGGGGTAACTTTCCAGGATTTATAACTCCTATCCTGCAGAAGGGAGACAATGACAGATGATATTTCTGGAGTATGAGTTGTATTGGTTATGGGACGGCCTTTTGTACAGAAGTGAGAACTGTCTGAGGTCTTTGTCTTCAGAGGAATGGATCGTGTTTTCTGTCTTTATTATGGTCAGGACAAAACATTCCATTCATAGATTTGCAAATATGAAATATGGGATATAAATAATTAGCATTTTCATTTTCAGCCAGCAGGTGGAGCTGAAATCTCTTTTCCACATGTTTACCTGCCTGTCCTTCCCGGATCACTGTACAATCCATGTTATTTACAGAGCTCAGTAGCTCAAGCTGCAATTTCCCTTCATAACTGAATGACTGAGGAGGGGGAGGGGGAGTAGATTTCTGAAACCCACCAGAGGGACCTCACTGGACATTTGTGAAAATTGAGGATGAATTGATCCGTGGTGTCTGTAGCTACAGAGGTCAGTGAGGTCTCGGTCACACGTGTGTCAGTACCATGTGATTATGTGACATTTATTCAGCATTTCTAAAGCCTGATAACCACCTTGCATGTCTGTCATGAATATTACAATGGCGGCACACAGTGCTGGTCACACAGGAGCGGTAGCGTTGTGTCGTGTTATAAATGAAGCCGCATGTCGCCGTCATGAGACATCCACGCTTGTCAGTCGCCTCCATTCATTTCATGGTGATGTCCAATAATCGCTGGGCATTGGAGGACAGACAGCGGAGGCTCCGGTATCCCAGAATGCACTGGGAAATAATAGAGAAGTAGGACAGAGCAGCTCCGGTCACTTCTGGTTGTACAGAACAGCCGTGTGGTAACTCCAATAGCTTCTGTGTGCCGGCAAAATCACCAACCAGCCGGCAATACTGACAGTGCCAGGCAGGGAATGTGTCACTGCACAGCCAAAAACCTCTTCCAATTATATATACTAATCAGCTGAACACAGAAGGATTCATCCACAAAATCCAACACCAAATACATAGATAGACAACTGTGCAGCACTACAAGTGAGACTCCCTAAACCTAAAAATAGGATTTGTATTTCAAATGTTTAAACAATCCACACGTGTTTCAGCACAATTATACAGGAATATTACAATGTGAGAAAAAACAATATAAGTAAGATATTGTCAAAGTGCCCAAAATTGCAGCATGATGAGTGAGACCACCCAAACTTTAGCATACTATGTACATCAAAAAACCTACGTTGTGGTCAGCCACTTATGATTGGCGATGTGCAGTGACACCTCCCTTACAGGATAAGTATAAAGATAGCTGTGCAGCACTAGAAGTGAGACTCCCTAAACCTAAAAGTGTTAATATTTACACATTTTAAACAAACAACACAAATATACATGATGAAGCCCCGCCTAGGGCGTAACGTGTAAGGTGGAGACGTCATCACGCCTGTCAGATACACTAGGAGAGCCGCTGCTATACTGTTATGAAGGAGAGGAGGGTCGCCGGGCGCTCTGTGCATTCTTACATGGATATATTGTGATTCTATGTGAGGATATATTACATGTTATTATTAATAAACTATTAATGACCCGAGTATCCCAGCTATTGTGACACATACAAATAAAACAGATGTGGTAACCAGTCACCAAGCGGGTATTATCCTCAGACCGGGAAATCTGTCCTCCAGGGGGCAGGAGAGCGATAGTGAGTATAATGACATGGCGGCTGGTTTTCATTCTATAGAATTATTGTAATAAATCCGAAATCCACATATCAGAGGCGATCATTTCCTCTACATCACTTCCCCTTTAGGCTCCTCCCACTAGAAGAACAACCCCTCCCCCGGACATTTCTCCAGCATTCTTATAGTGTTTTCAGAGCTTGATAAACACAATGAAGACACATGATAAATGTCATAGAAGTGTTACTGAGCATTGCTTCCTTCTACATAATCATCAGACGTGTGAGCGAGTCCTAAGGGGGTCTATTCCATCCTATTTCCTGCTTGTTAGGAATATGGAGGGTCATTCCATATGTACAGAGCCTGGTCACTGTTCTACTATAAGGGGAACCCCAAATCCCATGGATGAGATTACAAAGAGAAAGATTCCCTCAGAGAGAGGAGAAGACATGAGAAGAGGACAGGTGATGGAAGATTCTACATGGGTGAGGATGGAGGACACCCAGAGATAGAAGGAGACACTGAGAGACGGGAACAATCACAAGACGTCACATTTCCCCATCACGGCACATCACACATTTCTCTTACTGTAATTTCTGAATTTTACTCTCCGGGTTCATCAGAAAGGAAAGAGAATCCGACTTCATATTATATCCTGAAGAGGAGGAATCTTCTTCTTCTGCTTTGTCCTCTCCCGGACAATCTTTACTGGAAATAGTACAACGATGAAATCTAAAAGCCAATAATGAGATAATAATTATCACCAAGAATGTATGACCTCTGACCCCAAGAATAACAATGTAACCCCAACATTTCCCTTCCACATGGCTGCCTTCCCTCCGGATCTACAGCCTCATACTGGACCTGATGAGGACTTCTCATTGGTGGCTATGAGTGGTCTTTGAAGTCACACTCCAGACAAAACTTAAAGGAGGCCCCTGATATGTATACGGGGTCTCCGGCCTTCCTACACAGGGGTCTCCATTCAGCTTCTGGGAAATCCTGGAACACCACTTTGGTTCCAGATATAAAATGCAGTCCAGACATTCCCATCTCCGCCCACTTCTGCAGACAATTGGCCCCTCCAATGTTGGGATGATGATGTCACACCCCTGACATTATTTCCCTCCCCCACATCTCTGAACACGAAACTTTCCCTCCAAATGTTCTGTGTGATAAATGGTATAATTGGGGGCAGGGAAAGGGTTAATGTGATGTAAATGATGTGATTGTTACCAGAAGTTGTGTAGAAGGTGATATTTGGGAACCACCATTTAGCTCTGGTTCACACAGCACAATATGAAAGTCGCAGCCACTTCCAGCTTGACTTTGCTCTACAACTTCCCGGCGACCAGGTGCGACTTCAAAGTGACTTTACTGAGAAGCATTCCTATGTGACTTTGATGGATCCGTGTTTATAGCGTGTTTTATCACATGACAAAACATGCGTCTGATAACCGTGATTGGGGTGTCATTAACAATCAGGCTGCATTTACATCTGCATGATTCTGAATGTACATCAACCGCCAGAAATTGTGTGCTTTGCCGCACGTTTCAGAAATGCGCTGCGACCGTGCGTCACGCTTGTACTGCAAAAATGGCAAGGCGAGCGCGATGCATGTTTCCAAAACGTGTGACAAAGCATGCGTTTTCCTGCAGGTTGCCGGGCATTCAGAAACGTTCAGACGCCAACGAATGGTATCGCAAGTGCAGTGTGTGTTGTCACACATTATCAAAATGCACAGCAAAGCATGCGTTTTCTTACGGGTTGGCGTGCGTTCAGAAACATGAAGATGCAGATGAATGGTAACACAAGTGTGATGTGCATTGTCACACAAAACACGCAGAAAAGCATGCGTTTTCTTGCGGGTTGCCGTCAGTTGTAAATACGTTTCCATTCATTCACATCTGTACATTTCCAACTGCACAGCAACCTGCAAGAAAATCCATGCTTTGCTGTGCGTTTCATAAATGTGCGACAATGTGCGTCACACTTGTGTTATTATTCATTTGCTTCTGCACATTTTTGAATGCATGGCAGACGCAAAAATACATGCGCTTTGCTGTATGTTTCAAAAACACACAGAAAGGAGCATTGCTTTTCTGTTACCATTCATTTACATCTGCGCATGCGTGGCGTGTGTTGCTGTGCATTTTTCAGACATATGAAAAAGCGCACATTTTCTGTGTGGGTCGCCTCGTATTCGGAAACACGCAGATATGAATGTCGGCTGATTGTTAATGACACCCCAATCACAGTTATCAGACGCATGTTTTGCTGCCAAGATGCATGACGCTCCATGACTGAGACGATTCTTGAGCTACTTTGGGGTGTTTGTTGCATGTCGGGCAGAACATTCCAGTGAATGGGCTCCGTATACACAATGTGTGATTACACATGAAAAATACACAAATAATGGAAGTGGGAATGTGCGTTTCCGCTGCGCTCAGGTGTGACTGGGATGTGATTGGAGGAAGATTTTAGGCAGCAAGGATGGCCAGGGAGGAGAGGTGGGGGGTAAAGAAGCCTCAGAAGTCGCAGCAAAGTCTTAAAGATTCAGACAAATGTGCGACTTTCCGGTGATTTTACATTGAAGTCTATGGGAGTCGTGCAGCACAAGAATCACACAAAAGTAGTGCAGGAAGTATTTTCTTTTGTTGCAGTGACTCAAATCGCAGCAATTAAGACAACGCCCAATAAAATCTTTGTGTTTTCACCTGACCTGCGACTTTACATGTCATCAGAATGTCGCTGGAAAATTGCTGTAGTGTGAAGCAGGGCTTAGGGCTGAGGAAAGTGTGAGTTCCCAGGACTTCTAACAAGTGTGGTAGATGGAGAACATGTCTGATAATCACCGTTATACTGTATGCAGGTTCCTGCCCATTCTCTGAATTCAGTTAGGATATCCTCACACTCACTTACCCGACCTCCTGACTCCTGTGTAGGAATGGAGATAGAAGTTTCTGGCACTCTGGACCCACAGTGAGATCTACAAAATGTAAAGACTGAAAACTTTCTCTCTTCAAAGTCTTCAAGCAATAGATCAGCTGCTTGGAATAATTCCTCTTCATCCCCAAGTGACCAGTACCTGAGCCCCACAGAGACAAATCTGTACAACCCGACATGAATCTCCTAATGAAGTCCTCATCCTGAGTCTCATACAGACAGAAGATGGTCTGAGTACAGAAACTCCGATGACTGCCCTTCATGGCCCATCTTCTCATTGCAGGTTTGGCTCGGAGTGAGATGGAGATTCCTGTGACCTCTGAGAATGTCTTCACCTGATTTTCATTTAAGAGACCAAACAGGAATTGTACAGATAATGATAAATGTGAGTAATCTGAACTGAGGTCACGGAGTGATTTCCCTTTACAGATCTCCGGGAGGAAAATGCGTTTCATAAATGCAAACCAACCATCATCCATCCCATAATAGAGAGCAGCAAGGAACTCCTGTACACTCAGGTGGATGAAGCTGTAGCAGGTCTGGTGACGGACGTCCCAATGAAAGATGTTCTCATTCAGAAATACAGACTCCACCTCATCCAGAGAAAGTCCATGTCTTTCTAGATCTTTCTTCTCAAATAAGATTTGTTGGTTCAGAACTCCCTGATTGGCCAGAGCACACAGCTTCTTCAGACAGGTTTGTTTCCGGTGTACAGACTGCTCCTTCTTGCTGTGATGGGTTAGTAAAACCTCCAGGAAGAGAAGATAAATTGAAGTCGTTGTCTTACACTGAATTACATCCAAATCTTTTCTTATTTCTTGTTTCATTACAGTGCAGACAATCCAGCATGTGATGGGGACGGCACACATGGTGTACACAACGTCATTGTCTTTTATTATACTGAGAATCTTGTCTGCATCTTCTTTATTTCCATAGAATTTATGGACATATTCCTCCCGATCGTCCCTTGTAAATCCCTGGATTTCCACATTGCGAGAATCCTTGATGAATGTGTTAAGTTTCTCCATGGCCAGTGACCTTGTGGTGATGATCAGAGAAGATTCTGGGAGAACATGTCTCCTGAGCAAGCTTTGGAGAATTATTTCTTTGTGGGTTTCCATAGAAATGTCAGGACAACCCTCAGATTTCTCCTCCGGAGTCCACCTCAGTTCATCAAACCCATCAACTATGGTGAGAAGTTTTCTCTGACTTCCAGGATCCTTCAGAATAGACACCAGGTCATCTGAACTCAGTCTGCAGGTTCTGGATAAAAGTTCCACAAGACTTATGTTTTCAGGGATGGTGTTGATTTCTCTACAGCTCAGATAAAACACAAAATCAAACTTGTCTCGGTAGAGATCCCCAGAGGCCCAGTCCAGCATGATCTTCCTGGAGGTCATTGTTTTTCCAATCCCAGCAGGTCCTTGTAACACCACAATCTTAGGGATGAACCTACATTTATCAGGGTCAAAGAGGGCCTGGATTGTGGTTGGGGATCTTTTCTCCATGATCTGTAGATGTCTTCTGCCTGAACTCCTTATTTCTTCTTCTTTTCCCTCTTTATTCTGGGGCCCCTTTATCATCAATAAATTGGTGAATCTTTCCTGTAGATGAACACGGGAATTATATTCTGGAATCCTCTGGAAATTCTCTTTCATAGACTCGCTGTGTTCCTTACTGAGGTCTTTATGAGAGAGAAGAGAATATTTTATTCCTCATACACACATGAAATAATATTTATAAGACACAGTTGGAAATATTGTATTATAACCATAAACCCAAATAATGGAACCCTAAAAGAAGATAACCCATGACATACAGGAGGACTGTGGAAGTATCCAAACTATGGACACACCATCAAGACCAGAGGCATAAATAGAACCTATAGGGCTCCAGTGCAAGAAACCATGAAGAGCCAATATGACTGCTGTGACCCTTTCCATCAGTCCCAGGCCCTTTTCTCCAAGGGTGGGGCTCTTCCTTCTGAGGCAGGGGCTCTTTCTCTAGCCTTTTCCACTTGTTCCTGTCATGGGCCCATTATAAGCCCTGGTTCAGACTGCTGAGACTCATCATGTGACTTGCAACATGAAGTTGCTGGACACGTCAAAACACATTCATTTCAATGGGTGCTGTCCTAATCAAGGTGACTCAAGTCGCAGCAACAAGAAAAAGGATCCTGCAATACCTTTCTGTGACTTTGGTGTGATTTGAGTGCCATAGACCACAATGTTAAAGTGGTTGTAAACCCTTACAAACCACTTTGACCTACAGGTAAGCCTAGATTAAGGCTTACCTGTAGGTCCAAGAAATATCTCCCAAACCTATATGGTTTAGGAGATATTTGCCCGAAGACGGGCACCGCTATCTACGGCGCATGCGCCATAGACAGCGGCACGCAGGCGCACTGAGCGGGGTATCGTCGATGACGGCAATGCCGCGAGTCTCGGCTCCCGTGCGCATGCGCAGGAGTGCCATCATCGCTGCTCCGGCGAATCACAGCGCCGGAGCAGCGAGACCCACGGAGTCCCACCAAGAAGATGGACGCTCGGAACAACAGGGGACAGCGGCGACTTCGCTGGCTCCTGTGTCAGGTAAGTGGCGCATAATGGGCTACTATGCGATGCATAGTAGTCCATTATGCTTTGCCTTTACAGGGAATGAAAGAGGAAGTAAACTCATCAGGGTTTACTTATTCTTTAAATCACAAAATCACAATCAAGTCACAAGGAAATTGCAAGCAAGTTGCAAAACTTCGGGTTCACAGCAGTGTGAACTGAGCCCATGTTCTGAAGTGGGCCCCTTTCCTGCCATCTTGGCCCCCCTACAGGCCTGGTCTCCAGTGCAATCTTTGTGACCCTGGTAGTACCACCACTGATTCAGACTACAACAGAACAAAATGTTTATCCAGAAGAGATTTCATATGAAACGTGGATGTCCTACTAACCTGAGAATCTGTTGTCATGTGTTGTCTTCTTCAGATTGGCTGGAAATAAGATTAGGGAAGTGATTAGTCCTGACAAACCTCTGAAATGTATAAAATAATAACTAAGAGAGTTATTAGTGTAGCAGATCCTCCCAGACACCATCATCCCACCAACCCTCTGTAGATTGGAGTCTCTCCTCCTCCAGGTGATGGGGAGAGTCTTTGTCTGGTAACATCTCAGCACATTGCAGTGACATGTGACCATGGTGGGGGGCCAGAAAAGCCCCCAATTCTCTATGCAGGGATTACAGGCACACACCTAAAATCTGGAGCCTTGATGGAGGTTCAGGTGAATGCATGGGGCATAAGGCTCAGAACCCCGAGCAACAATCTTGAGGGTCTCCTAGGAATACAGCTATAAATATGGAGGTTCTGTATAATAGACAAGTGGCTGTAATTGTATTGCTCTGCTCGGCATGCTGAGTGATGTCATTGTGTTATGGTGACTGACTGCCGGTGTTCTGGCATATAGCGTCCGTCTATCGGATAGTGTCCGCCTGATTCCTAACATTTTTGGTCCTTCGAAGCCGTAACCAACATATTGGTTTTCAGATCAGACGGCCCCAACAAAACTTCGGTGAGTATTGGACTTTGGAGCTCACTGAACAATAACAGTCTCCCCACTCAATGTTGGTGGTAAAACAGGGGCGGGGCCTAAGATCTGAATTCCACTGTCTGTTTCCGAACTTAGAGTGATCCAGTCCAGGTGTTTGAGAGGTAAGATAATTTAAATTATTCTTAATTCTTTCTAAGAGTCTTTTCTTCTCTTTCTCTTTGATTCTGGTTTAATGTGTTGTAATTGCCGACAATGGTATTGATCGTATAATATCTAGATGATCCAGTGCTCGTAGACAGAGACACTTGGGGACGTTGTCTAAGGTAAAAAATTACGTTGCCCGCTGTCCGGACAGATAACAAAAAGATTTGAGGTATACTGAACGTCAGAGGTTGATTGCCTGACGCTGTCGGAGGTTGAATGCCCGACTATTTAAGCGCTGTTTAGTTAAGTGATCTAAAAAGATTGCAAGGCTAACTTTCTTCTGTGTGTGTTTACTTTAACTTTGCTCATGTTTAACCTTTTTTGATTCTCTCTATATTGTGGGGAGTGCTGATATTTTTACTCTTGTATTCCTATTGTTACCGTGGATTGGGTACAACAGTCTTTGTTCTTTTACATGTTTTGTGCTGCGTATTCCTAATGTGCCATTAGAAGGAGATAAGAAATCATTCTTCACGTTCTCATGATCTGTGTGTATGTAAAAAAAAAAGGAACGCACTGAACTCACTCTCCCCCTCCCCCTCCCCTCATGTAAGGAATGAGAAATGCTCTTCAAATTCCTTTGTGAAAGGTTGTATGTGTAAAAGTTAACCGTCTATGACAATACAGAAGGGTTATATTGTAAATATTGAAACTTAGCATAAAAGAAAAAAGGTACACTGATAACACCAGGTTGCTTTATTATTTTAGCATGCCATGGTGTTACAGGAAGCAAGTGGCAGAAATTGTTGATGGTTTGGAGGTAGATGGGAGACATGAAGGTGGATTGTACTGTGGAGTGAATAGAATGTTGTAGAATTATTATCAGGTGGCTTGATGAATGTGAGAAAAGAAAAGGCTGAGGATGTTTTCATTACTATGATGGTCGAGAAGCTGTTTCTCGGAAACAAGAAAATGCAGATTGCCTGACAGAGGTTAATTTGTGCATCTGTGAAAATATTAGGACTTTTGGTGGGAAAGAAAGTCTGAATAATAGTCTTAAAGGGGTTGTAAAGGTACATTTTTTATTTTCTACATAGGTTCCTTTAAGCTAGTGCATTGTTGGTTCACTTATCTTTTCCTTCGATTTCCCTTCTAAATGTTTTTTTTTCTTTGTTTTATTTGTCTGAATTTCTCACTTCCTGTTCCTCCTCAGTAAGCTGTTCAGTAAGCTGTTCTGGCTGACTAACCACCAGCTCGGATGATGGTGAGAAGCTTATTGAGGAGAAACAGGAAGTGAGATATTCAGACAAAGCAAAAAAACATTTAGAAGGGAAATCAAAGGAAAAGGTAATTGAACCAACAATGCACTAGCTTAAAGGAACCTATGTAGAAAATAAAAAAATTACCTTTACAACCCCTTTAAAGTAAATGTTTATATTGGATGAGTTATTTTTAGAATTCATAGACTTTCAACTGTGAAGTGTTAATGATACAATGCTGTTTATATTTGGGTACATTTATAAAGTTAAAAGGCTAAGTTCTGAATAAGTTCTATTTTGGGACCCTGTGGATTTCACTTGGGACCAGAGAATAAGGGGAACAATACAAAAGGGGTTCAAGTTTTCTTAAATTTTGGTAAAATATTGGGGTCTGAGGAAAAATATTCAGAGATGTGTGTGTAATATATGTATTTGAATAAATGAAAGAATACTGTTTTTTAAACAATAGATTTTTATTCAAATTTTCACAGGGTATAAAAACATACAAACCGACTTTTGTACAGAAAACGTTTGGTTGTAGCAGTCCGCTTCAAAAGGAGACAGTAAATACAAATTCCATTGACAAAGTAATTACAAAAATAACAGGAGAATGCGACAATTTACAGGCACACATTACTTTGCACACACTATCTCCACTAACTAGAATTATAGAGCCCTTCCTCTGTAGGTGCCCCTTGCGGGATCTAACTGCACCCCCAAAGGAGAGTCCAGGCATGGTCGATGTACAAACATATGTCCTGCAATAGAAAAGTAAGAATCCAGCAACATATATGACCATTACTCCACGAGTTTAAGATCTACTCAAAATATTACACTGCTGGCTCCCTATGATATCTGCTATACATCATACAGAAAGTCGTAAAAAAGACAAGAAAGACAAAAACAGAACCATAACAGGTAAGAAACAAAGGGGAAGGGGTAGGGGCAGGGAAGGAATCTATAACTAGATTCCAAAACAGGGTGCTGTCGCTCGTCATAATGCATTAGATATAAAGAAAAAAGAAACAAAGTGAGGTGTAATACATCAAATGGCTATGGTACATTAACCTTATACCAGTCGCACCAAGGTTGCCAATTATTCAGAAAAGTAGTACGTTTACCCGATGCCGATGCCAAGATTAACTCATATTGATAATGAATAGCGAGAGTCCGAATGACCTCCAGAGCGTCCGGGGGTTGAGGGGCTTTCCAAATCCTAAGAACTATTAATTTAGCGGCCAAAAACAAGTGGGTCGTAAATTGCCTAAGCGAGGGTGGAATATCTCCTATCCCTACATTAAGCAATGCCAATGCAGGGGAGGGGGGTAATAAAAGAATACTGTTTTTAACAACTCCAAGGTAAGGAAGGTGTTTGGTAGTTTGATCTGTGATCCTGTGCTCATTCATGTTAGATAAAGAGTATCCATTTTCCCAGCCCCAATTCAAGTGCAGATATGACACCCCCACCCCCTCCTTCTACACAACTGAAGAATGAGGCGCGTTCCTATCTATGGGGTGGATGTCTACTGATTACACGAATGAGTACACAATTTAACCTTTAGAGGTATTTTAGAGTTTAGAGCATTAAATGAAGGTATGAAATAATGTTGACTACACAGTCCTTAGAAACAAAGACAAATGATGTCCTTCCTGGGTATGACAAATTTTTGTAGAGCCTGGATTCCTGGGCATTCCATGCTGACTGCCCCATTGGTACAGGCAATACACGGGAGCCCAATGGCCCCCCAGGAGGCCATAAAATGGAGTGAGGAAACAGACGGCTTTTACTGACATAAAACAAGTCCTTTCTAGTTCATCAGTACTAGCCTTACCAACCAATGACAAACCTTTCCAACAAACAGTAGACTCAAGGGAAGGTCACATGACATCAGTACTTACACAGTCACATGGCGGGCACCAGAGGCCGATTGCTTACTACTCTACAAAATTAGACAGTGTAACTAGAGCACTTCTACCCTGTGTACAAGCACTGGTAGCTACAGCGGTGTAGTGGGTGGCACAGTGGTGTAGTGGGTAGAACTCTCACCTAGCAGTAAAAAGGGTCGCTGGTTCAAATCCCAACCACAACACTACCTGCCTGGAGTTTGCATGTTCTCCCTGTGCCTGCGTGGGTTTCCTCCGGGTACTCCGGTTTCCTCCCACACTCCAAAGACATGCTGGGAGGTTAATTGGCTTCTGTCCAAAATTGGCCCTAGTATATGAATGGGGACCTTGGATTGTGACTCCCTTAGGGTAGGGACCAATGTGAGTGTGCAACGTACAGGGGTAGGGGGTAGACACTCACTCAGGCTGAACCGGATGGACTGGTGTCTTTATTCAACCTTACTAACTATGAAAGGTACCACATGCAGTGTCTGTTATCCTGTTACAACAAAAGATATCACATTTGAACCCAGCATGACACCTTTCCTGTATGACAATACTCTTGACACAACCTCACCTAACAATACAGAGGTGTACTACATTAAACCCATCCACACTACTACCACTTCCTACTGATGGTCATAAAACATGACTGCACTGTTGCCATCACTGAAAAGGTACTGCCACAACGTGATCTGAAAGATGTACCGTTATCTAACCCTGACATGACACTTTTTGTTGATGGTTTTAGTAAGAAAAATCCAGATGGCACAAATGCAGCTGGGTATGTAGTAGTGACACAGGATGAGATTTTGGAAGCTGGGCCACTACCAAAATATTATTTAACACAAGTTGTAGAACTTGTAGCACTGACAAGAGCATGCATACTATCAGAAGTAAAATCCGGAACCATATGCACTGACAGTCAATATGCCTTTTTAACAGTACATGTTTTTGCACAACAATGGAAAAACAGGGGGATGGTCACCTCCAGTGGTAAACCAATTTCACACACGGCCTTCATTCTAGAATTCCTAGATGCAATACAGTTACCAAAAGAGCTTGCAATCTGCAAATGTTAAGCACACACAAAATATACAGACCCCATCATAAAGGGAAATAAAAGGGCAGATGAGGCAGCCAAAATAGCGGTACAAGAAACACAAATAATGACAGAAATCCATCGAGATAGATCATACAGTCCTTACTGATATGCAGCAGTATTGACACATGGAGTAACTCATGTGTCAAACAGGGGGGTGACTGAGATGTTTATTTAAGGTATGTACAGTCTATGGCTTCAACTACTAAAAAAAAAAACTTTTTGCTCTCAATGCATTAAATGTTCAAGATACAATGCTCAGGGAGGCATAAGACCACAGAAAAGGAAGGAATTGGTAGGAAATGGACATTATAGATGGGAACTCACCATGTTGTGCTCTCCTCTCCTGGAGGTCATCTGCAGGTCCCATCAGACTGATCAGTGTAAAGACATGAATGGTGACATCCAGAGCCTCTTCTTCTCCATATGTGTCTATCAGGAGGTTCTTGGTGGTGATCCAGTCTGCATTTTCTAGTCTTCCTCGGGGGATGGGCTGTGTATCTCCATAGGAGAAATCAGACAATTTGTTCCTAAATCTCTTAAAGTCACATTCTATCAGATCCTCCAGAGAATATATGAGAAGATCCCCGGGGGTATGTCGGGACATTCCCGGGACACCAGGAGCCGACCCTGCAGAGAGAACAATCAGCAACCATAAACATTCATCCTGATTGGATGATTTCCGATAAATGACAGCAGATATAGTGCCTTGAAAATGTATTTATACCCCTTGAAATTTTCCACATTTATGTCATGTTACATCCAAAAATGTAAATGTGTTTTATTGGGATTTTATGTGATAGACCAACACAAAGTGGCACATAATTGTGAAGTGGAAGGAAAATGATAAATGATATAAATATGTGAAAAGTGTGGGGGAGGGGGATTTGTATTACGCTGAGTCAATACTTTGTATAACTACTTTTCGCTGGAATGACAGCTGCAAGTCTTGCCACAAATTTTCAATGTGATTTAGGTCTGGACTGTGACTGAACCATTCTAACACATGGATATGCTTTGATCTAAACCAGGGGTAATGAATTAAAATTAAAGGAGGTCCAGTCGCCAAAATTTTCTTTGGGCCGAGGTCCGAATCTCAAGTCTGTGCTACGACTCAGAAATATTGTAGTAACTGTATATCTATCAAAAACATGAGAAATGTACAATTTCCTTAGCATTTCAACAATATTTATTGTCAAGTTACATCTGGTTATCCCAGATCAAGTTAAATCTGGTGTCCCCATCACAGTGCCCCTTTACATCAGGTGTCCCCATCGCAGTGCTTCTTTAAATCAGGTGTTCCCATCACAGTGCCCCTTTACATCAGGTGTCCCCATCACAGTGCCCCTTTACATCAGGTGTCCCCATCACAGTGCCCCTTTACATCAGGTGTCCCCATCACAGTGCCCCTTTACATCAGGTGTCCCCATCACAGTGCCCCTTTACATCAGGTGTCCCCATCACAGTGCCCCTTTACATCAGGTGTCCCCATCACAGTGCCCCTTTACATCAAGTGTCCCCATCACAGTGCCCCTTTACATCAGGTGTCCTCATCACAGTGCCCCTTTACATCAGGTGTCCCCATCACAGTGCCCCTTTACATCAGGTGTCCCCATCACAGTGCCCCTTTACATCAGGTGTCCCCATCGCAGTGCTTCTTTAAATCAGGTGTCCCCATCACAGTGCTTCTTTAAATCAGGTGTCCCCATCACAGTGCCCCTTTAAATCAGGTGTCCCCATCACAGTGCCCCTTTAAATCAGGGGTCCCCATCACAGTGCCCCTTTACATCAGGTGTCCCCATCACAGTGCTTCTTTAAATCAGGTGTCCCCATCACAGTGCCCCTTTAAATCAGGTGTCCCCATCACAATACCCTTTAAATCAGGTGTCCCCATCACAGTGCCCCTTTAAATCAGGTGTCCCCATCACAGTGCCCCTTTACATCAGGTGTCCCCATCACAGTGCCCCTTTACATCAGGTGTCCCCATCACAGTGCCCCTTTACATCAGGTGTCCCCATCACAGTGCCCCTTTACATCAGGTGTCCCCATCACAGTGCCCCTTTACATCAGGTGTCCCCATCACAGTGCCCCTTAACATAAAATGTGCACATCAGGATTTCCCTTAACATAAAATAAGTGTCATGCTGATGGCCACATTTTACATTAAGGGGCACTCTGATGGACACAACAAAACATGCCCCTTAACTTAAAATTTGCCCATCAAAGTGCCCCTTTTAATATAAAATGTACCCATCAGTGTTGCTCTTAAAATAAAATCTGCCCATCAGCGTGCCCCTTAACATGAAAAAAGGGTCACACTGATGGGCACCTATTATGTTAGGAGGCATTCTGATGGACAATTTTTATTTTAAGGGGCATGCTGATGAGTATATTTTTAATGTGCACATCGATGGGCATATTTTGTAGGGCACATTTTGTTGTACCCATCAGCGTGCCCCTTAACAAAATATGCCCATCGATGTGCACATTAAAAATATACCCATCAGCGTGCCCCGTAAAATAAAATTTGTCCATCGGATTACCCCTTAACATAAAAGGTGCCCATCAGCGTGACCCTTATTTTATGTTAAGGGGCACATTGATGGGAAAATTTTATGTTAAAGGGCACTCTGATGGGCACATTTTATTTTAAGGGACACGCTGATGGGTATATTTTTAATGTGCACATCGATGGGCATATTTTGTTAAGGGGCACCTTAACAAAACATGCCCATCAGTGTGCACATAAAAAATATATCCATCAGCGTGCCCCTTAAAATAAAATGTGCCCATCAGAGTGTCCTTTAACATAAAATTTTCCCATCAGCCCTTTAAAATATGCCCAACAGTGTGCACAACACTGATCACTAATAGATAACTAATGTGCCCACATACCTTAACTGCAGGAGTGTGGGCACAACTGAAGCTGCCTCGCGATGAGATCCAGGACCCGGGAACCGCGGGCAGCAGGGGGGCAGGGCGCGCATGTGACATCACACCCCTACTGCCCATGTCTCTTCAGCTCCAAGAGACACAGCCAGGAGCAGGGGGCGGGCGCATGCGCGCAGCGTCACTGGTCACTGGTTGCTGGGGAAACCTGCGGTCCCAGCAAACCAGTGATTGCTGTCACTTGCTACACTGGCGGCATGGCGGTCCAGGCAGAAGCGCTGCTCGGTCTGGACTCGGACCGCGGGCCGCCATTTAGTGACGCCTGATCTAAACCATTCCATTGTAGCCCTGGCTGTATATTTAGGGTCATTGTTCTGCTGGAAGGTGAACCTCCTCCCCGGTCTTAACTCTAAGCCCTTGTACACATGGAAGGAGATTCCGACGGAATGTGTCCGAGCAGACCGTTTTGTCAGATATTCTGACTGCGTGTGGTCTACATCAGGCTGCGATACTCCGACGGACCAAGTTTTCCAACTTGTTGGTAAAATTTTCAGACAAAATGCTCCGATCGGACATACTCCGATCATGTGTAGAGAATTCCGATCGGACAAAGTGCCACGCATGCTCAGATCAAATTCCTACACCAAAGCTATTGGCTACTAGCGAGAACATAGTCCCGTCATAACGAAATAACGTCATCACGTCGGATTTTCCGACAACTTTGTCCGACCATGTGTATACAACAGTTTTGGCCAAAATCCATCGGACAAAATCTGATGGATTTGGTTGTCGGAATCTCCGACCATGTGTATAAGGGCTAACAGGTTATCTTCTAAGATTGCCCTGTATTTGTCTCCATCCATCTTTCCATAAACTCTGACCAGTAGGGATGAGCCAAACACCCCCGGTTCGGTTCGCACCAGAACATTCGAACAGACCGTAAATTTGTGCGAACTTTAGAACCCCATTGAAGTCTATGGGACTCAAACATTCGAAATTAAAAGTGCTAATTTTAATGGCTAATATGCAAGATATTGTCCTAAAAAGGGTTTGGGGATGTGGCTCCTGCCCCAGGGGACATGGGTCAATGCCTAAAATTATTATAAAAACGGATGTTTTTTCGGGAGCACTGATTTTAATGACGATTAAAGTGAAAAAAAAGTGAAATATTCCTTTAAATATCGTGCAGGGGGGTGTCTATAGTATGCCTGTGAAGTGCCACGTGTTTCCCGTGTTTAGAACAGTCCCTGCACAAAATGACATTTAACGGAAAAAAAGTCATTTAAAACTGCTTGCGGTTTTAATATAATATCTGGTTCCAGCAACATGGATGAAAATCATTGAGAAAAATTGCAGGGGTAGCCCCCCTGCCCATTACCAGCCCCTTTGGGTCTTGTACGGATATTAAGGGTAACCCCGTACCCATATTAAAAAAAGGAAAGGCGTGGGGCCCCCAGGCTTTATATACTCAGAACAGCAGTATACAGGCGGTGCAAACAAGACAGGGACTGTGTACGTTTGTTGTGCTAAGTAGAATTTGTTTGTAATTTTGAACTGGTACATTTTTAAAGTGTAGCTCCAGTCAAAAAAACGATTTTTAAGCTTTTTGGAAAACATAGGGAAGGGTTATCACCCCTGTATAATTTGTTTTGCCGTCCGTCTTTTTTCATCTCACTTCCTGTTGTCTCCTTCCGTTTGAAAGTAGGAGATGTTTGTAAGTTGGATGTTTGAAAGTAGGGGCCTGCCCTATATGCTCAGCAGAAATGGCGGAACAAGATGTTAAGCCCTCAAAGTGACTCTTGGTGGGTGCTGGAGCACCCTGCTGTGAACGATTATATCAAGAATTGTACTTACATGCCATTGTTGAACAGTGGTAGAAAAATTGGGCCTTTGGTGGTTGTGGTGGTGGTGCTGGTGCCACAACACTATAAGTCCTCACAGTTACTCTCGGTGGACACAGGAATGGGCCCTGCTGTGAAATATTATATCACGAATTGTAATTACATGCCCCTGTTAAACAGGTGATGAAAAATTGGGCTTTAGGCACTGCTTGCTGGTGCCACGACACTGCAACCTCTCCCAGATACTCTAGTTGGAGTGCAGGAGTGAGCCCTGCTGCAAAGCATTGCATCAAAAATTGTATTACATGCAACTGTGTCAGGGCTGGCTTAGCCCTTCCTCCTCTCGGCTGGCCGCTCAGCTGTTGGCTAATTGCCAGATCTCTTCTCTCTCCACTGTTACCAGCTGTTTCCGATGATGCTCGTCTGGCCTGCCTATTTAAAGTCTCCAAGCTCATTTCTCCATTGCCTTCACATTTGGTAACATCACTAGGAACCATCTCCTGCTGTTGTTTCAAGACTGGTTTGCTACATCCCTCCTGGCTTCCTTCCTGCTTGCAGTTGCATACCTTGGATCCCTGACATCTGGACTGGCTGATTACCCGATCTGGTTAATGAACTTTGGACTGGCTGACTACCCGATCTGGCTACTGGACCCTGGCTTGCTTGACTACGCTTTTTCCTATTTATCTTTTTATTTTTATTAATAAACTAGTGCGATTTGATTTTACTTCTGTCTGTTTCATGGTCCCTGACAGTACGTGAAGGCCATGAATTCAGAAGATACAGTCAATCCACTTGTTGGTAATATTTTTTCCAGATTGGATGAGCAAGATCACTGCATGGATCAGTTTGCAATAGCTTAACAAACGCTCCTGAGTCGCACGGCTCACCTGGAATCCCCCACAGTGGCTGCTCCGGTACAACCTGAGTCGCAGGCCATTCCTGCTGCTGCGCCAGTCTCTGTGCAGGCACCCGCCTCGAGTATTACCTCTATAAGAGGTATGTCTGGTTCTACTCCGCTTCCCCAGGGATTTGGGGGCGATCCAGTTCAATGCAGAGGGTTTCTCAATCAGGTTGAGATATACTTCAAATGCTGCCCCAGGCATTTCCCACGGACAGAAGCAAAGTAGGTTTTGTGATATCTTTGCTTTCTGAGAGAGCCTTGGCCTTGGCCAACCCTCAATGGGAGACGCAAAAACCTGTTGTCTTAAATTACCCTCAGTTTGTGGTCTCCTTTAAAAGGGTTTTTGATGTTGCCGCACGCTCCGCTTCTGCCCAGTGCCTCATGTCCATCAAACAGAGTACGAGAACTGTTGCCGACTACGCTATTGAATTCCGTACTCTGGCAGCAGAGGTTGCTTAGAACAATGAGGCCCTCCTGGCTGCTTTTTCTCATGGTCTCTCAGATTCCATCAAGGATGAGATAGCAACCCGAGATATACCCACTGAGCTAGAGAGCTTGATCTCGTTTGCCATCCTCATTGACTCCAGACTCAGAGAAAGACTTGCGGAAGCACTTGCGGAAGCCTCCTGTACATTTGCCTCCGAGCTTTGTAGTCCCACCCATGCCTCCCTCACCTCCCATGCCTCCTGGTACCGAGTTGGTGAATGAAGATGAACCCATGCACCTGGGTTTCACGGGTCTCTCTGTCATGGACAGACCTTAGGTGGCGTTGTTTCGTCCCCAGTTAACCAGAAGGATAAGCCCCTGGTTTTGGTCACCCTTTGTTGGGCTGAGTCGTCCATCGAGATACAGACTCTAATCGACTCTGGGGCTGCAGGCCTGTTCATTGATGCCGCTTTTGTTTCGCAACACTCGATTCCGCTGAAGTTGCGTGACACTCCACTTGCCATTGAGGCTCTTGATGGGAGACCTTTACAGCCTGCCCATGTGACTCATGAGACGGTTCCGTTGTCCATGGCCGTAGGGGCTCTTCACCATGAGATAATCCAATTCCAAGTTATTTCCTCACCCAGATCTCCACTGGTTATTGGCTATCCTTGGTTACAGAGGCACAACCCCTCTTTTGATTGGCTCCATGCTGAGGTTCTCTCCTGGTCACCACAATGCAGTAAGACATGCTTCCTGAAGGTATCCAAGGTCCTGTGCACTGCTTCACTCCCCTCCCTGCCAGAGGAGTACCGCGATTTTGGCCCTTATGATTGCGCAATTGACCTTCAACCTGGTGCCATACCTCCTTGTGGCCGGGTTTACCCTTTGTCGGTCTTGGAGGATAAGGCCATGGAGGAGTATGTTGCTGACGCACTTTCTAGAGGTTTCACCCGCAAATCTTCATCTCCTGCTGGTGCTGGTTTCTTCTTTGTGAAAAAGAAGAGCGGTGAACTGAGACCTTGTATAGATTATAGGGGTCTCAATCGTATCACGATTAAGAATGCCTATCCAATTCCATTGATTGCTGAGTTATTTTACTGCCTCAAGGGAGCAACGGTTTTCACAAATCTTGACCTGAGAGGGGCATACAGTCTTGTGCGCATTAAGGAGGGCGACGAGTGGAAGACTGCGTTTAATACCAGAACAGGCCATTATGAATACCTGGTAATGGCCTTTGTAATCCCCCGGCAGTTTTCCAGGAATTTATTAATGATGTCCTCCGAGATTTGTTGCAATTGTGTGTGGTGGTTTATCTCTATGATATCCTCATATTTTCCAAGTCCCTGGAGAGCCCCCACACAGATGTCTGTCGTGTACTTCAGAAACTAAGAGAGAACAATCTCTATTGTAAACTGGAGAAGTGCGAGTTCCATTGTGAACAGGTTACATTCCTGGGCTATGTCATTTCCACTGCTGGTTTTTCAATGGACCCAGAGAAACTTTCTGCAGTCCTACAGTGGCCTCGACCCGTGGGTTTACGTCCTCTGCAGCTTTTCCTGGGCTTTGCCAATTACTATCGGAAGTTTATTCGTAACTTCTCGTCTCTGGTCAAGCCTCTGACTGATATGACCAGAAAGGACGGTAACCCACAGAGTTGGTTTCGGAGTCCATTAAGGCCTTTGAGACTCTCACGGCTGCCTTTGTTTCTGCTCCTGTGTTGGTACATCCTTTTATCCTAGAAGTTGATGCTTCTGAGACTGGAGTTTGCGCCCTTCTGTCCCAACGTCTTAACTCTGAGAGCTCTATGCATCCGTGTGGCTACTTTTCCAAGAAATTGTCACCCGCTGAGTGCAATTATGAGATTGGTGACAGAGAGCTGTTGGCGATCATTTTAGCCCTGAAAGAATGGAGACATCTCCTTTGAAGGTACCAATGTGCCCATTCTTTTTCTTACTGACCATAAGAATCTTACATTCTTGTCTGAGGCTAAGTGACTCTCTCCCAGAAGGGCGCGATGGGCTCTTTTCTTGTCGAGCTTTAATTACATTGTCTCATTCTTACCCGGTACTAAGAATGTAAGGGCTGATGCCTTGTCACAACAATTTTCCTTCACTTCCAAGTCGGAGTCGGTTCCGGTTCCTATGATTCCTCCTGATCGTATCTTGGCTACGGTTCGCACCAGTCTTACTTCTCCTTTGGGTGACAAAATTCTTGCTGCTCAGGTCCATGCTCCTCCTGATAAACCTTGTGACCGCTGCTTTGTCCCAGAGAGTCTCCGTACTGCAGTGCTCCAGACTTATCATTCTCCCAAGGCAGCTGCCATCCTGGGAAGAATCAACTCATTTGGGCCATCTCCCAACAATTCTGGTGGCCTAGTCTACGGGCTGATGTTACTGCTTTCGTAGCTGCCTGTCCCATGTGTGCTCAGAGTAAGACTCCATGACACGTTCCAGTGGGCCTCCTACAACCCATACCCAATGGAGAGAGGCCCTGGACTCACCTGTCTATGGATTTCATTGTGGAATTGCCCAACTCCCAAGGCAACACTGTTATCCTTATGGTGGTTGACCGGTTCTCAAAGATGTGTCATTGTATTCCACTTAAGAAGTTGCCCACCTCTAAGGAACTGGCTTCCATTTTTGCTCAGGAGATCTTTCGCTTAAATGGGCTACCCAAGGTGATTGTCTTGGATAGGGGCAGTCAGTTTGTCTCTTGGTTCTGGTGAGCCTTTTGTGCACAGTTGGGAATCCAGCTTGTGTTCTCTTCTGCATATCACCCGCAGAATGAGCCAATCAGTCCTTGGAGCAATTCCTACATTGCTATATCTCTGACCATGATAACAACTGGTCTGACCTATTACCTTGGGTAGAGTTTGCTCACAACAGTGCCTTGAATTCTGCCTCCCGATTGTCTCCATTTATGGCGAATTATGGTTTCCAACCTTCCATGTTGCCTGACTTGTTTGTTCCACAGAGTATTCCTGCAATAGAGGAGCATCTCTGTGGTCTTTGTTCCACTTGGGCACAAGTCCAGGAGGCTTTGCGTCATCCTAATGATAGGTACAGACTCCATGCTGACCGCAGACGCCTGCCAGCACCTTCCTACCAGGTTGGGGACAGGGTCTGGCTGTCATCTCGCAACCTCCGGCTTTGTGTTCCCTCACTGAAGTTTGCACTTCGGTTTATTGGGCCATTCCGTATCCTTCGCAGGATTAACCCAGTAGCTTACGCATTGGAACTTCCACCAAGTATGCGCATCTCAAATGTGTTTCAGGTCTCCTTATTGAAACCGTTAGTCTGTAACCGATTTACCACCTCGGTGCCATGTCCTCACCCTATTCAGGTTGAGAACCATGAGGAGTATGAGGTACAATCCATTGTTGACTCCCATAGGTTCTGTGGGCGCATACAGTACCTGGTGCATTGGAAGGGGTACAGTCCAGAGGAACGCTCCTGGGTTTTCATCCTCGGACGTACATGCCCCTGTCCTCCTCCATAGACTTTTTCCCCACAAGCCCAGTGGCCCTCTGAGGGGGGGGTACTGTCAGGGCTGCCTTAGCCCTTCCTCCTCTTGGCTGGCCGCTCAGCTGTCGGCTAATTGCCAGATCTTTTCTCTCTCCGCTGTTAAAAGCTGTTTCCGATGATGCTCGTCTGGCCTGCCTATTTAAAGTCTCCAAGCTCATTTCTCCATTGCCTTCATGTTTGGTCACATCACTAGGAACCATCTCCTGCTGTTGTTTCAAGACTGGCTTCCTTCCTGCTTGCAGTTGCTCACCTTGGATCCCGACATCTGGATTGGCTGATTACCTGATCTGTTTTATGAACTTTGAACTGGCTGACTACCCAATCTGGCTACTGGACTCTGGCTTGCTTGTCTACGCTTTTTCTATTTACCTTTTTATTTTTATTAATAAACAGTGTGATTTGATTGTACTTCTGTCTCTGTCTGTTTCATGGTTCCTGACACCCTGTTAAACAGGGGCTGAAAAATTGGGCATATACACTGCAACCTCTCCCATATACTCTAGTTGTAGTGCAGGAATGAGCCCTGCTGCAAAGCATTGCATCAAAAATTGTAATTACACGCCCCTGTTAAAATGGGGCTGAAAAATTGGGCTGGTGGCATCACCCAGAACCAAAAATGTTCTTCCAACATATCAGCGGAGGAGGAAGAGGATAGACAGTCACTCAGCATAGGCAGTCTTGAAGGGATGTGATATTTAAAAAAAAAATGATTCGGTTACATCAGCTTCAGGTGGTTGGTAGCTGTGGGTGATCCAAGACTGATTCATCTTGATGAAGGTCAGTCGATCAACCGAGTCGGTAGACAGGCGCACCCTGTGATCGGTAACAAATCCACCAGCAGCACTGAAGGTGCGTTCCAAAAGAACGCTGGATGCAGGACAGGCCAGTAGCTCAATTGCATACTGTGCAAGCTCTGGCCAGTGATCCATCCTCAAGACCCAGTAAGCCAGAGGATTTTCGGTGAGAAAGGTGTCCAAGTCTGACCTTGCCCCTAGGTATTCCTGCACCATGTAAATCAGACGCTGGCGATGGTTGTTGGAACCGGTCATACCTTGGGGCTGCGGACTAAAAAATTGTCTGAACGCATCAGTCAGACGGCCACATTCTCCACCGCTCCTTATGACCGATGCCTCAGCAACATGTTGTCCAGGACCAGGAGTTTGTAACCTTCCAGTCTCTGGGAACGCGTTGCACAGACCATTCTGCAAGGCCTCCTGGAGATGTTTCATCCTCTGCTCCCTCTGCGACGGCAAGATAAGGTCATCAACCTTACACGTGTACCGTGGATCAAGGAGAGTGGCCAGCCAGTAATGGTCCCTCTCCTTGCTCCGAAGAATACAAGGATTCTTCCGCAGGCTTTGCAGAATCAGGGAGGCCAAGCAGCGTAGGTTAGCTGAGGCATTTGGTCCGGAGTCCTCTGGGTCACTAAGGACAACATGATCCGCAGCTACCTCCTCCCAGCCACGTACAAGTCCACAGGTTTCTTGGGACTGTAAATCATCCCTACAAGACTGCCGCTGCTGAGTGCCAGCCTCCACCTTCATGCTGACAGAATCATCCTCCTCCTCCTCTTCCTGTGTGATGGGTGGGACAGCAGGAACACTGTCTGGATAAAGGGGACTTTGAGAGGCAAGGAAGCCCTCCTCTTCCTTCCTCTGTTTTGCCTCAAGTGCCCTGTCCATTATTCCATATTGCGTATGCTCCAACAGGTGGACAAGAGGTACAGTGTCACTTATGCATGCACTCTTATTGCTCACCATCCTTGTAGCCTACTCAAACGGTGACAGGACAGTGCATGCATCCCTGATCATGCCCCACTGGCGTGGTGAGAAAAAACCGAGCTCCACTGACCCTGTCCTGGTGCCGTAGTTGCACAGGTACTCATTGATGACCCTCTGCTGCGTATGCAGCCGCTGCAGCATGGCCAACGTTGAGTTCCACCTGATGGGCATGTCACATATAAGGCGGTTCTTGGGCAGGTTCAACTTCTTTTGGAGCTCAGCCAGCCGAGCACAGGCATTAAATGATCGGCGGAAATGCACACAGACTTTCCTGGCCTGGTTCAGGACATCCTGTAAGCCCAGGTACCTGCCCAAGAACCGCTGCACCACCAGGTAAAGGACGTGAGCCACACAGGGTACATGGGTCAGTTGTCCCTGTCGGAGGGCGGAGAGGAGGTTGGTGCCATTGTTGCAAACCACCAATCCTGGCTTAAGCTGGCGTGGCGTCAACCACCTTTCGGCCTGCCCCTGCGGAGCTGACAAAATATCTGCCCCAGTGTGGCTCCTGTCCCCCAAACAAAGCAGCGCAATCACGGCATGGCACTGTTTTACCTGTGTACTTGCGTAGCCCCTTGAACGCCTACGGAGCACCACTGGTTCCGAGGACAGAGCACTGGAAGAGGCCATGGAGGAAGAGGAGGGGGTGGAGGAGAAAGGTGTGTGACAATCAGTAGTAGCATTTTGGAGGTGTGGTGGTGGAACAACCTCCAACACTATTGCACCTTGTCCTGCATCCTTCCCAGCTGCCAGAAGAGTGACCCAATGGGCCGTGAAAGACAGGTAATGTCCCTATTCATGCCTGCTGGACCATGAGTCAGTGGTAATATGCACCTTACCGCTGTCCATCCTGTACAGCGAGGCAAGGACATTGCCTTCCACATGCCGGTAGAGAGCCGGAATCGCCTTCCATGAGAAAAAGTTGTGTTTGGGGACCTGCCACTGAGGAACCGCACATTGCACAAACTCACGGAAGGGGGCTGAGTCTACCAACTGAAAAGGTAGCAGTTGAAGTGCTAGCAATTTAGCCAAGCTAGTATTCAACTGCTGGGCATGTGTATGGCTGGGAGTGAATGTCTTTCTACGGTCCAGCAGCTGGGGCAGGGAAATTTGCCTGCTACAATCGGACGTGGGTGTACTACTAGCAGAGTGCCCGGAAGCACTTGGCTGTGACAAACCTAATTCTACACCTTCATTCCTCTCAGAGCAGGTTTCAGAGAGGACTGAAGGTCTAGTGGGGTTGGAGATCCCAACTGATGAGGAGCAAAGAGAGGTCCGCTTTGTTCTTTGGTGTGGGTCTTTGAGGTACGCTTGCCAACGAGCTGCATGGCAAGTCAACATGTGTCTGGTCAAGCATGTGGTGCCCAAGCGGCTGATGTTTTGGCCACGCGAGATACGCTTGAGACATATGTTGCAAATAGCAGCGGTGCGATCTGATGCACTCGTCTCAAAAAAGGCCCACACCAAATAACATTTAGAATAACGCGCAGAGGCAGCACCCTGCACAGGCGGAGCTCTGCGGTGTGATTTAGTCAGTGTGCTGCCCCTAAGCTGGCCCCCGGAGGGCATCCTGCCTCATTTGAGATGTGCCTCCTCCTCCTCTCTCCTACCAGGCACCCACGTGGAGTCAGTGCCCTCATCATCCTCTACCTCTTCATCGCTGGAGCAAACCTGGCAGTATGCTGCAGCGTGTGGAACATGACTGCTAGATTGCTGTCCTTCTTGAGCATCCCCTCTCTCTGCGCTCACGCTACTGCCTTCCTCTAGCTGAGTATCATCATCAGAGCCTACAAAACACTGGGTATCCTCCTGAAGCATGTACCCAACACTGTGCTCAAAGAGTTCAGGAGACTCCTCAGGGGGACGTGGTGGGTCTAGGGAAGGAGTTACTGATAATGACATTGAGACGAGGGAAGAGGATGCGTTGGCAGCTGCTTTGCTAGTACCCTGAGCCTGGGTGAGAGAGGATGAGGAGGATGAAGAGGGCTTGGTCATCCACTCTACCAAGTCTTCGGCATGATGTGGCTCAACGCGTCCAGCTTCCGAAAATAAGGACAAGCGTGTCTCACGGCCACGTGCTGATTATGATGCACCGTGTCCACGACCAGCACTGTTGTCTCTAGACACAGAGCCTGTTTGCCCTCTTTTATCAGCTCGTGCCTGTCTGCCTCTCCTTGTTGGCCTTCCAGACATGGTAATGGCCTGAAGGGAGATGGGAAAACCAGAAATTGGGTAGTGTATATTGTGCTGGAGGCACACAACACCCACTAACTCCTGCAGATGCCTTTATTATAGAACAACAGGAATTAAAGGGTAGATACCAGTGTATACAGTGCTGTGCTGGAGGCAAGGTGGATAATGTTGTATACTGCACTCAGGTCACACAGACAACACCCAGAAACGCCTGCAGATGGCTGATAGCTCAATTACAGAAGAGAAATATAGCTATATAGGTGGATAAAGGTGTATACTGCACTCAGGGCACGCAGACAACACCCAGAAACTCCTGCAGATGGCTGATAGCTCAATTAGAGAAGAGCAATAATGTTAAATAGGTAGATACAGGTGTATACTGCGCTGAAGGTACACAGAGAACACCCACTAACTCCTGCAGACGCCAACACACTACATAAGGCCGCCGTGCTGGTGGCCTTATATAGTGTGGGGCGTGTACTACACAGCCTGAGCTATGATTGGCCACAGGCATCCTGCTAATGTCATGAACTTCAGCCACCTGTCTGTTGTGTAAATGAGTCTAGTCTGAGTATTCACACATTGTTGTTTGTGCTAATTAACCCTGTGTTTATGTTTATGGTAATGTTTATTGCATTGTTAGTGAGCTAGGAGCCGAAAAGTCCTATCCCTCAGTCAACTAGTCTGAGTGTTGATTTAGATAATCAGCTCATGCTATTTAGGTTAGGTTTTAGTCTTCTACTGTATTATAAATACTTGGCATTTTGGTTCTAATAAATCAGTCCATGTTAGCACTAATCAAGTCTCGTCTTGTTTTGTGCTTGTGAATGGTTGGAATATCTGATCTCTATATTCAGACTTAGGAAGCGGTATACTGACAGAAGCACTCAATCGGAGTGTGGGATCGGTTCCGTCACAGTTCTCTTTTCACATATTTATTTGTAAAACATTTTGAAAACCATTTTTCATTTTCCTTTAACTTTAAAATTAATGTCCACTTTGTGTTTGTCTATCACAGGGATATGCAATTATCAGACCTCCATCTGTTGCAAAATTACAAGTCCCATCATGCCTCTGCCTCTGGGTGTCATTCTTGTGGCTGTCAGAGTCTTTCTATGCTTCATGCGACTTGTAGTTCTGCAACAGCTGGAGGTCCGCTAATTGCAAATCCCTGGTCTATCATAATAAATCCCAATAAAATACATTTATGTTTTTGGTTGTAACATGACAAAATGTGGAAAGTTCAAGGGGTATGAATACTTTTTCAAGGCACTGCAAGTCTGTACTGGCAGCTGGCAATGCTATAAAGAGCATATAGGAGGGAAGGGAAATTAAATTATCCCCCAATATGTCTATATGTACATTATCCTATGGAGAGATTGGTTTCACTGTGGTAATCTAACATGATTGCTTCCATAGTGGTAAGTTACATCTCGGATGAATATTGGGAGCCATTTGTTAAAAAAATATATATTAGGGGGCTATTTATTAAAATAATTACCTTCATTAATAATTCACATAATGTGTGTAATATGTTTATTTCCTATAATCTTCAGCTCCATCTAGTGGCCATAATGTCATATATTACTGGTTGAGGTATATCAAGAAAATACTGTATTATGGCCACTAGATGGAGCTGAAGATTATAGGAAGTAAACCTGTTAGACAAATTATGGGGATTATCAGTGATGGTTGTAGAAATGACACAAGCTCATAATATTTTTATGTATATATAGACCTCCTAATGTATATGTAGGGGTTTTAAACATTATTGTTTCATAGTTAACTAAAATAAACTATAAATCATTTAAGAAACCTCCCCCCTGAATAATGATGTATCTGATCAGTGTGAACTAAGAACTCTGATTACCCCCAAATCTCCCAGCAGTATGTGTCATGTGACACGGGGCTGTTTTCTCCTTAGGATTATAGACAAAGGATTCCCCCGACCACTACACTAATCACCATAACATTTGGGGTCCTCCAGTCATTATGGATCACTGGACCATCTCAGAAGATCATTTCCATCAATGATAAATACAATCTGAAGAGACGGGAATGTGATGGTGGAGTTGATGAAAAGATCCTGAACTCTTCTAATGGGTGGACTGACCAGATGTCTACAGGAAATGTCCAGACTATGGAGACATAAGATGTCCTATCATCTAATTCCAATCTCTGGAGATGTGAGATGGAGGAAAACATTGGAAAGGATGGTCAGGATCAGCAGTCATACCTTGTGGGGAGGAGGATGAGGAGGAAGAGGTCGCCATGACATCAGAAGATGACCCGAGATGACATCACCTGGAAAGAGACCAAACAATAATAAAATAATTTGTAGTGCAATGAACAGGAATTTGCTTCCTTATGTGAATAACGATTGGCTGTCTAGGTGTCCAATCTGGGAAGATCTGAAATGGACTTCTGTCATTTACAGCCCATAACTATGATGGTCAATAAATAACTTCATTCCAGCATTCATCTGATTGGTATCTCGGGGGTCACAAAGGAATTTTACCCTGTTTAAGGCCCCAATTTTTACATGCCCATATATTTAGGTGTCACCTCCACAAATCTGTGCCATTCATAGCCAAGACTGGTACTAACCAGCACCAAAGGATCAGCCAGTAAGATGTCTATAGAGAGGTCAGGTAATAAAAATGAGAATACGCCAAAATAGAAGCGATGTGTGATCAGCAGAGACCTCCATTCAATAATAAGATGCTTCCAAGTGGATTCTTCAGGAAGGTCGGTAATTATTGTTCATAAAAAGGTTAAACACCATTAATGAATTTTGTGTCTCTTTAGTGGCCACTTTGTCAGGGAAAGGTGTACAGGACACTTTAATGGGTGGGATCTGTGTACATTCCTTTAGCACAGACTATACTGTACAGTATACTGATATGTAAGTTTTTTTATATATAATTATAATTATTCATGACCTATTAATATTCCTGGCCAGGGACGAAACCAGGGGGCAGGGGGGAGGCTGCCCTGGGTGCAGCATTGAGAGGGGTGCTGCAGCTGGTACTGATCCTCCTGCAACAGCTGAAAAGCCGCTTCTCCTCCTTTACCTCCCCCTAGCTTTCAACTGCTGCAGAAGGAAAATTCAGGGATCGGTACATACCCGTCAAAGCTGACCCAGCTGCCACGCCGGTTCCTGCCCCTTCTTCAGAACATGCCCCCCTTCACTCCTCTGTCCCCCTCCTCTGGTACCCCTGCATTGCTCACATCTTCTTCCTGGCTAGTCATGTAGTGTAGGCTGAATAAAAACATGATACTGAGCACAGAGAAGCCCATCATATGATCAGGAAGACAGCAACACAAGGTTATAACACAACCTTCCTCGGCACTCACTTTCCTGGTCTTTCCTTCCCCCACTATCCATCCTGTCTGCTGCTGTAGGTAATCTAGATGGAGAGCGGGGGAAGGAAAGACCAGGAGAATGGGTGCCAAGGAAGAATATGTTATAACTTTGTGTAGCTGCCACCCAGATCATATTATGAGCTTCTCCATGATGAGGATCACATTTTTTATTCAGCCTGCACTACACAACAAGGGGGAGGAGGTGAGCGCTGTGGGGGTACCAGTGCAGGGGGGGTAAAGGAGGGGAACCAGAGGAGCACGAGGGGAACCAGAGGAACACAGGAGGACCATAGGAGTAAGGAAGCCTGCGGGAAGCCCCCATGGCGTCAGAGTGGTGGGGTTACTTGTTTACATCACCTGGTGGCCCCGCCCTTAGCTATATAAGAAGTGTCACCCAGAAGAAGCGTCGCTTTTTCAGGAGCCTACCATGGATGTGAAACGGTTGCGGCTTTTTTTCTTCGGTTTGTCAGGCAGCATGGATTTACATTGTGGGACATTTTTTTTTTATTCTTTAACCACTTGCCGACCGCCGCACGACGATGTACATCCTATTTTTGAAGAGGGATATCTCGGTAACGGCAGCAGCTGCTGCCACAACCGAGATATCCATCACTTCAGGCGGCGGTCGGCTGTACGATAACGGTGGTCTCCGCGGCGCATCCGCCCATACCTCTTAAAGGTATATTTTTTTTAAATATCAGATTTTCTTTTTTTATTTATTTATTTTTTTTTTTTTGCATTTTAGCCCAAATATGAGATCTGAGGACTTTTTGACCCCAGATCTCATATTTAAGAGGACCTGTCATGCTTTTTTCTATTACAAGGGATGTTTACATTCCTTGTAATAGGAATAAAAGTGATCCATTTTTTTTTTTTAAACAGTGTAAAAATAAATAAAATCAATTAAAATAAATAAGAAAAAAAAAAAAAAATTAAAAACACCCCGTCACGACGAGCTCGCACACAGAAGCGAGTGCATACGTGAGTAGCGCCCGCATATGAAAACGGTGGTGAAACCACACATGTGAGGTATCGCCGCGATCGGTAGAGCGAGAGCAATAATTCTAGCCCTAGACCTCCACTGTAACGCAAAAAATGCAACCTGTAGAATTTTTTAAGTGTCGCTTATGGAGATTTTTGAGGCTAAAAGTTTGACACCATTCCACGAGCGGGCGCAATTTTGAAGCGTGACATGTTGGGTATCAATTTACTCGGCGTACCATTATCTTTCACAATATAAAAAAAAAATTGGGCTAATTTTACTGCTGTCTTATTTTTTTATTTAAAAAAGTGAATTTTTTCCCAAAAAAGTGCGCTTGTAAGACCGCTGCGCAAATAAGGTGTAAAAAAAAGTATTTCAATGACCGCCATTTTATTCTCTAGGGTGTTAGAAAAAAAAACAATATAAAATGTTTGGGGGTTCTAAGTAATTTTCTAGCAAAAAAAACTGTTTTAAACATGTAAACACCAAGTCTGAAAAAGAGGCCTGGTCCTTAAGTGGTTAATAAAGGACTTGTCTTTTTTACAATTTACATTTTTTACAATTTACAATGTACCCTGTTACCAATTCACATAGGGGGGCTGGGATCTGGGGGTCCCCTTGTTAAAGGGGGCTTCCAGATTCTGATAAGCCCCCCGCCCGCATACCCCCACAACCACCGGGCAAGGGTTGTGGGGATGAGGCCCTTGTCCGCATCAACATGGGGACAAGGTGCTTTGTGGGGCTACTCCAACGCACCCTCCCCATGTTGAGGGCATGTGGCCTGGTATGGTTCAGGGGGGTGCTCTCTTGTCCTCCCTCTTTTCCTACAGCCTGCCAGGTTGCGTGCTCAGATAAGGATCTGGTATTGATTTTGGGGGGACCCTACGTCATTTCTTTTTAATTTGGTGCAGGGTTCCCCTTAATTTCCATATCAGACCTGAAGATCCTGGTATGGATTTTATGGGGACCCCCGCCATTTTGTTTTATGTTTTGGTTTGGGGTTCTCCTTAATATACATACCAGACCCAAAGAGCCTGGTAATGGACTGGGGCAACCCATGCACTTTTTTTCATGAATTTTATCTATATTGCCGAGACCCGACAATTCATTACAGACACGATCAGTTTCAAATGACAATTTTTATTTAGAAATGTCATTTTGCTGTGGGATTGTTCTAAACACGGGAAAACTGTGCTACTTTACAGGAATACTATAGACACCCCCCAGGCACGATATCTGAAGCAATATTTCATTTTTACTGTTTCACTTTAACCACTTCAGCCCCAGAGGATTTTACCCCCTTCCTTACCAGAGCACTTTTTTGTGATTTGGCACTGCGCCTCTTTAACTGACAATTGCATGGTCATGTGAAGTTGTACCCAAACAATTGATGTCCTTTTTTTCCCCACAAATAGAGCTTTATTTTGGTGGTATTTGATCACCTCTGCGGTTTGTATTTTTTGCACTATAAACAAAAAAGTGCGACAATTTTGAAAAAAAAAAAACACTATTTTCTCCTTTTTGCGATAATAAATATCACATTTTTAAAAATAAAAACATTTTTTTCCTCAGTTTAGGCCAATATGTATTCTTCTACATATTTTTGGTAAAAAAAAAAAAAAATCGCAATAAGCGTATATTGATTGGTTTATGCAAAAGTGATAGCATCTACAAAATAGGGGACAGATTTATGGCATTTTTTTACTAGTAATGGTGGCAATCTGCATTTTTTTCGTGACTGTGACATTATGGCGGACACATTGGACACCTTTGACAAATTTTTGGGACCATTCACATTTACACAGCGATTTGTGCTATAAACTTGCACTGATTACTGTGTAAATGTGACTGGCAGGGAAGGGGTTAACACCAGAGGGCGCTGCAGGGGTTAATATGTTCCCTATGGGAGTGATTCTAACTGTGGAGGGAGGGGACTCACAAGGGGAGGAGACCGATCAGTCTTCCTCTGTACTGAGAACACACCATTGGTCTCCTCTCCACTGACAGGATGTGGATCTGTGTGTTTACATACACAGATCCATGGTCCTGCTGTGTTCCCGAGCAATCACGGTTGTCCGACGGACATCGCGGCCGCCGGGCATGCTCTCCGGGTCCCGAGCAATGACGCAGGTGCTCGCGCCCGCCCAGGATGGGAGATCCCATCTGCGGGCGTCATATGACTATACACCAGGGCTGAAGTGGTTAAGCATTAATAGAATCACTGCTCCCAAAAAAACGGATGTTTTAAAAAAAAAAGTTATATTGATACATGTCACTTGGGGCAGGACCCGGGTCCCCAAACACTTTTTATGACAATAACTTTTAATTTTTCATGTTCCTGTCCCATAGACTTTAACGGTGTTCGTGTGTTCTTCAGAATTTTTTGCCTGTTCGATATGTTCTGGTGTGAACCGAACCCGGGGGTGTTTGGCTCATCCCTAGCTAGGAGAAATAAGGGGTACCAGTGGTTTCCCATATAATCTGACATAGGGGTGTCTGGACTTGAAATGTTACAAATTATTTGAGGAAACTAAATATGTCCATATTATGGCTGTGCTATTATTAATTTGGAAGTTATGAAACATGCTGAAATTTCAGAACTATCCCAACTGTTTAAGATTTATCTGTATTAAGGTATTTACGACTAGACATGTAGACTCTGAAATATTTTGTTTCAGAATTTAGTTTTTGTCCAAAAAATACATTTATTTAGTTACGCCCAAAATTTGTTTTTATTTATTTTGTTTCGTAAAAAATGCATTCGTCCGACAATCCGAAATAATTAAGGTTGAATCTGTCATTGAAGGCTTATGGCATCTGTTGAATGTTCTAAGATTTGACGGAGCAGCTAAACTGTACGACACCGAAATCGTACATTTCCAGTCGAATGTTCCACCTACAAGCTATAGTAGAACTCTAATGTTGTATGACACTAGTAATTATTATATTTATTCATTATTAATATTAGTCAACCAACATTAGAATTCTTCTATAGCCTATGGGCAGAGCATTTGACCAAAAATGTCCATTTGCGGCGACTGCTTCGCCGAATCTTCATATCAAATCTTTTCTCTCTATGTAGAATAATCTTGAACTAATAGAGCTAAAGTTAGGCACATTCAACCACAGGTTCGATGGACACAGATCGCTATTGTCAGCGTCATTTTGAATCTCCTATCTATATTAACTGTTGCAACAAAATAATAAAGCATTTGTTTATGTTGGATTTTTTGGTTTTCGGATTCTGCACGTTCGTTATCATTTGTTAAAACAATAACAAAAATACCTGAAATTCAGATGAAAACGAATGCACATGTCTATTTACGACTGGTATCTGTTGGTTCTCTGGATTGAGAGGGTGACAGTTTTATGATAGGCCTGGACATCCTGCCAGGCCAACATTAGTTGTTTTCACAGGCCTAATGATGGTTCTCTAGGGTGAGATAACAACTTCTTTGAAGTATAAAGCTATGAATTCCTGGAAATAAGGGAGGAGGGAGAGGGTTCAGATTTCTACTGCAAAGTTTAACTGTTAGCCAAGCTGTCATGGCTGCCCCGAGTTTCTCAAATAACATGGCCACTAGCTACAGCTTTTCTTGTGTCCAGTATGTGATATTGTTACAATGATCACCGTGTATTAATACATAAGGGGGATATGATCTCCATGTATAAATACATAAGGGGGATATGATCTCAATGTATAAATACATAAGGAGGATAGGATCTCCATGTATAAATACATAAGGAGGATATGATCACCATGTATAAATACATAAGGGGGATATGATCACCATGTATAAATACATAAGGGGGATATGATCACCATGTATAAATACATAAGGGGGATATGATCACCATGTATAAATACATAAGGGGGATATGATCTCCATGTATAAATACATAAGGGGGGATATGATCACCATGTATAAATACATAAGGAGGATATGATCACCATGTATAAATACATAAGGGGGGATACGATCACCATGTATAAATACATAAGGGGGATATGATCACCATGTATAAATACATAAGGGGGATATGATCTCCATGTATAAATACATAAGGGGGATATGATCTCAATGTGGTACAATATTCTCTGTGAGTTATTCCATTAACCACTTCAATACAGGGCACCTTCCTTCCCAGCCCAATTTTCAGCTTTCATCGCTCTAGTGCTTTCAGTGACAATTGCGCGGTCGTGCTACACTGTACCCAAATGAAATTTTTATCATTTTGTTCGCACAAATAGAGCTTTATTTTGGTGGTATTTATTCACGACTCCGTTTTTTATTTTTTGCGATATAAGCGCAAAAAAAGCAGAAATTTGGAAAAAAAACAATATTTTCTTTTTTCTATTTTAAAAGAAATCCAATAAAATCTAATTTTGTCATAAATTTAAGCCAAAATGTATTCTGCTACATGTTTTTGGTAAAAAAAATTCCGTTAAGTGTATAATAATTGGTTTGTGTGATCACAGACATATGTACGCAAATGATCATGTACATATGTGTGCAGGTGATCACGTACATATGTGTGCAGATAATCATTGGGACATGTGATTTTAGTGGGACATATGTGAGGGACGTGTTTTTATTATTAGGGACATGTGTTTTTATTATTTGGGGACATGTATGTTTTGGGGACATGTTTGGGGACATTGTGTTTACACTGTGTGGTGATTTGTGTTTACACTAGACTGGTGATCAGTGAGTAAAAAGCTGTAAAAAAAACAGCCCATACTCACTGATCACCAGCCGGCTGCAGCGATCTGCTCTCCTCTCCTCAGCGATGACTTCTGTGTGAGGAGAGGAGGAGCAGATTGCCTAGCAACTGGCTGTTTGTTTACATCACATGACGGCCATGATTGGACACGGCCGTCATGTGATCAGGTGGGCCAATCACAGAGCCCTCCTGCCGATATGAGATGCTCCATGTCCGGGTGACACGGGCACATCGGGATCGCGCCACTGCGATCCAGCTCCTTCTGATGGACGTTCCTGAACTTCCTATCAGAAGTAGACGGCTCCCACCCGGCCGTATATGTGCATTGGCCGGGTGGGAAGTGGTTAAACGTTAATAGCATATAATACACTGAGTTGTTTGACTTATTACTTTAATGTGGTGCAAAGATGTCTGAACCCAGAGTGTCAGGTGGGTTGGAATGTTCACAAGGTCATGGAGGTGCAGATGAGCAGGTAAATCCAAGCAGTCCCCAAGGGGGTCATGCTACATATACTTATAGATAGAGTATGAATGTTACAAAAAATGGTCACTGCTCCCATCTATAACTTATCTCTACAGCAAGGATCACTGGAAGGGCAATGCATTTCAAATAAACATATGCCGCACCACTAGATAAATAAAATGCATAGTGCTGAAAACACTGGAGGTGATACCCAAACCTTAAAATAACTAAATATAATATAGTTCTGCGCTGTAAAATAAATACCAAGCACAGGGTGTGGAAGAATGTACACAATGCAATGCTGCATATCATACAGCCATATGTAGGCAAATAACAAATAAAGTGACAATGTGCATAAGTGCAAGTGATATACTAAAATATCATCATCTCCTGATGAAGTCACATTACCATGACAAACACGTGTCGGGACGTACAGGCACCGGAAGTGATGACGGTGAGCTCGTTGCTCGTGTTTGTTTTGATTTTTTTTACATAATGCAAATGTGAGTACTCTGGCCGCGTACACACGGGCGGACTGTTCGCTCAACTTTGTCCGCTGAACAGTGTTTCAGCGGACAGTCCGCCCGTGTGTGGGCTTTCAGCGGACAGTTTCAGCGGACAGTTTGACGGACAAAGTCTTTCGGAAATTCCGAAAAACTGTCCGCTGAAACTTTGTTTGAGCGAACAGTCCGCCCGTGTGTAGGCTACTTTCGAAATGAGCAAACTGTTCCCGCTCGGAGGAAAGTCCGCTCATTTTGAAGGCGTGTCAAGGTAGGCGGGGTTCGCGCCTGGAATGGACTTAAAGGGGAACCCCAACGCTGAAAAAAATCGGCGTGGGGGTCCCCCAAAGTCCACAACAGACCCTTGTCCGAGCACGCTACCCGGCCGGCCAGGAAAGGGGGGCGAGCGAGCGCGCCCCCCCTCCTGAGCCGTACCAGGCCGCGTGCCCTCAACATGGGGGGTGCCTTGGGGAAGGGGGGGCCGCGCGGCCCCCCCACCCCAAAGCACCTTGTCCCCATGTTGATGAGGACAAGGGCCTCTTCCCGACAACCCTGGCCGTTGGTTGTCGGGGTCTGCGGGCGGGGGGCTTATCGGAATCCGGGAGCCCCCTTTAATAAGGGGGCCCCCGGATACCGGCCCCCCACCCTATGTGAATGAGTATGGGGTACAATGTACCCCTACCCATTCACCTGTAAAATAAAAGTACCCAAAAAAAAAACACAACACACGAGAAAAAATATTTTATTGCACAGCTCCGGGGGTCTTCCGTCTTCGGGGGTCTTCTCGCCGGACTCCTCCGCTATCTTCGTGTAGCTCTTTTGCTAGCGGAGGAGCCCGGCTTTCTTCCTCCCCGCCGCCGGCCTCTTCTCCCGACTTCGGGGGTCTTGTCCCCCTCTTCGGTTCTTCTGCCGGGCCACCGCGCCTTCTTGTAGCTCTTTTGCAGGCGGTGGCCCGGTCTTCTGTCGCCGCTGTCGCCGTCGCCGCCTTCCGTTCTTCTTCTTCTTCTTGTTCTTCTTCTTCTTCTCCAGGAGATGTTGACACGACGCTCTCTCCGGGCCGGAATGCCAGAGCCGCCCTGCGCTGCCATTTATATAGTGACAATGGGGCGGTGTCACATGGTATATGTCACATGGGTTGGTTACATGGGTTGATGTCACATTGTGACCCCGCCTCCTTACGATGTCATAGTCCCCATGTGACATCAACCCATGTGACCAACCCATGTGACATATACCATGTGACACCGCCCCATTGGCACTATATAAGTGGCAGCGCAGGGCGGCTCTGGCATTCCGGCCGGAGAGAGCGACGTGTCAACATCTCCTGGAGAAGAAGAAGAAGAAGAAGAAGAAGAAGAAGAAGAAGAAGAAGAAGAAGAAGAAGAAGAAGAAGAAGAAGAACAACGGAAGGCGGCGACAGAAGACCGGGCCACCGCCTCTAAAAGAGCTAGAAGAAGGCGCGGTGGCCCGGCAGAAGAACCGAAGAGGGGGACAAGACCCCCGAAGTCGGAAGAAGAGGCCGGCGGCGGGGAGGAAGAAAGCCGGACTCCTCCGCTAGCAAAAGAGCTACAAGAAGATAGCGGAGGTGTCCGGCGAGAAGACCCCCGAAGACGGAAGACCCCCGGAGCTGTGCAATAAAATATTTTAACCCTGTGTTGTGTTTTTTTTTGTACTTTTTTTCACAGGTGAATGGGTAGGGGTACATTGTACCCCATACTCATTCACATAGGGTGGGGGGCCGGTATCCGGGGGCCCCCTTATTAAAGGGGGCTCCCGGATTCCGATAAGCCCCCCGCCCGCAGACCCCGACAACCAACGGCCAGGGTTGTCGGGAAGAGGCCCTTGTCCTCATCAACATGGGGACAAGGTGCTTTGGGGTGGGGGGGCCGCGCGGCTCCAAACTTTAAACTTTTAACTTTATCACACCGCTGTTACAGATTACTGGCTCTGGTGCAATTACACAGGGAAACTTTCTTGTCTGAATCGGATGTTCCACCCGGTTTGAGACAACTACTGATTTATACAGTCTCCTGATTTCAGGCTTACAAACACTAGATGATTGCAGGAGAGGCCATACTTTACGGTGTGTTGAGTGCTCCTAATATATTTTATTGTATTATGATTGCCCTTGTGATTTACTAAATAATTGGTGGCTCTCTTACTCTTAGGGTACCGTGGCCAAGAAATATAACAAGATAAAATAAAAAAAATCCTCTCTCCTGAACTAGAGGTATTGATGCCTGCTCTTTGTTGCTATCAACCATTTGAACATTGAAACTGCAGCAGTCTTCTATATATTGGGAATCAGCCTATTGGTGTCCCTTTATTTTGAACCTACTCTTTTTTGAGTGAGTTTTCTTTTCTTTTTGTTCCTTTTTTTATTATTAAAATTTTGGCAATTATGTTTTACATGTCCCCATGGTGACCTATAGACGCTGTTGGCCTCCCCCTGGCTTTGACAATCTGATCCCTATCTCTGTTATTGAATCTGCAATATATCATGTGTTGAATCATGTTGTTTAGTACCTATTTTGTTAGGGATGTGATGTTGTATAATATTTTTGTATGATTAATTAATAATAATAATCTTGTTTCTTTGTTAGTTTACTAGTCACACAAATCTCTCGCTCCAGAAGAAGCGTGTTAAAACATGCGAAACATGTAGAGCTTTCTCCTTCTCAAGCAGTACACCTAATACCGCGAGTAGAATAATCATATTTCTGAAGATTATGTATTAAATGTTTACTATCTATTTCCAAAAGTGAAAATGTGAAATGGCGGTATAGTCTGTATATTATGGAGGATATGAGTCCTGCTGTGATTAGATGTTCTTTTAGCAATCTCTGTTGTTCAGTACAATGGAAAAAATATGTTCTTAATAAAATGTTGATTTTTTTTTCTTTTTTTTTTTATCCTTTATTCTATGATTGTTTTATATATGGTGCCTAAAAAGTCCAGAAGACCCACCTTTTGTATTTTTTGTAGAATATTAATTGGGATGTGGCACTTATTATACCTCCTATGTATCCACAGCACCACTCTGTGTGATACATTCTTTAATTAGCATTCTTTGTAATTATTGGTATTCTCTAATAAAAAATAAAAAAATATATTGTGTTACATATATAAAAATAAGAATGCTTGGTGTCTCACCTTGTTAGATCTGTCCATACATCCTCAGATTGTTTGTTCTCTTCTGGAAATAGTTCTAGTGAGCAAAGATGTTTTTCTGCCTTGGAGGTGGAGATGTGGGGGAGGAGAATTCCAGTAACATAACACCCCTCCACCCGTATAGACTATTCAGACGTCGTTATTCTCCAACACAGCCCAACACTGAGCGTGTCCACATTCCTCATCTTGTGTAATGAGCTGAACACGTCTCATCAAGAGGCTTGTCATACATTATACAATTTTTTCTTATTTATTTCCTTTAGATTTACCTTCAACTATGTAGTGCAAGGGTCAGCCTGATTGCATGCAAATGTAAAGTCTTTAGGTTTGACCTTATATTATATGGTTTTGGGGAATTGTATAATGTATGGCCAGCCTAAGGGGGTCTATTCATAAAAAAAGATCTGCAGAGCTATTCAACCAGCAAACTGCATGTCTATCTGCCATGGATGGGGGACTGAGGGTGGAGGGATGGGAAAGCTTGGTATCTCCATCTATTGAATGTCCTCAGAAATCAACCAACATTCTTGCAGATTTCTTTATATATTGCTGAACAACTTGGATAGGATACAGGGAGCCGAGGGACACTAAACAGTACTAGGAGGACCCTCTTCACTCTGCAGATACTTCTTGGAAGAGTCCCTTCAATGGTAACTCAGGGAATTGACAGCACTGGGACACCATAAGCAATGTTGCAGGACCGGCAAGTCTTAGTGCACCAGGGGTTAACAGCGGCAACAGTCACCCAGATCCTGCCCTCAGGTCTATACTCACAAGTCCTCGGGTACTTGGATACCTCCTTCCATCGTCAGACAGAAATTTCCTTAGTGAACTCTCCAGACCGGATCCTAGGTGAAATCCCCCTTCTTTAGTTTCAGAGGTTCTTAGCAAGTAGCCTCCTCAGCTTTAGCATAGCCGGGACCTTGATGAGCTCAAGTAAATCTCAGCTGGGCAGCAGCCCTCCAGGCTGGGAACTTCTCCTCCTGGACAAGAACATTAATTTCTGTAGGCCTCAGGCTTTTTATGTGCTGTGCAGCCACCTACTGGGCACACCTCCCCAGGGATTGGCTGAGACCTCATAAATATCCTGAATACTCCTTTGGCCTATTCCACTCCTATGTTCTGAGTTTTCCAGAAGCCAGGGTGGAGCAATCAATCCTGCAGCCTGTGAGACCTTGATCAGTCCAAAGCAATCAATCACCGCTCCACTGAATACAGAACAGCCCAAAAAAAAACGAAATATACCTGACATCCCAGCACCTAACTAGGAGGGTTCTACATATAGATGAAGGGAATCTGTGGCCATGTAAACAAAGGAGCTGGACATAGTTATTTTCTTTCAGGGGGCCAGTGCTTTTGTTAGGACAAAGTTATAACACTCTGACTTTCCTTATAGAAATGTAGTGTCGGCTCCTGAAGAGTACGCACTATATGTTTTGAAAGTTAATGTTACCCCTGAACCGCAGTTTGGTTTGGGTATAATTATTCCAAATTTGGACTTCAGAATCAGTCTGACTGGACTATAGGGTGTTTGGGCTGGCCATAGGGGGCACCGTCTCTTCTGGTAGGCATGGAACTGTGGTCTGGTTGGGTGCTTTAAGGTTACTTTCTCTCGGAGCCCACCCAGTGGGAGTGTCACTCTTGCTGTGCTTTCTGGGAGAGGGTACTTAAGATGTGGATGTCACGTGGTTTGGGGTTCTGGTCCAGAAGTATGTTCTGACTCCATGGTCCTGGTCCTCCTGACCAGCCCCCAGGAAGGCTACATCCTGGGGGGCAGATCCACCCGACTGTGTCTCGGGGCTGGCTAGCCCGAGGCAAGGAAACTAAAGAAAGGATTCCGAGGTGGTCTGATGCCATCTCCGGTCGTGGAGAGGCCCAACAACTTCGTAGCTATCCAGGGGAGGACTCTTCATAAGAAGGCCACGTACGGGTTGGCTTCTTAGCAAGAGCCTGGTGAGGCTGAGGGACCTAAGTGAATCCAGTCTTGTGGGTATCGCTGAACTGGCTGAAAGATACTGGTACCACACAAATGTTCTACAAATTCTAGTTTCCTATATGTTCTACAACTATGTCTGTGGCAGAGACTTATTCCTACATGTTCTGCAACACCGTCTGTGGCGGTGACTTGTTCCTGAGTTAAGCACCTTGTTGGCTGCTCGGCCTTGTGAGAGACGGACTATCCAACTTGAGTGAACATCGAGTTGTGAATGGCTATTCTCTGGATTTAGTCAAAGTAAGCAAGTCCTTCATTATCGACTTTGACAATAAGAGTACCTGAACTTTCCTCCTAACCCTCTGATCCTATTTTGTTCGTTAACTACGTCTTTGCAAATAAAAATCCCTTTATGCGGATCTGTCGTCAGTCTCTAAAGTTACTGGGCCATCTTCCACGGGACACCCCTAGACGCATATCGAGGTGAAGAAGGTAACGGTAAGCCCAATCAAACCAGCAGCTCCTTCGGGGGTTAGTGCTACAGAAAGAATAAAATAGATGTACCAGTGTCAGAGTAAGGAAACGGATGGTCGGCACTAAGGATGACATCCATAAAACGGAATTCCTTTATTGAAAAGACATGTACAACGCTGTAAGAACAGCCTCAGACCATCCAAAATGCATAGGCTGTTTTTACAGCGTTGTACATGTCTTTTCAATAAAGGAACACCATTTTATGGATGTCATCCTGAGTGCCGTCCATCCCTTTCCTTAGTCTGGTATGCTGGAGGTGTCGGCAGCCTGGAGGTCTGAGCACCAGGTGGAGCTGTTATGTGGGAAGGTTGTAGCACCTACATACCTGTTTTCCCTAAATGTACCAGTATATCTTCAAAACAGGCTCTTCATATTGACATACAGGAAAGCAAATCATTGCAAGAAAACTCTGTAACATTTCAAACTTTTTAACAATTTTATATAAAACTTGGTTGTTCAGCTTGAAGAGGTAGGGAGCTAATGAACTAAAACAAACATGTAAGTGTGGGGGGGCATGTCCGACTGTGTGAGAAGAAGGACGTGTAGCTGAGGAGCTCCGCATAATCCTTCACAATCTAATGCCATCCTGTGCTGGAACCATCCTGGTGAGCCTCAAAACCCAGCCTACCTGTATCCCCTGCAGCAGCTCCAGCCTAATTTTCAGAGTCCAGCGGCCGATTGCACTAGAATTAGGCCACAGGCGGTGTCATGTCAAATAGTGTCCCCCATCGGATAGTGTCCGCTGTGTACTGTGCATGCGCAGTACACAGGACTAGCAGATTCCGAAAATATACGAAGATGAACGGTGCCTGCGCCGTGAGTCTAGGTTCAAGCCCCACCATCCAGTGGACATAGTCATAATAAAAAGAGCCGAGTGAAGCGAGGCCATGCCCGAAGCATGGCAAGTGAACAAAGCCCACCAGGGGCCCTCTAATATGTGCAACCCTATGTCCACTTGGATGGTGGGGCTTGCACCTGGACTCATGGCGCAGACACTGTTCATCTTCGGAGATTTTCCAAATCTCCTTGTGCTCCGTACTGCGCAAGTGCTGCACCTGCGCAGTTCAGAGCAGACACTTTTTGATAGATGGACTGTATCTGTCAGAACACCGGCTCCATACACCCAGGACAACCCGCCATTTTGAGGCCCGTGAAGCCTCTGGCCCTCCCTGTGATTGGCGGAATGAGAGGTACCACACCCCTATCCACCAATAGCGGCTCCCCTCCCCTGCTGAACTGACATTGCTGTAACATATTTGGTGAATGTCTTCTGCTGTCATCTCTTTAAACTTCTATATTTAATGCTAGCTGTATAACAACCACACTACAATAGCAACATTACTGGTGATTGATTCTAAACCCCATTTTGGCTGGAGTGATCAAGAAAAGTAATTAGCTTTACGACCCTAGCTTGTGTCTGGTATTGGACATCTTCTCTCCCATATTCAGGTGTCTTAAATCAGACCCTATGATGACCACTAGAGAAATGCATGCCTGCTTACTCTCCCTATAAATTTAAAGCGACCTATGGGGTGGCGCAGACTGGGCCCAGGCACAGACTTCGTGGCTCTTTCCTGAGTGGCTCTGTCACGAGTGATGCGCAGTTTCACCGATGCAGTTTAACGAAAGCAGGATAACTAAAGCTGGATGAAGACACAACAAGAACTCTGCTCCACTCTACAAGACGACAAGCAAACCAGCATTTCTCATTTATTTTGTATCAAGTCAGATTCCCACTCTATCTAGTACAATGCTCCTCATTCTCTTCCTTCTCACATCAGTGTCTTCTATCCTCAAATTCTCCTTACTCTATCCCTCCTCTCTACCCTGCAGCATGCACATATCACCCTCACTCCTACCCTCTCCCTACTACTGCACCCATCATCTCCTGCATTTGCTGCATCCATATGCTGGCATAAACTCCAAGGCCACTAGACACATGCGCTCATGCAAATCTCACTCCCATGTTGCGTTCCTCACCCTCCTCCTTCTCCTACTCTCAGGTGACATTTCTCCTAATCCTAGGCCGCCATTCTCAAACTGCAAGCCACATCTCCAATACCCCTCCCCCTCTGGCAACCACCGCAATCCACTTAATTTAGTTTCTATCCCCCTGCTTCCTCAAAGCAGCCCCCCTATCTCATGCGCCCTTTAGAATGCCCGCTCCATCTGTAACAAGCTAACATCTGTACATGACCTCTTCATCTCTCATAGCTTCAACATACTCACCATAACTGAAACCTGGCTTCAAAATTTGGACTCTGCTTCTCCTGCTGCCCTCTCCCATGGTGGTCTCCATTGGACTCACTCCCCCAGACCCAATGGACAGAAAGGAGGTGGAGTTGGATTCCTTCTATCCCCACAATACACCTTCCAAGTCCTTCCCATCACTCCCTCTCTTTCCCTCTCTTCTTTCGAGATGCACTGTATTCGTCTGTTTTCTCCTATTTCTCTGAGAATTGCAGCAATTTATCGGCCTCCTGGACCGGTGTCGCACTTTCTTGATGACTTTGTTGCCTGGCTACCCTACTTTCTCTCCTCTGAAATACCCACCATCATTCTTGGTGACTTTAACATTCCTGTCAACGTTAACAACCCAACTACAGCTAAACTTCTCGACTTAACCTCATCTTTTGACCTAACCCAATGGACACATACTTCCACTCAATCCAATGGTAAAACCCTTGACCTTGTATTCTCCCATCTCTGCAACCCTGGCAACCTCACCAACACCCCCTTTCCTCTCTCTGATCACAACCTCATTAGTTTCACTGTATCCTTGACTCCAACCACCCATCTCTGCAAGCAGCAAACAATTACTTGTAGGAACCTTCGCCACCTTAAGCCTTCTCTTCTCTATTCTGCTACTGACCACCTATATGAAATAATCTCTCCCCTGTCCTGTCCTGACCTTGCCATCTCTGTCTACAACAGTTCACTCTCTTCATCACTAGATGCACTTGCTCCTCTAACCACACGCAGAATCAGGCCCCGACCATTACAACCCTGGCAGACTGACAACACTAGAAATCTCAAGAGACGTTGCCGTGCTCTTGAACGGCTGTGGCGTAAAACCAAATGCCTCCAAGACTTCACCATATATAAATCTGCCCTTCTAAAATACAATTCCTGCCTCCATGCTGCCAAACAAGCCTACTTTGTATCTCTTATTAATACTTTGTCATCCAGTCCCTGTCGGCTCTTCTCAACTTTTAACTCTGCTTCGTCCCCCACCCCCTCTACCCACCAACTCACTCACTGCCCAAGAGGTTGCCAATCACTTAAAGGCAAGATTTATGCAATTCGTGAGGAGACCCCCACTGTGCGTACATCTTCCCCACCCAACATACCTGGCCCAATAGCACATTCAACATTCTCCTCTTTTGAATTAGCTACTACTGAAGAGGTTGCAAAACTTTTCTCAGAGGCTCACCTAACCAATTGTCCCTTGGACCCTGTTCCCTCACAACTATTAAGGTCCCCCTCTAATTCTATCCTATGCTCCCTCACTCACATCTACAATCTCTCCCTCTCAAGTGGCACCTTCCCCTCCCCTCTAAAACATGAACAGATCACCCCCATACTTAAAAAACCCTCACTGGACCCCACCAACCTGAACAACTTAAGACCTATCTCATTGCTCCCATTCACCTCTAAACTTCTAGAACGCTTAGTCTACAACCGCCTTAGCTCCTACCTCAGTGAAAATAACCTTCTTGACCCCTTACAGTCTGGCTTTCGCTCGCAGCACTCCACAGAAACTGTATTACTAAAACTCACTAACGATCTACTAACTGCTAAAACCAACAGCCAGTACTCCATACTCCTACTACCAGCCAGTACTCCATACTCCTACTACTTGACCTCTCTGCTGCCTTTGATACCGTTGACCACCCGCTCCTCCTCAATAAACTACATTCCCTTGGCCTCCGAGATTCTGCGCTTTCCTGGTTCTCTGCCTATCTATCACAGCGCTCCTTCAGTGCCACCTACAACTCTGTATCCTCCTCTCCATTGCCTCTTTCTGTGGGGGTCCCCCAAGGATCTGTTCTTGGACCCCTTCTCTTCTCTATTTATACCTCCTCCCTTGGTCACCTGATAACAGCCCACGGTTTCCAATACCACTTATACGCCGATGACACCCAAATCTATCTGTCTACTCCTCACCTCACTCCTTTAGTCTCCTCTCGCATTACTAACCTGCTAACTGACATATCAGCATGGATGTCACACCACTTCCTTAAACTAAACCTCTCTAAAACTGAGCTATTAATATTCCCCCCTGCACATGCCCCCCTCCATGACTTTTCCATCAAAACCAACAATGCAACCATCAGGCCCTCCCCTCACGCCAGGGTACTCGGTGTAATCCTAGACTCTGACTTGTCATTTCAGCCCCAAGTCCAATCGTTGTCAAAAGTTTGTAGATTTCACCTCCGTAACATCTCTAAAATTCGCCCCTTTTTAACAAATGAAACCACCAAGATCCTCATTCACTCCCTTGTTATATCTCGCCTTGACTATTGCAACTCCCTTCTCATTGGCCTGCCTCTCCATAGGCTCCTCCCCTCTTCAGTCTATCATGAATGCTGCTGCCAGACTTATCCACCTTACCAACCGCTCAGTGTCTGCCAACCCTCTCCTCCAATCCCTACACTGGCTCCCAATCAGTGTCTGCCAACCCTCTCCTCCAATCCCTACACTGGCTCCAAATCATTGTCTGCCAACCCTCTCCTCCAATCCCTACACTGACCTCCATTCAGTGTCTGTCAACCCTCTCCTCCAATCCCTACACTGGCTCCCAATCACCCAGCGAATTAAATTCAAAATACTAACCACCACATACAAAGCCATTCACAACTCTGCCCCGAGCTACATCACCAATCTTGTCTCCAAATATCACCCAAACCGTCCCCTCCGTTCTTCTCAAGACCTGCTACTCTCAAGCTCTCTCGTCTCCTCCTCCCACACTCGTCTCCAGGATTTCTCCAGAGCCTCTCCAATCCTCTGGAACTCGCTACCTCCACCGGTCCGGCTATCCCCCTACTCTTGCTACCTTCAGACGATCCCTGAAAACTCATCTCTTCAGGGAAGCCTATCACGTCTCAAACTAATCTCCTACCACTTCCATCAGCTCATTCCCAACAGTTATAACCTTCTGTACCACCTGCCCCACCCTTTTAGATTGTAAGCTCTTCTGAGCAGGGTCCTCTTAATGCTCTTGTATTTAATTGTATCGTAACTGTATTGTCTCCCTTTTATATTGTAAAGCGCTGCGTAAATTGCTGGCGCTATATAAATCCTGAATAATAATAATAATAATAATAATAATATACAAACTAAGATATATATTGCACATATGCTCAATCACACACAATACACACAATACACAGCACACAACATCCTGTGAGATGAACTTCCATATGTAGTCTGGTAATGGGCGGCTTCTCTCCTCCCCTCTCTGTCCCCTCCTCCCACTCCTGTAGCTCCTCCCTCTGCCTGCCCACAGTTCTCTCCACCCAATCAATGTGTGAACAGTCACGGCAGGGCTCCAATAGCCAGTGTCCTATCATATAAGGCCCCCCATCCGATAGTGTCCGCTGTGTACTGCGCATGCACAGTACACAGCAACACACATTCCGAAAATTGCCGAGGATGAACGGCGCCTGCGCCACGAGTCCAGGTTCCATCCCCACCATCCAAGTGGACATAGAGTAGGAATATAAAACAGCTGAGCGCAGCGAGGACGAGCCCGAAGCGTGGCGAGCGAAGCGAGGGGCCCTCTAATATTCACAACCCTATGTCCGCTTGGATGGTGGGGCCACCACCTCCACTCACAGCGCAGGCGCCGTTCAGCTTCGGAGATTTTCCGAAGCTTCGTCTGCTCTGTACTGTGCATGCGCAGTACGGGGCGGACACTATTTGATGGCCGGACACTATACGTCAGAACACCGGGACTAGAAGCAGAGCATCGGGAGATGTGGTCAGGAGGTTCTGTATTCCTCCACAGAGAGAACAAGTCCCCTGTAATCAGGACTGTTCCCATCCAGACAGTTACATGTATGTAAAGATATGTGACATCCTGTATGAAGAGCTGAACAAGTCTCTCTCTATGGGGTCTATTTATAAAGAGATCTGCAGAGCTCCTCCACCAGAAAAGTGCATGTCTATCCGTCATAGACGGGGCCCCGAGGGTGGGGGATGGGGGACCCTGGTATCTCCGTCTGTTGTATGTCCTCAGAAATCAACCAACATCCTCGCAGGTTAAACATTCTCCAGTATTTCTGTATTTATTGCTGATTACATTGGACAGGATAGCGGGAGCCGAGGGATAGTCCAGGACACCCAACAATACAAGGAGGACCCTCTTCACTCTGCAGAGACTTCTTACACCAGTCCCTTTATCAGGAGATCACCGGACACCATCAGCAATACTCCAGGTCAGGCGAGCCTCAGTATTACCGCCCCCGAGATTTCTTCATCATAAGAAAAGATCACAATCTGCAACAAAGTCTCTTCCAATGTCTGTACAGAGATCCCCCGAGGGGAAGGTTTATTCCTCAACAAGACTGGAGTTACACTTTAATATATTCTTACTGCTACAATGACCAGTTCTGATTGGCTCAGGGTTTTACAATTGTATTTTTATTATTTACAGAATATTTGTGTCAATTTAACACAATTTTTTTGCATTTCAATTTACAACATTTTGATGCCGATATTTTATGTAATTTCACAGACATTTGTTACATTGTAGAGTCAATGTTAGTGTTAAGGGTTATGGTTAGTGTTAATGTTAGTGTTACGGGTTATGGTTAGTGATAATGTTGGTGTTAAGGGTTATGGTTAGTGATAATGTTGGTGTTAAGGGTTATGGTTAGTGTTAATGTTAGTGTTAAGGGCTATGGTTAGTGTTAATGTTAGTGTTAAGGGTTATGGTTAGTGTTAATGTTGGTGTTAAGGGTTATGGTTAGTGTTAATGTTAGTGTTAAGGGTTATGGTTAGTGATAATGTTGGGGTTAAGTGTTATGGTTAGTGATAATGTTGGTGTTAAGGGTTATGGTTAGTGTTAATGTTGGTGTTAAGGGTTATGGTTAGTGTTAATGTTGGTGTTAAGGGTTATGGTTAGTGTTAATGTTAGGCCGCGTACACACGGGCGGATTGTCTGGCCAACTAAGTTCGTCAGACAATCCGACAGACAGTCCGTTCAACTTTTGAATGAACGGACTTGACCACACACGATGAACAGACAGTCCGCTGAAAGCTTGCGCGATGACGTGTACAGCACGTACGACGGGATGAGAAATTCGACGTCCAATACACTGCAATGCAACCTTCGCCGTGGAAATCCTTTCTGAGCATGCGCCCAACTTAGTCCGTCGAACTAACCTACTCACGAGCGGACTGTCCGCTGAAACCAAGTTTGGACGGACTGTATTACGGAAATTCCGAAAGACAAAGTCCGTCAGACTGTCCGCTGAAAAAATCCGCTGAAGCCCACACACGAGCGGATTGTCCGCTGAAACACGGTTCAGTGGACTAAGTTGGGCAGACAGTCCGCCCGTGTGTACGCGGCCATAGTGTTAAGGGTTATGGTTAGTGTTAATGTTAGTGTTACGGGTTACGGTTAGTGTTAATGTCAGTGTTACGGGTTACGGTTAGTGTTAATGTCAGTGTTAAGGGTTATGGTTAGTATTAATGTCAGTGTTAAGGGTTATGGTTAGTGATAATGTTGGTGTTAAGGGTTATGGTTAGTGTTAATGTTGGTGTTAAGGGTTATGGTTAGTGTTAATGTTAGTGTTAAGGGTTACGGTTAGTGTTAATGTCAGTGTTAAGGGTTATGGTTAGTGTTAATGTTAGTGTTACGGGTTACGGTTAGTGTTAATGTCAGTGTTACGGGTTACGGTTAGTGTTAATGTCAGTGTTAAGGGTTATGGTTAGTATTAATGTCAGTGTTAAGGGTTATGGTTAGTGTTAATGTTAGTGTTAAGGGTTACGGTTAGTGTTAATGTCAGTGTTAAGGGTTATGGTTAGTGTTAATGTTAGTGTTACGGGTTACGGTTAGTGTTAATGTCAGTGTTAAGGGTTATGGTTAGTGTTAATGTTAGTGTTACGGTTAGTGTTAATGTCAGTGTTAAGGGTTATGGTTAGTGTTAATGTCAGTGTTAAGGGTTATGGTTAGTATTAATGTCAGTGTTAAGGGTTATGGTTAGTGATAATGTTGGTGTTAAGGGTTATCGTTAGTGTTAATGTCAGTGTTAAGGGTTATGGTTAGTGTTAATGTTAGTGTTACGGGTTACGGTTAGTGTTAATGTCAGTGTTAAGGGTTATGGTTAGTGTTAATGTTAGTGTTACGGTTAGTGTTAATGTCAGTGTTAAGGGTTATGGTTAGTATTAATGTCAGTGTTAAGGGTTATGGTTAGTATTAATGTCAGTGTTAAGGGTTATGGTTAGTGATAATGTTGGTGTTAAGGGTTATCGTTAGTGTTAATGTTGGTGTTAAGGGTTATGGTTAGTGTTAATGTTAGTGTTAAGGGTTACGGTTACTGTTAATGTCAGTGTTAAGGGTTATGGTTAGTATTAATGTTAGTGTTACAGGTTACGGTTAGTGATAATGTCAGTGTTAAGGGTTATGGTTAGTGTTATTGTTAGTGTTAAGGGTTATGGTTAGTGTTAATGTTAGTGTTAAGGGTTATGGTTAGTGTTAATGTTAGTGTTAAGGGTTGTGGTTAGTGTTAATGTTGGTGTTAAGGGTTATGGTTAGTGATAATGTCAGTGTTAAGGGTTATGGTTAGTGTTAATGTTGGGGTTCGGTCACTTTCACACTGAGGTGTAAAAATATCGCCTGAAAAGCTGTGAATTGTCTCTTCTGCAGCCCCAGTATGAAGGTCGCAGAGCGGGGGGGGTTGCAGGACGGGGAGACATAATGGCTGTGCGTTTATTTCGTAGAAACCAAATCAACTTCACTTTCCCATTACAGAAAACGACCAATCCCCTTTCACCGAGATCAATCATTATCTGTACCGTAACCCCCTCCCCCTCCACACACCAATCACATTTCCCCAATGGACGTTTCCTCATTTCTGTACAAACCCCCCCGAGACAGAAATCTTCACATCAACAAAGATATTTCTACCTAAGAGAGAAAACCAGAAATACAACATTTTACAGATCTATATCTTCTATACTGTGTTATATCTCCGACATGTCCCCTCCCCCACAGTCACACGCTATTATTATTATACGTGTATATATCTCTGACATATACCGCAGTGCTGTACAGAGAACACTGAGCCAATCACATCAGTCTCTGTACAGAGGAGCTTACACTCTAATGTCCCCTCCCCCACAGTCACATCAGTCTCTGTACAGAGGAGTTTACACTCTAATGTCCCCTCCCCCCACAGTCACATCAGTCTCTGTACAGAGGAGCTTACACGCTAATGTCCCCTACCCCACAGTCACATCAGTCTCTGTACAGAGGAGCTTACACTCTAATGTCCCCTCCCCCCACAGTCACATCAGTCTCTGTACAGAGGAGCTTACACTCTAATGTCCCCTCCCCCACAGTCACATCAGTCTCTGTACAGAGGAGCTTACACTCTAATGTCCCCTCCCCCCACAGTCACATCAGTCTCTGTACAGAGGAGCTTACACTCTAATGTCCCCTCCCCCCACAGTCACATCAGTCTCTGTATAGAGGAGCTTACACTCTAATGTCCCCTCCCCCCACAGTCACATCAGTCTCTGTACAGAGGAGCTTACACTCTAATGTCCCCTACTCCACAGTCACATCAGTCTCTGTACAGAGGAGCTTACACTCTAATGTCCCCTCCCCCTACAGTCACATCAGTGTGCATGTCTATTATCTCCATGTACATGTATACACACATGTACATGGTGATAATAGACACGCACACGGATGTATAAACACATGTACATGGTGATAATAGACACGCACACGGATGTATACACACATGTACATGGCGATAATAATAGACACACACATGGATGTATACACACATGTACACGGCGATAACAGACACACACACGGATGTATACACACATGTACATGGCAATAATAGACACACACACGGATGTATACACACATGTACATGGCGATAATAGACACACACACGGATGTATACACACATGTACATGGAGATAATAGACACGCACACGGATGTATACACACATGTACATGGCGATAATAGACATGCACACGGATGTATACACACATGTACATGGCGATAATAGACACACACACGGATGTATACACACATGTACATGGCAATAATAGACACACACACGGATGCATACACACATGTACATGGCAATAATAGACACACACACGGATGCATACACACATGTACATGGCGATAATAGACACACACACGGATGTATACACACATGTACATGCCGATAATAGACATGCACACGGATGTATACACACATGTACATGGCGATAATAGACACACACATGGATGTATACACACACACACGGATGTATACACACACACACATGGATGTATACACACACACACGGATGTATACACACATGTACATGGCGATAATAGACACGCACACGGATGTATACACACATGTACACGGCGATAATAGACACGCACACGGATGTATACACACATGTACACGGCGATAATACTGATATGGACTGTAACTCATACATTCCCACTACCAGCTGCCAATACAGACTCCGGATCAATAATATTCCAAGGGGACAGTTCATGTGGATTAGAAATAAACAGTAGAAATGATGCAGATTATGAAAGCCGTGTAAAGATTTAGTGGAATGTTTAGGGATAAAGGATATGGGACGGATTTTTTGAAAAATGAAAAAGAAAAGGTTGGGAATGTGGATAGGGAGAGCCTCTTATGGGATAAAGATCATCACACAGAATGGGGATACAGGTACCTGTATTGTCCTTCATTATCATCTACAATATAGGGAAGAGGAACACATTATTAAGAGGTATTGGGGAATTTACCACTCCATCATCTCCCGCCCCTCTACACAACCCCATGCCTTTTATTCTCCCCGTTGGCGTATGCCACTCCAGCTTTGACAAAGCGCATGTGCGCGAAACATGTAAGCAGGCTAGTCGGCATGGCAACCCTCCTCACCACGGAGCCCTCCACGTGACAAACAGCCGCTCGGACAAGCGGTATCACACGCAGTGCGTTGCGCTCCAAGCCTCCTACCACGCCAGGCGGACGCCACCTTGTGTCCAATTTGGTTACACAGTTTTCAGCGTGCACCGCACCTCGGTCCCAGAGCCTAATACATCACAGGGAGCAGGATGGAACACTTCCCTTCCACTCCTCAAGCTCAGCACGGCGGCGCCCCAGTCCTACAGTCCATCCATCAACACAGTGAGTGACTTCTGGAACTTAGTTCCATTTATTTGCACTAGTTTAGGAACTCCTGTGTCCCCCGGCCTTTGGGAGACGATTACTCCGTCACCAAGTCCCCTTGTGTAGCTGACTGTTGGCAGTGCAGTCCTGTTATCATCTGAAAGTCATAAATAGAAGACTCCGGGGGGAACTTATCACCAAGCATCTGTCAAGTTTACATTGTTATGATTGGTGGATTTTATGCTTTTAAGATCCCAGGAGGATCAGAGGTCTTTGTTTTTTATTTAATAAATGATTTTTATGTGTTTTTTCATATCATATCACGAGTTTCTTTGATGCGCTGTTTTTCGATTGTTTAATCTCTGCATTTTATTCCGCCAAGTCCAAAGTGGTCTAGCAGCCGCACATTGAGACCAATCACAGGACATCTTCTGAAATAACGAGGATCTTACTATATGGAGAAGCGTTTTCCACAAAGGATTATTCATTTGTGCGCCAATCACTTGTTTTGTTGATGTTATAAAATGAAATGCCCTGCAATCTATTATGTGTTGGCAGAACTGAGAGGGCACTGAAAACAAGAATGGAGGAAGATGTGAGAAACATTGGAAAGGGATATGATGAGAATTATTTGTCTGTCCACTTTAGGGACAAACATCAATAAAAGAGAGAATACAATGTTGGGGTACCGAGACCCCTCAGCATCATTGGAGGGGTTCCAATTTCATCAGAGAAATCAGTAAGAGGGAATCACGCTGGATACACCAATTAGGTTCTCTTTCCCCAGGGGGGTCAAATAGGGAATTTGATTTGAAATGTTCCCTCAGTAATTACTAAACATCATTTATATATATATTTTTTTTATTTTGTTTTTTTCATTATTTAGATTTTTTTGTTATTTTTTTATTTTATTTTTATTTTGTTGATAAGTGGTTCCGATTGATACGGGTTCAGAGCAGGCCCAGACTGGGACAAAACATAGGCCCGGGCATTTTAGACTGAGCAGCCGGAGGGGGGGTGGGTGGCGCGGCCTCTGGACCCCTTTACATTACACGGCTCCCTGAACCTCCAGTTCTGGACCCCCTGCATGTTACACAGACCCCCTACAGTGCGGACCCCCTCCCTACAATACAGAACCCCCTCTCACTACAGAACCCCCCTACAATACAGAACCCCCCTACACTACAGAACCCCCCCTACACTACAGAACCCCCTACAATGCACAACCCCCTACACTACAGAACCTCCCTACACTACACAACCCCCCTACACTACAGAACCCCCTACACTACAGAACCCCCCTACACTACACAACCCCCTACACTACACAACCCCCTACACTACAGAACCCCCCCTACACTACAGAACCCCCTACAATGCACAACCCCCTACACTACAGAACCTCCCTACACTACACAACCCCCCTACACTACAGAACCCCCTACACTACAGAACCCCCCTACACTACACAACCCCCTACACTACACAACCCCCTACACTACAGAACCCCCCCTACACTACAGAACCCCCTACAATGCACAACCCCCTACACTACAGAACCTCCCTACACTACACAACCCCCCTACACTACAGAACCCCCTACACTACAGAACCCCCCTACACTACACAACCCCCTACACTACACAACCCCCTACACTACAGAACCCCCCCTACACTACAGAACCCCCTACAATGCACAACCCCCTACACTACAGAACCTCCCTACACTACACAACCCCCTACACTACAGAACCCCCTACACTACAGAACCCCCCCTACACTACAGAACCCCCTACAATGCACAACCCCCTACACTACAGAACCTCCCTACACTACACAACCCCCCTACACTACACAACCCCCCTACACTACACAACCCCCCTACACTACACAACCCCCTACACTACACAACCCCCTACACTACACAACCCCCTACAATGCACAACCCCCTACACTACAGAACCCCCTACAATGCACAACCCCTCTACACTACACAACCCCCCTACACTACACAACCCCCCTACACTACACAACCCCCCTACACTACACAACCCCCCTACACTACACAACCCCCCTACACTACACAACCCCCTACACTACAGAACCCCCTACAATGCACAACCCCCTACACTACAGAACCCCCCCTACACTACAGAACCCCCTACAATGCACAACCCCCTACACTACAGAACCTCCCTACACTACACAACCCCCCTACACTACAGAACCCCCTACACTACACAACCCCCCTACACTACACAACCCCCTACACTACACAACCCCCTACACTACACAACCCCCTACAATGCACAACCCCCTACAATGCACAACCCCCTACACTACAGAACCTCCCTACACTACAGAACCCCCTACAATGCACAACCCCCCTACACTACACAACCCCCCTACACTACACAACCCCCCTACACTACACAACCCCCCTACACTACACAACCCCCCTACACTACACAACCCCCTACAATACACAACCCCCCTACACTACACAACCCCCCTACAATGCACAGCCCCCTACAATGCACAACCCCCCTACAATGCACAACCCCCCTACACTACAGAACCCCCTACACTACAGAACCCCCCCTACACTACAGAACCCCCCCTACACTACAGAACCCCCCCCTACACTACAGCCCCCTACAATACAGAACCCCCTACAATACAGAACCCCCTACACTACACAACCACCCTACACTACACAACCACCCTACACTACACAACCCCCCTACACTATAGAACCCCCTACAATGCACAACCCCCCTACACTACAGCCCCTTACAATACAGAACCCCCTACAATGCACAACCCCCTACAATACACAACCCCCTACAATACACAACCCCCTACAATACACAACCCCCCTACATTACAGACCCCTACACTACAGAACCCCTACACTACAGAACCCCCCCTACATTTCAGACCTCCCCTTCAGACCCATAATGTACCTGAGATCAGCACAGGACTGCATGTTGAGTCCCCTCCCCCTGTGTAGACATAAAGGAGGAGGGGTAGGGGGAGGCGGCTTCACTCTGCTAGGCTGTGTGAGACAGCCGAACCGAGACCGATCAGAGCCACTTCCACAGTGCCAGAGAGAAGGGGAATCGTTTCGGATTCCACCCCCCCATGTGCCTACGTGTGTCACTCGAGTGCGGCTCCGAGGCTCACCCACCTCCCACTGCAAAGAGCAACTACAGCTCTCAAAGAGCCTGTCACTGGTGGCCCGCCCCCGCTTAGTACACCGCTGGCGGTACATCGGCGGCCGGTGTTAGTACACCGGTCCTGCATGTCAGAACCCGCAGCCAACTCTGCATGTCCCAGACATGAGGCCCCGCGGCCCGCGGCCCACCGGGAAAATGCCTGGTCTGCCCTATGGCCAGTCCGGGCCTGGTTCAGAGGATTATCGTTGTTGCCGGTTTTAAGTGTTGGTTGTTTATAAGCGACAATTATGAGGTTAAGCAAGTTTTTATGGTCCTTTTTTATGACATGTTTTTATTGCCCTTTTTATAACATGGCAATAGGTCATATGTATGGAGGTGGATGACCAAATTAATTTCATGAATGGACTGTTTAACATACATACATAGGGTTTGATTAGTGCACATTAAAGCGGGAGTCCGCCGGGAGTTCTGCCATTTTTTTTTAAAGCCAGCAGCTACAAATACTGCAGCTGCTGACTTTTAAAATAAGGACACTTACCCGCCCAGCGCGCCCACAATGTCAGCACCCGAAGTTGATCTCTCGATCGTCTCTCGGGTGCTGCCGCCGCCATCTTGGGTATGGGAATCAGGAAGTAGAGCCTTTCGGCTTCATTTCCCGGTTCCCTACTGCGCATGCGCGAGTCGCGCTGCGCGATAAGGATGATCCCCGCTGTCTCTGGGATCCGTGTGTTTCCCAGCAGACAGCGGGGGACCTTCAGAAAGGGGCGTAGATTCTGCGGAAAGGGGCGTACCTTCTGCAGATATCTATGCCGGAAGTGGGTGCAGATACCTGTACAGTACAGGTACCTGCACCCCCCTCCCCCCTGAAAGGTGCCAATTGTGGCACCGGAGGGTTCCAATGAGCGGAAGGTCCACTTTAGGGTGGAGCTCCGCTTTAATGTTATACACCTGGAGGAGAGCACATATGGATATTATAATTGAGTTATGTAGAATCATTGATAATAACAATGGGGATATTGATGTAATTACTCATTATGGGATTATATTGATAAAAGTAATGCTTTATATATGTTGATCGGGGGAGGAGATTGTGTGCTCCCTCCATATCACTGTCCAGGGTACAAGCCTTGTTTTATGGAGTTTGTTTTCTGGCTGATTTAGCCCTCAAGTTACTTATACCGAGCAGGAAGGAGAGTAGATCGTTCTGTTGGGGTCACCTCTAAGCCCTCGTACACACGGGTCGGACATTCCGACAACAAAATCCGTCGGATTTTGTCAGAAACTTGTGTTGCATACACACGGTCGGACAAAGTTGTCCGTAACATGATGACGTTATTTTGTTACGACGGGACTACGTTCAGGCTAGTAGCCAATAGCTTTGGTCTAGGAATTTGATCTGAGCATGCGTGGCACTTTGTCCGATCGGAATTCTCTATAAACGATCGGAAAAAGTCCGATCGGATCATGTTGTCAGAAAATTTTACAGCCCAGCTCTAAAACTTTGTTGGTCGGATATTCCGACGGAAACAGTCGGATGGAGCCCACACACAGTCGGATTATCCAAAAACACGGTCCAATCGGAAATTTTCCGTCGGAATGTGTACAAGGGCTTAGGGTAGTTTTGTGAGAAGGTTAAGCTTAAAAAGCTTATTTGAATGTCCTTGCACAGTGGTGTAGTGGTTAGCACTTTCACCTAGCAGCAATAAGGTCGCTGGTTCAAATCCTGACCATGACACCATCTGCCTGGAGTTTGCATGTTCTCCCTGTGCCTGCGTGGGTTTCCTCCGGGTACTCCGGTTTCCTCCCACACTCCAAAGACATGCTGGTAGGTTAACTAGACCTTGTCTAAAAAAGAAAAAAAAATGGCCTTAATAAGTGTAGGTGTATGTCAATGTTGTATGTGTTTGTAAGTGTGTCAGGACCTTACGGGGTAAAGGACCATGCAAAGCCACAGATGGTGGCAAGAAAAAGCGCCTGAGGTGATTCAGTTCACATAGGTAGCGCTATACAAGTCACTCACTCACTACACTAAAATGGCCACCAGACATGTCTATGTAATAAACGGCACTGATATAAAGCATTGATAGGGGGCACTGATGGATTCTGCCCACAACATTCTACTGAAACTGCCCTACTAAAACTCTCCAATGACCTACTAACTGCTAAACCCACAGTCATTACTCCATTCTCATAGACCTCTCTGCTGCCTTTGGCACAGTTGACCACCTGATCCTCCATAGCAAATTCCGCTTCCTTGGCCTCCATGATTCTGCTTTATCCTGGTTCTCCTCCTACCTATCTCAGTGTCACAACTCCATCTCCTCCACTCCCCTTCCTCTCTCTGTTGGGGTACCCCAAGGTTCTGTCCTTGGGCCCCTCCTATTCTCTCTCTATATCTCTTCCCTGGGCCATTTGATAACCTCCCATGGCTTCCAATACCACCTCTATGCCAACGACACCCAGATCTCTCTCTCCACTCCTCCACTCATCTCCTCACAGATCTCCACCTTACTGAATGACATCTCAGTATGGAGGTCACAACACTTCCTCCAACTCAATCTTTCTACAACTGAGCTTCTTATATTTCCTCCTTCACTATCCCCTCCCCCCTGTGACTTCAACATTAATATCACCAACACAACCATTGGTCCCTCCACACATGCCGGGGTCCTGGGTGTAATCCTTGACTCTGACCTCTCCTTCTCCCCACATCCAATCACTGGCCAAATTCTGCCACCTTCACCTCTGCAACATCTCCAGAATTCAACCTTCCCGACTAATGACATCATAAAGCAACTCGTTCACTCCGCGATTATTTCCCGCCTTGACTACGGCAACTCTCTCCTTATTGGCTGACCCTTACACAGGCTCCTCCCCCTTCAGTCTATTATGAATGCTGCTGCTAGACTAATACACCTCACTAATCAATCCGTGACTGCTGCCCCTCTCTGCCAATCCCTTCACTGGCTTCCCCTCCCCCACCGTGTAAAATTCAAAATGCTAACCATAACATACAAAGCAATGCACAACCTCGCCCCCATCTACATAGAAGGCACTGATAGGTGTCACTGATAGGAGGCACTGATAGGTGTCACTGATAGGAGGCACTGATAGGAGGCACTGATGAGCACTGAAGGGGGGCACTGATGGGAGGCACTGATGGGATTTACTGATGAGCACTGAAGAGAGGCACTGAGAAAGCACTAGGGGGCACTGATAGGGGACATTGATAAGGGAGCACTGACAGAGGAAACCGATGGTGGGCAATGATAGGATTTACAGATGAGCACTGAAGGGAGGCACTGATAGGGGACAATGATAGAGGGCAGTGATTTACTGATGAGCACTGATAGGGTCACTGATAGGAGGCACTGATAGGGGACAATGATAGAGGGCAGTGATTTACTGATGAGCACTGATAAAAGGACACTGATAGGAGGCATTGATGGGCATTGATGAGCACTGATAGGCAAAACTCATAGACTGTACTGATGGGCACTGGGGAACACTGATAGGCAGAACTCAGGCAGTATTGATGGGCACTGATGGGCAGCATTGGAGAGTACTGATAGGTGGCACGGATGGAGGCTGTTAGGCAGCATTAATGAGCACTGATAGGTGGTGCTGATACTCAGATTTGATGGGCACTAATAGGCAGCATTGATGGGCACTGATAGATGGCACTGATGATTTGGGCACTGGTCAATGGCAGTCCTTTCCTAACAGACACAGCGTGGGAGGAAAGGGCTGCGGATAACCGGACAGTCTGTTTACATGGGATCAGCTGACATCACATGGTAAAGGGTCGCTGTGATTGTGCTGGATGCACATCCCGGGGGTCATGCGGGAAGCACGGTTCTGGGGAGATGTCCAGGGACACCCTAATAAAATTGGGGGCCCGGAGCTCGGATGGAAGGGGGGCCCATCATGGTTTCTTGCACCGGGGCCCTGAAGGTTCTAGTTACGCCCCCCGGTGTATATTCACTCTATATGATGACTGGAGACACTTATATATTATTATCTCATCCTTGGATTTCATTTTATAGGCTCATCACTTCTCTTATCAATGTAGATTTTGCTGCAGGTTCAGCAGATCATTCCGGGAAATCGCAGCACATGATTTATCCAATTATCTCGGAATGTCCCACGTTGGTGCGGGGCGTGATCAGTGCGAGCGCCTCTCATCATACTGTACTAACATCGGGGACTTTCATCTCAATTTTATTTCATAGAAACCAAATCAACTTCACTTTCCCATTATAGAAAACAGCCGAGTCCTTTTCACCGAGATCGATCGTTATCTGACCCCTCCCCCGCCACACACCAATCATATTTCCCCAATGGATGTTTCCTCGTATTTCTGTACACAGAACCCGTCCCTACAAGAAATATTCATCAACAAAGAGATTTCTACCGGAGAAACCAGAAATACAACATTTTACAGATTTTACAGTCACACGCTATTATTATTATACATTTATATAGCTCTGACATATACCGCAGTGCTGTACAGAGAACACTGAGCCAATCACATCAGTCTCTGTACAGAGGAGCTTACACTCTAATGTCCCCTCCCCCACAGTCACATCAATCTCTGTACAGAGGAGCTTACACTCTAATGTCCCCTCCCCCACAGTCACATCAGTCTCTGTACAGAAGAGCTTACACTCTAATGTCCCCTCCCCCCACAGTCACATCAGTCTCTGTACAGAAGAGCTTACACTCTAATGTCCCTTCCCCCACAGTCAAATCAGTCTCTGTACAGAGGAGCTTACACTCTAATGTCCCTTCCCCCCACAGTCACATCAGTCTCTGTACAGAGGAGCTTACACTCTAATGTCCCCTCCCCCCACAGTCACATCAGTCTCTGTACAGAGGAGCTTACACTCTAATGTCCCTTCCCCCCACAGTCACATCAGTCTCTGTACAGAGGAGCTTACACTCCAATGTCCCCTCCCCCACAGTCACATCAGTCTCTGTACAGAGGAGCTTACAATCTAATGTCCCCTCCCCCACAGTCACATCAGTCTCTGTACAGAGGAGCTTACACTCTAATGTCCCCTCCCCCCACAGTCACATCAGTCTATCTACAAGAGGAGATTACACTCTAATGTGACTGTGCGGGGAAGAGACATCAGCCTCTGTACAGAGGAGCTTACACTCTAATGTCCCCTCCCGCACAGTCACATCAGACTCTGTACAGAGGAGCTTACACTCTAATGTCCCCTCCCCCACAGTCACATCAGTCTCTGTACAGAGGAGCTTACACTCTAATGTCCCCTCCCCCCACAGTCACATCAGTCTCTGTACAGAGGAGCTTACACTCTAATGTCCCCTCCCCCCACAGTCACATCAGTCTCTGTAGCAGAGAGGTTGTGTGTGCTGCAGTTCTCCTCTCCAGCCACCAGGGGGCAGGTGAGTTCCCTGGCCCCAGTGAGGATGGGAGATTCTGGGGATGACTCGGGCGATGGTCCCCCTGGGGGATAAAACTTCCAATCCCAAACCACATCTTCCCCTGAAGACCTCGGCTCTGGCCCCAGAAAAGTGGCGTCTCCCCTACTTTCAGACAGCGGGTCGCTGATTATTTATAGAGGATTAAGAAGGAGAGGAGAAGCTGGTGAGCCTGAAATCAGAGTAGAGGGAGAAGAGAGCCGTACATGATAAAGCATGGAGCAAGAAGAGACAGAGCCTTACACCAGGGGGCCAAGTTTTGGAGGACGCCATGAAGTGCCGGCAGAATCCGGTGAAAACATTGAAGGAGAAAAGTGGAGCTTTCCGGGAGAAGTTCCAGAATGAGGAAAGGTTCCGGAGAATGAGGGATGACACCAGTGTGGAAAGGCATCGGTGGGGGCAGTACGGGGGTGAGGAGCGAGGAGGGGGTCCTGGATGATGCCCCTGTTATCCCATCCCCCTCAGGATCTGTCTCAGTGGAGGAAATGGCGGCCTCACCCCTCCCCCCTCCCCAGCAAGCTGGAGGAACAACACAGGAGGCACATCAAGATGGCGGAGGTCTGCTGAACATTATTCATGAAATGGAGTCTCCCTTGAGTGGAAGAACCTTTCAGTTCTCAGCGGATGAGGATGACGGCGAGGACTCTGCACCTGGACCTGGAAGAATAAAACTTACTGACAAGTCATGTTTGGTAAAAAGTGTCAGTATGGAGTCCAGCATGGAGAGCAGCATGGCAGAAAATGGAAAAGGACGGCGGCACTCCAAAATAATGTCTTTATTGGATAAAGCTTAATCCATACATCAATCAGAGACACAGGTCCAGATGAGAACTGATGCGTTTCGCACCATTAAAGGCACTTAATCAGAGCTGTAGGACTACCAATCACAATCTGTCTTTTATACACAAAATAATATATGATGGTCACCTGACCGATTGTATCCAATCCAGATAGAGATCAGCTGTGGTCCTGCAGAAACCTTTCACACATGTGGGGGAGGAGCGATCAAGGAGGCGATCAACCGATAGATTAGATCATTTCATCCCATAAAAGATAAAGGAGATAAATAATAAAGATATATTGGATGACCTTATAAATTCCGGGTTAGATTAATGGGCTGCAGCAGGTCGTCTCCTTGGCACTCCGTACATATAATAGATTTCTATATCACATACATAACATACCATATTCATGTGTCTGACAAATACCCAATAAAACCCATAAGTGAGGTATAAACATCAATACATGTGCAAAACAAAACACGTCATATCAAATGTGTTAGAAGATTCTAGGAATGTGCGCATACATGTCGTTCCGTGTATGTGGCTGGATATCCATATGTGATGCTCAAGATGAAAGCAGAACAAATCGAGATGCTTCACCCATGAAATAAGGTGATAATAGACACGCACACGCATGTATACACACATGTACATGGTGATAATAGACACGCACACGGATGTATACACACATGTACATGGTGATAATAGACACACACACACGGATGTATACACACATGTACATGGCGATAATAGACACGCACACGGATGTATACACACATATACATGGTGATAATAGACACGCACACGGATGTATACACACATGTACACGGTGATAATAGACACGCACACGGATGTATACACACATGTACACGGTGATAATAGACACGCACACGGATGTATACACACATGTACATGGCGATAATAGACACTACACACCCAATCACAACCTCCGATCAACTAACCAAAACCTCCTCCTCATCCCCAAGTCCCGTTACCAATCAGAGGGAGAAGGAAGATTCGCAGTCCAAGGACCACGGCTATGGAACGCTCTACACACCAACATCCGCATGGAGGAAAGCCATCGGCCTTCAGGAAAAACTCAACACCCGACTCTTCTAAGAAGAACAACAACACGGGATGATCAAGTGCCTGGAGGAGATTCACTTCACATTTCCAGCTCTATACAAGTCATTCATTCAGATATCACACACCATACAAAACACACAAATATCACACAAAATACAAAACTCACACATATCACACACAATACAAAACCCACAAATATCACACACCATACAAAACTCACAAATATCACACACACACACAATACAAAACTCACAAATATCACACACACACAATACAAAACTCACAAATATCACACACCATACAAAACACACAAATATTACACACAATACAAAACTCACAAATATCACACACAATACAAAACTCACAAATATCACACACACACACAATACAAAACTCACAAATATCACACACACACAATACAAAACTCACAAATATCACACACCATACAAAACACACAAATATTACACACAATACAAAACTCACAAATATCACACACCATACAAAACTCACAAATATCACACACAATACAAAACTCACACAATGACAAAAGTGCCATAAAATGTAGAATAATAAAGGGCTCCATCTATAGGGGGGTCACCTCACCCCTTTATACCTCACCACATATGAATGACATGGGATTGTACACCCCAATAACACCCATCATACCATAAGAACACACCTAAAATATAAAATAAACACACAACAAGGATTGTGGAAAGTTTCGGCCCCTTTATTGGGTATAAAACAATTTTAATGATGAAATGACCTTTGACCTGTTGACCATTAACAGACCGACATGCTCCGTCACTAAGACTCGAGCAGCAATATCTTATATCCACCAAATACCAGTTTACCAACCCCCGTCCACCCACAAAGTGGGCGACATCACCCAAAAGCCAGGATACCAACCCAGCCCCACCCCCACCACCGCCGCCTAAACAATCGCTCTTTACAATCCAGCATTGGAAATGTCCTCCTTACCAATGACTGAGAAAATCCACCAAAAACACGCCTCTCATATGTGACATGATAAAGAGGGACTCCCTTCTACACAGGAAGTAGCACAGAACATGTCCCTGGTTACAGGGACCTCAGGGATGGAATGTGCGGAAATGATCGGCTGATCCCCACATGTGCTTCTCTCTCACCTCTACTTTTACTTTATAATGATTTTTCAGAAGAACAAGTGCAGTAATATGGAGGGTGGATAGGAAGTGTAGTGCGGCAGAAGACTTTGGGCAGTAAAATGGTAGATTTTGTATAGAGAGGTGTCGGTATTCTGACGGAAGCACTCAAGCCCAGTGTGGGGGACGTTCCCTCACAAGATCTACATAGACTAAAAAGAGGGACAACTGAAGCTGCATGAGGGACAGAGGGATTTGGTCCCAAAGGAGGGAGAGTTGGGCGCTATGCCAAACACAGCCAGACCTCCCATGTGACCCTCCACATCACAATATGGAAAAATGAAGTCACTGATAATAGTATACAGGAAATCAGCAGATCAATCTTTACATTTTTATGGTGACTGTACCATGAAGTGACGCCCCGGCCTAGAAAACCATTTATTTGTAGACAGAACAGTCCCCATTTTATTTACAGGGTCTAATATTTTACATCCACTTAAATCGTTCTCTTCCAGGAGAACAACGAGGATATCCAACACAGATCACCCTTATATAGGGAATATGATCAGCCAACTACTCCAAATATATACCCCACTTACCCTGCAAGAGAGCTGGGGGGAAATAAACTCCTTCGCACTAGACAACATATGGATGTCAACTCTTCATTTTTATTTATTATTATTATAAAAGGCGGGACTTGTGTAATAAATGCAAAGAGCAGGATGGAGATAAAGAGCAGTGCGCCCGTCTACCTCCTGATCCACTCCCTATGTAGCTGCACATCCGGCACCATCAACATCTTTTACAGACAGATTTATAATATGATTGTGATAAAGGAGAGCCGGTCACATGACACAGAAAAAGGAAAGAATTGTGAAGAGGTGAAATTGCTGAATCAGCTCTATTGGGAAATGGGAATGGCCTAAGACATGAAATGATAACGGCCTATCCTGGTCTTGTTAGGCCCCATGAATACAAATCCCACCGACCACATCGAGAGAACATTTCACCTGGAAATAAATTTGTGCCGAAACCAGAAGATTCTCTTTTATCTGCTAACAAAACGGAGATTCCAATAAGGGAATGTAAGAGCGGAGATGAGAAGCACCCGGCCCACTATTCCAATTCTTCTCATAGGCATAATGCCCGATACCAACACCAACCAGCCCAAAGGACACATCAATGACATAAACACTATACTCCTTTCTGATTGGTGCTTCTGGAAATACTCCGCCTCTTTTTTGTAGGAGTCTAAAACTCCATCCTGGCAAACTCTATACCAACCCCAGGAAATAAATGTGCAGCAAAGCAGAGCTGAGATTCAGCAGCCAAAGGGACGTGATATCCCCCAATGATCACCGGACTCTCCGCCTTTCACAACTCATTTCCTACCAGGGAACAGCGATTTGCACAGCAGATTTCTGCAACACTGGAGCAGAAATGCATTGTGATTTACTAAAAGAAAAGCCGAGCCCTGCACTGGCCTGAGAGGGGGAGGGGCATTGGAGAAGGGAAAAGTGGGCGGAAGCATTGGGGCCGCTTTCCTGGGAATGTGGCCACTTACCCCTCATTCTGGTAGTCTAGGGGTTAAGCAGGTTCAGGTTGGGGGTGGGTGATTAGGCGGGTGTGGGGTGGCCAATGTGTGATCTAGGGTCAGTTTCCCCATCTAGATAGTCTATATAAGGGGCTGCAGAGAGTCTTGTGCTTCCTCTGCAGCGGACCTGGTGAAGAAAAGAAGCTCCTCCCTCCCTTCCCGTCGTGGCATTTTTATGTGGTAGGGTCACCCCGGAATCCGGGGGGAGGGGCATATTCATTGTTGGTTTAGTAAAGTTCCCGAGTTCCAATAACTGGACGAGGTTAAGTGATTTTTGGTGTATTTTATGAAAAGTGTTTGATTTATATGGTCATGTAAAGATGATAAACCAATAAAGTGGCGCGGCCATTTTCTGCACACTTATATGGTGTTTTCTCTTGGGTGGTGTGATTGTATGTGGGTATGTAGGTGGGGGAGGGGGAGGCCTACAGTCCCATATAGATCTCTGTGACAGAGCCTCCGAGGAGATTATGGAGCTTCACCAAAAGCCTTCCAATGCTTCACTATTCAATCTTCATGCCGCTTATCAAGAAAATACATTGGAGATGAAGCAAGAAAAGAAAAGAATGAGCCGAGACTTACAAGATCCTCCCCAAAAGCCGAGAATAAACCAGAAGAGGTCATGTCAGGTGTGACTAAAAGGGCGTCTGACCCAATCATCCAATCACAGGAAGAGCTCGATATTCTGTAGATTTAGGTGTATCAGAGAGAAGAGGCGATCAATAATTAGATCAATAATAAAGATCAGGAACCCTTAGGAACTGACAAATGATAAAACTCATCGGATTCTTCAGGAGTCACAGCGGAGGTGATACCGAAATCATCACACGGAGGCGACATCCACACTTTATACATTTATTTATATAATGTTATATTCTATCATGTCTACATGTCATGTTCTGTGACACCCTGTGTACTGTATGTTTATTGTATGTGAATTGCTCTTTAACTTTTCCTAATAAAACAAAGTATATAAAAATACAATATCGGCAACTCATTCACAGATTTAAAACTTATAAGTCCTAAAAAGCCCAATTCCTGTGAAAAAAAGTAAATAAACCCTCAGAAAAGGCATTGATGATAAGCTGAGTGATCATACAATGTCCCCCAACACCTCGACATGCTGTACACTGCACAGGAGCACCGACCATCCGAGCACAGAACTTATATATATCTATCAAACAATCATGTGACGTAGTATTTAGTACATATATATCCACCAATTGATATGGAGATCCAGTGATTCTTCTAGTTTGTATTTGGGAAACATTTTCCAGGATGTCGGATCAATACATATATCTGCCACTAATCCTCATATCAACCACATTTCCGGATGTGCAAAACAACCTATAAAAGTGCAAAATTGTTTGATGTGCCAAATATTCCACTTGTGGCGCCGTGTCCTCATCCTCTTCATGCCACACCAGTAAGCAATGGCCACTTACCTTGTGGTAAAGAGGTAACCGCATAGAAGTATACCGGCTATTCCCCTTCTCCTTGGTAATGAATAAACCTGGACCCTCAGGGTGGTCTTTATATCCCGTCTTTGTTTCTAAGCAGCAGCAGGAACAGCTCCTTTCTACCTTTCCTCTTATTACCTCTCCCCTCTCAATCCCCCCTCCCGCTCCCTGGATTCACATATTATTTCATCACACGGTAGTGCTAGAAAAACTTTGAAATGACCTGTCGGAGAGGCGTCGGTCACGCTGTCGGAGAGGCGTCGGTCACGCTGTCGGAGAGGCGTCGGTCACGCTGTCGGAGAGGCGTCGGTCACGCTGTCGGAGAGGCGTCGGTCACGCTGTCGGAGAGGCGTCGGTCACGCTGTCGGAGGGGCGTCGGTCACGCTGTCGGAGAGGCGTCGGTCACGCTGTCGGAGAGGTGTTGATGTTGTTGAGGTGCCGATCACGCTGTCGGAGAGGTGCCGGTCGCGCTGTCGGAGAGGTGTCGGTCGCGCTGTCGGAGAGGTGTCGGTCGCGCTGTCGGAGAGGTGTCGGTCGCGCTGTCGGAGAGGTGTCGGTCGCGCTGTCGGAGAGGTGTCGGTCGCGCTGTCGGAGAGGTGTCGGTCGCGCTGTCGGAGAGGTGTCGGTCGCGCTGTCGGAGAGGTGTCGGTCGCGCTGTCGGAGAGGTGTCGGTCGCGCTGTCGGAGAGGTGTCGGTCGCGCTGTCGGAGAGGTGTCGGTCGCGCTGTCGGAGAGGTGTCGGTCGCGCTGTCGGAGAGGTGTCGGTCGCGCTGTCGGAGAGGTGTCGATCACTCTGTCGGAGAGGTGTCGATCACTCTGTCGGAGAGGTGTCGATCACTCTGTCGGAGAGGTGTCGATCACTCTGTCGGAGAGGTGTCGATCACTCTGTCGGAGAGGGGTCGGTCACGCTGTCGGAGAGGCGTCGGTCACGCTGTCGGAGAGGCGTCGGTCACGCTGTCGGAGAGGCGTCGGTCAAGCTGTCGGAGAGGCGTCGGTCACTCTGTCGGAGAGGTGTCGGTCACTCTGTCGGAGAGGTGTCGGTCACTCTGTCGGAGAGGTGTCGGTCACTCTATCGGAGAGGTGTCGGTCATGCTGTCGGAGAGGTGTCGATCACGCTGTCGGAGAGGTGTCGGTCACGCTGTCGGAGAGGCGTCGGTCAAGCTGTCGGAGAGGCGTCGGTCACTCTGTCGGAGAGGTGTCGGTCACTCTGTCGGAGAGGTGTCGGTCACTCTGTCGGAGAGGTGTCGGTCACTCTATCGGAGAGGTGTCGGTCATGCTGTCGGAGAGGTGTCGATCACGCTGTCGGAGAGGTGTCGGTCACGCTGTCAGAGAGGTGTCGATCACACTGTCAGAAGCTTCAGACCCGCTGCCTACCTGGCTGTCGCTGGCAGGAGGAGTGGCGCTGTGTCTTGAGTAGGACCTCCTCATCCTGCGTATTCTCTCTCGGTATCTTCTGTCGGCCTGTATGCTGACACTTCCAGTCGGCGGTCCTCCTCTTCTGGTCCCTGTAAAGTCCCAGTGGTGATGTGACGGTCCTATGGTCTTCCTCAGGTCCAGGTCTGCCTACAGGTGGATGAAAAGTTCCATGGCTGGCCTCAGGTAACCTATTACCATCAGTATACAGGGCAGCCCTGGCCCCTCAGGAATGAGAGGCACAATACAGGCCCGGGGCCACACATGGAAGGGAATATACAGCTGTCACCAGTGAAAACTTGGGGGGGGGTAAAAATAAAATAAGAAATAATAGAAGGAAGACCGAGGAGAGTCCAGAGGTGAGTCCAGCTGACAGACCTGAGGTAAATGCTGACTCCGCCCACTGATAGGAGGGGATAGAAATAAAAGCTTACACTCATTGGCTGGATGTTTCCCACCAAAGGATTTGTCACCAATCCGGTGCTCAGCAGCTGAGGTAAATCTTCCTAGCAACAGCAGGCAGCTTGTCACCTGACACACAAACCAGAAAGAAGCGGCAAAACCGCCAAAGCCAATCATGTCCTTCCCAATGATCATCGCCCTCTATGAAGAGCGACATTTATTTATAATACAAATGGGTGTCGGGGTGACATCCCCATGGGGCCACTTCTCTATTTTATTCTTTGGTGGCCCCGACATTCCTTGTGGCCTCAATGACCCCGAGGGGGATAAACAATGAGCGCCCCCTACAATGCTTTCTGTGAGGACAAGATAGGAATATAGAATTGTTCCATTTACTAATGAGACTATCGATCGTCTCTCCCGCTATCCCCCTGCTGTATATATATATATATACTCCTCTTCCTCCTCCTCCTCCTCCATGGGATAAAGCCTCGATGAATCCCTTCATCTATCTATGATATAAGAAATCCATGGGATGGGATTGGAGAGTGTATGAGGGGTTTATAAATGAGAGATGATCGGCGGGTATGAAATACATGCGCTCCCCTGTGGGGCCGTGAAATGAAGAGACGAATCTCATTTATCATGGAAAATCCGCCCCTATTTTATGGAAGCGACATTGATGTGTGTATGATGGCTGAAAGCAATCTGATCTGCTGATCTGTGGAATCGGATGTGCCGATCGAGATCCTTCTACATGATGGTAACCGACACTAACGGGTATATGTGACCTGAAAGCTCTTCACCCATCTGACTATGAATGGAATATCCGAGTGGTGAACTATAACAGCCAGCAGTACTAATATGGAGAGATCCTCGGTTCCTGGATCGGATCCATCGCATTCCGGAGACAATATGCAGGATTTACTAATGAAAGTGAGTAACGATCCCTGCATGAGCGGGGCCCACATTAGTGTGAGATGTGATTGGTGTGTGTGTGGAAGAGACGACTAAGGCCGCGTACACACGCGGGGACTGTTCGCCCATCCGTCAAACAGTTTCGGCGGACAGTCTGCTCAAAATTAGCTTGAGCGGACTTGCCCACACACGGCACTTTTTGAGCGGACAGTTTCAGCGGACTGTTTGCCAAACAGTTCGCTCAACTTTAGAAATGAACGGACTCGCCCACATAAGGCGGAGGCAAGTCCGCCCATTTCGAGCGCGTGTACAGGTAGGCGGGGCCCGCGAAGGAGACGTCGCGGGCACCGCCGCCTGGAATGGACTTAAAGGGACACCCAATGCCGAAAAAAATCGGCGTGGGGGTTCCCCCAAAGTCCACAACAGACCCTTGTCCGAGCACGCTACCCGGCCGGGAAAGGGGGGCGAGCGAGCGCGCCCCCCCGAGCTGTACCAGGCCGCGTGCCCTCAACATGGGGGGGTGCCTTGGGGAAGGGGGGGGCGCGCGGCCCCCCACCCCAAAGCACCTTGTCCCCATGTTGATGAGGACAAGGGCCTCTGGAGGAGGAGGAGGAGGACAAGGGCCTCTGGAGGAGGAGGAGGAGGAGGAGGAGGAGGAGGAGGACGAGGACAAGGGCCTCTGGAGGAGGAGGACGAGGACAAGGGCCTCTGGAGGAGGAGGAGGAGGAGGAGGAGGAGGAGGAGGACGAGGACAAGGGCCTCTGGAGGAGGAGGAGGAGGAGGAGGAGGAGGAGGACGACGAGGACAAGGGCCTCTGGAGGAGGAGGAGGAGGACGACAAGGGCCTCTGGAGGAGGACGAGGAGGACGACGACGACCAGAGCCGCGCTGTGCGGTCACTTATATAGTGACAATGGGGCGGTGTCACATGGGGACTATGACATCGTAAGGGGGCAGGGTCACCATGTGAAGAAGAAGAAGAAGAAGAAGAAGAAGAAGAAGAAGAAGAAGAAGAAGAAGAAGAAGAAAGCCGGACTCCTCCGCTAGCAAAAGAGCTACAAGAAGATAGCGGAGGAGTCCGGAGAAGACCCCCGAAGACGGAAGACCCCCGGAGCTGTGTGTTGTGTTTTTTTTTTTTTGGGTACTTTTATTTTACAGGTGAATGGGTAGGGGTATATTGTACCCCATACTCATTCACATAGGGTGGGGGGCCGGTATCCGGGGGCCCCCTTCTTAAAGGGGGCTCCCGGATTCCGATAAGCCCCCCACCCGCAGACCCCGACAACCAACGGCCAGGGTTGTCGGGAAGAGGCCCTTGTCCTCATCAACATGGGGACAAGGTGCTTTGGGGTGGGGGGCCACGCGGCCCCCCCTTCCCCAAGGCACCCCCCATGTTGAGGGCACGCGGCCTGGTACGGCTCGGGGGGGGGCCCCCCTTTCCTGGCCGGCCGGGTAGCGTGCTCGGACAAGGGTCTGTTGTGGACTTTGGGGGAACCCCCACGCCAATTTTTTTCGGCGTTGGGTATCCCTTTAAGTCCATTCCAGGCGACGGTGCCCGCGACGTCTCCTTCGCGGGCCCCGCCTACCTGTACACGCGCTCGAAATGGGCGGACTTTTCTCCGTGCGGGAAAAGTACGCCCATTTCAAAAGTTGGGCGAACAAGCCCACACACGCGGGAACTGTTCGCTCAAACAAAGTTTCAGCGGACAGTTTTTCGGAATTTCCGAAAAACCTTGTTCGTCAGACTGTCCGCTGAAACTGTCCGCTGAAACTGTCCGCTGAAGCCCCACACACGAGCGGACTGTCCGCTGAAACACTGTTCAGCGGACAAGGTTGGGCGAACAGTCCCCGCGTGTGTACGCGGCCTAATACACACGATATTAGATAAGATTGGTTCCTGCCGGCACCGAGGTCCACATTAGTGGTGAGATGTGATTGGCTTGTGTGTGGAGGAGACGACTAATACACACGATATTACAGATAAGATTGGTTCCTGCCGGCACCGAGGTCCACATTAGTGTGAGATGTGATTGGTGTGTGTGTGGAGGAGACGACTAATACGCACGATATTACAGATAAGATTGGTTCCTGCCGGCACCGAGGTCCACATTAGTGTGAGATGTGATTGGTGTGTGTGTGGAAGAGACGACTAATACGCACGATATTACAGATAAGATTGGATCCTGCCGGCACCGAGGTCCACATTAGTGGTGAGATGTGATTGGCGTGTGTGTGGAAGAGACGACTAATACGCACGATATTACAGATAAGATTGGATCCTGCCGGCACCGAGGTCCACATTAGTGTGAGATGTGATTGGCGTGTGTGTGGACACAGAGATTGTATGTCCTGCATCCCATGGATGTGATGTAGGAGGGGAAGGTATATAATAGTGATGAGAATATATTAGTGAACCCCTGCATGTCTTGATAAAAGGGAGAGGGATGTGGATGAGAAGTCTCCTTCCATATATGGGGGATATACATGGAGGGTGGGGATTGCGGCACTCTCTATCTAGTTGTATAAAATGTATGCTGAGAGATAAATCTGGTGATTGTGATTGCAGGGGGAAGAAGCGCTGGCTGCATTACAGGGGATCTCATGTCTGCAGAGACAATTCTATGCGGATTTATCGGGGAAAACCGACATGGATTTGGTCATTTAGGAATGAAATCAAATTGCTGCTGAATTGGAAGATGACGTCCTCCAAGCTGGAAGGGGGGAGATTTGCTTTTTGTATTGGTCTTTCTATAGTGGAATGTGGGGTAGCACACTATAGGGGGGTATTAATGTTCAGGCACATATAGATCACACTTACTTTAGGGTGACGGGGGGGAGGGGCGCCTGCTTTTCATGTTATCAGCCAAGGGGGGGTTGGGGCCCCTTATTTATACAGATGATGACTGACTGACCCCTGAGCTCCGACCAAGTTCTGCTTTGTGGGGAACATGTAAGTGTTTCATGCTGGGTGACCCCCCATTATCCACGGACCCCTCCCCCGACAACACCCCTGTCAGGGCCGGGGCTACCACTAGGTGGAGTAGGCAGCTGCCTAGGGCACATTACCCCCCGGGGCGCAGCCACGGCCTCTGTATACCTCCAATCCACCAATGTCTTCACAGAGTAAAAGTGTGTGTGTGTGTGTGTGTGTCTGTGTGGAGGAGGTGAGGTGACCAGATTTTTAAAATGAAATCCGGTTTTTATTGGTAAATGGTAAACTATTTTATAAGCATATTTTCCTCACATGATATATGTAGTGGGTGTGTTTATGGGATGATTGTATGATATGAATGTTATTTCCCACATTTCATCCATAAATAAAGATAAAAAAAAAGATACAGCTTAGAATTTTTTGAGATAAGACTACAAAATACTATGAAGATAAGACAGAGAGAAAGCAGAGTTCAGGAGTGCACTACATATAGAATGCGGGCTCAGCTGTGCCCAGCATTACATGCCTCACTTGCTGGTTACTGCCTGGTTCACCAGTGCCCATCCATGCTGACCACTAAACTGACCTAACAGACCCCGACACTACTGATCCCTCTCCTGACGCGTACACGGAACCCACTCTCCTGACGCGCACACGGAACCCACTCTCCTGACGCGCACACGGAACCCACTCTCCTGACGCGCACACGGAACCCACTCTCCTGACGCGCACACGGAACCCACTCTCCTGACGTGCACACGGAACCCACTCTCCCGACGGGAACGCACCGGGTACAGAGGGACACACCGGGTACAGAGGGACACACCGGGTACAGAGGGACACACCGGGTACAGAGGGACACACAGGGAGGATCACATAAATCAAAGAAAAGTACCCAGAGCACCAGCTGCAAGAAGAGAAATGAATAATGGCCCACCTACATATACTTCAATAGATAGTGACTGTACCTACCTACATTAATAACGTGACCATTGGGGGATGGGCTGGTAATATAAAAATGCTCAGAAATGGTCTCCATCCAGTCACTCCTCACTATGTTAGGTATGAGCAGGCTGGGGATTGGATAGAAGGTGGTGGCCGCAGAGCGGGGAGGTAAGTGGCAGCAAGTGAAGAGTCACCAGAACTTCTCTGCAGAGCACAGAATATGCAGCCCAGGAATGGAAACAGATCAGATTTATGGGAAATCACCAGTCTTCATTGTGGGACACAACACTATATATATATATATATATATATATATATATATATACACATACATACATACACATACACACACACACACACACACATACAAATCTATACACACACAGCACAATAAACTGACCTGCTGAACTCCTGTGTGGCCCCTGGCCCCTGGCATTCTCTGCTACACATGGGGGAGGGGTGGATTTCTGTAGTGAATGCAGCCAGCAGGATCCAGGAGGAGAGAGCAGAGAGTGGAATCACAGGGCACCTCTAAAGGGCTCTGCAATCACTTGTGCTGCCAAAGGGACTGGACTGGAGCCTCCAGTCTGGGGGTGTGAAGGAAGCACAGCCTGATGTGATCTAGACTGGCTGCCATGTGACCCCTCCCCCTCTCACATGTAAACCCCGCCTCCAGGTCAGTGTATGTATCAGGTAGGTAGGGCAGTGTGTGTAATGAAAAGGTAGGTGGGTCAGTGTGTGTTTGATGATCAGGCAGGTCTATGTATGTGTGTAATGGTCAGGTAGGTAGGTCAGTGTGTGTCGGGTAGGTAGGTCAGTGTGTGTGTAATGATCAGGTAGGTAGGTCAGTGTGTGTTTGTGTCAGGTAGGTAGGTCAGTGTGTGTCGGGTAGGTAGGTCAGTGTGTGTGTAATGATCAGGTAGGTAGGTCAGTGTGTGTCGGGTAGGTAGGTCAGTGTGTGTGTAATCATCAGGTAGGTGGGTCAGTGTGTGTTTGTGTCAGGTATTTAGGTCAGTGTGTGTGTGAGGTGGGTCCGTATATGTGTCAGGTAGGTAGGTCCATGTGTGTGTAATGGTCAGGTAGGTCAGTGTATGTGTCAGGTAGGTGGATCAGTGTGTGTAATGGTCAGGTGGGTGACATATTGCAAAGGGGGTGGAGTCATGGGCGGAGCCAATGGGGTGTGAATAATTCTTGCAGCAGCCCTGCCCCCTCTATGTCTCTGAGGACTGTGTGAGGAACATGTAAGATGGAAGGTCGGATCTGTAAAGTGAATGATTTGGAACTCCTCAGTGGAATGAAATGATTCAATGAATGGATTCTTCGGATCTTCGGGTCACTCGCTGAGTCTCCTGACAAGCAGAGAACTGAAGCTCTGATTCTACATATTAAATGATTGGAATCAGAAGAGTCACACAGGAGGTTGGCAGCTCCTCCTCCAGACATTGATGTAGTTGATTGGTGCAGAGCACAAGTCTATTGGTGTCAGATGAGCTCGGTGTCATGAATTTTGGTGACACACAAACAGCTGTGTCAGGCTGGGATCACACTTGTGTGATGCGGGAATCCTGCGATTCCACTGCGTGTTCCTGCATCGCACCCGACTCACACGACAGTTCACAACGACACATGAGAACTGCTGGGGAGTGTCATACAATGTTAGCGACACCCCCATTTCAGCTCGCATGTCGCACTGCGAAGTGTCAGTTTGGACACGAATCAGATCACATGAGTGCTATGCGATCCAATTCTGGTGCGGACCAAAAAAAGGGTCCTGTGCGAGTTTAGTGCGAATGCGATACGATTTCAGTCATACTATCTGTATGGAGGAAATCGCATTGCACGGACCGGCCCTGAGCCGAGGTTTCCACACATTTGATGGATAGGAATGTTACCTGTGAAGTTGGCCAATCAGAATGCAGGTCACATGCACACAAACCCCGCTTTTCATTTAGGCTCCGCCTCCACTTGTGACACTTGTCCTGCGACTTGGGACTGCAAAGTCACATGACAAGAAGTTCCCGATGATTTCCAATGAGGACCGTTCATATCTGTGCCACTTCAAGTCACAGCCACTTCAGAGTAGTCCCTGCACTACTTTGGTCCCATTTAATGTGACTTGAGGTCCATAAACCTCCAGAATACACAGGCCTGGCTTCAAGTAGCCAAAGAATCAATGCGACTTTCACACTAACGCCGCCTGAAAGTCGCACAATTCTGCCGCAATTTTGATGCGACTTTGCAGCAATGCCTGTGTATTCCGGAGGTCTATGGATCTCAAGTTGGATCCAAGTGGCACCAAAGTAGTGCAGGGACTACTTTGAAGTCGCACAGATACAAATAATACTCATTGGAAATCATAGAGTACAAAGTCGCAGGACAAGTCGCACAAGTGGAGGCGGAGCCTAAATGAAAAGCGGGTTTTTGTGCATGTGACCTGCATTCTGATGGGACAACTTCACAGGTAACATTGCTGTCCATCAGATTTGCCTGTAGTCTTTACAGCGCATGCGCAGGAATGATGATCAGATTTTACTATCATGGGTGAAGTACTCCTGGTAGTAAAATCCAATTGCTAAGGCTATTTTCACACTTGTGCGACTTGAAAGTCAAGTGCTTTTGCCATGATTTTTGCCCCGACTTGAAGCAATGTCTGTGTAATCTGGAGGTCTCTGCCACAAGTCGCATCAAAGTCGCACAAAAACGACGTTGAAGTGTCACAGATATGAACTGAACTGGTTGGAAATCACGGGGTGTGACTTGTCATGTGACTTGTCATGTGACTTTGCAGTCTCAAGTGGCAGGACAAGTGGCACGAGTGTGAAAGGGCCTCAGGCTGTCCGTACCACCTGATCACTGCTGCCCCCTGATGGTGGGATTGGTGTATTGTTCTACTGGTGGGACTCGCGGTTCTGTCAGTGTACTGCCTTCTAAAAACTGATATGATTCTTTATCTCGGTGTACTGAGAACTCCGGACTCTTGTTTTAAGTTTGTATCCAGTTCCTGAGTGTCGCTGGGCTTCGAGTCAGCTGATTGGTTGCAGGGAGGGGCGGAGCTCTCTCTAGGATCATATTACCAGGCCTGCTCTGCTATGTACTGAGGTCATAGTGAAATGTTGTAAACGAATCAGATCACTCAGAGGAATCGATTCAAAAGAACGATCCGTTCATGAATCGGACATCACTAGAGGAGAGCCCCGGAGGTGATGGATGAAGCAGAGGTAAGGAGGAGGGTGGCTCCTCCCTATCTACAGCGAGCTGTGTGTGGGGGATGGTGGAGGTGAGTAGTGCAGGAAATAAAAGTCAGGTAGGTCAGTGTGTGTGTCAGGTAGGTCAGTGTGTGTGTCAGGTAAGTAGGTCGGTGTGTGTAATGGTCAGGTAGGTCGGTATATGTGTCAGGTAGGCGGGTCAGTGTGTGTGTGTGTGTGTAAAATGGTCAGGTAGGTCAGTGTATGTGTCAGGTAGGTAGGTCAGTATATGTGTCAGGTAGGTAGGTCGGTGTGTAATGGTCAGATAGTAAAATGGTAAGTTGTATTCCTGCTCTATCACTGGCAGTTTAATAAATACCAAGTGCTGCTGCGACCCCCGAAACGTATCTCACCGAATCCACTAAATATAAAATATAAAGTATGTTGGGGTGGCGCTTCTCTTACATTAAATATAAAGAGTAACTCTCCAGGGGAGGTAAAACATTAACTAATTCCACAAATTAATAGTGAAGAAAAAAAAAAAAGGGAAATTTACATAAATATCTAATCTTATATAAAGTGTGAATTCATTCAGCGAAGTAAAAAAATAATATCAAAAGTGGTAATATAAATAAACACACTACAGAGGTGCTAAAATTCAACATCTGTGTAAACAACGTGAACAGACAGAGATCTCTATAGATTTAAGCTTCAAAAAAATCCTTTAACTTTAATTTGATATATTAATAAAGTGCAAAAGAGAAAAAATTGTACAGAATAAATAAACGCCCTGCAGAGACAGTGATACCGTACATCCGCAAAATGACTCCAAACTATGTGAGTTAAGTAAATAACCAAAGCGATAGATTCATCATAAAGTGCCAAGTGCTTCCTACACAACGTGCAAATAAGTGAACACCCGCCAGAGGTGATGCCGAGAAACACGAAGATAAGAAAATTGAAGAAGATTACAAAATAAAAGCGAGAATAGCGAAGAGACTTTCTGCAGATCCCTCACAGATAAGAAGATTTATCTATACAATGCAGTGATCAGCAATAACACATGTAATAATAAACGCACTGCAGAGGCAGCTATACCATGCCTCTACTTATGGAAATCCAAACTCTATAAATGAAATGTCCGTATTAGAAAAAGATAATAGTCCAAAACATATATATATAAAAATAAGAATACAAAGCCCCCTTCCCCCAGTCAGAGGCGGTCCTGCTGTACACAGGAAGTGTCCTTCCCTTACTCTGGATCTACACAACAGGAACCGCCTGTGACTGGAATTGTGTCAGGTAGGTGGAATGGTCAGGGAGGTCAGTGTGTGTGTGTGTGTGTGATGGTCAGTGTACATGTAACAGGTAGGTCAGTCTATGTGAAATGGTCAGGTGGACCACATATTGCAAATGGGGTGGAGTCATGTGCAGAGCCAATGAGGAACATGCAAGTGTGTCATGCTGGGTGACCCCCCCATTACCCACAGACCCCTCCCCCGCCAACACCCCTGTCTATGGCTCTGAGGACTTTGTGGGGAACATGTAAGTGTGTCATGCTGGGTGACCCCCCATTATCCACAGACCCCTCCCCCGCCAACACCCCTGTCTATGGCTGTGAGGACTTTGTGGGGAACATGTAAGTGTGTCATGCTGGGTGACCCCCCCATTATCCACAGACCCCCCTCCCCCAACACCCCTGTCTATGGCTGTGAGGACTTTGTGGGGAACATGTGTGTCATGCTGGGTGACCCCCCCATTATCCACAGACCCCCCCCCCACCAACACCCCTGTCTATGGCTGTGAGGACTTTGTGGGGAACATGTAAGTGTTTCATGCTGGGTGACCCCCCATTATCCACAGACCCCCCCCCCGCCAACACCCCTGTCTATGGCTCTGAGGACTTTGTGGGGAACATGTAAGTGTGTCATGCTGGGTGACCCCCCCATTATCCACAGACCCCCCCCCCACCAACACCCCTGTCTATGGCTGTGAGGAGTTTGTGAAGTGATGGGTGTTGGTGAAAAGGATGAAATGATGGATTTGTGGAAAAGCCTCTATTAGTGCGGACACTACAACTATGGAGATGATGGGATATCAGTCCTTGGAGCGCCATCTCTTGGATATACTGACACACTGCATGGGACATGGACCAACGTTTGATAGGACAAGCATCTAGCTGGATACAATCGCTATGTATATGACCGGCAAAACCAATCTCACCGCACTCTGAAGAGATCACCAAACAACCCGCCATCGGTAATCACCAAACCAGCTTTGTGTATGATGAATGGCGGCTTCAATAGTCTAGAGGAGCCACCTACCCGCTGTGCCACCTCGCCTGAGGGTTCCCCTCAATAGACTTGGCTTTGTCCATCTGATGACTCCGGATTGCCGCGTCCATCAAATCTATTGGGTGTCGGTCACTTCCCATTTATGCCGGACGGGAAAACCAGCGAGAAGCCCTTTATAAAGAAGAGCTGTGTATACATGGAGAGGAGATCATCTCCTTTCCTCACAAGAAATGCTCTGAACTTTTCCAGATTTTTCATGTTTCTTTTCTCCTCTTTTTTCGGAGGTTTTTGTTGATACTTGTGAGTGACTTGTGAGGTTTTGGTTCCATTATCTGTGCTCAGGTCTCAGGCCCATTGAATTGTATGATTGTGAACAATTCTGTATAACAGCATCACACTGCCCCCTACAGGAAGCTGACAGTACAGCCCTTACCTAAGGTAGGTGTGTGGGGAGCGCTCCTTATCAAAGCGGGGGAGGGGTTCCCGGACTGCATATTTCACCTGCACTGTGGGGGGGATGGACTATATGGAATGTTTTCTTTGGGGGGGACATAGAACTAGTGGAAGTCATTTTCTATCTCTGGGACTTCCCTTCTTCTATGGTGTAAGGGATTCGGGGATTTTACATGCTATTTTGTAACTTGCTATATATAGCTAATAAAATGATGAGGTTTTACTCTCTAGGGGGTGTTTATTATCATTTCTCTTTGTGTTTTGGATGTGCCATCGGCATATTGTCCCGGTAATAGAGAATTCTATGTGTAGTGACCCCCCAATCCATGTTGGGGCCCCCCACTCGTCTTTCTATCCTGTATCTTTCCATGGCTCTATTACTACTCGGACCCCCGTAATCTTTCTGGCGCTCTTCCTCCTGTCTATCCCCTCGTGTCTCGCTATTTCTAGGCTCCTAACGTGTCTGAACTTTCTATATTCCTTGGTTAGTAATGTGTGGTGGGGTCTTCATACGTGGTGCACACATGAAATAATGACTTCTTGCTCTGGGGGTCCCCGGTGATGTCCCCATCCCCCGTCTCGTGTTTCTCATCACTCCCCTCTCTATTTATATTCTTAGTGATGATCGGGTGTATTATGTCTGACAATCGCGTTTCTCTCACTCCTCAAAGTGTTACTTTGTTGCCTCAAATGTTTGTTGGATGGTTATTGCACACTTGCCAACAGTCCCGATTTTCCCGGGACAGTCCTGATTTTGGGACCCTCGTCCCGATCGGAGGCCGTCCCGATTAAAATCCCGGGATTTTTCTTTTGTCTCGGGAAGTCAGGACTGTTTTGGCACCGGAGCTGCTTCTGGCTCCAAAAATTTGTCTGCCACCATGAGATCCTTTCCTGCTTCCCCTGCCTCTCAGCTCAGATCCCAACTCCGCCCCTCCAGACCTCTGAACTGAAGCTCCTCCCACTCTCCCTTACAATGTTATTTGCTCATTTACCACCCCTCCCCCGTGTGCACCCCCTGTTTTCATGGTGTTGTACTCAAACGGTTTTCCCCATGAAAACCGGGGGGCACGCATGGGGGTGGGGTGGTAGATGGCCACATAATATTTTGATAGAGAGTGGGAGGAGCTTCAGTGCAGAGGGCTGGAGGGGCGGAGATTGGGAGGAGCTGGAGTGCAGTAGGCTGGAAGGGTGGAGTTCCGATCTCAGACGAGAGGCCGGGGAAGCGGGGATTTATTTATGGCATTTTTATTAATCAATTCTTATTACTAATAATGACGGCGATCAGCAATTTTTATCGGGACGGTGACATTGCGGCGGACACATCGCACATTTCTGACACATTTTTGGGACAATTGTCATTTATACAGTGATCAGAGCTATACAAATGTACTGATTCCTGTGTAAATGTCACTGGCAGTGAAGGGGTTAACCACTAGGAGACGATCAAGGGGTTACATGTGTTGAGTGTGTTCTGACTGAAGGGGGAGGGGACTGAGTAGAGGAGATGACAGATCGCTGTTCATACTCTGTACTCTGTATGAACAGCGATCTGTCACTTCTCCCCTCAGAGAACCTGGATCTCTGTTTTTACACACAGATCCCACTTCTCCCCGTGTCACCAGCGATTGCCGGAGCCTGGCGCTCATTGAGACTGACCGGGCACTCACATCAGCTCCGGGGGGTGAGCGCTCCTAGTGGCCGCTTAAGGAAGCGACGTAACATAACAGCGATTGGCCTGCCTGTGTCGTTCTGCCGCAGTAAAACTATGGCGGCTGGTCGGGAAGAGGATAAAATGTCAGGAGATGAGATCTGTGCGGTGATCCCGCCCATAGCGTTCTCTTTAGAGGGCCGAGTGACTGTAACAAAAACAAGTCCTGTAAATAAAGCTGCAGAAAATGACAGTTGTGTGTATGTAGTGTGTGTACTTACCTGTGCTGAGAGTTGTGTACATGTAGTGTGTGTGTACTTACCTGTGATGAGGGTTGTGTACATGTAGTGTGTGTGTACTTACCTGTGATGAGGGTTGTGTACATGTAGTGTGTGTGTACTTACCTGTGATGAGGGTTGTGCACATGTAGCGTGTGGACTTACCTGTGATGAGGGTTGTGTACATGTAGTGTGTGTACTTACCTGTGATGAGGGTTGTGCACATGTAGTGTGTGGACTTACCTGTGATGAGGGTTGTGTACATGTAGTGTGTGTACTTACCTGTGATGAGGGTTGTGCACATGTAGTGTGTGTACTTACCTGTGATGAGGGTTGTGTACATGTAGTGTGTGTACTTACCTGTGATGAGGGTTATGTATTTGTAGTGTGTGGACTTACCTGTGATGAGGGTGATCTCCCCGTAGCTCCAATCACATTGAGTTGTTGGTGAAGTGAGGAGATGTGTGATGTCATCTTCTATGGGATGACATCGTCACACAAGTCACAGCACATTTCCTTCCTCTCTCTGACTTGTAATAATAAATCCTCAGCAATATCCACATCTTACATCACAATAATACAAAAGGGAAAATAAAGTGGAAATAGAAAGTTGTGTTGTATAAAGAGGGAGGAGATGTAAAGATGGTGAAAGGTGTCCAGACTTTCCCTCCCTGGTGTGATGTGAGGAGATGAGAAGATCTGAATGCAGGAAAAGACAACATGATGAGCGTACACAAGTCCATCGCACCGCAACATCTCTCAGCTTTAGGTCCTTAGCTGGTCCTTGGAAGGTCGTCCACCATGCTTGCTGTACAGGGACTCCTCCCCCTTCCGCACAATTCACCAATCAGCCACCATAATCCCTTCTTTCCAATCTCTTCACCACCCATCGCCGGGGCCCCGATGCCTCGCTGCAGCCTCCACCATGTGTGCTGGTGAAGAAGGGCGGAGTCATCTCTGACACCATGTGACATCACCGCGTCATAATGATCGTACCACAAACCATTTATCGGGGGAGGGTTGTTTCCAGGTAAGTTCTCCTCCATGTTTCTAACCGCTTGGTGACCGGCTCACACCGATATACGTCGGCAGAAGGGCCCCTACAGGCAGATTACCGGACCTGTACCTTGCCCTTTAAGAAGCGGTTTGCGGGCGTGCACGCCCCGAGTACCGGGAGTGTGATGGCGGGTCCCTCAGACTCCATGTCCGCGGGGATACCCACCATCGTCTCCCGGAGAGGAAGAACGGGGGAGGGGCCGATGTAAAGAAGAATCTCCCCGTTCTGCCCAGTGACAGGACACAGATCTCTGATCCCTGTGATTGGAGCGCTGATCAGTGTCGTGTCACACACAGCCCCTCCCCCCACAGCTAGAAACACGCCCCTATGACACACTTCACCCCTACAGCGCCACCTAGTGCTTAACCCCTTCACTGCCACTCACATTTACACATTAATCAATGCATTTTATAATCGCACTGATCGCTGTATAAATGACAATGTCCCAAAATAGCACCAAAAGTGTCCGATGTGTCCGCCGTAATGTCGCAGTCACCATAGAAATCGCAGATCAGATCACCGACCATTACTAGTAATAATAATAAAAATACCATCAAACCATCCAATATTCTGTAGACAGTATAAAGTTTGTACAAACCAATCAATAATCACTTATTGGGATATTTCCCCACAATATGTATTAGAATAGGTAGGTGTCCTCACATCCAGTGTTTAGAATAGGTAGGTGTCCTCACATCCAGTGTTTAGAATAGGTAGGTGTCCTCACATCCAGTGTTTAGAATAGGTCGGTGTCCTCACATCCAGTGTTTAGAATAGGTAGGTGTCCTCACATCCAGTGTTTAGAATAGGTAGGTGTCCTCACATCCAGTGTTTACAATAGGTAGGTGTCCTCACATCCAGTGTTTAGAATAGGTAGGTGTCCTCACATCCAGTGTTTAGAATAGGTAGGTGTCCTCACATCCAGTGTTTAGAATAGGTCGGTGTCCTCACATCCAGTGTTTAGAATAGGTAGGTGTCCTCACATCCAGTGTTTAGAATAGGTAGGTGTCCTCACATCCAGTGTTTAGAATAGGTAGGTGTCCTCACATCCAGTGTTTAGAATAGGTAGGTGTCCTCACATCCAGTGTTTAGAATAGGTAGGTGTCCTCACATCCAGTGTTTAGAATAGGTAGGTGTCCTCACATCCAGTGTTTAGAATAGGTCGGTGTCCTCACATCCAGTGTTTAGAATAGGTAGGTGTCCTCACATCCAGTGTTTAGAATAGGTAGGTGTCCTCACATCCAGTGTTTAGAATAGGTAGGTGTCCTCACATCCAGTGTTTAGAATAGGTCGGTGTCCTCACATCCAGTGTTTAGAATAGGTAGGTGTCCTCACATCCAGTGTTTAGAATAGGTAGGTGTCCTCACATCCAGTGTTTAGAATAGGTAGGTGTCCTCACATCCAGTGTTTAGAATAGGTAGGTGTCCTCACATCCAGTGTTTAGAGTAGGTAGGTGTCCTCACATCCAGTGTTTAGAATAGGTAGGTGTCCTCACATCCAGTGTTTAGAATAGGTAGGTGTCCTCACATCCAGTGTTTAGAATAGGTAGGTGTCCTCACATCCAGTGTTTAGAATAGGTAGGTGTCCTCACATCCAGTGTTTAGAATAGGTAGGTGTCCTCACATCCAGTGTTTAGAATAGGTCGGTGTCCTCACATCCAGTGTTTAGAATAGGTCGGTGTCCTCACATCCAGTGTTTAGAATAGGTAGGTGTCCTCACATCCAGTGTTTAGAATAGGTAGGTGTCCTCACATCCAGTGTATTAGAATAGGTAGGTGTCCTCACATCCAGTGTTTAGAATAGGTAGGTGTCCTCACATCCAGTGTTTAGAATAGGTCGGTGTCCTCACATCCAGTGTTTAGAATAGGTAGGTGTCCTCACATCCAGTGTTTAGAATAGGTAGGTGTCCTCACATCCAGTGTTTAGAATAGGTAGGTGTCCTCACATCCAGTGTTTAGAATAGGTCGGTGTCCTCACATCCAGTGTGTAGAATAGGTAGGTGTCCTCACATCCAGTGTTTAGAATAGGTAGGTGTCCTCACATCCAGTGTTTAGAATAGGTCGGTGTCCTCACATCCAGTGTTTAGAATAGGTAGGTGTCCTCACATCCAGTGTTTAGAATAGGTAGGTGTCCTCACATCCAGTGTTTAGAATAGGTAGGTGTCCTCACATCCAGTGTTTAGAATAGGTAGGTGTCCTCACATCCAGTGTATTAGAATAGGTAGGTGTCCTCACATCCAGTGTATTAGAATAGGTAGGTGTCCTCACATCCAGTGTTTAGAATAGGTAGGTGTCCTCACATCCAGTGTTTAGAATAGGTAGGTGTCCTCACATCCAGTGTTTAGAATAGGTAGGTGTCCTCACATCCAGTGTTTAGAATAGGTAGGTGTCCTCACATCCAGTGTTTAGAATAGGTAGGTGTCCTCACATCCAGTGTTTGTCTTGTAGTTCTGTCCGATATTCTATTCCATTCCCTCGCTGAACACAACCGGCATTGTCCATGTCACTGGTCGCTTCTCCTCGCAGGACTCCGCACAACTCTTCTCCCTTTATATGACATTCATCAAAGTGCTTCTTTCCACAATCTCATCACAACTCTTAGTAGGAGTTGGAGACACAATGGGGGTTGTTTGTGGGGGGCGGATCCACTTTGGGGGGCGCTGGGGGTAAATCTGAGGGGTGGATCTGATATGAGGGGAAGCTCTGCTGATTTTATCATCCAATCACGTACAAGATAAAATGCTGTATTTTATTCTCCTGGCATGTCCCCCTCGGATCTGCAGTGACGGCACTTCTGGGGGGTTTCGGGGGGTTTCGGGGCACTTTGCACTTGTGGTGGGGGGGGGATTCACCTTTAGTAAATAACCCCCCAATGACTTTCCACACAATTCTCACTTTTGGTGAGGAGTTCTGAGAAGGTTTTTAGAAGCTGTTTATATCGCTATTCAACACAAAGAGAAATTTCCCCGGGGACTTTAGATGAGGTGAGCGCTACTAAGACCATAAAAGTAAGAAGAGTAAGTACAGTATATATGTTTATATTCAGTAATAATATTACAAGCATATTGTCATCAAAGAAAGACACTTAGTACAAGGTACATAAAACTGGATTGAATACAATTGCTAGTAGTAGTATTGTGTATGGACTAGTAGTAGTAATAGTAGTAGTAGTATTGTGTATGAACAAGTAGTAGTATTGTGTATGAACAAGTAGCAGTAGTATTAGTATTGTGTATGAACAAGTAGTATTGTGTATGAACAAATAGTAGTAGTAGTAGTAGTGGTAGTAGTAGTAGTAGTAGTAGTAGAAGTAGTAGTAGTAGTATTGTGTATGAACAAGTAGCAGTAGTAGTAGTATTGTGTATGAACAAGTAGCAGTAGTAGTAGTAGTAGTATTGTGTATGAACAAGTAGCAGTAGTAGTAATAGTAGTAGTAGTAGTATTGTGTATGAACAAGTAGTAGTAGTAGTATTGTGTATGAACAAGTAGCAGTAGTAGTAGTATTGTGTATGAACAAGTAGTAGTAGTAGTAGTAGTAGTAGTAGTAGTAGTAGAAGTAGTAGTAGTAGTATTGTGTATGAACAAGTAGCAGTAGTAGTAGTATTGTGTATGAACAAGTAGCAGTAGTAGTAGTAGTAGTAGTATTGTGTATGAACAAGTAGCAGTAGCAGTAGTATTGTGTATGAACAAGTAGTATTGTGTATGAACAAATAGAAGTAGTAGAAGTAGTAGTAGTAGAAGTAGTAGTATTGTGTATGAACAAGTAGCAGTAGTAGTAATAGTAGTAGTAGTAGTAGTAGTATTGTGTATGAACAAGTAGCAGTAGTAGTAGTATTGTGTATGAACAAGTAGTAGTAGTAGTAGTAGTAGTAGTAGTATTGTGTATGAACAAGTAGTAGTAGTAGTAATAGTAGTAGTAGTAGTATTGTGTATGAACAAGTAGTAGTAGTAGTATTGTGTATGAACAAGTAGCAGTAGTATTAGTATTGTGTATGAACAAGTAGTATTGTGTATGAACAAATAGTAGTAGTAGTAGTAGTGGTAGTAGTAGTAGTAGTAGTAGTAGAAGTAGTAGTAGTAGTATTGTGTATGAACAAGTAGCAGTAGTAGTAGTATTGTGTATGAACAAGTAGCAGTAGTAGTAGTAGTAGTATTGTGTATGAACAAGTAGCAGTAGTGGTAGTATTGTGTATGAACAAGTAGTATTGTGTATGAACAAATAGTAGTGGTAGTAGTAGTAGTAGTAGAATTAGTAGTAGTAGTAGTATTGTGTATGAACAAGTAGTAGTAGTATTGTGTATGAACAAGTAGCAGTAGTAGTAATAGTAGTAGTAGTATTGTGTATGAACAAGTAGCAGTAGTAGTAGTATTGTGTATGAACAAGTAGTAGTAGTAGTAGTAGTAGTAGTATTGTGTATGAACAAGTAGTAGTAGTAGTAATAGTAGTAGTAGTAGTATTGTGTATGAACAAGTAGTAGTAGTAGTATTGTGTATGAACAAGTAGCAGTAGTAGTAGTATTGTGTATGAACAAGTAGTATTGTGTATGAACAAGTAGTAGTAGAAGAAGTAGTAGTAGTAGTAGTAGTAGTAGAAGTAGTAGTATTGTGTATGAACAAGTAGCAGTAGTAGTAGTAGTAGTAGTATTGTGTATGAACAAGTAGCAGTAGCAGTAGTATTGTGTATGAACAAGTAGTATTGTGTATGAACAAATAGAAGTAGTAGAAGTAGTAGTAGTAGAAGTAGTAGTATTGTGTATGAACAAGTAGCAGTAGTAGTAATAGTAGTAGTAGTAGTAGTATTGTGTATGAACAAGTAGCAGTAGTAGTAGTATTGTGTATGAACAAGTAGTAGTAGTAGTAGTAGTAGTAGTAGTAGTAGTATTGTGTATGAACAAGTAGTAGTAGTAGTAATAGTAGTAGTAGTAGTATTGTGTATGAACAAGTAGTAGTAGTAGTATTGTGTATGAACAAGTAGCAGTAGTAGTAGTATTGTGTATGAACAAGTAGTATTGTGTATGAACAAGTAGTAGTAGAAGAAGTAGTAGTAGTAGTAGTAGTAGTAGAAGTAGTAGTAGTAGTATTGTGTATGAACAAGTAGCAGTAGTAGTAGTATTGTGTATGAACAAGTAGCAGTAGTAGTAGTAGTAGTAGTAGTAGTAGTATTGTGTATGAACAAGTAGCAGTAGCAGTAGTATTGTGTATGAACAAGTAGTATTGTGTATGAACAAATAGTAGTAGTAGAAGTAGTAGTAGTAGAAGTAGTAGTATTGTGTATGAACAAGTAGCAGTAGTAGTAATAGTAGTAGTAGTAGTAGTAGTATTGTGTATGAACAAGTAGCAGTAGTAGTAGTATTGTGTATGAACAAGTAGTAGTAGTAGTAGTAGTATTGTGTATGAACAAGTAGTAGTAGTAGTATTGTGTATGAACAAGTAGTATTGTGTATGAACAAGTAGTAGTAGAAGAAGTAGTAGTAGTAGTAGTAGTAGAAGTAGTAGTAGTAGTATTGTGTATGAACAAGTAGCAGTAGTAGTAGTATTGTGTATGAACAAGTAGCAGTAGTAGTAGTAGTAGTAGTAGTATTGTGTATGAACAAGTAGCAGTAGCAGTAGTATTGTGTATGAACAAGTAGTATTGTGTATGAACAAATAGTAGTAGTAGAAGTAGTAGAAGTAGTAGTATTGTGTATGAACAAGTAGCAGTAGTAGTAGTATTGTGTATGAACAAGTAGCAGTAGTAGTAATAGTAGTAGTAGTAGTATTGTGTATGAACAAGTAGTAGTAGTATTGTGTATGAACAAGTAGTAGTAGTAGTAGTAATAGTAGTAGTAGTAGTAGTAGTAGTAGTAGTAGTATTGTGTATGAACAAGTAGTAGTAGTAGTATTGTGTATGAACAAGTAGTAGTAGTAGTAGTAGTATTGTGTATGAACAAGTAGTAGTAGTAGTAGTAGTAGTAGTAGTAGTATTGTGTATAAACAAGTAGTAGTAGTAGTAGTAGTATTGTGTATGGACAAGTAGTATTGTGTATGAACAAGTAGTAGTAGTAGTAGTATTGTGTATCAACAAGTAGTAGTATTGTGTATCAACAAGTAGTATTGTGTATGAACAAGTAGTAGTAGTAGTAGTATTGTGTATGAACAAGTACTAGTAGTAGTAGTAGTAGTAGTATTGTGTATGAACAAGTAGTACTGTGTATGAACAAGTAGTAGTAGTAGTATTGTGTATGAACAAGTAGTATTGTGTATGAACAAGTAGTAGTAGTAGTATTGTGTATGAACTAGTAGTAGTAGTAGTAGTAGTATTGTGTATAAATAAGCAGTAGTAGTGGTAGTAGTAGTAGTATTGTGTATGAACAAGTAGTATTGTGTATGAACAAGTAGTAGTAGTATTGTGTATGAACAAGTAGTAGTAGTAGTAGTAGTAGTAGTAGTAGTTTTGTGTATAAACAAGTAGTAGTAGTGGTAGTAGCAGTAGTAGTAGTATTGTGTATGAACAAGTAGTATTGTGTATGAACTAGTAGTAGTAGTATTGTGTATGAACTACTAGTAGTAGTAGTATTGTGTATCAACTACTAGTAGTAGTAGTATTGTGTATGAACTACTAGTAGTAGTAGTATTGTGTATGAACTACTAGTAGTAGTATTGTGTATGAACTACTAGTAGTAGTAGTAGTATTGTGTATGAACAAGTAGTAGTAGTAGTATTGTGTATGAACAAGTAGTATTGTGTATGAACAAGTAGTAGTAGTAATAGTATTGTGTATGAACAAGTAGTATTGTGTATGAACAAGTAGTAGTAGTAGTAGTAGTAGTAGTATTGTGTATGAACAAGTAGTAGTATTGTGTATGAACAAGTAGTAGTAGTAGTTGTATTGTGTATGAACAAGTAGTATTGTGTATGAATAAGTAGTAGTAATAGAATTGTGTATGAATAAGTAGTAGTAGTAGTAGTGTTGTGTATGAACAAGTAGTAGTATTGTGTATGAACAAGTAGTAGTAGTAGTAGTAGTAGTAGTAGTAGTAGTAGTAGTAGTAGTAGTAGTAGTAGTATTGTGTATGAACAGGTAGTAGTAGTAGTAGTAGTAGTAGTAGTAGTAGTATTGTGTATGAAGAGGTGGTAGTAGTAGTAGTAGTAGTAGTAGTAGTAGTAGTGTTTATGAACAGGTAGTAGTAGTAGTAGTATTGTGTATGAAGAGGTGGTAGTAGTAGTAGTAGTAGTAGTATTGTGTATGAACTAGTAGTAGTAGTAGTAGTAGTAGTAGTATTGTGTATGAAGAGGTAGTAGTAGTAGTAGTAGTAGTAGTAGTAGTAGTAGTGTGTATGAACAGGTAGTAGTAGTAGTAGTATTGTGTATGAACAGGTACTAGTAGTAGTAGTAGTATTGTGTATGAACAGGTACTAGTAGTAGTAGTAGTATTGTGTATGAACAGGTACTAGTAGTAGTAGTAGTAGTAGTATTGTGTATGAACAGGTAGTAGTAGTAGTATTGTGTATGAACAGGTACTAGTACTAGTAGTAGTAGTAGTATTGTGTATGAACAGGTAGTAGTAGTAGTAGTAGAATTTTGTATGAACAGGTAGTAGTAGAATTGTGTATGAACAATCACATAACATACAAACATCAGGTGTACCCGACATGTTTTGCGAGTCCCAGCTCGCTCTTCAGGGGTAGATGTGTATGAATTGTACCTAAGGTGAAAGGATACAGTTTGGTATTATAAAGGCAGAGGGTAAGAGGGGCCTAATAAATGGGGGCCCCATACTCACCACTACACATAGCCCAGCCAACAAATGTGAAGCCTCCAGACAGTGGCAGTAAATGTATCACCAGGGAGCTGAGGAGGCGGAGCCAGAAGATACCCCCCACAGGGCAGATTGGAGGGACAGCATCACATGGGTGGGAAATGTGTATCCCTATTGGTCTCACTATGTCCATGGTAAGTATTGAGTGTAAACATAAAGGGGTATATCAGATAATGGGGTATTTCTAATTCTGGATTTATGATTTATACACGATTTGTACTTGAATTCATCTTTATAAGTTATAGCACAGGTCTTCACCTATATTCAGCGCAACTTTACACATCATTGTTTGATTTGGTCCATAATGATATTAGATGGTTTTTAGTTGCAGCTTTTGGGTTTTATCCTAGCGTGATATTGTTGTGTTTTTTTTGTGTATAAATGTTGGGGCCTTAATCATCCCGCGAAGAGGAAATCTTTGTGGGCGGAGCCTCTGCAATACGGGAGTGACGTCATGTGTGCGCAGGAAACTCATTTCTGTGCAGCATCTGCCCCGGTATGATAAAATAGACACTATCCACATATTTTTACCGCCAACTCAACTTCTAAACCTCGGGGAGTAATGACTGCAATTCGGGACACTGTTGTGTTTGCTTTACACGAAGAGCATAAGGACCCTCGCGGTCGTTTCCTCCATACTCATATGTGACATCAACCAAATAACGTACACAATTGTAAACGTGTACACCCCAAATTCACGTCACTTATGTTTTTTCACAAACTCATGAAAAAAAAAATATTGTAAGGAAGGGTCTTTACAAGGGTCTTCCTTCCTGGAGACTTCAATGTAGTACCAATGTAGTAATCAATGTAGTACCAATGTAGTAATCAATGTAGTAGCAATGTAGTAATCAATGTAGTAGCAGACCCCAATGTGGACTCTACGGCAAGAACCAACCGCACAAGTTTATCCCTACAGGAAGCCCTCCATAGAGAGGATTTGTTCGATGTGCGGCGGTGTCTACATCCTGACAGAAAGGACTGTACATTCTTCTCTGCTCCACATCGGACTTACACCAGAACTGACTTATTTTTAGTGGACCACCTAACCTTGCCCAGAATTGTCTCCTCCTCTATAAATAGTATCACGTGGTCTGACCATGCTTCTAGAAAGTTCTCCTTGAAAGATGCTTCAACAGTTATCCCCATTCCACTATGGAGAGCTAATTCTTTTCACTGATAGGTAGCACAAATTGGCACTGATAGGCGGTACGGATGGGCATGGATAGGCGGCACTGATAGGCGGCATTGTATTGTTTTATACTGTATTAATGGATGCCAATCAGTGCCAAACAATAATGCATGCCAATCAGTGATGCCCATTGTGGGCACTGATTGGCATCCATTGTGGGTACTGATTGGCATCCATGGTGGGCACTGACTGGAATCCCTGCTGGTCTAGGGTGGCATACCTTGTGCTGGGTATCCCTGGTGGTCTGGTGGTCCAGTGTGGGCATCCTCGGGGGGCTGTGCTGATAATCGCTCAGTACAGAACCCCCTGTCAGAGGAGCAGCCGATCGGCTCTCCTCTACTCGTGTCTGACAGACGCGAGTGAGGAAAAGCTGATCACCGGCTCATCTTAGCCGTGATTGGACACGGCTGATCACGTGGTAAAGAGTCTCCGTCTGAGACTCTTTACCGAGATTGTAGTTGCCGGGTGTCAGACTGACCCCCCACAACAACGATCGCTGCAATGCACGCCCCCCGGGGGCGCACAGCGGCTCAAAATCCTGATCACGTCATATGACGTCAGGTCAGGATTTTGAAGCCACTTTGCCGCCGTGCTTTTGTTATAGGGCGGGCGGCAAGGGGTTAAGGATGAGAGAAACACCACAACCTACCACTGAAATGATTAATGAGTTCCTGCTAAAAATTTCCTTGCCAACACTATCCACGCAACAGTTTCCCTAAACTTACCATTCACCACGGAAGAAATTCATGAGGCAATAGATACACTCCCAACCAATAAGTCCCCGGGCCCAGATGGCTTAGTGGGGGAATACTATCGCACTTTTAAAGACATCTTATCACCATATTTGGGTAAAACTTCCAACGCTGCAGCGGCCTCTTCCTCCTTTCCTCCTGAAATGCTTGAAGCGTTGATTGTGACGCTACCCAAGCCAGGGAAAGAACCCACCACCCCAGCAAATTTCACACCCATCTCCCTATTAAACACGGATTTGAAATTATACACCAAACTGATAGCCAACCGCCTGCTAGATATTTTGCCACTTCGAATAAATTCCGACCAGACTGTATTCACCAGGGGGCGCCAAAACTCAGACGCCACCAGGTGACTAACAAACATTATTCACCTCGCTAAGACTCAGCGGAGGCCTTCTCTGCTACTGGCGTTAGAGGAGAAGGCCTTTGACAGGGTCCACTGGGGATATATAGATCTGGTCCTACCACAGTTTGGATTCCAGGGGCATATATTGAGGGCAATATTGGCCCTATATTCAGCACCCCTAGCCCGGGTATACACGCCAGGAATACTCTCCAAACCGTTCCAGATAACGAATGGAACTCGCCAAGGTTGCCCGCTCTCCCCTTTACTTTTCAACCTAATATTAGAACCCTTCGCTACTTTTATCAGAGCGCATCCAAACATCACAGGTTTCCAAACTCACAAATCTGAACATGTGGTCAGTCTGTGGGCTGATGACATCATTCTGATGCTTCCAAATCCTGAAAGCGTTTGGAGATCTCTGGTTCCTAGGTACGGGCACCACCAGTACGGCGAGTGCCGCTTTTGTTACCACAATGCACTGAGATGGAATGAACATCTAGATCAACACATCAAGGTATTGTCTCACAGGACACCTTTTTTCTTTTCTTCTTTCAGGTTTTTTATTTTTTCTCTTTTTAGTTTTTCATCTATACATGATGGCGCCCACTACTGGTGGAGCATTTATATTGCTGGTAACATGGCGTCACTATCATATATTCTATACACTGTGTCACAATAGTCCCATTGTACTTGTCACTTTTCATATCCCTTATGCAATCACACCCTTTAGTCATTTCCAATCCCATTCACTTCCATCATCTTTACATTTAGTGATCGATGTCTTGACTTGATAGTAACCCGGAATTATTGATCTTGGGGTGAGGATCACATTTTTGGTTGGTTTTTATTTTTTGGCACTACGCTTCCCTGCATTGTCACATGCATGACACTCAGGCTTCCCCACTATGTTGGAGGAAATGCGGATGTGGGGGGCGACGCTTTTCCATATTCTATGGGAATGTACAAGCATCCGTAGACTTTGGGAGAGAATACTAAAGCTATGGATCCCTAACAATCCGGGTATGGCTATTCTTTCCATGGACATAGACCTACTCCCAAAAAACACCAGCGGAATAGTAACCCACATCTTGCTGAGCACTAGACTGGTAATTATGAGGCATTGGAAGGATCAAAATCCCAGCGAGTTATGAGAAATAATATCACCACCAATACCCATGTGATCTATGACATCATGTTCACTTCATCTCAAGGTAAATCTCAAATTGTGGAGGCTCAATGGAAACCGCCGACTGACTGCTATCCAACTAGAAGCTTCAATTAATAAGTATGACTTATAACCACTTTACCACCGCCGCACGCCGATGTGCGTCCTATTTATGAAGAGGGATATCTCGTAACGGGAGCAGCTGCTGCCACAACCGAGATATCCATCTCTTCAGGCGCCGGTGGTCTCCGCGGCGGATTTGGCACGAGATCACCGATATCGGCGGCAGGAGAGGTGCCACCCCCCTCCCGACACTTCCGCCACTTACCGGAGCTGTCGGTAGCAGCGGAGGTGATTGGGTACTTTCGCTAGCTGGGTATGGAGACGAGTGAGGCTAAGATGACCCCCCCACATCTCTCTCATCTCTATACCATAGGAGGGCGGAAGTGACGTCAAAACATCAGCTCCGCCCATACCTCTTATTTATTTATTTTTTTTATGTAATTTTTTTCAAATGACTTTTTTTTTTTTTTTTTTGCATTTTAGTCCAAATATGAGATGTGAGGACTTTTTGACCCCCCGGATCTCATATATAAGAGGACCTGTCATGCTTTTTTCTATTACAAGGGATGTTTACATTCCTTGTAATAGGAATAAAAGTGATACATTTTTTTTTTTAAACTGTGTAAAAATAAATAAAATCAATTAAAATAAATAAGAAAAAAAAAAGTTTTTTTAAAAACACCCCGTCACGATGAGCTCACGCACAGAAGCGAGCGCGTACGTGAGTAGCGCCCGCATATGAAAACGGTGGTCAAACCACACATGTGAGGTATCTCTGTGATCGGTAGAGCGAGAGCGATAATTCTAGCCCTAGACCTCCTCTGTAAAGCAAAAAATGCAACCTGTAGAGTTTTTTTTAAATGTTGCTTATGGAGATTTTTGAGGCTAAAAGTTTGACGCCATTCCACGAACGGGCGCAATTTTGAAGCCTGACATGTTGGGTATCTTTCACGATATAAAAAAAAAAATTGGGCTAATTTTACTGGTGTCTTATTTTTTTTTATTCAAAAAAGTGAATTTTTTCCCCAAAAAAATGTGCTTGTAAGACCGCTACGCAAATACGGTGTGAAAAAAAGTATTGCAATGATCGCCATTTTATTCTCTAGGGTGTTAGAACCCCCAAACATTTTATATTGTTTTTTTTTCTAAGTAGTTTTCTAGCAAAAAAAACTGTTTTAAACATTTAAACACCAATTCTGAAAAAGAGGCCTGGTCCTTCAGTAGCGTTTTCAAGCGTTTTTTGCCGCGTTTTTTACTGCGATTCGCAGCGTTTTTAACCGTTTTTACCGCGGTTTGCTGCAATTTTGTGCAGGGCAAAAGGTCACCAATGTTAAAAGAAGAAAAACGCCCAAATCTGCTCAATTCGAGTGACAAAAAAGGGTCGGGAACTTGTTTGATCTTCAGGCGTTGGGCTTCAGGCGACATGGAGTGGAGATGTGAACCGTCTCCATTGAGAATAATAGAATTTTTCCCCTCCAGCGTGTTGTATCTTCAGGGCTTCAATCTACAAAACGCTCCGCTGTGAATGGGGTCTAAGTGGAGAAACAATCAATTGACACACAAAGGCCGTGTATACACCTTTCTGGATTTTCTGTTTATTCTTTTGACTTTCGGTTTAATGTAAGTTCCATTTGTTCCTCCTTGTTCATTATCTGAGTACACTGAAGGCAACAACTTGTATCCTATAGCAGAAATCCAATATTTACAGATTTTTACCTATCCGATATGAATATAGATACAGGGGGTGAGGGGCCCCCCATGCCCGGAACACAGTGTGACCCCAATCGGGGGTGGGGCTGGGGGGGAACCTCACTCTACTGCAAGATGGGGAGCGACGGATGGTTTCTCATCATTCTAACCTCAATTCTAATCCCAATAAGGATTCTTGGTGTATAAGGTGCACCTTTTTATATAGTAAAGTATACACATAAGAATTGTCTTTTTTGCTAAGCTCCAATTATTTCACTCTATTTGTATAGTGAGATCTATTACTTCTGAAAACTTTAATAAAGACATATTGTGATAAAACAAAGAAAGTGCAATGAGGTCATTTTAGGTGTATAAAGGTGGCCATACACTGTACAATCTGATTGTACAATCTTCTTTAGATTTACCAAAACGATATAATAGGAGGAGACCCCATCTATCCAATCACTGTGTGTCCTATAAGGCAGGCTCTTGCACTACATCAGGGGTGTCCTGTGGGCTGCATGTGGCCCCAGGAAGTTTAGGTTCCATCCGGAGCCCATGTGAAGAAATGCTGGGGAAACCAGGGGGTGCACACATGGAGGGAGGCCGGGGTGCTGGGAAAAGTTGATGGGGGAGGGGCGTGTGCTAATGAGGTCAGCTGGTAAACCCCTTCCTGTGTCTTACTGGTTGGCCTGTCCTGTCTGTATACCAGGAAGTCTATGGAGTGATCTGAGAAATCTAGCCATGGATGAGGTGAGGCCTTGTGTTCAAAATCAGAGAGAAGGTGTGTGTCTGTGTAACAGAAGTACATCACTGTATATTGGTACATGGGGGGGCTGGGATCTAGGGGGGGAAGGGAATTTAGCCTTTAAAGTACAGCCAATGAAGATTTTTTGGCTGCACTTTTCCTATAGATCACAGGAGGGAAGTTCCTTCTGCACCCCTGTGACCCATTTTCAGCCGACAGTGTGCAAAAGCCCCGCTGTTGGCTGATGTCACTCAGCCGGTCCAGGCTGGGGAAAGATCCCGACTTTATAGTCAGGATTCACACACAAATGAATGGGGGAGGGGCAACTACATGGCAAATGAGGTTCAATGTAGAAAAATGTAAAATAATGCATTTGGGTGGCAAAAATCTGAATGCAATCTATAGACTGGGGGGGAGGGGAACCTCTGGGGGGGATGTAGGATGGAGAAGGACCTGGGGGTCCTAGTAGATGATGGGCTCAGCAAGGCCAACAAAGCAAACAGAATATTGGCATTAAAAAGGGATCAACTCCAGAGATAAAATGATAATTCTCCCCTCTACAAGACTCTGGTCCGGCCGCACCTGGAGTATACTGTCCAGTTCTGGGCACCAGTCCTCAGGAAAGATGTACTGGAAATGGAGCGACTACAAAGAAGGGCAACAAAGATAATAAAGGATCTGGAGGATATTAGTTATGAGGAAAGGTTGTGAGCTCTGAACTTATTCTCTCTGGAGAAGAGACGCCTGAGAGGGGATATGATTTCATTATATAAATACCGGACTGGTGACCCCACAATATATAAATACCGGACTGGTGACCCCACAATATATAAATACCGGACTGGTGACCCCACAATATATAAATACCGGACTGGTGACCCCCAATATATAAATACCGGACTGGTTACCTCACAATATACAAATACCAGACTGGTGACCCCACAATATACAAATTCCGGACTGGTGACCCCACAATATACAAATACCGGACTGGTGACCCCACAATATATAAATACCGGACTGGAGACCCCACAATATATAAATACCGGACTGGTGACCCCCCAATATATAAATACCGGACTGGTGACCCCCCAATATATAAATACCGGACTGGTGACCCCCCAATATATAAATACCGGACTGGTATACAAATACCGGACTGGTGACCCCACAATATATAAATACCGGACTGGAGACCCCACAGTATACAAATACAGGACTGGTGACCCCACAATAGGGAGAAAACTTTTTCGCAAAAGGGAGTTTAAGAAGACTCGTGGCCACTGACTAAAATGTGAAGAAAAGAGGTTTAACCTTAAACTATTAAACTGATTCTTTACTGTAAGAGCGGCAAGGGTGTGGAATTCCCTTCCACAGGCAGTGCTCTCAGCGGGGGGCAGTTTCAAGAAACTATTAGATAAGAACCTGAGAGTTGTGTACATGTAGTGTGTGTACTTACCTGTGATGAGGGTTGTGTACTTACTTGTGATGAGGGTTGTGCACATGTAGCTTGTGCGTACTTACCTGTGGTGAGGGTTGTGTACATGCAGTGTATGTACTTACCTGTGATGAGGGTTGTGTACATGTAGTGTGTGTACTTACCTGTGATGAGGGTTGTGTACATGTAGTGTGTGTGTGATGTGAGGAGATGAGAAGATCTGAATGCAGGAAAAGAGAACATGATGAGCGTACACAAGTCCATCGCACCGCAACATCTCTCAGCTTTAGGTCCTTAGCGGGTCCTTGGAAGGTTGTCCACCATGCTTGCTGTACAGGGACTCCTCCCCCTTCCGCACAATTCACCAATCAGCCACCATAATCCCTTCTTTCCAATCTCTTCACCACCCATCGCCGGGGCCCCGATGCCTCGCTGCAGCCTCCACCATGTGTGCTGGTGAAGAAGGGCGGAGTCATCTCTGACACCATGTGACATCACCGCGTCATAACGATCGTACCACAAACCATTTATGGGGGGAGGGTTGTTTCCAGGTAAGTTCTCCTCCATGTTTCTAACCGCTTGGTGACCGGCTCACCCCGATATACGTCGGCAGAAGGGCCCCTACAGGCAGATTACCGGACCTGTACCTTGCCCTTTAAGAAGCGGTTTGCGGGCGTGCACGCCCCGAGCACCGGGAGTGTGATGGCGGGTCCCTCAGACTCCATGTCCGCGGGGATACCCACCATCGTCTCCCGGAGAGGAAGAACGGGGGAGGGGCCGATGTAAAGAAGAATCTCCCCGTTCTGCCCAGTGACAGGACACAGATCTCTGATCCCTGTGATTGGAGCGCTGATCAGTGTCGTGTCACACACAGCCCCTCCCCCCAGCTAGAAACACGCCCCTAGGACACACTTCACCCCTACAGCGCCACCTAGTGCTTAACCCCTTCACTGCCACTCACATTTATATATTAATCAATGTATTTATAATCGCACTGATCGCTGTATAAATGACAATGGTCCCAAAATAGCACCAAAAGTGTCCGATGTGTCCGCCGTCACTGGTCGCTTCTCCTCGCAGGACTCCACACAACTCTTCTCCCTTTATATGACATTCATCAAAGTGCTTCTTTCCACAATCTCATCACAACTCTTAGGAGGAGTTGGAGACACAATGGGGGTTGTTTGCGGGGGGCGGATCCACTTTGGGGGGCGCTGGGGGTAAATCTGAGGGGTGGATCTGAAATGAGGGGAAGCTCTGCTGATTTTATCATCCAATCATGTACAAGATAAAATGCTGTATTTTATTCTCCTGGCATGTCCCCCTCGGATCTGCAGTGACGGCACTTCTGGGGGTGGTTTCGGGGGGTTTCGGGGCGCTTTGCACTTGTGGTGGGGGGGGGATTCACCTTTAGTAAATAACCCCCAATGACTTTCCACACAATTCTCACTTTTGGTGAGGAGTTCTGAGAAGGTTTTTAGAAGCTGTTTATATCGCTATTCAACAAAAAGATAAATTTCCCCGGGGACTTTAGATGAGGTGAGCGCTACTAAGACCATAAAAGTAAGAAGAGTAAGTACAGTATATATGTTTATATTCAGTAATAATATTACAAGTATATTGTCATCAAAGAAAGACACTTACTACAAGGTACATAAAACTGGGTTGAATAGTAGTAGTAGTATTGTGTATGAAGTAGTAGTAGTAGTAGTAGTATTGTGTGTGAAGTAGTAGTAGTAGTAGTAGTAGTATTGTGTGTGAAGTAGTAGTAGTAGTAGTATTGTGTATGTAGTAGTAGTAGTAGTATTGTGTAAGTAGTAGTAGTAGTAGTAGTAGTAGTAGTATTGTATATGTAGTAGTGTGTGTGTGAAGTAGTAGTAGTAGTATTGTATATGTAGTAGTGTGTGTGTGAAGTAGTAGTAGTAGTATTGTATATGTAGTAGTGTGTGTGTGAAGTAGTAGTAGTAGTATTGTATATGTAGTAGTGTGTGTGTGAAGTAGTAGTAGTAGAATTGTGTATGTAGTAGTAGAATTGTGTATGTAGTAGTAGTAGAATTGTGTATGTAGTAGTAGAATTGTGTATGTAGTAGTAGTAGTAGAATTGTGTATGTAGTAGTAGTAGTAGTAGAATTGTGTATGTAGTAGTAGTAGTAGTGTGTGTATGTAGTATTGTGTATGTAGTAGTAGTAGTAGTGTGTGTATGTAGTAGTCATATTGTGTATGTAGTAGTAGTAGTATTGTGTATGAACAGTCACATAACATACAAACATCAGGTGTAGCCGACATGTTTTGCGAGTCCCAGCTCGCTCTTCAGGGGTAGATGTGTATGAATTGTACCTAAGGTGAAAGGATACAGTTTGGTATTATAAAGGCAGAGGGTAAGAGGGGCCTAATAAATGGGGGCCCCATACTCACCACTACACATAGCCCAGCCAACAAATGTGAAGCCTCCAGACAGTCTGATATACCCCTTTATGTTTACAGTCAATACTTACCATGGACATAGTGAGACCAATAGGGATACACATTTCCCACCCATGTGATGCTGTCCCTCCAATCTGCCCTGTGTGGGGTATCTTCTAGCTCCGCCTCCTCAGCTCCCTGGTGATACATTTACTGCCACTGTCTGGAGGCTTCACATTTGTTGGCTCGGCTATGTGTAGTGGTGAGTATGGGGCCCCCATTTATTAGGCCCCTCTTACCCTCTGCCTTTATAATACCAAACTGTATCCTTTCACCTTAGGTACAATTCATACACATCTACCCCTGAAGAGCGAGCTGGGACTCGGGAAACATGTCGGGTACACCTGATGTTTGTATGTTATGTGACTGTTCATACACAATTCTACTACTACCTGCTCATACACAATACTACTACTACCTGTTCATACACAATACTACTACTACTACCACCAATTGTATTCAATCCAGTTTTATGTACCTTGTAGTAAGTGTCTTTCTCTGATGACAATATACTTGTAATATTATTACTGAATATAAACATATATACTGTACTTACTCTTCTTACTTTTATGGTCTTAGTAGCGCTCACCTCATCTAAAGCCCCCGGGGAAACTTCTCTTTTTGTTGCATATTATAGGGATGGAGGTGTCACCGGTGACATCACACCTCACCTTGTTTTCTATATATTGTTATTGGGTCACAAATCACATCCAACGTCTCATGTAATTTTTACATTTATTACATATGTCCCCCCTTTTTATAATAATAATAGTGTATAGGAGAATTGCCCCGATATCAGGGCTGATACTAAACATTTGCCCCGGTACTTGTACTCTCTGGGGCAACACAGTGGTGTAGTGGTTAGCACTTTCACCTAGCAGTAATAGGGTTACTGGTTCACCTACCACCTGCCTGGAGTTTGCATGTTCTCCCTGTGCCTGTGTGGGTTTCCTCCGGGTACTCCGGTTTCCTCCCACACTCCAAAGACATGCTGGTAGGTTAATTAGACCTTGTCTAAAAACAAAATTGGCCTTAATATGTGTATGTGTATGTGTATGTGTAGGTCAATGTTGTATGTGTAGGTCAATGTTGTATGTGTAGGTCGATGTTGTATGTGTAGGTCGATGTTGTATGTGTAGGTCGATGTTGTATGTGTAGGTCGATGTTGTATGTGTAGGTCAATGTTGTATGTGTGTGTATGTGTATGTGTAGGTCAATGTTGTATGTGTAGGTCGATGTTGTATGTGTAGGTCGATGTTGTATGTGTAGGTCAATGTTGTATGTGTAGGTCAATGTTGTATGTGTAGGTCGATGTTGTATGTGTAGGTCGATGTTGTATGTGTAGGTCAATGTTGTATGTGTAGGTCAATGTTGTATGTGTAGGTCAATGTTGTATGTGTAGGTCGATGTTGTATGTGTAGGTCGATGTTGTATGTGTAGGTCAATGTTGTATGTGTGTATGTGTAGGTCAATGTTGTATGTGTAGGTCAATGTTGTATGTGTAGGTCAATGTTGTATGTGTAGGTCAATGTTGTATGTGTGTATGTGTAGGTCAATGTTGTATGTGTAGGTCAATGTTGTATGTGTAGGTCAATGTTGTATGTGTAGGTCAATGTTGTATGTGTAGGTCAATGTTGTATGTGTGGGTCAATGTTGTATGTGTGGGTCAATGTTGTATGTGTAGGTCAATGTTGTATGTGTAGGTCAATGTTGTATGTGTAGGTCAATGTTGTATGTGTAGGTCAATGTTGTATGTGTAGGTCAATGTTGTATGTGTAGGTCAATGTTGTATGTGTAGGTCAATGTTGTATGTGTAGGTCAATGTTGTATGTGTAGGTCAATGTTGTATGTGTGTATGTGTAGGTCAATGTTGTATGTGTAGGTCAATGTTGTATGTGTAGGTCAATGTTGTATGTGTAGGTCAATGTTGTATGTGTAGGTCAATGTTGTATGTGTAGGTCAATGTTGTATGTGTAGGTCAATGTTGTATGTGTAGATCAATGTTGTATGTGTGGGTCAATGTTGTATGTGTAGGTCAATGTTGTATGTGTAGGTCAATGTTGTATGTGTAGGTCAATGTTGTATGTGTAGGTCAGTGTTGTATGTGTAGGTCAATGTTGTATGTGTAGGTCAATGTTGTATGTGTAGGTCAGTGTTGTATGTGTAGGTCAATGTTGTATGTGTAGGTCAATGTTGTATGTGTAGGTCAATGTTGTATGTGTGTATGTGTAGGTCAATGTTGTATGTGTAGGTCAATGTTGTATGTGTAGGTCAATGTTGTATGTGTAGGTCAATGTTGTATGTGTAGGTCAGTGTTGTATGTGTAGGTCAATGTTGTATGTGTAGGTCAATGTTGTATGTGTAGGTCAATGTTGTATGTGTAGGTCAGTGTTGTATGTGTAGGTCAATGTTGTATGTGTAGGTCAGTGTTGTATGTGTAGGTCAATGTTGTATGTGTAGGTCAATGTTGTATGTGTAGGTCAATGTTGTATGTGTAGGTCAATGTTGTATGTGTGTATGTGTAGGTCAATGTTGTATGTGTAGGTCAATGTTGTATGTGTAGGTCAATGTTGTATGTGTAGGTCAATGTTGTATGTGTAGATCAATGTTGTATGTGTGGGTCAATGTTGTATGTGTAGGTCAATGTTGTATGTGTAGGTCAATGTTGTATGTGTAGGTCAGTGTTGTATGTGTAGGTCAGTGTTGTATGTGTAGGTCAATGTTGTATGTGTAGGTCAGTGTTGTATGTGTAGGTCAATGTTGTATGTGTAGGTCAATGTTGTATGTGTGGGTCAATGTTGTATGTGTAGGTCAGTGTTGTATGTGTAGGTCAGTGTTGTATGTGTAGGTCAATGTTGTATGTGTAGGTCAGTGTTGTATGTGTAGGTCAATGTTGTATGTGTAGGTCAATGTTGTATGTGTAGGTCAATGTTGTATGTGTGGGTCAATGTTGTATGTGTAGGTCAATGTTGTATGTGTGGGTCAATGTTGTATGTGTGGGTCAATGTTGTATGTGTAGGTCAATGTTGTATGTGTAGGTCAATGTTGTATGTGTAGGTCAATGTTGTATGTGTAGGTCAATGTTGTATGTGTAGGTCAATGTTGTATGTGTAGGTCAATGTTGTATGTGTAGGTCAATGTTGTATGTGTAGGTCAATGTTGTATGTGTAGGTCAATGTTGTATGTGTGTATGTGTAGGTCAATGTTGTATGTGTAGGTCAATGTTGTATGTGTAGGTCAATGTTGTATGTGTAGGTCAATGTTGTATGTGTAGGTCAATGTTGTATGTGTAGATCAATGTTGTATGTGTGGGTCAATGTTGTATGTGTAGGTCAATGTTGTATGTGTAGGTCAATGTTGTATGTGTAGGTCAGTGTTGTATGTGTAGGTCAATGTTGTATGTGTAGGTCAATGTTGTATGTGTAGGTCAGTGTTGTATGTGTAGGTCAATGTTGTATGTGTAGGTCAATGTTGTATGTGTAGGTCAATGTTGTATGTGTGTATGTGTAGGTCAATGTTGTATGTGTAGGTCAATGTTGTATGTGTAGGTCAATGTTGTATGTGTAGGTCAATGTTGTATGTGTAGGTCAGTGTTGTATGTGTAGGTCAATGTTGTATGTGTAGGTCAATGTTGTATGTGTAGGTCAGTGTTGTATGTGTAGGTCAATGTTGTATGTGTAGGTCAATGTTGTATGTGTAGGTCAGTGTTGTATGTGTAGGTCAATGTTGTATGTGTAGGTCAATGTTGTATGTGTAGGTCAATGTTGTATGTGTGTATGTGTAGGTCAATGTTGTATGTGTAGGTCAATGTTGTATGTGTAGGTCAATGTTGTATGTGTAGGTCAATGTTGTATGTGTAGGTCAATGTTGTATGTGTAGGTCAATGTTGTATGTGTAGATCAATGTTGTATGTGTGGGTCAATGTTGTATGTGTAGGTCAATGTTGTATGTGTAGGTCAATGTTGTATGTGTAGGTCAGTGTTGTATGTGTAGGTCAGTGTTGTATGTGTAGGTCAATGTTGTATGTGTAGGTCAATGTTGTATGTGTAGGTCAGTGTTGTATGTGTAGGTCAGTGTTGTATGTGTAGGTCAATGTTGTATGTGTAGGTCAGTGTTGTATGTGTAGGTCAGTGTTGTATGTGTAGGTCAATGTTGTATGTGTAGGTCAGTGTTGTATGTGTAGGTCAGTGTTGTATGTGTAGGTCAATGTTGTATGTGTAGGTCAATGTTGTATGTGTAGGTCAATGTTGTATGTGTGTATGTGTAGGTCAATGTTGTATGTGTAGGTCAATGTTGTATGTGTAGGTCAATGTTGTATGTGTAGGTCAATGTTGTATGTGTAGGTCAGTGTTGTATGTGTAGGTCAATGTTGTATGTGTAGGTCAATGTTGTATGTGTAGGTCAGTGTTGTATGTGTAGGTCAATGTTGTATGTGTAGGTCAATGTTGTATGTGTAGGTCAGTGTTGTATGTGTAGGTCAATGTTGTATGTGTAGGTCAATGTTGTATGTGTAGGTCAATGTTGTATGTGTGTATGTGTAGGTCAATGTTGTATGTGTAGGTCAATGTTGTATGTGTAGGTCAATGTTGTATGTGTAGGTCAATGTTGTATGTGTAGGTCAATGTTGTATGTGTAGGTCAATGTTGTATGTGTAGATCAATGTTGTATGTGTGGGTCAATGTTGTATGTGTAGGTCAATGTTGTATGTGTAGGTCAATGTTGTATGTGTAGGTCAGTGTTGTATGTGTAGGTCAGTGTTGTATGTGTAGGTCAATGTTGTATGTGTAGGTCAATGTTGTATGTGTGGGTCAATGTTGTATGTGTAGGTCAGTGTTGTATGTGTAGGTCAGTGTTGTATGTGTAGGTCAGTGTTGTATGTGTAGGTCAATGTTGTATGTGTAGGTCAGTGTTGTATGTGTAGGTCAATGTTGTATGTGTAGGTCAATGTTGTATGTGTTTATAAGCGTGTCAGGACCTTACAGGGTAAAAGGACGACACAAAGCCACAGATGGACTCTGATGACAAGAAAGCCCCCTGAAGCGATTCAGTTTGCATAGGTAGCGCTATACAAGTCACTCACTCTGGGATCTGATAATCAAGTCTCCATAGATGAGAATAAAGATAATGGGGAAAACAAATATTAAAGCTGAGCATACACTATACAATCTGATTGTACAATCTCCTTTTAGACTCACCAAATCTTTGTAATATCTGGACAAACCTAAACAATTGATTGAAGTATTCTCCAATCAGGAAGACCTTTGTACTCCATGGTTGGTGGTAGATCCAGAAGAGATTGTACAATCAGATTGTATAATGTATGGTAAACTGGAGGTTGGCCATAGACGAATCGTTTTTTATTGTCTGATCAGATCCCCCCCATCCACACAACTAAGGCGGGGGAGGGAATCCTTTCCGCTGAGACATCGATGTCAGCGCTGCAGATTGAAGGAAACGTTTCTGCTGGTTTCAGAGAAGTCGATCATTAAATTTCCTTCTCTTTATCAGGAATGGCCATAGACGGATCGAATCTCGTCCTGTCCTTGGGGGGATCGGTCACATTTCCATCCATCTATGGCCAGCTTATCCACTTCCTGACCATCTGCCGCCATTATACGGATCGTTTCCCACCGATCACCGTAGCTGTACAGCCGTCCCTTTACCAGCTACAGCGGGCGCAGCGCCCCCCACCCCTACCCCACCATCGATCCACAGAGAGTCAGGATGGGGATCTGTCAATGTAAACAAACCGATCGATGTTCTGACAGGAGAGGTCAGAGTGATTGTCTGTTCCTAGTGATCAGGAACAGCGATCTCTCTCCTCCTTCACTCAGTCCCCTCCCCCCTCCTCCCAGGGAACACTTAACCCCTCGATCGCCCCAAACCCCTCCCCCTACCAGTGACATTTATACACCAATCAGTGGCCTATTCTTCGCTCCGATCGATGTATAAAGCCCCCCCTACACACCATGAGATTTACTGCAGATTTCTGTCTTCAGATTTACCAAAACCGTATAATATGAGGTGCGGAGAATCCCCCCAATAATCCTCATGATTCATGTATTTTTTTTGTTTACAAACGTTTTATTTGAGAAATAAGTCTGAGTAGAGTTTGATATTACAATACAAATCTAGTGTTGGGTGTATAAGATATAAAGATATAATATATGTATCCGATGTATACAAGGAAGAGGTACAACCAGAAAAGTGTAAATATAAGACAGAGGAGTGTCCGGAGGTTACAGAACATTTATAAGTGTGGAATAGGAGGAAAAGGGGTTCAGATTTAAGTGATAAATCATGGAATCAGCACAGAAAGTTCCCAAGGCTTCCATTTTGTTTGATATGATGTCATAGTGTCAGATGATGACGGATGTGTTCGGAGAGCTTTATAGAAAGCATGCGGGTCATAATGTGGGCCCATGGTACCGTAGGGGGACGCCAATTATAAGCTATAGCCCAGTGTATTGTACTAAAGAGGGAATGGATAAGTCTGGCTTGTGCTACTGGAATATCTGCCATTGGGAGGAACAGGAGGCACAATTTGGGTGTCGCTACAATTTTCTTCCCTGTAATTTGTTCTGTTTTACGTTGAGTAAGTTACCAGGTAGGAGTAAGCTGTGTGTAATCCCAAAAGGTGTGTGTAAGAGAGCCCTGAGCCTGGCAACCTCTGAGGCACAGGGGAGGAATGGATGGGTAGAATGAGTTTATTCTATCGGGGGTGGGGTACCATCTGTAGTGCCGTTTTATTGCCGACTCTCTGATGGTTGTTTTAGTACATTTATGAAGATTATTGAATATTACATCCCATTGTTCCAATTCAAAGGACTCCTTCACATCAGATTCCCATTGAGACATTTGACGCGTTTCGTCAGACATGTTATGTTCATTGAGGTTTTTGTAAATTCTGGATATCAGTCCGCTGTCTCGGGGGGGGAAGAGATACAAATTTGTTCAAAAACCGAGAAGAGTGTTTGAAGAGTAACAGAGAAGTTTTTTTTGGTAAAAAAGTTTTATATTATTGTAATTTGTGCTTTCAGAATCTGTCAGTTTTATGTTCTGATCGGAGATCTGAGAATGAACAAAAAGTATTATTTTTAGTGAGAGATTTCAGATTAGTAAATTTGAGGGATTGCCATGTAGTGTAAGGGTTTGTGTGACGATTGAAGGAGGGGAACAGGGGGTCCCCCAAGAAAGAAGCCGGGGGGGATATCTGATGAGACGTTACATTTATTTTTTTTGTCTGGGACATAATAATAGAGTTTGATGAACCACTTTATTAAGATGATCGATCCTTCGAGTTTTAATTGATTTGGACCATAGAAGGCCTTGTAGGTAGTGGGGTAAAAGAGATTGTTCCTCAAACATTAACCAGGGTATATGGATAGAGGTCGCATACCATTGGGCGAGTTGGGTGTACCTCGCTGAGAGGTCATATATCCATAAATTCGGGATACCCATCCCCCCCTAGAGGGGGGTCTAAACATCATTGAGTATCCGAATCTGGATTTTCTATTGTTCCATATAAACGTATTTCTCTCTCTCTGTAGAGAGTCTTTAGTATTTTTGGGAACCAGTAAAGGAAGAGCTCTGAAAAAGAAGAAGAGTTTTGGTAATATGACCATCTTAGCTGCAACTATTCTTCCCATGAAGGAGATCCGATACGCTGACCATGAATGAAGTAGGTTCCTAATGTTTGGGATAAGTTTGGGGTAGTTGGAGTGATGAAGGGAATTGTATGATGGGGTGATATGGAGGTGTAAATATCTGAATGAGTCTGTGCACCATTGGAAAGGACATTTTTCTCTCAGTAGGGCTGTTAGATTTGGAGGGCAATTAATAGGGAGAGCTGAGCATTTAGATTTATGGTAAAACCTGAGAGGTCATGGAAAGTGTCTGAGGTCTGGACTAGACAAGGCAGAGAGATGAAGGGTTCAGTGAGGAACATGAGGACGTCATCTGCATATAGACTCCATTTCAATTCTTTTGTATATCCTTTAATGTTTATATGATTGTGAGTAGCGCATGCAAAGGGTTCAATGGCGAGGGTGAAGAGAAGAGGGGATAGCGGGCAGCCCTGTCTTGTCCCTTTATTTAGAGGGAAACATTCTGAATTGTGGCCGGGTAATTTGATTTGAGTGTGTGGATCGTGATAAAGGGCTTGGAAACCTCGTAGAAACTCATTATTTATACCAAATCGGAGGAGAAGTGTATCTAAGTAGGACCAGCTGGCACTGACAAAAGCTTTATGTATATCTAAACTAAGTAATAGAGTAGATCTGGAGTGGAGATGAGAGTCTTGGATGATATTTGTAGCTAATCTTATGTTGTCTGTAATTTGTCTATTAGGGATAAAGCCTGATTGATCGGGGTGGATTAGGGGGGAGATGACTGATCCGAGTCTATCTGCTACTATTCTACCAAATATTTTTAGGTCATTATCAATGACTGATATGGGGCAAATATTTTGAGGGACGGTGTGATCCTTATTAGGTTTGGGTAGTAAAGACATATTCACTAGAAGCATTTCAGAAGGAAAGTGGTTCCCTTGTAGAATATAATTGAAAAGCTGAACCATATGAGGGATTATGATAGGCGCAATTTTTTTTGTAATAAGAAGGTGAGAAACCATCTGGACCTGGGGCTGTAGATGTTTTTAACCACTTGCTTACTGGGCACTTAAACCCCCCTCCTGCCCAGACCAATTTTCAGCTTTCAGCGCTGATGCACTTTGAATGACAATTACGCGGTCATACAACACTGTACCCAAATGAAATTTTTTATCATTTTTTTCCCACAAATAGAGATTTCTTTTGGTGGTATTTAATTACAGCTGGGAGTTTTATTTTTTGCTAAACAAACAAAAAAAGATGCAAAATAAAAATAAAATCATGTTTAATAGTTTGTTATAAAATTTTGCAAACAGTTCATTTTTCTCCTTCATTAAAGTGTGCTGATGAGGTGGCACTGATAGGCTGCAATGGTGGGCACTGATAGGCATAGTTAAGGCAGCACTAATAGGCACAGATAAGGTGGCACTGATGGGCATAGATAAGATGGCACGGATGGGTGGCACGGATGGGTGGCATTAAGGGGCACTGATAGGTACCACTGGTAGATGGGACTGATGGGCACTAATAGGTGGCACTGATAGGTGGCTCTGATGGGCGGCACTGATGGGCACTAGTAGATGACACTGATGGGCACAGATATGTGGCACTGGGGTGCAGCACCGTTATTGAGGCAGATTGTGGGCACTGATGGGTGGCACTGTGGGCACTGGGTGGCACTGTGGGCACTGCTGGGTGGCACTATGGGCACTGCTTGGTGGTACTGATGGGGGCACTTATTTATTAATGAGGTGGCACCGGCAGGGGGCAGATGGGCACTGGCAGGGCTGGCTGTGATCAGGATTAATGTCCCGATCACGGCCGCCGGTGATCGGCTCTTTTTTTTTCTCTTCGCGCTGACAGCGCGAGGAGGAATAATAGCCGATTACCGGCTCCGTTGTATCACATGATCAGCTGTCATTGGCTGACAGCTGATCACGTGGTAAGGAGTCGGGATCAACCCCTTGCTAGGATCCGTGATCAGGCGAGTCTCAGACTCGCCAATCACAGAGCGGGGCGCGCAGGCCGCAGACAATGTCAATAGACGTAGTCCCGGCAAAGGAGGTCCGCGCTGTAGCCATCATTTGATCACCTTAGCGCTTTTTCTGTGTCCGATGTTAATATGGTGTCTAGGGTTACACATTTTGCTTGAATTTGCTTAAGTGTGTCACTTGTGGGGGATTGGTTGTATTTATGGTATAGTTTATCTAGATCTCTGGTTAGAAGTTTTATGTCTGTTAGTTTTGTTCTATTTAAAGTGGAGGCCAATTGAATCAAGTGGCCTCTGATAACAGCCTTGTGAGCCATCCATCGTGTTGTAGGGAGAACGTCTGAGGAAGAGTTCAGTGATAAATATTCTTCCATATCGGATGATAGATGGTCTGTCAATAGGGCGTCATTAATACGCCATTTATATGATGTGTGTTGGAGACCAATGTTAGAGGTGGTGAAGGAAGTGATCTGGTGATCTGACCCGGGACATGTGTGGATATCGGCTTATGATGAGTTGGCTAATAGGATTGGGGTGCAGAAGATCTGGTCTAATCTAGATGAGCAGTCATGAGGGTGGGAGTAAAAGGTGTAACCCCTTATGCCAACATTGTGTGCCCTCCAAGGGTCCATGAGATGGAGGTTGTGTAGAAGGCGGTTGAAGGTTTTGAGAAATGATTTAGATGAAGCTACCATTCTACTTCTATCTAATGACGAATGTGCGGCTAAGGTAAAGTCCCCGCCTATAATTATGCGGGGAGAAGAATATTTGTCTAAAGTGTCAAAGAATTTCATAAAAAAGGTTGGATGATCTTCATTTGGTGCGTACACGGGAGCAATTGTAATCAGACGACCTCCTATAGAACCTTTAATTATCACAAATCGACTCTCTGGGTCTTCCGATACGCTGTGTGTTTCACACACACCACAGAGTTCTGGATAAAAATGTCTGTTCCTCTAGTTTTGGTATCAGATGTGGTGTAGTAGTCCTGTCTATATGATTTATCAAACAATGTTGGATGCCTGTGAGCAGCAAAGTGCGTCTCCTGTAATAGAATGATGTCGGCACCAAGCCTTTTGTAATGGCGGAAAGCTTTTTCCCTTTTTTGAGGAGACTTCATGCCATTAATGTTGTGTGAAATTTTGTGAATATTTTTTTAACTAAAACATTTGTAAACGAATATATATCGGCCTAAACTGATAAATAAAAAATGGCCTGGCCATGAAGGGGGGGGAATCCTTCCGGGGCTGAAGTGGTTAAATAAAGGTATTTGATGCACATTATTAGACACATATACATTTACCACAGATGAGTGTTTGTAGAACTGATGTCACATAGTAATAGGGAAGACCCCACTATGTCTACATCCAATAAATATACAAAGCGGACTGAGAGTGTATCCCAAAGAAATGGCGGACTTTGCGGGCACATCACAGGGCAAAAAATCAATAAAAAGGTTCTTTAACCCCTGAAAAATTTACCCCCTTCCTGACCAGAGCAGTTTTTGCGATTCGGCACTGCGTCGCTTCAAATGACAATTGTGCGGTCGTGCGACGTGGCTCCCAATCAAAATGAACGTCCTTTTTGCCACAAATAGAGATTTCTTTTGTAGTATTTGATCAGCTGTGCGTTTTTTTTTTTTTTTTTTGTTTTTTTTTTGCGCTATAAATAAACAAAAAAAAGAAAAAACTTTTACTTTTTGTTATAATAAATATCCCCAAAAAGATCTAAAAAAAATATTTTTCCCTCAGTTTAGGCCGATACGTATTCTACCCATTTTTGGTAAAAAAAAAAAAAAAAAAAAAATTGCGATAAGCGATTGATTGCTTTGCACAAAAGTTATAGCGTCTACAAAATAGGGGATCGTTTTATGGCATTTTTATTAATATTATTTTTAAACTAGTAATGGCGGTGATCAGCGATTTTTTTTTTTTTTTTTTTTTTTTTTTTTTTTTTTTTAAATCGTGACTGCGAGATCATGGTGGACACATCAGACAATTTGACACATTTTTAGGACGATTGTCATTTATACAGAAATCTGTGCTATACAAATGCATTGATTCCTGTGTAAATGTGACCGGCAGTAAAGGGGTTAACCACTAGGTGGCAGTGTATGGGTTTAAATGTATATATAAGGGCTCCAGCGCTGTATATAGAAATAAAAATAGAAAGAAAAAAATTCTATCCGACTGGGTGCGGCAAACACTTTATGAGTTGTTACACGAAAATGTTATAGAGCTAATTATTCAGATAGAGATATGTCAGATGGTATGTATTCAAACTAGTATGGTAAAGTAGTAAGGGAGAAGTCTTATCCTAATGTAGAAATTCTTCTATCAATAGTGCCTCCAACAGTGTGTACACAATAATAACTGTCACAATCCCAAGTGCAACTTATATCTCTATGATATAAAAATAGTGCAAAGTGCAAAACCACATACAGTGGTCTAACTATAAATCAGACTTCTATGACAGAAAGTGCTGAGTGCATCACAGCAAAACCAAAGTGACTGAAATATAGACAGTTACTGGCTACTAGGGATGAGCTTCGTGTTCGAGTCGAACATCGGCTGTTCGCCCGTTCGGCGAATTCTGAACGTTAGGGGCCGTTCGCGCCAAATTCGTGTGCCGCTCACGGCCCATAATGCACAGCGTCATCGCAGTGCATTGCTGGCTCATGATTGGCCAAGCATGCACTGTGACCCCGCATGCTTGGCCAATCATAGCGCCAGCAGCGAGGAGAGCCATGATTGGCCACAGGCAGGATGCCTGTGGCCAATCATAGCTCAGGCTGTGTAGTACACGCCCCACACTATATAAGGCCTCCAGCGCGGCGGCCTTGTGTAGTGTGTTGGCGTCTGAAGCAGTTAGTGGGTGTTCTCTGTACCTTCAACACAGTACACACCGATTGTTTTCGGACGATTTTCGATCTTGCTGTTGTGTAGTGGTTGTCTGCGTGCCCTGACCGCAGTATACACCGCTATATTCACCTCACCTATATAGCTAGTGATCTATCTTTAATAATAGAGCTTGCAGTCAGTAGTGTTAGGAGATAGTGCGTGCTGTCTGTGTGCTCGGTACCCAGTACATACCACTATAATCCACCTACATAGCTGTTCTCTATTTGAGCCCACTTGCCATCTGCAGGAGTTATTGGAAGTTGTGTGTGCCTCTAGCACAGCACAGTATACATCTGTATATACCCCTTTATCTCTGGTGTTCTATAATAAAGGCATCTGCAGGAGTTAGTGGATGTTGTGTGACTCCAGCACAATATACACCTGTATCTACCGTTTATTGCTGTTCCCTAATAGAGCCATCTGCAGGGCTTAGTGGGTGTTGTGTGACTCCATTACACTGCTGTTTTACCCAACTCCCTTCAGGCCATTACCATGTCTGGAAGGCCAGCAAGGAGAGGCAGACAGGCGCGAGCCGATAAAAGAGGGCAAGCAGGCTCTGTGTCTAGAGACAACAGTGCTGGTCGTGGACGCGGTGCATTGTCATCAGCACGTGGCCATGGGACACGCTTGTCCTTCTTTTCGGCAGCTGGACATGTTGAACTGCAACATGCCAACGACTTGGTAGAGTGGATGACCAAGCCCTCTTCATCCCCCTCATCCTCTCACCCAGTCTCAGAGTACTAGCAAAGCAGCTGCCAACCCATCGTCTTCCCTACTCTCAATGTCATCATCAGTCATCACTCCTTCCCTAGACCCACCACGTCCTCCTGAGAAGTCTCCTGAACTCTTTGAGCACAGTGTTGGGTACATGCTCCAGGAGGATGCCCAGTGTTTTGTGGGCTCTGATGATGACACTCAGCTAGAGGAAGGCAGTAGCGTGAGCGCAGAGAGAGGGGATGCTCAAGAAGGACAGCAATCTGGCAGTCATGTTCCACAAGCTGCAGCATACTGCCAGGTTTGCTACAGCAATGAAGAGGGAGGGGATGATGAGGGCACTGACTCCACATGGGTGCCTGGAAGGAGAGAGGAGGAGGAGGCACATGTCCAACGAGGCAGGATGCCCTCCGGGGGCCAGCTTAGGGGCAGCACACCGACTGAATCACATCGCAGAGCTCCGCCTGGGCAGGGCGCTGCCTCTGCACGTTATTCTAAAAGTTCTTTGGTGTGGGCCTTTTTTGAGACGAGTGCATCAGATCGCACCGCTGCTATTTGCAACATATGTCTCAAGCGTATCTTGCGTGGCCAAAACATCAGCCGCTTGGGCACCACATGCTTGACCAGACATATGTTGACCTGCCATGCAGCTCGTTGGGAAGCGTACCTCAAAGACCCACACCAAAGAACAAAGCAGACCTCTCCTTGCTCCTCATCAGCTGGCATCTCCAACCCCACTAGACCTTCAGTCCTCTCTGAAACCTGCTCTGAGAGGAATGAAGGTGTAGAATTAGGTGTGTCACAGCCAAGTGCTTCCGGGAACTCTGCTAGCGGTACACCCACGTCCGATTATAGCAGGCAAATGTCCCTGCCCCAGCTGCTGGACCGGCGAAAGAAGTTCACTCCCAGCCATCCACATGCCCAGCGGTTGAATGCTAGCTTGGCTAAATTGCTAGCACTTCAACTGCTGCCTTTTCAGTTGGTAGACTCGGCCCCCTTCCGTGAGTTTGTACAATGTGCGGTTCCTCAGTGGCAGGTCCCCAAACGCCACTTTTTCTCATGGAAGGCAATTCCGGCTCTCTACCGGCATGTGGAAGGCAATGTCCTTGCCTCGCTGGACAGGGCGGTCAGCAGTAAGGTGCATATTACCGCTGACTCATGGTCCAGCAGGCATGGACAGGGACGTTACCTGTCTTTCACGGCCCATTGGGTCACTCTTCTGGCAGCTGGGAAGGATGCAGGACAAGGTGCAGTAGTGTTGGAGGTTGTTCCGCCACCACGCCTCCAAAATGCTACTATTGGTTGTGACACACCTCTCTCCTCCACCCCTCCTCTTCTTCTTCCTCCATGGCCTCTTCCAGTGCTCTGTCCTCAGAACCAGCAGTGCTCCATAGGCGTTCCAGGAGCTACGCAAGTACGCAGGCAAAACTATGCCATGTCGTGCTTGCGCTGGTTTGTTTGGGGGACAGGAGCCACACTGGGGCGGATGTTTTGTCAGCTCTGCAGGGGCAGGCCGAGAGGTGGTTGACGCCCTGCCAGCTTAAGCCAGGAATGGTGGTTTGTGACAATGGCACCAACCTCCTCTCCGCCCTCCGACAGGGACAACTGACCCATGTGCCCTGTGTAGCTCACATCCTTAACCTGGTGGTGCAGCAGTTCTTGGGCAGGTACCCGGGCTTACAGGATATCCTGAAGCAGGCCAGGAAAGTCTGTGTGCATTTCCGCTGATCATTTAATGCCTGTGCTCGGCTGGCTGAGCTCCAAAAGGAGTTGAACCTGCCCAAGAACTGCCTTATATGTGACATGCCCACCAGGTGGAACTCAACGTTGGCCATGCTGCAGCGGCTGCACATGCAGCAGAGGGCCATCAATGAGTACCTGTACAACTATGGCACGAGGACAGGGTCAGGGGAGCTCGTTTTTTTTCTCACCACGCCAGTGGGGCATGATCAGGGATGCATGCACTGTCCTGTCACCGTTTGAGGAGGCCACAAGGATGGTGAGCAGTGACAATGCATGCATCAGTGACACTGTACCTCTTGTCCACCTCTTGGAGCATACGCTGCGTGGAATAATGGACAGGGCACTTGAGGCAGAACAGAGGCAGGAAGAGGAGGACTTCCTTGCCTCTCAAGGCCCCCTTTATCCAGACAGTGTTCCTGCTGTGCCACCCATCACACAGGAAGAGGAGGAGGAAGAGGAGGAGGAGGATTATTGTGTCAGCATGGAGGTGGAGGCTGGCACTCAGCATCGGCAGCAGCAGTCTTGTAGGGATGATTTACAGTCCCAAGAAACATGTGGACTTGTACGTGGCTGGGAGGAGGTAGCTGTGGATCATGTTGCCCTTAGTGACCCAGAGGACTCCGGACCGAATGCCTCAGCTAACCTACGCTGCATGGCCTCCCTGATCCTGCAAAGCCTGCGGAAGGATCCTCGTATTCTTCGGATCAAAGAGAGGGACCATTACTGGCTGGCCACTCTCCTTGATCCACGGTACAAGGGTAAGGTTGGCGACCTTATCTTGCCATCGCAGAGGGAGCAGAGGATGAGACATCTCCGGGAGACCTTGCAGAAAGCTCTGTGCAACGCGTTCCCAGAGACTGGGAGGTTACAAACTCCTGGTCCTGGACAACGTGTTGCTGAGGCATCGGTCAGAAGGAGCGGTGGAGAAGGTGGCCGTCTGACTGATGCTTTCAGACAATTTTTTAGTCTGCAGCCCCAAGGTATGATTGGTTCCAGCACCCATCGCCAGCGTCTGCTTTACATGGTGCAGGAATACCTAGGGGCAAGGTCAGACTTGGACACCTTTCCCACCGAAAATCCTCTGGCTTACTGGGTCTTGATGATGGATCACTGGCCAGAGCTTGCACAGTATGCAATTGAGCTACTGGCCTGTCCTGCATCCAGCATTCTTTCGGTGGCTTGTGGCTTTGTTACCGATCACAGGGTGAGCCTGTCCACCGAATCAGTTGATCGACTGACCTTCATCAAGATGAATCAGTCTTGGATCACCCACAGCTACCAAGCACCTGAAGCTGATGTAACCAAATAATTTTTTTTGAAATACCACATCCCTTCAAGACTGCCTATGCTGATGCTGAGTGACTGTCCTGTTATTGTCTATCCTCTTCCTCCTCCGCTGATATGTTGGAAGAACATTTTTGGTTCTGGGTGATGCCAGCAGCCCAATTTTTCTGCCCCTGTTTAACAGGGGCGTTTAATTACAATTTTTGATGCAATGCTTTGCAGCAGGGCTAATTCCTGCAATAAAACTAGAGTATATGGCAGAGGTTGCAGTGTGGTGGCACCAGTGCCTAAGGCCCAATTTTTCTGCCCCTGTTTAACAGGGACATGTAATTACAATTCTTGATATAATATTTCACAGGAGGGCCCCTTCCTGTGCCCACCCAGAGTAACTGTGAGGACTTATAGTGTTGTGGCACCAGCACCACAACCACCAAAGGTAAATTTTTCTACCACTGTTCAACAATGGCATGTAATTACAATTCTTGATATAATCGTTCACAGCAGGGCGCTCCAGCGCCCACCAAGAGTCACTTTCAGGGCTTACAATGTTGTGGCAAAACCAACACCTTGTTCCGCCATTTCTGCAGAGCATATAGGGCAGGCCCCTACTTTCAAACATCCAACTTACAAAAATCTCCTACTTGCAAACGCAAGGAGACAGCAGCAAGTGAGATGAAAAAAGATGGACGACAAAACAAATTATACAGGGGTGATAACCCTTCCCTATGTTTTCCAAAAAGCTTAAAAATAGTTTTTTTGACTGGAGCTACACTTTAAAAATGTACCGGTTGAAAATTACAAACTGATTCAACTTAACACAACAAACCTACACAGTCCCTGTCTTGTTTGCACCGCCTGTATACTGCTGTTCTGAGTATATAGGGCCTAGGGGCCACACGCATTTCCTTTTTTTAATATGGGTACGGGGTTCCCCTTAATATGCGTACAAGACCCAAATAGGCTGGTAATGGGCAGGGAGGGCTACCCATGCCATTTTTCTCAATGATTTTCAACCATATTGCAGGAACCAGATATAACATTAAAACCGCAAGCAGTTTTAAATGGTGTTATTTCCGTTTAATGTCATTTTGTGCAGGGACTGTTCTAAACACGGGAAACACGTGGCACTTCACAGGCATACTACAGACACCCCCCAGGCACCATATTTAAAGGAATATTTCACTTTTTTTTTCACTTTAATTGTCAGTAAAATCAGTGCTCCCGCCAAAACGGCAATTTTTAAAAACATTTTAGGCATTGACCCATGTCCCCTGGGGCAGGAGCCAGGTCCCCAAACCCTTTTTAGGACAGTATCTTGCATATTAGCCGTTAAAATTAGCACTTTCCATTTCGAACGTTCGAGTCCCATAGACTTCAATGGGGTTCTAACGTTCGTAACGAACGTGGGGTCCGTTCGAAAGTTCTGGTACGAACCGAACCGGGGGGTGTTCGGCTCATCCCTACTATTGACAAACTGTTATACTAGTTCATGACTTTACTAATGTATTACTATTGTGAGGGGTTAACTCGGCAGCGGGTGTGTGTGACCCCCTGGATGGGTTCACAACACAAAATCAGGCACAGCAGACAGCGTTGTAGGTGCAAAAAAAACCAAAGGTGCGGTTTATTCATGCTCCATGCAGTGAAACATATAACAGCCAAACAAAAATAAAACATGAAAATAAATCCTGGTCAGCTTGACCTCTAATTACACACTTAGATTCCCTATCTAACAACTGAGTGCAGCCTTGTGCTGCACCAGTCCCTGTCTCTGTTGTAGAGGTTTGCCACACAGGCATTAACTCACTGCACAGAGCAGATATCACACTCCCCAGTCTATACACACAAAACTGGTTCCAGGATGGAGCATCTCCCTAAGCATGCTGGGTTTTTTTGTAGAGGTCTTAATGAGCCCACTTACTTCAGCTGGGCTCATTAACTCTTCCCCTCTAATTGTAAAAGTCTGCATAAAGCCTGAATCTAGGGCACACATATTTCCCATCCTGGATACAACCAGGTGACTTTACCTGCCTGCTGCCACACTATATTTATATTATAGAATACTCATGACTTTCAAAAAATGACATAAGCCTCCGAAGAAGGACTACAAGGTCTGAAACATGTTAGGAGTCATTTGTAGTACTACAGGGCAGCTGAGCTTCATAGCAATGTCATTTTGAGTATACATGCGATGTGTTATATTCACATTTTTATCATGTAATTTCTACCCTTTTGCTTATGAAATTTTACTGTATGTTTATAATAGAATATATCTTTTTTGTACTACATTACCTGGTTTACAAAATCTAGAGGGGTAGTACTGTGCCTTGAGCACCAGGTTTTCCTTTTTTTTTGGTTGTCTTCATTGGATCAGATGGACCAGTTGTTTTAACACACACTGCCAATCCCTGCCCTATTATTTCCAGTCTGAATAATGTGTCTGGGTTTCAGGTGGACTGAAACCCGGACACATGATTCAAAACCTGAACTGTCCGGGTGAATCCTGGACAGGGGCCAACCCTAATACACAACCTCATAGATTGATTGGTGTCCTTATTTAACCTTACCAGCCATGCAACTAAGTAAAACATAGGCCCATTGCACAGTGTCCATTGTGCTGCGACATGCATTTCAACGAGGGAGCATGGGTATAAGGCTGGCTTCCCTTGCCACTCACTGTCTGGCATATTACTCCTTTCATTAGTTTACTATTCAGATTGGACTTGGAACAGAAATCTGCTCCCTCGTAGCTCTTTTTCAGATGACTCACATGAAAAGTGTTTTCTGGCGTGATGTCATATAAACTGCAGATGCATTGTGGTTTTGAAATTCAAAGCACTTTATTATATATAAACCTCTGATCTTCAAAAAGAAAATGGTGATTAATTAAAACGCAGTTTTAATGGAAAACAATTTCAACAACTCGGGTCCGAGTACACAGATGATACAGCTGGAGTCTCGAAGACTCTACGACTGCTGTTAGAGTTTTGGGTTTCCCCGGCATAGCTTTCTGTTTAGATCTTAGCCAGTAGTGAATGTGACGAAACCCGTTTCCTACACTCCCTTGAGTGCTTCTGTCAGTACACCGCTTACTCCAGTCCGAAGATCGATATCAGATATTATAGTCGCTTGCAACCAAGAACTAGGCAGGACTGGCTGCTAACCTGGAACATGGTATAACTTTCTTTGACCAAGTAACACAGCATATATACATCATGGGAGGACTCCCCCATCCTAATCATATTACCCTAACAATGCAAACTGTAACCAGAAACATAAATTAACATGACACTTAAACAAGCCTAGATGGCTCAATTCCCCCAGACAATGTTGCAATTAATCACATATCCCAACTTCAGGCCAAACTTGCTGGTTCAAACTTCCAAAATACAATACACATTGTTACAAGTATAAACACACCCCCCAATAGTTTGCTAGGAGACAAAGGTGTATTAATTAGCACAATTACCAATGGGTGAAAGACTCTTCAGACTAGTAGACAACAGAAGACCCGGGCTTTCCAGATCTCATTAATCAGCTTTCCTTTCACATACATCTGTCTACAGAGTCCCAAGCTGGCAGAGACCATCTGAAGTAATCCAAACTACATCCTCAGTTTCCATTAAGTAGTTGTCCATCATTTTCTCAGTCACCCTGTGCCCCTAATAGACCATAGTTGCCAACTGTCCTGAATTTCCTGAGACATTCCTGGTATTTAGACCTTTGTCCCGGTCTTACCATTTCCCAGAATATGTCCCAGGAAAATCAGCATTTTCCTGATTTTTCACTGCTGCCACTAGAGGTTTGCAGCTGACACTGGTAAATTGTCTCTGCTGGCCGCCATTTTACAAGAAGACCGGCTATTGTGAGGAAGAAACAAGAGGCGCAACCCAGGATCTGCCTTTTGGTTCTTCCCTTCAGCCTCCACAAGCTGGTCTTCTGTAAATGTCGCAGAGAACAAATCACCAGTGGCGTCACTATCGGGGAGCAGCCCACACCCGGGTGAAGAGGGGTGACAGTGTCTTCCCCATCCGAGTTCTGGGACCCCCAAGTCACCTCCTTTCCCTCCGTGCACAGAGTCCTCCAGGACAAACAAACTTTAAGCACACATTTGCATCCCAGGCAATGGGATGTAAGGAGGGACTCTACTGAGGACACCAGATGTAAGAAGGGACTCTGCTGGGAACGCCTGATGTAAGGAGGGACTCTGCTGGGGACACCTGATGTAAGGAGGGACTCTGCTGGGGACACCTGATGTAAGGAGGGACTCTGCTGGGGACACCTGATGTAAGGAGGGACTCTGCTGGGGACACCTGATGTAAGGAGGGATTCTGCTGGGGCACCTGATGTAAGGATGGATTCTGCTGGGGCACCTGATTTAAGGAGGGATTCTGCTGGGGCACATGATGTAAGGAGGAATTCTGCTGGGGCACCTGATTTAAGGAGGGATTCTGCTGGGGCAACTGATGTAAGGAGGGATTCTGCTGGGGCACCTGATGTAAGGAGGGACTCTGCTGGGGCACCTGATGTAAGGAGCGACTCTGCTGGGGCACCTGATGTAAGGAGGGACTCTGCTGGGGCACCTGAGGTAAGGAGAGACTCTGCTGGGCACCTGATGTAAGGAGAGACTCTGCTAGGGCACCTGATGTAAGGAGAAACTCTGCTGGGGCACCTGATGTAAGGAGAGCCTCTTCTGGGGCACCTGATGTAAGGAGAGACTCTACTGGGGCACCTGATGTAAGGAGGGACTCCGCTGGGGATGCCTGATGTAAGGGGGGACTCTGCTGGTGGCAGACGACATAACAAGTGACACATTCAGGGCTCCCACTATTATGCAATAGTTGAACTATTTCATTTTATATTACAATATAATAATATAAATAATGTGCTTCAATCATCCTGACGCCATAACAGCCATGGTGTCCGGATGTTTGGAGCGCCAACACCAGGTGTTTGGAGTATCTTTATCTGCTGATTGATAAACTTTCTGGAATACACATATTTCTATTGTCATGTAGGATCTGGGCCTGCTGTCCCTCCATCCCTCTTTCTTTTCTTCCTTCTCTCTCCTTCCCTCCCTATTTCTTTCTCCCTACATCCCTCGTTCATTTTAGACTTGAAAAGTCAGAAAGATACAACAAATTCTTACCTCTGTGACACATTCAGACAAATCTCGTAATGTTTTACTTCCTTATAGCATTCTCTTGTATATCTCTCCCACACCCATAGCAATAAACTGTGTGTTTACTGAGCTTTTCTCTCTGAGAGGGCCGTGTACAAAGCTGAAGAATAAACTCGCCCTCTGAGCTCCTATCAGGACTCATTTACAACACTCAGATGCACTCAAATGTTTTTTTAATGCAGTACAAATCCATATGCAAAAAAATGTTTACGCATTTCAATAAACCTCATTTATACCATTGTGTTGTCTTTATGTGCGTTTAAAAAAAGTACAGCTTGCTGCATTTTTGTGATTCCATCAAAACAATCCAATCCACAAACAATTTAATAGCCTTAACGTCTCATCCGATCAACTTTGATAGGATTTGATCAAACTGAGTCGATCAGTCAGGGCAGAATATTATAATTTTCAATCAGTCAGCAGCACTGAGAAACCTTATCTTACCAAAAGTATTGGGACACCTGCCTTTACACACGCATGAACTTTAATGGCATCCCAGTCTTAGTCCCTAGGGTTCAATATTGAGTTGGCCCACCCTTTGCAGCCATAACAGCTTCAACTCTACTGGGAAGGCCATTCACAAGGTTTATGAGTGTCTATGGGAATGTTTGACCATTCTTCCAGAAGCCCATTTGTGAGGCCAGGAACTGATGTTGGAGAAGAAGGCCTTTCTCACAGTCCCCACGTTAATTCATCCCAAAAGGTGTTTCATTAGGTTGAGGTCAGGACTCTCTGCATGCCAGTTGGGTTCATCTTGTTCATCCATGTCTTTTTGGACCTTGCTTTGTGCACTGGTCCAAGTCATTTGGTGGAGGGGGATTATGATGCGTAGTGGCAGCTGGTGTTTTTTTGGGGGTAAACAACCATCCCCTCTGGTTTGGCCCATGGCTCTGCCACCCCACTGCTCCCAATCGGTTGGGTCACCCTCCCCCCCCCCCCGGTCATCTATCCCCGCACTTACAGTCTTCTCCCTCCTCCTCCTAGGCATCGAAAATGATCGCCTGTCCTTTCAGCCAATTGGGTGACGAGTCTCAGGAGCAACTTCCTGATTGGCTGGGAGGAGGATCAGTGTGAGAATAGTGAATATTCATTTCCTATTGTCAAACAACTGGGTGGGCTTGGAGCACAGAGCGCTGCACCCCAAGCCCATCCTTTTTTGAAGCACACCCTTTTTTTGAAGCCTGTTACAGCTTTTCCAACCCCATTGGAATCCATGTGTCAGGTGCCCTGCATGTATATTAGGGGATTGGGCACATGGAGAAGGGGGCAGCGCCCATGCACCCCTAATGGACAGGCTGCCACAGATGGTGTGGGGTTGTTTTTCAGGGGTTGGGCTTGGCCCCACTGGGGTTGGACTTGGTCCCTCAGGGGTTGGGCTTGGCCCCTTAGTTCCAGTGAAGGGAACTTCTTAACAAAGGATGCAACAAGAAATGGAAGGGTGCAATTAGGGCAGCTAAGATAGAACAGGAAAGACATAGGGGAGGAGAGCAAAAAAAATCACAAGAAATTATATAAACAAGTATATAAATAAAGTATATAATAAAGTATATAAACTGTAAAAAAGGGAGGACAGACCATTTTAGCCCCATAAATAGTGATGGCCGAACGGTTCGCCCGGCGGTCGTTTTGCGGCGAATTTCGGTCATTCGCGGTCCGGTCGTTCGCTCGCCTTTTCCCGTCGTTCGCCCTGGCGGACTTACGTGTTTAATGTGTAAAAGAACTTTGACCTATGATGACACGTCTATCATGGGGTACAGGACAGCCAATTGAGACATGACAGCACATGGACACTTGGACATTCCCCCTAACTTATAAATACACTCGATCTGGCGGCCATTTTACATTCTTTCTTCTGTCACTATAGGGAAAGGTTGCTCTTTGGAGCAGGGAGAGATAAAACGCTAGCTATTTGGTACACAAAAGTTCTTTTCAGGACTGGTATAGGTGTTAGGTGTATATAGGTTTGCTGTGCTACTGATTGTTGCAGCAGCCTGAGTGTCTTTTGTCAGTTTAGATAAAGGGACAGAGCGCTGTGTGCTGCTATTTTAGGGACAGCCAGATTAGTCATCATCATCATCATTAGCTGTTACTATCAGGTCCACAAAAGAGCTATTCCAGTAACCACTAATCGTTCCAGTCTACTCTTTTTTGCCACTTTGTATAGGGACAGGAAGGAAGCAGTGTGTCAGGCAGTGAGGGTCAGTTTAAAGACTTGCTGTTACTATTAGTTCCACAAAGGTTCTTTTCAGGACTGGTATCAGTGGTACGGTAATAGGCTTGTACACGTATAATATTCTTTCTTCCAAATATAGAAAGAATATTATACTTGACTGCTGCCCTTCTGCTGCAGTCTGCTAAACATTCACAACTCACTTGTTCCACAAAGCTCTTTATCAGGACTGGTAACTTGGTCTGTGTAGGGTGTTACAGTACATAGGGTTGAGTGCGGTACAGTCTGCTGTTCTGTAAGGACCGCTATCGGTCCACAATAGATAGGGTTGAGGTGCACCACTGCTGACTGCTGCCCTATACTGCAGCAGTCCTTCATTGGTATAGGGACTGACGTACAGTCTGCTAATCACTAACACACAACCTGCTTTGTCCACAAAAGTTCTTATAAGGACTGGTAACTTGGTCTAGGGTGCTACAGTACATAGGGTTGAGTGAGGTACAGTCTGCTGTTCTGTAAGGACCGCTATCGGTCCACAATAGATAGAGTTTAGGTGCACCACTGCTGACCGCTGACCTATACTGCAGCAGTCCTTCATTGGTATAGGGACTGAAGTACAGTCTGCTAATCACTAACACACAACCTGCTTGGTCCACAAAAGTTCTTATAAGGACTGGTAACTTGGTCTAGGGTGCTACAGTACATAGGGTTGAGTGAGGTAGAGTCTGCTATTCTATAAGGACTGTTATCGGTCCACAATACATAGGGTTGAGGTGCACCACTGCTGACCGCTGCCCTATACTGCAGCAGTCCTTCAGCGGTATAGGGACTGACGTACAGTCTGCTAATCAGTCACACACAACCTACTTGGTCCACAAAGGTCCTTATAAGGACTGGTAACTTGGTGAAGGGTGCTACAGTACATAGGGTTGAGTGAGGCACAGTCTGCTGTTCTGTAAGGACCGGTATCGGTCCACAATAGATAGGGTTGAGGTGCACCACTGCTGACCGCTGCCCTATACTGCAGCAGTCCTTCATCGGTATAGGGACTAAGAGTTTTGTCACAGGGTCATTTAAAAAATGACAGGCAGAGGAAGAGGCAGGCCCTTCCGCAGGGGTGGTAGGGGTAGGGCAGGAGCAACAGCCTTGAGCCAAAGTGGGAAGTTGCAGAAGGTGCGTTCAATTACTTTAACCAGTTGCCGACCACCGCACGACGATGTACGTCGACAGCATGGCATGGGCAGGCATATGGGCGTACATGTACATCCCTTGCCTCCCGCGGGTCGGGGGCCCGATCGGGCCCCCGCCCGGTGCCTGCGGCGGTCGGTTTTCGTCCGGGAGCGATCCGGGACGAGGGGGCGGCCATTCATTCATGGCCACCCCCTCGCGATCGCTCCCGACGAATAGGAATCCCCCGTGACATCACTTCCTCTCCTGTAATGTAAACACAGGAGAGGAAGTGATGTATTCTCTCCTCCGTGACGGTATTTTTCGTTCCGACACGGAGGAGAGCGGATCGGTGAGTTGCACCAACACTCTACACACACAGTAGAACATGCCAGGCACACTCACACCCCCCCGATCACCCCCCCAATTACCCCTGCCCCCCAGTCACAGTGACACCAATGTCATTTTTTTTTTTTTTTTGCATTGGTGTCATTTGTGACTGTAATAACTGTTAGGGCAGTTAGGGTTAGCCCCCTTTAGTTCTAATGTACCCCCCTAACCCCCCCAATAAAGGTTTAACCCCGTGATCACCCCCCGTCGCCAGTGTCACTAAGGCTGGGTTCACATTGCAGCGATTTATGAGAACGAATGTGATTCGCACCGCACTGCAGTGCAAATCACATCCGATCTCTGTGCGATTCGAGTTCAGCCATTCGCCGCACCCGCCGCACCCGCCGCACCCGCCGCAAATTCGCACGGGACCCTTTTTTTGGCCCGCAGCAGAATCGGATCGCATGGGTGTTCACACCATGCGATCCGAGTTTGCAGATCGCACTGCGATATGCGAACTGATCTGGGGGTGTCAGTAACATTTCACTGACACTCCCAGCAGTTCGCATAGGGCAGTGTGAACTGCCGCCGGGAGGCATGCGATGCGGGAACCCGCCGCGGATTCGCGGCGTTTCCGCATCGCTCCAGTGTGAACCCAGCCTAATAAGCGATCATTTTTCTGATCACTGTATTAGTGTCACAGGTGACGCTAGTTAGGCAGGTAGGTATTTAGGTTCGCTGCAGCTTTTTATAGCGCCAGGGACCCCCATATACTACCGCATAAAGCCCCCTGATTGCCCCCTAGTTAACCCTTTCACCAGTGATCACCATATAACTGTTACAGGTGACGCTGGTTGGTTAGTTATTTTTTTATAGTTTCAGGGCACCCGCCATTTATTACCTAGTCTCTCTAGTGTACCCCTAAATTTAGGGGTGTCTACTTTCCAAAATGGGGTCATTTGGGGGGGTTTGTGCCATCTTGGCATTTTATGGCCTTCAAAACTGTAACGCCCTTAGAAAGCCTGAAGGCGGTGCTTGGTTTTCGGGGCCCCGTACGCAGCTAGGCTCCCAAAAAGTCCCACATATGTGGTATCCCCGTACTCAGGAGAAGCAGCAGAATTTATTTTGGGGTGTCATTTCACATATGCCCATGGCATGCGTGAGCAATATATCATTTAGTGACAACTTTGTGAAAAAAAAAAAAAAAAAAAAAGTTTGTAATTTTCCCGCAACTTGTGGCAAAATATAAAATATTCCATGGACTCACCATGCCTCTCAGCAAATAGTTTGGGGTGTCTACTTTCTAAAATGGGGTCATTTGTGGGGGTTTTGTGCCATCTTGGCATTTTATGGCCTTCAAAACTGTAATAGGTAGTGAGAAGTGAACTCAAAAATTTACGCCCTTAGAAAGCCTGAAGGCGGTGCTTGGTTTTCGGGGCCCCGTACGCGGCTAGGCTCCCAAAAAGTCCCACATATGTGGTATCCCCGTACTCAGGAGAAGCAGCAAAATTTATTTTGGGGTGTCATTTCACATATGCCCATAGCATGTGTGAGCAATATATCATTTAGTGACAACTTTGTGTAAAAAAAAAAAATATTTTTTTTTTTGTCATTATTCAATCGCTTGAGGCAAAAAAATAAAATATTCAATGGGCTCAACATGCCTCTTATCAATTTCCTTAGGGGGTCTACTTTCCAAAATGGGGTCATTTGGGGGGGGGGGTTTGTACTGCCCTGCCATTTTAGCACCTCAAGAAATGAGATAGGCAGTCGTAAACTAAAAGCTGCGTAAATTCCAGAAAACGTACCTTAGTTTGTAGATGTGACAACTTTTGCGCAAACCAATAAATATACAATTATTGACTTTTTTTTTACCAAAGACATGTGGCTGAATACATTTTGGCCTAAATGTATGACTAAAATTGAGTTTATTGGATTTTTCTAATAACAAAAAGTAGAAAATATCATTTTTTTTCAAAATTTGCGTTTTTTTACGTTTATATCGCAAAAAATAAAAATCGCAGAGGCAATCAAATAACATCAAAAGAAAGCTCTATTTGTGGGAAGAAAAGGACGCAAATTTTGTTTGGGTACAACATTGCATGACCGCGCAATTACCAGTTAAAGCAGCGCAGTGCCAAAGTGTAAAAAGACCTCTGGTCATTTACCAGCAAAATGGTCCGGTCTGAAAGTGGTTAAAGGACGCACCAGACTTGGTTGAGTGGCTCACTCAGCCTTACTCTTCTGCACCCTCCTCATCCTCTCGATCTGCACCCTCTTCTTCACTCTCTGCTATGTGCACCCCCAAAGACACTACCACCAACAACACCACCACCACATACCTTCCGCTTGAGTCACTGGAATTATTTTCCGATCCATATCAAGAGGACATTTCTGATGCGCAGCCACTCTTGGTATTGGATCAGGAAGAGGAGGTAGCAACAACCGCTACTCAGCAGTCTGACGACAGTACCCAGATCTGCCCAAGGAGGAGGTTGGTCCCCGGTGTTGCTGCCTACTCCGAGATCTCTACTTATAGCGGTGGGGAAGGTGACGTTGATGATGACGTGTCTAGTGATGTCACGTGGGTGCCCACAAGAGAGGAAGAGGAGGGGAGTTCAGAGGGAGATATGGACCAGCAGATAGGGAGGAGAAGCAGGACTAACTTACATTGCACAAGAGGGACAAAGCAGACTGCAAATGTATCAGGAGCGAGTCATCGACCATGTACGGTCATATCTGGCGCTCCCAGGACACCGGCACATGGCTCCGCAGTGTGGGCTTTTTTTAACGTGTCCGCTGCTGACAATAGCGTTGCCATCTGCAATCTTTGCAGTCAACGCATTAGTCACGGTAAGCCCAACACTCACCTAGGGACGACCGCCTTAAGAAGGCACATGAGCAGCCATCACCGAGCCCAGTGGGAGCAACGGAACACACAAAGCCACACTGCAGGCTCTCACCGTCCAGCCTCGTCTTCTACTTCTCCTCTCTCCTCACAATTGTCCTCCACTCCACCTTCCATCACGCCAAGCTCACGTTTTTCTGCAAAAAGGCAGGCTTCCGTGGGCCTAATGTTCGAGCGTAAAAAAACGATGACGCCGGATAACCCTCATGCCCAACGGTTGACGGCTGGCTTGTCAGAACTGATAGCCCGCCAACTACTGCCATATAAACTGGTGGACTCGGAGGCCTTTCGCAAATTTGTGGCCATTGGAACACCACAATGGAAGGTCCCAGGAAGGAAGTATTTCTCGGAGAAGGACATCCCAGAGCTATATGGTCATGTTCAGCGGCAAGTGAATGTATCTCTGGCACACAGTGTCGGTGCCAAGATACATCTGACCACAGACACGTGGTCTAGCAAACACGGGCAGGGAAGGTATATCACTTTTACTGCCCACTGGGTGAACCTTCTGACGGCCGTCAAGCATGTAACCCGTGGCACCCGTGTAGATTTGGTTTTACCGCCACGGATTGCATGCAGGCCTGACTCTTCTTCTCCTCCTCCTCCTACTCCATCCTCCTCCCTCTCCTCCTCAGCTGGCTCCTCCTTTTCCGCTGCTAGCGTCTCTTCCGCTGCACCGCCCAAGCTCCCCAGAACCTATTCCACATGCCAGGTGAGACGTTGCCATGCCGTGCTGCGTCTGTTGTGCCTGGAAGCCAAGAGCCACACTGGCCTGGCACTCCTTTCAGCTTTGCGTTCACAGGCAGATCAGTGGCTAACACCGCTCAATTTGACAGTTGGTAAAGTGGTGTGTGACAACGGTGCCAATCTGCTTAGCGTATTGAAACAGGGCAAAATCACGCACGTGCCATGCATGGCACACGTCTTAAACTTGGCCGTGCAGCGATTCCTTGTCAAATACCCTGGGGTCCAGGACATCTTGCGGCAGGCAAGGAAAATCTCGGCCCATTTCAGAAGATCTTACACGGCCATGGCTCGCCTTGCTGACATTCAGCGGCGACACCATCTGCCGGTCAGACGTCTTATTTGCGGATGCCCGACGCGATGGAACTCAACCTTCTATATGCTTGATAGGCTGCTCCAGCAGAAACGTGCAGTTAACGTCTACCTGTATGAACTCTGCGAAAGAAACGGTTCTGGGGAGCTGGGTTTTTTTTCACCGCGCCAGTGGCTGCTCATGCGCGATGCATGCAGACTTCTGCGGCCATTTGAGGAGATCACCAAACTGGTCAGTCGCAGCCATGGCGCCATCAGTGACATGGTACCTTATGCCTTCTTTATGGAGCATGCATTGCGTCGTGTCATTGATCAGGCTGTGGAGGAACAGGAGCGGGAAGATGAGGAAGTCGCAATGCTGGATGAATTCCCAGGGGGGGGTACTCTATCTGAGACAAGTCAACAACAGGAGTCTGAAGAGGAGTCAGAGGAGGATGGTGCCGGGGCGGATGAGGAGGAGCAAGAAAAGCATGCTTTAAACCTTTCTGGGATCCCTGTTGTGCGTGGATGGGGAGAGGAGAATGAAGAGGACGACATTATCCTGGATGATGAGCAGGAGCCAGGCCACCACACCGCTTCCACTTTAGTGCAAATGGGGGCCTTCATGCTCCAGTGTTTTAATAGGGACCCCCGTATAAAAAGCATAAGGGTCAAGGACCAGTACTGGGTGGCAACGTACTTAGACCCCCGGTACAAACAGAAAATGGCGGAAATGTTACCGCCGTCGCAGAGGGCTGTCAGAATGCAGCACTTCCAGGCCTTGCTTCGAGAAATGCTGCATTCTGCTTTTGCGTGCGCTGGCAGAGGAGCAATTCCCACTCCCAGAGGAGTTGCGGGTACCAATCCAACAGCGCCTGCAAGAAGAGGCCGGTTTGAAGATGTGTTGGTGACTTCGGATATGAGGTCATTCTTTCAGCCGACCCATCGACAGGTGTCATCCGGATCCAGCATCAGGGAACGCCTAGACCATCAGGTGTCCGACTACATTGGGTTAACGGCCGATGTGGACGCTCTGAGGAGTGATGAACCCCTGGACTACTGGGTGGGCAGGCTTGACCTCTGGCCAGAGCTTGCCCAATTTGCAATCGAACTGTTGGCTTGCCCCTCATCCAGTGTCCTGTCCGAAAGGACGTTCAGCGCAGCAGGGGGGATCGTGACCGATAAGCGTACTCGCCTAGCTCACGACAGTGTTAACTACCTCACATTTCTAAAAATGAATGAGGCATGGATCTTGGAGGAATTCAACACATGTGACCAGTAGACCATGTATATGTCTATAAACTATTTTTGTTTAATCAAGCACACTGACCTTCTTTCTTCATTTGGCTCACTTCCTTGTCCCAAAAAAGCACACCGTACTATATGCCCCTACCCTCCTCTTTGAACAGGTTGAGCGGTGTCATATTTCTACTGGGGCTGCTTATGAGGGGATCACACCATCCCTGTGCTGTGCTGACTTCCTCTTGGGGGTTCTTACTATGAGGGGCTCCCACCATCCCTGTGCTGTGCTGATATTCTACTGGGCCTGCTTATTATGAGGGGATCACACCATCCCTGTGCTGACTTCCTCCTGGGGCTGCTTACGGTGCTGCTGTCAGTGCTGCATATCACGGTGCTGGTGTGAGTGCTTAATGTCATGCTTCTGATGTCAGTGCTCTCTGTCACGGTGCTGCTGTCAGTGCTGTATATCACGGTGCTGATGTCAGTGCTGTATGTCACACTTCTGATGTCAGTGCTGTATGTCACGGTGCTGCTGTCAGTGCTGTATATCACGGTGCTGATGTCAGTGCTGTATGTCACGCTTCTGATGTCAGTGCTCTCTATCACGGTGTTGCTGTCAATGCTGTATGTCATGGTACTGGTGTTAATGCTTTATGTCACGCTGCTGATGTCAGTGCCCTCTATCACGGTGCTGTTGTCAGATGCCTCTATCACGGTGCATGTGTCATTGCTGTATGTCACGCTGCTGGTGATCATCTCCTGCACCCTCTTCTCTGCCTTCCCTGGTCCCTGACCTTCCCTCTCCTCCATTGCCTTCATGCGCGCCACAGTCCTGAATTGTCAGAACAATTTTCCATATAAAAAAAAGAATGCCTGTAGTTATCGATCCCAAATTCACCCCATACATGTGTTATGTCATTGGCCATGTGGTGGGACTATGTTTGCCCACCTAATAATTATCCTGTGGCAGCAAATTCGACCTAAAGGTTTAAAACGTTCGCCTCCCACTGAAGTCAATGGGGCCCGCCGGGAAAGTTCGGTTTCGTGAACGGTCGGCCCCGTTCGCAGTCCGCGTTCGCGAAACGTCCCGTCGGAAATTCGTCCATCACTACCCATAAAGAATGAGGAAGGATATCTGGTTACAAAGAATGGGGAGATGGCGAAGGTATTGAATTTATTATTTTTTTCAGTCTTCACGAGGGAATCGGGGGCTTCAGTAACCAAAACTGCAGTGTTTATCCTCATGACACATCACAGGGAACACCCTTACGGCTAACAGAGGACAGAATTAGAAATAGACTTGAAAAATGTTATGTTAATAAATCACCGGGACCAGATGGCTTGCACCCGAGGGAAATTAGGGAACTCAGTCTAGTAATTGCCAGACCATTGTTCCTAATTTGTACTGACATTCTACTCACTGGAATGGTACCAGGTGATTGGAGAAAAGCCAATGAAGCACCAATAATGAAGGGACAAAATACATGCCTGGGAATTACAGACCAGTTAGCCTAACATCAATAGTATGCAAGCTCTTGGAGGGGATGATAAGGGACTATATACAAGATTTTAGTAATGAGAACAGTATCATTAGCAGTAATCGGCATGGATTCATGAAGAATCGTTCTCGCCAATCCAATCTATTAACATTTTGACAGTTTAATAAGACACGTGGCCACTCATTAAAATTAGAAGAAAAGAGGTTTAACCTTATATTGTGTAGAGGGTTCTTTACTGCAAGAGTGGCAAGGATGTGGAATTACCTTCTACAGGCGGTGGATCATCAATAGTTTCAAAAACAATTAGATAAGCACCTGAATGATCGCAACACACAGGGATATACAATGTAATACTGACATATGATCACACGCATAGGTTGGATTTGATGGACTTGTGTGTTTTTTCAACCTCAACTACTATGTAACTATGTAAGGCGCCAGCATACCAAGACTTTTTGGACTATTTCATGCTCCCAACTTTGGGGGAACAGTTTGGGGATGGTCCCTTCCCAACATGACTGTGCACGAGTGCACAAAGCAAGGTCCATAAAGACATGGATGAGTAAGTTTGGGGTGGAGGAATTTGACTGACCTGCACAGAGTCCTGGCCTCAACCTGATAGACCACCTTTGGGATGAGAGTGGAGACTGTGAGCAAGGTCTTCTCATCCAACATAAGTGCCGGACCTCACAAATGTACTTCTGGAAGAATGGCCAAAAATTCCCATAGACACACTCCTAAACCTTGTGTACGGCCTTCCCAGAAGAGTTGAAGGATTTGTAAAGGCAGAAGGTGCATTCTATGCGTTAAGATAAAAAAATCTTATGTGTGTAGCAGCCCCTCCAGCACCCCATAATTACTTACTGTTATAGGAACAGGAGGGCCCGTGGAACCCAGAATCGATTGGAGAGGTTGGGAAACCCTTGTTTCGGCTCCCCATGCACCTCCTATGTCTAAGTCACCCTGTGTCCATTGGGGGCACAGGGTGAATGAGAAAAATGATGGACAGTTGTTTAATGGACAATGAGAAAGTGGTTAATTAAATATAACAGTAATATTTATCCACAATATCTCCCAGGATATATATAAAGGGCTGATCACAGGCCTCTAGAACAGAGTAGGACCTGGACAGTCTACTTCTACTATAGTTTGTTGCCTACTAGGCTGAGGAGGGGGGAGATCACTGTTTGTATTGTTAATTGTAATTAGCTTCTGCTATTGTGAGAAGGTTTTCTGTGTTTATATTCATGATAATGTTGAATATGTCTTCTGAGCTAAAAGACGGAAAGTCTGACCTGAAAGGTCATGCCTCGGAGTCACCTAGGCTGTCTAAACGATTAGTTAATTATCTCATCGTAATTAGGTTTCTGGTTACAGTTTGTATTGTCATTCTGGTGTATATATTTGTGTGAGATCTCAAAATAAACAGTCCATGTTCAAGCTGTGTTACGGAGATAGTCTCGTCTGGATCTTGGTTACAATATTCGGCTGTAAAATCTGATATTTGAAGGCCCGGATTGGAGGAAGCAGTGTACTGATGGAAGCACTCAAGCGGACTGCGACGGGGATCCATTACACTTACCTGAGCCCCATCTCTTTCTTGTCCATGAATGTCTTAGCCATCCAGGACACTCCTCCTGATTGGCTGAGACACAGCAGCGGCACCTTTGGCTCCCTCAGCTGTCAAGCAAAGTTAGTCAGCCAATCAGGGAAGAGAGGGGGTGGGGCCAGGGTGGGGCTCCGTGTCTGAATGGATACACAGAGCCCTGAGTCAGCTCGGGAGCCCCCATAGGAAGCTACTGGCTGAGCAGGGACTCGATAGGAGGGAGGGGTCAGGAGAAGCAAAACGGTAACCCCAGAAGAGGAGGATCAGGGCTGATCTGTGCAAAACCAACTGCACATACGAGTTAAGTATAACATGTTTGATATAAATATATATATATATATGTATATGTTTTTTTTTTGTTTTTTTTTGAATTATAGAGTTTTTACAATCACTTTAAAGCTGTTGTAGCTGCAAAGGTTGGGTCAACTCAAAAATAAACCCTACGGACTAATACTGGGATGTCATTAAAGGTCATGTGTGTGTAAAGGCAGGATATTGGACTTTAATGGTACAGTAACAATTAAAATACACGATTAGGTAAACAAAATCAATTTTATTAAATTAACATAGACATATTAAAACATACATATTTCTAAAATTGTATCTCTATCTGTTCAATCAAAAGAGGGGGGAGGGGGCAGCTGAAAAGAATGGCAATACCAGTTCACCCTGTGTTAATTAAATTGCCATGCTCGACATGTTTCGTGGATATTCACCGCTTCTTCAGGAGCTTTGTATTGCATAGTATGAACAGAGACAATACATAGTACTACAGAGATAAAAGAAAAAAGGTATCAGATTAATCATAATACAAACAATAAAACATCACACAGCATAGTCAGAAAATAACAGAGTTAGATCCACTCTATTTGTGTCGCTCCCTTCTGTAAGGGTCATCATGATTAGTCTCTGGAAGAGACGCCATATTTTGCCACTACTCTGTTATTTTCTGAATATGCTATGTGATGTTTTATTGTTTGTATTATGATTAATCTGATACCTTGTTTTCTTCAGGCTGCTTCAGGACTCATAAAAAGGAAAAAGATAGGATTGCGCTATGGATATGAGATGGTATATGATACAAAGGGTAAGAGCTGCCTCTACCGTGTATTTCCAACCAAATTGGATGGAATAAAGTATGTAAAAGAGGCAATAGGTAGACTTGGTGCTATACCTTTTTTTAATTTTAAATAATCTTTATTCATTTTCTTCATTATTACAATCTTTATATAAAATCACATAACAATATACAGGTAATACTAAAAAAAAGAAAAAAAGACACCAAAGCACAGAGTATGTCGGTAGTAGACATTCAACCACTCTTTTATAATTTTAACCATAATCCTACTTTCCCTCGTTACTTTTCTTCCCCTCCACCTCCTCCACTCCCTTAGTCAATATAAAAAAACAACAAAAAAAAAACAAATAGAAAAAATAAAATACCCTTCCTCTCTGCTTTTCTTACCCTCCCCCTGCTCCCCCTCCTCCTTCTCTCCCTATTTCCACATCCTAGGTTCCTGCATTGGGTATCCCATCCTATCCATCCATGGCTTCCACATTTTTTCAAATTCTTTCAGGTTTCCTCTCTTTATATATACTACCCTTTCCTTCCATACTGTTTCTGTTATTAACTTCACCCAGTCCACTTCCGAGGGGGGTTTCTCCGCCTGCCACCTCTGAGCTTTCTTGCCTGAAACATACACCTCAGTATTGCTTTAGTTGTATAGGGTGAACCTCCCATTCCCTCAGCCAGGCCCAACACACATAGTCTGGGGTCTCCCCGTACTCCCACTCTAAACGTTTCTTTCAGAATGTGAATGATCTCTGACCAATAGCAGGACAGCCTGGGGCACCTCCAGAACATGTGGGCCAAGTCCCCGGTATCCTGACACCTTGGGCACCTATCATCCGCTCTCTTCCCAAAGCCAAACAGTCGCTTTGGGGTATAATATGATCTATGCAGCAACATCAGGTGCAAGACCTTCTACGCAGGCGAGATTGAAATAAAATGTCCTCTATCCAGTATCTTCCTCCATTGCTCTTCCGAGAATACCCCAAATTCCTCCTCCCATTTCCCTCTACATTTAAGTTTTTCAGGGCTTTCTATGTTCCCTTCACATATATATGGATAGATTTCTGCTATAAATCCACCTGTCTTTTCTCGGGTGTTTAGTCTACCATAAAAAGGGGAATTGTTCCAAACTGGCCCATGTTTATTAAATTGTTTATCCAAAGCATGACGGATTTGCAGATATTTATAAAATGAATGCTTTGGTATGTCAAACTCTGCACTCAGTACATTAAATGTCTTCAATATATTTCCTTCATATAGTTGGGCCAGTTTATCAATCCCCCTTATCTCCCAGGGTCTATATCTACCTATCAATCCTAGTTCCGGTAAGTTCAGATTGTTCCATAGTGGGGTATACTCAATCAAACCTCCTAACCCTTTTATTGCCTTTACTGCCTTCCAGACTTTTAAAACCAATTTTATTGTGGGAATTCTATGTATAAATGAGTTTGCCTCCAGTGCTTCTACTATTGTCTTATGAGGGGATTCCGCTATCATCAATGCCTCATTTATTCCACCACTTGTCCCCAGATGCTGTAATTGAGCTGCTAAAAAATAACTCCGTGGATGAGGCACTGCCATCCCTCCTTTCCTAGTTGGTAGTTGTAAGGTCTGGAGGCTAATCCTTGACACTCCGCCTCTCCATATAAGTTCTCTAAATAGTTCTTCAATTTTCTTGAACCATTTTTTATCAATCCATATCGGAGAATTATGCAGCAAATACAGCATCTGGGGCATCCACACCATTTTGATCAAATTACATCTTCCCGCAACTGATAGCGGGAGCCTCTTCCATATTTCAATTTTAGTTTTAAATTTAGCTATTAATGGAAGTATATTATCACTAATATATTTATTGGGGTCTCTTTTATACCTAAATATTTTATTTGTTCAACCACCTCTATCTGCGGGATCACCAACAAGCCTTGATTCCCTAGGGGATCCACCAGCATTAAGGCTGACTTTTCCCAGTTTATGACCAGTCCCGTAAAACTACCAAAGTCAGCCAGAATGTTCATCCCCTGCCTGAGGGACTGCTCTGTGTCCCCCAGAAAGAGGAGGACATCATCTGCATACAATGCTATTTTCTCCTCCCCCGTCCTTCTCTGGAAGCCTACCATATTTATATTTAATCTTGGTGCTATACCTTAGTGAATCCTAATTAAGTCATTTTCTATTTAAAACCTAGGAGAGACCTCTCCTTATTTGTGCCTGGGTGTGTTTGCTTTCACTAAAATTGGGAGGGGATGGGTTTCAATTTTTTTTCTATGATTTTGCAATTTGGTATTAGACCCCCTGGTATATTTTTTTGGATTGCTCCAAATAAAAACGTTGGTAATTTAAAGGCCAATCTCAGAGTTTACTGTGTTAGAATCTGTGCAGTGCCTTTAAAACTTATTATCAAGGATAAAATAGAAAAAAAATAGTGGTGTACTCTTGTTGAGTGATGATAAAAAGGTGATATACTCTTATTGAGTGATAATTAGAAAATATATAAATAGATATGTGACAATGAATAAGTGGACACATTGGTGGGTAAATACAATGTTAAATAATTAAAAATATTTAAAAAAATATTAAATAATAAATGGAAACGTGACAGTGAAAAACAAAGATGAAATGGATAAAAATGATAATAAATGAAAAGTCAAATTTGGTGTTGTTGGTCAATCAAATCTGTAAGAGATTCATATAAACAATAACTATTAAACCAAACTAATTTCTTTATATATATATTGATTTCTTTTTTTCTTTTGATATCCCGCAGAAATTTGATAAAAGTCACCCTTTTACAATACTGTCTCCCCTGAAGAAGACCGTAATTTTTAGAGGGTCGAAATGCATTGGGGTAGCAGGGTGCCTTAAGCCCCTTACACACTATCAGTATTTCTGTTGAGTTTTTCCTTCAGATTTACCAAAACCATATAATATGAGGTCAAACCTTAGGAGTTTCAATGTGTATGCAAATAGGGCAGGCCCTTGTACTACATGGTTTTGGTAAATCTGAAGGAAAAACTCAGCAAAAAAACTGATAGTGTGTATGGGGCTTTATTCTGTACGATCTAAAATTCGCGAAAAAATTCTGAAGATTTTTGTAATCTCTTCATATGAACTTTGTATTCAATGTTGTATGTATTTCAATTTACTTAGCTGCTTCAATAAATGTACACCAGAGCTTGATTTTTAAAATCATTGTGATTACAATGCTTTTTGGGTCAATAAAAAAAATATTTTTTATCTAACATTGTCTCTCATTGCTGCTTAAAAACCCCAAGAGGAATCTATTGTATTTTTTTGTATAATTTAACATTGTATTTATCCACCAATTTGTCCACTTATTCATTGTCACATATTTATTTATATATTTTCTAATTATCACTCAATAAGATTATATCACCTTTTTATCATCACTCAACAAGAGTACACCACTATTTTTTTTCTATTTTATCCTTGATAAATTACCAAAGTTTTTATTTGGAGCAATCCAAATAAACATACCAGGGGGTCTAATACCAGAATTGCTAAATCATATAACATTTTTTAAAACCCATCCCCTCCCAATTTTAGTGAAAGCAAACACACCCAGGCACAAATAAGGAGAGGTCTCTCCTAGGTTTTAAATAGAAAATGACTTAATTAGAATTCACTAGACATGTGCAGAGTAAAATATTTTGTTTCGGAATTTCGTTTTCGTCCGAAATCTTAATTTATTTAGTTACTCTCGAAATTCATTTTTATTTATTTTGTTTTTCGTTCAAAAATTGCATTCGTAGGAAAATCCACATGAATTACGGTCGAATCTGTCTTTGAAGGCTTATGGTGTCTGTCGAATGTATAAAGAAGACATGCCGGAAATGCTAACTGTCACATTAGTTGTGCTCTCAACCAAACTGTCAAACCATCCAATGGCTTGGGTCATAACTGATCACATGTGCAGCATCATGACAGTTAAAGATTAAGCAGAGGCCAAGATGGCAGCTTCCTTGGCTGAAAATAATAGGAGGGTTTACTTCCACTTTAAGTGTTACTGTACCATTAAAGTCCAATAACCTGCCTTTACACACACATGATCCATAATGACATCCCGATTTTAGTCCGTAGGGTTCAATATTGAGTTGACCCAACCTTTACAGCTATAACAGCTTTAAATTGATTGAAAAACACTATTATAAAAAAAAAAATATTATATATATATATATATATATATATATATATATATATATATATATATATTTATATATTATTTCTTGATCATACATCACGGGACACAGGAGCTTCATTACATAGTGGTTATATAGGCACCTCTGGTGATTGGACACTGGTTGACCCTAATTAAAGAGAATTCCTCCCCTATATAACCCCTCCCATCTGGGAGGCACCTCAGTTTTTTCGCCAGTGTCTGGTTGATGGTCACGTAAAACTTAGCTCTATGCAGGTCCCTGCGAGGGCCGAAGGGCTACAACAAACCGGATCCATACCTCGGGCCGATATTTGACTCCCAAGATGGTATGGTACCCGGGCCTCGTCTGCCGAAGAAACGAGGTTTTGCCTGTAAGTCCTCTCCATTGGAAGACTGGGCTCTGGGAAAACCAGACTTAGGGTACTGTTTACTCAGAGCGCCCGAAAGTTTCTGGCAGAGCTTTCTACATGGCCCAGGTGGGAGGATCTTTTTCGTAAGAGCCCCAGATATACCTGAAGGTTGGCTAACAATACCCGCCATGATGGGTGAAGGCTGGAATTGGTCTGATATCAGCAATTCCTGCGGCGGGGACAGGTAAGGGAAGTCATCCTGTATATTTAAATATATGAATGGATTTCTTCATTGTGAGTAGTTGTATGTCTTACCTGGTCTCCACCACTAGAGGGAGTAAGAGCAGCCTGATGCATACTTACATGCCTTTCAATACAAACACGCTCAGTGAAAGCCTGGTTCTCCAGCTACTCACGTCTCCTTTACAGTTCCTGCCACAGTTAAAGGTAAAAAGGGGTCCCACGCAGGTCAGGGGTCCCACGTTTCTCCCTTTGGGTTCTCCTTCCCCCCCGGATTCCGCGGTCCTCGTGCATGCGCGCGGGCGCGTGCATGCACGCCGGGCGCGCTCCCGGCCTAATGGAGGAGGGGGGTGTGGTTGCGAGCCGTGCATGTTAGTGTGCACGGCGCTGTACTGCGCAGGCGCCAAGCGGCAGTTTTAAAAAGCCCAGAGCGTCAGGGGACTGTAACTGGAGACACAGGAGCTGTGGGCTGTAAGCATCCATGGGGATTGGATCCAGGCAAACCTTAAGACACCTACTCAGCATCAGGTTGTGCAGTTTAAGCATATATTGATTTATTGTGAGACTTTAAGCGCAACAGTGATTGCATTTGTACTAGTACCTCTGCTTTGTAGCTTAGTACTATGTCTCCTCGTAAGAGGGTTTCAGGGGCAGGTAATAAAAGCACTGGCAAGTCACCGCCTAGGTCCAGGGGTTCCAAAAGTGCCTGCAAATTACCATCCCCCTCTGCAAGACTGGAGCCTGCCTCTCAAGACGAGTCGGTGCCCCTTTCAGGCTTTGCAGCCTCTCCTAATGTCGCAGCCCCGGTCTATGTCACTGAGGACTCCCTTAGGGCTACATTGGAGCGTTTTGAAGGGAGGATCATGAATTTTATTTCTGCTTCCCTAAAAGATAGCAGGAAAAGGGGTAGATCCCCTCCCTCTGCTGAAATCCCTCTCTCAGATAGTTGTTCTGAAAATGAGGAGGGATCCCTATCTTTGGATAGGGATCATGAGCAGTCGGATGAGTCAGAGGAAGAGGAGATAGTCCCCTCCTCCCAGGCACTCAGAAACCAGGTGCAGTATTATACTGAATTGGTGCGTACCACGTTCAGAATGCCGGCTGCTGAAGTCGCTACATCCTCTGTCTCTTCCCTGGGAGTCAGGAAAGCCCCACAGACTGCTTGTTCCTTCCCAATTCATCCTTTAATGGGTGAATTGATGTATGAGGATTGGGGACATCCCGATAAACTGTTTACTCCTCCCAAAAGGTTTTCTATGCATTATCCTGTGGAGGAAAGTTTCACCAAGAAGTGGGGGGCCCCATCTGTTGATGCGGCTGTTTTTTGTGTGAATAAAAACCTAACTTGTCCTTTGGATAATGCGCAGGTATTTAAGGATCCAACTGACAAAAGGCTGGAAACCTTATTAAAAGCCTCCTTTTCCATGGCTGGCGCTGTGGTGCAGCCTACAGTCGCAGCCGTGGGGTTGTGTCAGTTCCTCAAGGAACAGGTTAAACAGATGTTTGGACTCCTTCCCAGTGAGGAAGTAGAGAATTATGCAGAGATGCCTCACATCTTGTGTTTCATAATTGATGCGATTTTGGATTCTGTCCAACAAGCATCGCGTTTGTCCCTCATGTTGGTTCACATGCGAAGGGCCCTATGGCTAAAAAATTGGGCTGCTGAGCTGTCATGCAAGAAGCATTTGACTGGGTTCCCGTTTAAAGGGGAGCGTTTGTTTGGGGAAGAATTAGATAAATTTGTCCAAAATATTTCAGGAGGTAAGTCTACTCTCCTTCCAGTCAAAAAGAGCAAACGTCCTTCATTTAGGCGTGCTCTCTCTCCCGAAGCATCAAGCTCTAAACAGTGGCGACGGCCTTCTCAGCCCTCCTCTGCTAGAAAGCCTCAGGGCCGAGCCCAGGGACAGAAAAAGACTTGGGGGCGAAAGCCTGCCAAGCAGACCCCCAAAACCTCCTTGTGAAGGAGTGCCCCCGCTCGGCAGAGTGGGGGGAAGGCTCCTGCAGTTTGCAGGCGCCTGGCGGGAAGAGATTCAGGACAAGTGGGTGATCTCTTCAGTATCTCTGGGCTACAGGCTAGAGTTTCAGGAGATTCCACCTTCTCGTTTCCTAAGGTCAAGGATCCCCAAGGATCCAGTAAAGCAGAAGCCACTATTCCTGGCCTTAGATCAGTTACTATCCCAGGGTGTGATAGTAGAAGTGAGCCCGAAAGATCAGGGTTCAGGTTTTTATTCAAATCTCTTCACCGTTCCAAAGCCAAACGGAAGTGTCAGACCTATCCTGGATCTGAGAGACCTAAACCGGTTTTTACACATCCAGACCTTCCGGATGCAGTCAATGCGCACTGTGGTCTCCTCCCTGCAAGGGGGAGAATTCATGGCATCAATAGATATCAAAGGCGCTTATCTCCATGTGCCAATATTTCCCGCACACCAGAAGTTTCTAAGGTTCGCGGTAGAGCGGCGCCATTTTCAATTTGTGGCCTTGCCGTTCGGGCTGGCTACGGCCCCTCGAGTCTTCACGAAGATTCTGGACCCTCTCTTAGCAATCTTAAGAGTTCAGGGCATAGCCGTCATGGCTTACCTAGATGACTTGCTTCTCGTAGAGAGAACTGCAGCGTGCCTAAGTCGCAGCGTCACCAGGACGCTAGAACATCTAAAGCGCCTAGGTTGGATTATAAACCTAGAAAAGTCGTCCTTGCAACCGACCACCAGGTTGGATTACCTGGGTTTGATTATCGACACCGCTCAGGGCAGGGTGTTTCTTCCAAGGCCAAAGGCCTTGGCCATTGGAGATCTGGTGCGCCTGATTCTGGGCAGAAGATCTTCCTCTATTCGGTTATGTATGAGACTATTGGGAAAGATGGTCGCCTCATTCGAGGCCGTCCCATTCGCCCAGTTCCACTCAAGGCCTCTGCAAAGATGCATCCTTGCGGTTTGGAACAGGAAGCCCCAATCCCTGGATCTTCCTATGCGTTTATCCCCCGGGACACGCAAAAGTCTTGTCTGGTGGTTACAAACCAGGAATTTGCTGAAAGGCAAAACTTTTCTTCCCCTCTCATGGAAGATTGTTACAACGGATGCCAGCCTGACAGGCTGGGGAGCCGTATTGGAGGGAACGTGCTCGCAGGGGAAATGGTCTGCGACCGAAAGTCTGCTGCCCATAAATATCTTGGAGATTCGGGCAGTTTACATGGCACTCATAGAGTGGTCTTACAGACTGCGAGGTTTCCCGGTTCGGATTCAGTCCGACAATGCCACCGCAGTGGCTTACATCAATCACCAGGGCGGTACCAGAAGTCTGGTGGCCCAAAAGGAGGTGAATCGCATACTTGTCTTGGCAGAAGAGCATGTTCCGTGTCTTTCTGCAGTCTTCATCCCAGGAGTGGAGAATTGGCAGGCGGATTTTCTCAGCCACCAGCAGTTATGCCCAGGAGAATGGGCTCTGCACCCCGACGTGTTTCAGAACATATGTCACAAGTGGGGCACTCCAGACGTGGATCTGTTTGCGTCCAGATTCAACAAGAAACTGGACAAGTTTGTGTCAAGGACAAGAGATGCGCTTGCCCAGGGGTCAGATGCTCTGACGGTTCCCTGGGATCAGTACAATCTGATCTATGCCTTCCCCCCGAGCCCGCTGCTATCGCGGTTCCTGGGAAGGGTCAAGAGGGAGTCGAAGTCGGTCCTTTTGGTGGCCTCAGCTTGGCCCAGGCGACCATGGTTTGCAGAAATCATGAAGTTGGCAGTGGGCAGGCCATGGACCCTCCCTCTCCGGCCAGATCTGCTCTCACAGGGTCCAATCTACCATCCTGCTTTACGCAGTCTGAATTTGACAGTCTGGCTGCTGAGACCCACATTCTGAGAGACCGTGGCCTTTCGGGGCCAGTCCTTTCTACTCTGGTCAATGCCAGAAAGCCGGCCTCCAGGCGTATCTATTACAAGATCTGGAGGACATATGTTTCCTGGTGTGAACTCAGGAGATGGCATCCTAGAAGGTATGTCATTAGCAGAATCTTGGCCATTCTCCAGTCAGGCCTAGAAATGAATTTGGCCATAAGCACTATCAAGGTGCAGATTTCGGCCCTGTCGGTATTTTTTCAAAAACCTCTTGCATCACACTCCCTAGTACGGGCTTTTATCCAGGGGGCTATGCAGATAAAACCGCCAGTTAAACCTCCGGTATGCCCATGGTATCTGAATTTGGTTCTCTCGGCCTTACAGGGCCAACCATTTGAACCTTTGCATCTGGCTTCTTTAGCTCTCTTGACTAAAAAGCTGGTCTTCTTAGTAGCCATATCCACGGCTAGAAGAGTATCAGAATTGGCAGCTCTTTCCAGTAAAGAGCCGTATTTAATTATCCATAAGGACCGGGTGGTTATGCGTCCCAACGGGTCCTTTCTACCTAAGGTGGTTTCGGGTTTCCATCTGAATCAGGATATAATCCTACCATCCTTTTTTCCGAATCCTCAGTCCATAGAGGAAGAGTCTTTACACACTTTAGATGTGGTTAGAGCAATCAGTCTTTATCTTCAAGCAACTGCTCAGATAAGGAAAACTGACTGTTTATTTATTCTGCCGGAAGGCCCTAGAAGGGGTCAGGCAGCGTCAAAGTCCACTCTCTCAGGGTGGATCAGACAAGTTATTTCTCAGGCCTATAGCTTAAAGGGGAAGATTCCTCCTTTTCAGGTGAAAGTGCAATCTACTAGGGCTGTCAGTGCCTCTTGGGCAGTGCATCACCAGGCCTCCCTGGCTCAGATCTGTAAGGCTGCGACTTGGTCATCAGTCCACACATTCACCAGATTCTATCAGGTGGATGTCAGAGGGCAAGAGGATATCGCCTTCGGGCGCAGTGTACTGCAGGCTGCAGTTTAGGTCCTCAGGTCCCTGGCGGTCTATGTTTATGATCTGTGTCTCCCTCCCCTCAACCTGAGCATTGCTATGGGACATCCCACTATGTAATGAAGCTCCTGTGTCCCGTGATGTATGATCAAGAAAATGGGATTTTTATATACAGCTTACCTGTAAAATCCTTTTCTTGAGAGTACATCACGGGACACAGGGCTCCCGCCCCTCTTGGGTTTTACGTGGTTTCTTATTGCTTTGCTACAAAACTGAGGTGCCTCCCAGATGGGAGGGGTTATATAGGGGAGGAATTCTCTTTAATTAGGGTCAACCAGTGTCCAATCACCAGAGGTGCCTATATAACCACTATGTAATGAAGCTCCTGTGTCCCGTGATGTACTCTCAAGAAAAGGATTTTACAGGTAAGCTGTATATAAAAATCCCATTATATATCAAACATGTTACACTTACCTCCTATGTGCAGTTGGTTTTGCACAGAGCAGCCCTGATCCTCCTCTTCTGGGGTTACCGTTTTGCTTCTCCTGACCCCTCCCTCCAATCGAGTCCCTGCTCAGCCAGCAGCTTCCTATGGGGGCTCCCGAGCTGACTCAGAGCTCCGTGTATCTCCCAACCTGGTCCCACCCCCTCTCTTCCCTGATTGGCTGACTAACTTTGCTTGACAGCTGAGGGAGCCAAAGGCGCTGCTGCTGTGTCTCAGCCAATCAGGAGGAGTGTCCTGGATGGCTAAGACATTCATGGACAAGAAAGAGATGGGGCTCAGGTAAGTGTAATGGATCCCCGTCACAGTGCGCTTGAGTGCTTCCATCAGTACACTGCTTCCTCCAATCTGGGCCTTCAGATATCAGATTTTACAGCCGAATATTGTAACCAAGATCCAGACGAGACTATCTCCGTAACACAGCTTGAGCATGGACTGTTTATTTTGAGATCTCACACAAATATATACACCAGAATGACAATACAAACTGTAACCAGAAACCTAACTACCATGAGCGAATTAACTAATCGTTTAGACAGCCTAGGTGACTCAGAGGCATGGCCTTTCAGGACAGAATTGCTGTCTTTTAGCTCAGAAGACACAATCAACATTATCATAAATATAAACACAGAGAGCCTTCTCACAATAGCAGAATCTAATTACAATTAACAATACAAACAGTGATTTCCCCCCTCCTCAGCCTAGTAGGCAACAAACTATAGTAGAAGTAGACTGTCCAGGTCCTACTCTGTTCTAGAGGCCTGTGATCAGCCCTTTATATATATCCTGGGAGATATTGTGGATAAATATTACTGTTAGGCCGCGTACACACGGGCGGACTGTTCGCCCAACCTTGTCCGCTGAACAGTGTTTGGGCGGACAGTCCGCTCGTGTGTGGGCTTTGAGCGGACAGTTTCAGCGGACAGTTGGACGGACAAAGTCTTTCGGAAATTCCGAAAAACTGTCCGCTGAAACTGTGTTTGAGCGAACAGTCCGCCCGTGTGTGGGCCTGTCCGCTGTACTTTCGAAATGAGCGGACTGTTCCCGCTCGGAAAGTCCGCCCATTTCGAGCGCGTGTACAGGTAGGCGGTGCCCGCGACGGAGACGTCGCGGGCTCCGCCGCCTGGAATGGGCTTAAAGGGGAACCCCAACGCCGAAAAAAATCGGCGTGGGGGTTCCCCCCAAGTCCACACCAGACCCTTGTCCGAGCACGCTACCCGGCCGGCCAGGAAAGGGGGGCGAGCGAGCGCGCCCCCCCTCCTGAGCCGTACCAGGCCGCGTGCCCTCAACATGGGGGGTGCCTTGGGGAAGGGGGGGCCGCGCGGCCCCCCCACCCCAAAGCACCTTGTCCCCTTGTTGATGAGGACAAGGGCCTCTTCCCGACAACCCTGGCCGTTGGTTGTCGGGGTCTGCGGGCGGGGGGCTTATCGGAATCCGGGAGCCCCCTTTAAGAAGGGGGCCCCCGGATACCGGCCCCCCACCCTATGTGAATGAGTATGGGGTACAATGTACCCCTACCCATTCACCTGTGAAATAAAGTACAAATAAAAACACAACACAGGGGGAAAAAATATTTTATTGCACAGCCGGGGGTCTTCCGTCTTCGGGGGTCTTCTCGCCGGACTCCTCCGCTATGTGTGTGTAGCTCTTTTGCCAGCGGAGGAGTCCGGCTTTCTTCCTCCCCGCCGCCGGCCTCTTCTCCCGACTTCGGGGGTCTTGTCCCCCTCTTCGGTTCTTCTGCCGGGCCACCGCGCCTGGTCCGGTGGCCCGGTCTTCTGTCGCCGTCGCCGCCTTCCGTTCGTGTTCTTCTTCTTCTTCTTCTTCTTCTTCTTCTTCTTCTTCTTCTTCTTCTTCTTCTTCTTCTTCTTCTTCTTCTTCTTCTTCTTCTTGTTCTTCTCCAGGAGATGTTGACACGTCGCTCCCTCCGGCCGGAATGCCAGAGCCGCCCTGCGCTGTGACTTATATAGTGACAATGGGGCGGGGTCACATGGTATATGTCACATGGGTTGGTCACATGGGTTGATGTCACATGGGGACTATGACATCGTAAGGGGGCGGGGTCACCATGTGACCAACCCATGTGACATATACCATGTGACCCCGCCCCATTGTCACTATATAAGTCACAGCGCAGGGCGGCTCTGGCATTCCGGCCGGAGGGAGCGACGTGTCAACATCTCCTGGAGAAGAACAAGAAGAAGAAGAAGAAGAAGAAGAAGAACACGAACGGAAGGCGGCAACGGCGACAGAAGACCGGGCCACCGCTTGTAAAAGAGCTACAAGAAGGCGCGGTGGCCCGGCAGAAGAACCGAAGGCGGCGACAGAAGACCGGGCCACCGGACCAGGCGCGGTGGCCCGGCAGAAGAACCGAAGAGGGGGACAAGACCCCCGAAGTCGGGAGAAGAGGCCGGCGGCGGGGAGGAAGAAAGCCGGACTCCTCCGCTGGCAAAAGAGCTACACACACATAGCGGAGGAGTCCGGCGAGAAGACCCCCGAAGACGGAAGACCCCCGGAGCTGTGCAATAAAATATTTTTTCCCCTGTGTTGTGTTTTTTATTGTACTTTATTTCACAGGTGAATGGGTAGGGGTACATTGTACCCCATACTCATTCACATAGGGTGGGGGGCCGGTATCCGGGGGCCCCCTTCTTAAAGGGGGCTCCCGGATTCCGATAAGCCCCCCGCCCGCAGACCCCGACAACCAACGGCCAGGGTTGTCGGGAAGAGGCCCTTGTCCTCATCAACATGGGGACAAGGTGCTTTGGGGTGGGGGGGCCGCGCGGCCCCCCCTTCCCCAAGGCACCCCCCCATGTTGAGGGCACGCGGCCTGGTACGGCTCAGGAGGGGGGGCGCGCTCGCTCGCCCCCCTTTCCTGGCCGGCCGGGTAGCGTGCTCGGACAAGGGTCTGGTGTGGACTTGGGGGGAACCCCCACGCCGATTTTTTTCGGCGTTGGGGTTCCCCTTTAAGCCCATTCCAGGCGGCGGAGCCCGCGACGTCTCCTTCGCGGGCCCCGCCTACCTGTACACGCGCTCGAAATGGGCGGACTTGCCTCCTCCTTACGTGGGCGAGTCCGTTCATTTCAAAAGTTGAGCGAACTGTTTGCCCAACCTTGTTCGTCAAACAGTCCGCTCGTGTGTGGGCAAGTCCGCTCATGCAAATTTTGAGCGGACTGTTTGCCCAAACTGTTTGCCGAACAAGGTTGGGCGAACAGTCCGCGCGTGTGTACGCGGCCTTATATTTAATTAACCACTTTCTCATTGTCCATTAAACAGCTTTCCATCATTTTTCTCATTCACCCTGTGCCCCCAATGGACACAGGGTTACATAGACATAGGAGGTGCATGGGGAGCTTAAACAAGGGTTTCCCAACCTCTCCAAGGGCTGCTACACACAGAAGGTTTTTTATCTTAATGCATAGAATGCACCTAATGCCCAAAATTGCAGTCTTGCCGTGGGTAGCTACCCAGTAGTAGAGGGGGGTGCGGTGAGCCATTGGCCATTGTAGACAAAAGAGTGTTCAGCAAGGTGAGCTTGTTCCTGAGGAGTAAGTTGCGATTTCACAAAAGAGTCCCATCTGCTGTGGAAGCGCTGAATGGTCTTCTTGTGGGCTAGATTGGCGTTAATTTTGTCACGGAATAGAAGGTGCAGGAGATCTCTGTTGACCTGGGCGACTGAGGGTGAAGCAGTAGACGTCCAGTTGGCTAGTATGGCCCGTCTTGCCATCAGGAGGCAGATCAAGGCCCATTCTTTGCCTTGTGGGCCAGAAACCTTTGACCAGGGAAGTAGTGTAGGATCCCAATATCCGAAGATAAGTAGTAAAGGGTCTTTGGGTAGCTTTAGCAGTGTAATCTTAAAGATGAAAGCCAGGATCTGGTCCCAGAACGCAGAGATAAAGGAGCAAGTCCAGTAACGGTGCGCGAGAGAGGGCTTAGGTTGTTGGCACAGAGGGCATAGTGAAGACGGGGTGGAGTGGGGTTGTTTAGCAGGAAGAAAGGGGATATGCGCCCGGTGAGCAAATTTTTTGTTGTGTTTCCCTCCAGGATTCATTTGGAACCAAATTGTAGACAGTGCGGAGGCCTTGAAGGATCTTGTCCACTATGTCGTCCTCCGGGAAGTCTTTTGCCCAATTGGACACCGAAGAGGAATCCAAGGGAGGTGTCGTTTGGACGAGTAGAGGCTTATAGATATCCGAGATTTTGTAAGAGTCCTTCTGTATAAGTGTCTCGAGGAATGACGATGTGACTCTCGTGGATGCGACTCTGCAGGATTTGCGGAGAAAGCTGAGACATTGGCCATGATGAAAAGCGGAGGTTGCGGTGAGAGAGAATCGAGCAGCTAGAGTATGGAAAGGTAAAGCTTGACCAGTATCAGGATCACAAAGGGAGAAGAAGGTGGAGAGACCCTTTTTCCGCCAGGATTCATAAGGTTTGTGTTCCAGACCTGGAGAGAAGCTCGGGTTGCCTTGTATCGGGAGAAATTTTGAGATGAAAGGGGAGAGTCGGAGACTTTTCCTTACCTCTCTCCATGCTATAGCAGTGTCTCTCAACAGAAGGTTATGCTGATATGGTGTTTGTAGAGCTTTCCACTTACAGTGGAGAAGGGCTGTTAGGGAGTAGGGGTGGACCATTGCAGCCTCCAATTGGTAGTTAGAGCATTTGGATTTTTGGGTTATCCAGTCCAGACCTACCCTCAAAAGACAAGCAAGGTTATACATTCTAAGGCTCGGGAGATTAATACCGCCTTCGGTCCTGGGAAGATGAAGTTTTGAGAAAGCTATGCGTGGTCATTTGTTTCGCCATATAAATTTTGAAATCGCAGAATTCAGCAATTTGGAGTCTTTGTGACTTATAAGTAAAGGTATTGTCTGGAGAGGATATAACAGGCGAGCAAAACTGACTATTTTCACCAAATGGCATCTTCCCAGGAGCGAGAGGGTCAGATCCATCCAGTTGTCCAATTCCTAGGTGATTTTGGCAAAAAGTGGGGGTAATTCAGGTGGTAGAGAGAGGATGGGAGTTTCCCTATTTTGACTCCCAGGTATGTGATATGGGACTTGGCAATAGTAAAGATGGATTTTTGAACCCAGGCTGGTGGGGGGAGGGAGCTTAAGTGCATAATCTCGCTTTTGGAGTAGTTTATGCGCAACCCTGAGCATTTTCTGAATAAATCAAAGGTGTATTTTATTGTGGGCATGTCTGCGGAAGGGTCAGCGGAGAAGATGAGGACATCATCCGCAAAGAGGGATGTCCTCAATTCTTGGTCCCCTATTTGTATGCCATGCAGCGGGGCAACCTTTAACAGATATCTAGAGAGTGGTTCCAGAGCTAAGTTAAAGAGGAGTGGGGATAGGGGGCAACCTTGTCTCGTGCCTTTGTGAAGGCGAAATTCGTTTGAGAGGAGGCCAGCGGCTACCAGTCTAGCTGCCGGTGAGGTGTACATGGAATTTATTAGGTGAAGGAAAGGGCCAGAGAATCCCATTTTACGTAAAACCATGGTGAGCCAGTCAAAGTTTACATTGTCAAAAGCCTTTTCGGCATCAAGAGTGATAATGGCATAGTCACCCTGTGGATGGTATCTGGCATGTTCTAGCGCCATCATCACCTTTCTGATATTTATCGTTGCTGTTCTGCCTTTCACAAAGCCAGATTGGGCAGGATGGATCAGAAAAGGGATGATGTCAGCCAGTCTTGTGGCTACAATTTTAGAAAGAATCTTAACATCAAGGTTTAGGAGAGAAATAGGTCTGTACGATCCTGGTTCCTGGGGGTCTTTCCCTTTCTTTTCTAATAATTTAATTATTGCCTGATTGCCCGTGGGAAGGTAGGAGCCACCAGACCACATACATTGATAGACACTGTGAAGAGTGGGTGCCAGGAGAGGATTCAGTGATTTGTAGAATTCGCCTGTCAGGCCATCTGGGCCAGGCGCTTTAGAGGAGGCTACATTTCGTATTGTGGCAGTGATTTCCAAAAGAGAGATAGGGGCATTAAGGGATTCTAATTGGGAGGGAGATATTGGTTTCAGAGTCACTTTGTCTAGGAAGTCGCACGCCGTGGGTTTGTCAATGGGATCGGCAGCATATAACGTAGAGTAGTAGCGCAGCATGGCAGAGTTTATGCCTTTTTGCGTGGTTGTAACAGAACCATCTGGTTCATGGATGGAGGGGATGATAGTCGGGCGATAGGTTCCCTTGCTAAGGCGGGCTAGGAGCTTACCTGCCTTGTTTCCAAATTTATGGAGAGTGGCGTCTAGGTATGCTTTCTTGGTCGATTCCACGGTGTCCGCCCAGGTGTCAAAGGATTGTTTGGCCAGTTGTCAAGCAGCCCGGTTTTCAGGGGAGTCATGAGCGTATAATGCTCGTTGAGCCATGTGAAGTCTGGAGGTATCGTAGTTGAGGTGTGCATTTTTCTTAAAGGACGACGCATACGAAATGATGCGGCCTCTGAGAAAAGCTTTCCCCGCATCCCAGAATAGATTAGGGTCGTCAGCGTGTGTCGCATTCGTTTGCGTGTAAAACTGCCATTCTTTAGTGATGTAAGTTTGGAAATCCACGTTGTGTTGGAGGAAGGAGGGGAAACGCCAAATTCTAGGGTTGGGGTGTATGTCAGGGGTCTCTAGGGATACAGATATGGGAGCGTGGTCAGAGATGGCTATATCATGTATCTCTGCTTATGGGATTAGAGGAAGTAAGTCATCAGAGCAGAAAAAATAATCTATCCTGGTAAAGACATGATGTGGGTGTGAGTAAAAGGAGAATTCTCTATCGGTCGGGTGGTGAAAACGCCATATGTCACGAAGGTAAAGGGTTTCCATTGTTGTTGCAAGCACCGTGGGGTTTAAAGATGTCGGGAGCGAGGTGGGGCGTAGTCGTGTGGATTTGTCATCAATCTGGTGAACAACAGAGTTGAAATCACCCCCAACGATCTGAGGGAGGTGTGGGTGTCGTAGGAGCCAAGTGGTCAGTGTATTGAAAAATTCCTTCGTAGGACTATTAGGGGCATATATGTTAGATATTGTCAGTTCCCTTGTCCCAATAAGGACACGGACAGAGAGAAGTCTGCCCTGGTCGTCTGAGTCCGTGGATAGGAGTTTACAGGGGAGACGTTTGTGAATGAGGACAAGGACTCCTGCTTTGCGGCCTAGAGCCTCAGAGCCCACAACTGTGCCCACCCAAAGTTTCCTCATCCGAGCAAAGTCGAGTGAGGAAAGATGGGTTTCCTGAAGCAAAGTTATGTCTGTGTTCAGTCTTTTGAGATGTCAAAGGACCTTCATCCTTTTAAAAGGAGAACAAAGGCCCTTCACATTCCACGAGATTATCCGCAGCATGGTGGGAATATACTGGGGAGATGTTGTAAAGGTATTATAGCTACTAAGACATCGGGGCCTGGGTGGGATAGATAGCTAAAAACTGCAAAGGACCTAGCTCGCCAGGGCCTATGGAGGGGGGTAGTAAATGGAATCAAAACATTAGCGGGCCTTAAGGGGAGAAGGAGAGACAAACGGGGGGAGGGGGAGGACTGGTATGTGTACCAACGGTAGATTAAACAAAAGTGAACATATGCATTAACCAACTTCGCTTTTTTCCGCATGGGGGGTCACCGTGAGGACCAGCTCCCATAACCAGCCCTGTGTCTGATGTGAGGGTTTCCGCCCTTCAAATAGTAAGTATGGGGTAGTAACAGTGGCCGCAGAGAATTGGAGCGTGGTTATAGGTCCGCACAATGGCGCCCAGGGGAGGAAAACATGAGTACACATATAGTGGAAACAACATCTAGGGTATCAATAAAGACTAATGAAACCGTACTATAAACTGTAGCAAGAAAATATCAACCAAAGAACAGCAGAGGTAAAAGGACAAAAACTAACCTGGATGTCGCTGGTGACATCCTCATAACCGTTCAACTTTTATCGAGCAATACCTGAGAGGTGTGGACAGTCCAGGAAGGAGAGTCCAAGAACAGTTCACCTTGACCAGGTCAGGTGGGGGCTAGGTAAGGCCATCCGGAAAAGAAACGAGAGTGTGCCAGGGGGGGGGGCACCGTCAAGTACACTGCTCCTCAGCGGGCAGTTAGGCCATGTTGTGCTGGGCCCGAGGCCCTAAATCGCTTGGGAGAGTCTTTCCGTGGGCTCCGTTGATCCAAGGCTCGGTTGATTGGTGGGGCTTTAGGTGCGGGACTGAGGTGAGAGCCCGAGCGGGAAGATTTCAAGAAGGACGCCACCTCCTACGGTTCTTGAAAAGAGAGTTGTTCCCCGGCGGGTGTTTTGATCTGCAGAACGGCCGGGAATGCCAGGGTGACCTGGAGTTGGCGTTGATGAAGTTCTGCACAGATGTGCTGAAAGGCCTTGCGTTTTTTGGAAACGTCCGCCGAGTAGTCAGCAAAGATTAGAATTTTGATGCCATCAATCTGCAAAGATCTGGACTGTCGGTATTGTTGCAATATGGCGGCTTTGTCGGAGTAGTTGAGGTATTTGGCGATTATCGGGCGCAGTGATTTGTGTTCAGAATTAAAGGCTCCCACTCGGTGAGCACGTTCCACTGTGTAAGGGCCTCCCAGACCCAATGCCTCAGGAATGCGGCGGGCACAGAATTCTGACAGAGCAGATTGGGGAAGCGATTCGGGGAGTCCTACAAACCGCAGGTTGCTCCTCCTGGACCTATTTTCGAGGTCATCGAGTTTTTCCAGTATGTACTTGTTCGTTCTGTCTTGGGCATGTTCAAGGGATTGCGTCTGGTAGAGTTCATCTTCAAGATTTGATATACGGTGTTCTGCTTCATTTAATCTGGAAGCATGTTCCCCTAGCTGGGCTTGAATCTTTTGCATGCCTGCGCTGACAGCCTTTTCCACTGATGCTGCAATCATAGGGGAGAGAAGAGCAGCCACAGCTTGAGCCAGAACCTCGGTGTGATGATCCTGCAATGGTTGAGGTATGTGAGGCTGCTGCACATGCTGGGGTGTTGCAGGACCAGAGATTTGTGGAGGGGCATGGGGTTGTGGAGACATGGAGTCCCTCTGAGTAGGGTGTGTAGCTGTCTGATCGCCTACCTCCATGGCTGGGGCCGTCTCCGCTGGATAGGCCGCGCAGGCCGGTTCCGTTTAGGCCGAAGCCGGGGCCTCGATTTGCGGCAGGGCCGACCGCGCGATCGCGGCCCGTTTTTTTCCACGAACCGGTCCATCTCGCGATCGGATTTGTGGAGAGGGTAGCTGGGGTCGTTTTGAGCGAAAATGCCGATTTTATAGGCCGTTTTGCAGGGCGGTCTGCGGGAGCTGTGAGGAGAGACAGCTACTCCATGCGGCGCCGGTCCGGAAGTATTCTTCTAATTTTAATGAGTGATTTTTGCTCTCCTCCGCTATGTGTCTTTCGTGTTCTATCTTAGCCGCCCGATTTGCACCCTTACATTTCTTGTTGCATCCTTTGTTAATAAGTTCCCTTCACTGGAACTAAGGGACCAAGTCCAACCCAGAGGGGCCAAGCCAAACTCCAGTGGTGCCAATCCCAACCCCTGAAAAACAACCCCACACCATCAGTGGCAGCCTGTCCATTAGGGGTGCATGGGCGCTGTCCCCCTCTCCATGTGCCCAACCCCCTAATCTACATGCAGGACACCTCACGCATGGGTTCCAATGGGGTTGGAAAGGCTCTAATAGGCTTCAAAAAAAGTGTGTGCTTTAAAAAAGGGTGGGCTCGGGGTGCAGCGCTCTGCGCTCCAAGCCCACCCAGTTGTTTGACAATAGCAAATGAATAGTCACTATTCTCACACTGATCCTCCTGCCAGCCAATCAGGAAGTTGGCCCGAGACTCGTCACCCACTTGGCTGAAAGGACAGGTGATCCTTTTGGATGCCTAGGAGGAGGAGGGCGAAGACGGTAAGTGCCGGGATAGATGACCGGGGGGAGGGTGACCCAACCGATTGGGAGCAGTGGGGTGGCAGAGCCACCGGCCAAACCAGAGGGGATGGTTGTTTACCCCCAAAAAAACACCAGCCACCACTGCGCATCATAATCCCCCTCCATCAAATGATTTGGACCAGTGCACAAAGCAAGGTCCAAAAAGACATGGATGAACAAGCTTTGGGTAGATGAACCTGACTGGCCAGCACAGAGTCCTGACCTCAACCTAATGAAACACCTTTGGGATGAATTAACGTGGGGACTGTGAGCCAGGCCTTCTCCTCCAACATCAGTTCCTGACCTCACAAATAGGCTTCTGGAAGAATGGTCAAACATTCCCATAGACACTCCTAAACCTGTGGATGGCCTTCCCAGTAGAGTTGAAGCTGTTATTGCTACAAAGGGTGGGTGAAGTCAATATTGAACCCTACGGACTAAGACTGGGATGCCATTAAAGTTCATGTGTGTGTAAAGGCAGGTGTCCCAATACTTATGGTAAGATAGGGTTTCTCAGTGCTGCTGACTGATTGAAATTGATAATATTCCGCCCTGACGGATCGACTCAGTTTGATCAAATCCTATCAAAATTGATCAGATGAGACATTAAGGCTATGCAATTGTTTGTGGATTGGATTGTTTTGATGGAATCACACAAAATGCATCAAGCTGTACTTTTTTTAAACACACATAAAGGCAACACAATGGTATAAATGAGATTTATTGAAATACATAAATATTTTTTTGCATATGCATTTGTACTGCATTAAAAAAAACATTTTAGTGCATCTGAGTGTTGTAAATGAGTCCTGATAGGAGCTCAGAGGGCAAGTTTATTCTTCAGCTTTCCACACGCCCGAGTTGGAGAAAAAATCTCAGTAAACATGTGATTTATTGCTATGGGCGTGGGAGAGATATACAAGAGACTGCTATAAGGAAGTGAAAGATTACGAGATTTGTCTGAATGTGTCACAGAGGTAAGAATTTGTTGTATCTTTCTGACTTTTCAAGTCTAAAATGAATGAGGGATGTAGGGAGAAAGAAAGAAATAGGAAGGGAAGGAGAGAGAAGGAAGGAAAGAAAGAGGGATGGAGGGACAGCAGGCCCAGATCCTACATGACAATAGAAATATGTGTATTCCAGAAAGTTTATCAATCAGCAAATAAAGATACACTAAACACCTGGTTTTAGGACTCCAATCATCCCGACACCATGGCTGTTATGGTGTCAGGATGATTGAAGCACATTATTTATATTATAATATAAAATGAAATAGTTCAACTCACCATAATGCAGAATCAGTGGGAGCCCTGAGTGTGTCACTTGACTTATTGCCTGCCACCAGCAGAGTCCCTCCTTACATCAGGCATCCCCAGCGGAGTCCCTCCTTACATCAGGCATCCCCAGCAGAGTCCCTCCTTACATCAGGCATCCCCAGCAGAGTCCCTCCTTACATCAGGCATCCCCAGCAGAGTCCCTCCTTACATCAGGGGCCCCAGCAGAGTCCCTCCTTACATCAGGGGCCCCAGCAGAGTCTCTCCTTACATCAGGTGCCCCAGCAGAGTCTCTCCTTACATCAGGTGCCCCAGCAGAGTCCCTCCATACATCAGGTGCCCCAGCAGAGTCTCTCCTTACATCAGATGCCCCAGCAGAGTCCCTTCTTACATCAGGTGCCCCAGCAGAGTCTCTCCTTACATCAGGTGCCCCAGCAGAGTCTCTCCTTACATCAGGTGCCCCAGCAGAGTCCCTCCATACATCAGGTGCCCCAGCAGAGTCTCTCCTTACATCAGATGCCCCAGCAGAATCCCTCCTTACATCAGGTGCTCCAGCAGAGTCCTTCCTTACATCAGGTGTCCCCAGCAGAGTCCCTCCTTACATCAGGTGTCCTCAGTAGAGTCCCTCCTTACATCAGTTATACCCAGTAGAGTCCCTCCTTATACCATTGCCTGGGATGCAAACCTGTGCTTAAAGTTTGCTGATTTTCCTGGGACATTTTCTGGGAAATGGTAGGACAAAGGTCTAAATACCAGGAATGTCTGAGGAAATTCAGGACAGTTGGCAACTATGGCCCGATAGGGGCACAGGGTGACTGAGAAAATGATGGACAACTGCTTAATGGACACTGAGGATGTAGTTTGGATTACTTCAGATGGTCTCTGCCAGCTTGGATCTCAGTAGACAGATGTATGTGAATGGAAAGCTGATTAATGAGATCTGGAAAGCCTGGGTCTCCTGTTGTCTACTAGTCTGAAGAGTCTTTCACCCATTGGTAATTGTGCCAATTTAAGACACCTTTGTCTCCTAGCAAACTATTGGGGGATGTGTTTATACTTGTAACAATGTGTATTGTATTTTGGAAGTTTGAACCAGCAAGTTTGGCCTGAAGTTGGGATATGTGATTAATCGCAACATTGTCTGGGGGAATTGAGTCATCTAGGCTTGTTTAAGTATCATGTTAATTTATGTTTCTGGTTACAGTTTGTATTGTTAGGGTAATATGATCAGGAGGAGGGGGGAGTCCTCCCATGGTGTATATATGCTGTGTTACTTGGTCAAATAAAGTTATTCCATGTTCCAGTTTAGCAGCCAAAACGAGTCCTGCCTAGTTCTTGGTTGCAAGCTGCTATAATATCTGATATCGATCTTCAGACTGGAGGAAGTGGTGTACTGACAGAAGCACTCAAGGGAGTGTAGGAAGCGGGTTTCGTCACATTCACTACTAGACATGTGCAGAGTGAAATATTTTGTTTCATTATTTTGTTTTCAGCCAAAAACTAAATTTATTTAGTTACTCCCGAAATTAGTTTTTATTTATTTTGTTTCTCGTTCAAAAATTGCATTCGTCCGAAAATCCACATGAATTAGTCAAATCAGTCTTTGAAGGCTTATGGTGTCTGTTGAATGGATAAAGAAGAATCAACGGAGCTGCTAAACTCTATATAGCCTATAGGCGGAGCATTTGATTCCTGAAATGTACGATTGCAATGTCGAATAGTTGCGACAATCCCGTTGAATATTATTATAAACGTGTATGTTTTTTCATTCATTACATTTTTATTTTTAAAAGGATATATGGAACATACAAACAGTAATGCTTTTCCATCAAATATAGATACATCCGTCTGATAAACAATATATAGAGTACAGGCAATGTAAGTCTTACAAGTAAAATCTTAAAAGACAACACGGAGAAAGGAAATACATCATAAGGCAATTCTAAGCTGGGCACGAGGCGTCCGCACATGCCCCACGTCATACTTCTGTTAGTCTATGACATTAAGGGTCCTCCACCACCAGCCACCCCTAGGGGATCACACTGCAGCTGGAGGCCAAGGGCCCACCACAAATCTCCTCAACCGAGTTCAACTGAGGTGTAATAAGTCTTATAACACCATTAGTCATAACCTCTATATTTCTATCCTCAGACCCCGAACCATCTTCAGATATATGGAAACCCATTGGCCGGGTCTACATCCATGGATGTGTATCAATATTAGCATGCAGAGTAGCAGCGGAAAGAGGAAAATAAAAAATACAAAAAAATAAAAAATAAATAAAAAAACATACTCAGGAGAGAAAGGAAAAAGAGAAAAGAAAAACACAGAAGTATTTGGTACTGAAGCCCTGCTCTTCTCCTCCGCCGTGTTTATTTAGACTATTTCAGTTTATACTACATTGCGTCTATTACTATAATGTTTGTGCCACTCTACCCATGGTCTCCAAATTTGGGATCTAGAGTGAAATCTATTTTGGGAAGCCGAGAACATAATTTCGTATGTAATGTGTAAGTTAGCCGTCTCAATTACTTTTGCTACACTAGGGGGATCTGGGTTCGCCCATCGCCTCGTTATCTCCAATCGCGCACCCAGCAAGATTTGGGACAAGACGTGTCTATGTGAGTGGGGGGTAGTGTCTATTCCCAGAGATAGGAGCGCTAGGCCCGGATCACACGTCATTCGCGTTCCTGAGATGCAGCCTATAACTCTAAAAATTTCCCTCCAGTACTTTTTAAATTTCGGGCAGGCCCAAAGGATGTGCATTAGGGATCCCCTCTGTCCACACCCTCTCCAACAAAGCAGAGACTTTTCTGGGTCAAACCCAGCTAATCTCGTGGGGGTTAGGTACCACCTTAGCAAGATTTTCTGGTATAGTTCCCATAAGTTTACACTTTTAGTGGCTCCGTATACAGATGCTATGGCAGCCTTCCATTGTTCAATGGACCAGTCTGCTTGTAAATCTATCGCCCACGTTCTCACCGAGGATTTAAGAAAAACATTCTTCTGATGTAGAGAACCGTAGAACAAGGAAATACCTCTCAAGGAAGTGTTTGGATTGTAAAAGTAACCGTAGGTCTGCCTGTCACGATCTGGAGTCAGGCTCAGAGACCAATAGCTATAGCAGCAGAGCAGATATTCACACAGGTCACCCTGGCTGATGGCACGGGTTCACCTGAGGTGCGGGGTCTAAGCACTAACCGGTATTCACCAGAGCTCCCAAAGGTGGAGATGGGCTTGGCTGCGTGTTAGTGCCAGGTCGCGGTCCTCAGGATAGCCCCACCAGGAGGTGAGCAAGCCGGGGGTCTGGTAGCAGATATAGCAGGTAGAGATCAAGCAGGAGCGTAGTTGAGAAACAAGCCAAAAGTCAGTAACCAATAGTTGCAGATTGGGATTCAGCAGAAGCGTAGTCCAGGAGCAAGCCAAATGTCGGTAACGAAAGGTAGCAAGGATACGGTCGGCAGCAGGAGAGATAGGAGCAAGATATTGGCTGGTAAAGGCACAATATTCTGGCAACCAGGAAGTGCAGAGACATGGCTTATATAGGAAGTTCATGGGAGGAGCAAAGGGTTCAAGGTTCAAGGCAAACAAGATTCAAGACATGATCACTAAAGGAACTGTCCAAGGAGCTGTCCAAGGAGCTGTCCAAGGAGCTGTCCAGCATTCCAGGTGGCTCAGCAAGCAGAGACACCGCCAGACACACCAGAGGTCCCAGGTTCAAGCCCAGGTCCTAACAGTACTCCCCTCCTCCCAGGACGTCCCCTGGACGTCTTAGGGCCAGGTTTCTGAGGAAACCTCTGGTGGAATTCCCTTGTTAATCTAGGGGCATGAACATTCTCCTCAGGCTCCCAAGAATTTTCTTCTGGCCCATATCCTTCCCATTGAACCAAATATTGCAATTTGTTCCTAGAGATCCTGGAGTCAAGAATTTTTCCCACCACAAATTCTTCTTCACCCTGTACCTCGACAGGTGGGGGAGGAGGATGAATTCTTCCAGAAAAAGTATTTTCATGAAATGGTTTGAGTAGTGATATATGAAACACAGGGTGAATCTTCATATTGTCAGGAAGTTTTAGGCGAAAAGTGACCGGGTTGATTTGAGCAGAAATCTCAAAAGGTCCCATAAACTTTTGACCCAACTTAGCACATGGAACTTGAACTTTTAAATTTTTGGTAGATAACCAAACTTTCTCACCTACTTGAAAAGTGGGAATTGACCTACGATGTCTGTCAGCAGCCCTCTTGTAATATTCCTGCGCCTCCTTCAATGTATCAGTCAATTTCTCCTGGATCTCATGTAATGAAGTTAGTCTGTTGGTAACAGCAGGAATTGAAGTTGAGATGGGGAGATCAGGAATAAAAACTGGATGATACCCCGTGTTTAAGAAAAATGGGCTTTGGGATGTGGAACTATGTTTAGAGTTATTATAAGCAAACTCTGCCGTAGGAAGGTAGTCCACCCAGTCATCCTGAAGATAACTCACGAAGCATCGAAGGTATTGCTCCAGAGTTTGATTGGTCCTCTCGGTCTGACCATTAGACTGCGGATGAAAAGCCGAGGACAGATTAACTGTTACACCCAAAGCTGAGCAAAAACTTCTCCAAAATTTTGAGGTAAACTGTACCCCTCTGTCAGACACCACATCATCAGGAATTCCATGAAGTTTAAAAACTTCTCTAACCATTACCTCAGCAGTATGTTCGGCGGAGGGTACCCCTTTAACTGGAATAAAATGAGCCATCTTAGTGAGACGGTCAACGACTACCAGAATGGTGGTCATCCCTTTTGAAAGAGGAAGGTCAACCACAAAGTCCATAGAAATTGACCCCCATGGTCTTGATGGAACAGGTAGTGGTAGAAGTAACCCCAGAGGAGAAGATCGAGGTGTCTTATTGCGAGCACAGGTTAGACATGAAGCCACATAACTCTTAACATCTTTCTTGTACCCAGGCCACCAAAAGGAACGTGATAAGAGTTCTTCTGTTTTAGAAACCCCAAAATGACCAGCAAGCTTAGAGTCATGTACCAACCTGAGGGCTTCTACCCGAACTGATTCAGGTACATAGAGGCAATGCGCTTGAGTCCAAAAACCATTGTTGTACTTGAGGTTAATGTCCTTAGGAGGATTATTAAGAAGTGGGTCATTCTCATACCCCTCCTTGAGAAGATTAAGAAATGTCTTTGAACTCATGGCCCCTAGAAAGTTCTTTTGAGGCAGGATTGTACATTCAGAGGTGCTTTCCTGGAGAGGCCCAGACAACATCCGTGATAGGGCATCAGCCTTACCATTCCTTGACCCAGGGCGGTATGAAATAACAAAATTAAACCTGGAAAAGAAAAGGGTCCAACGTGCTTGTCTAGATGACAACCTTTTAGCAGACCTAATAAATTCTAAATTTTTATGATCGGTGAGAACGGTTACAGGGTGCTTAGCTCCTTCCAGCAGATGCCTCCACTCAGAAAATGCTTCCTTAATTGCCAGCAGCTCCTTGTTTCCAATGTCATAATTCATCTCGGCTGAAGACATCAGTCGAGAGAAATAAGCACAAGGATGAAGCTGCATTTTTTCTCCCATTCGCTGAGAAAGGATAGCTCCTACAGCAGAATTAGAAGCATCAACTTCTACGATGAAAGGTAGTTCTGGATCTGGATGTACCAGGATTGGTGCAGAAGTGAAGAGAGTTTTCAGTTTACTAAAGGCAGCCTGTGCCTCAGGAGACCACAAAAAGGGCACCCCTTTCTTTGTCAACTGTGTGATTGGAGCAATTACCCTAGAGAAATTCCTTATAAATCTTCTGTAAAAGTTGGCAAAACCAACAAATCGCTGTATCTCTTTAACATTCTTAGGGGCGGGCCAATCCACCACAGCTTTGATCTTATCGGGATCCATGCTTACCCCTTCAGAAGAGATTATGTATCCCAAGAACTGAATCTGAGTTTGTTCAAACTCGCATTTCTCTAATTTTATGTAAAGTTGATTTCGCCTTAATCTCTCGAAAACAATACAGACATGCTTGCGGTGTTCTTCCAAGGTATCAGAGAAAATGAGAATGTCATCCAAATATGCTATTACAAACTGATCAAGCAAATCTCGAAAGACATCATTAATAAAATGTTGAAAAGTTGCAGGAGCATTGCAAAGCCCAAAGGGCATGACCAAAGACTCAAAATGTCCATATCTGGTTCTGAAAGCAGTTTTCCATTCATCACTGGAACGAATGCGGACAAGGTTGTATGCCCCCCGTAAATCTAATTTGGTAAAGAGCTTGGCAGAGCGGAGTCTCTCAAGCATTTCTGGAATCAGTGGGAGTGGATAGCGATTCTTAATTGTGATCTTATTTAAATCTCTGTAGTCGATACACGGACGCAGGGTGGAGTCCTTTTTCGTCACGAAGAATAAGGCTGCGCCAGCAGGAGAGGTTGAGTGTCTGATAAAACCCTTCTCAAGATTCTCATTAATCCACTCCCTGAGCACTTTCAGTTCAGGTTCTGATAAAGAATAAAGGCGACCAAATGGTATTTCTGCCCCTGGAAGCAATTCAATGGGACAATCATAAGAGCGATGAGGAGGCAGCTGATCTGCGTTCTTTTTATCACAAACGTCCCGAAACTCAAGATATTGTGGAGGTAGCTTGTCATATGACTGGATAGTTGCCAAAACTGCTTGTAAATCTTGGGTTGGTGGAGGGCTTATTTGATAAGATTCTTTGCAATGTTTCTTGCAATGGTCAGATGTAAAGCTTAAAGAACGTGTCTCCCAGTTGATGGAGGGATTATGGATAGAGAACCAAGGAATGCCCAGGATAATAGGGAACTTGGGTGATGTAATCAGCTCAAAGCTGATAGTCTCCTGATGGTCAGTTTCAATTAGGAGTTTAAGTGGGATTGTCTCGTGGGTAACAGGGCCTGAAGTCAAAGGTGAGCCATCCACAGTTTCCATATCAATTGGGGCAAGTTTATTTCTTATTTGAATGTTATTACTTTGGGAAAATTCGATGTCGATGAAGTTTCCCCCAGCCCCTGAGTCCAGCATAGCAGAGCAAGGTATTTCATTGCTTTCAACAATAAGCTTTATAGGGATGACAAAATGAGTTGATAAAGAATTAACTTTATTTGCTTCCTGAATCAAAGGAGAGATGGACTGAGAAATTGAGTTTATTTGTTCAGATACTGTAACATCCATTGCTGCAATTGTTCTTTTAAATTTATTGGGACAATTAACTGCGTACTGTCCAGAGTCTCCACAATAAAGACATAAGTTTTCTGAACGTCGTCTTTCTTTCTCCTGAGTAGTAATAGATCTTTTAATAACATCCACCTGCAGAGGTTCAGGAGTGTCAGAATCAGGAAAAACTCTTGGAACCTTAGGAGGATACTGAGTAGTAGAAAAACGCATGCCACCATTACTGCCTAGGATTCCCAGTCTCTCCTTTCTCCTTTCAGTAAGTCTCTGATCAATTCGAATACATAATTTAATAAAAGCTTCAAGGTCATCAGGACTTTCTACTCTGGCAAGCTCATCTTTTACTTGTTCCGAGAGTCCTTGACGGAACTGACTCTTCTGTGCTGCTGGATTCCAATTGGTATCTGAGATCCAACGTCGGAATTCAGTTGTGTACTCTGCAACAGAGCGTCTTCCCTGACGTAAATTGTGCAATTTTGCCTCAGCAGTAGCACAGCGGTTAGGATCATCGAAAACTTGGTTCATCGCAGTCACAAAAGAATCAAAATTATCCAGGATGACATCATCTTTCTCCACATAAGGGGAGGCCCAGGCTAAGGCTTCCTCAGTCAGGAGGTTGATAATAAACAGCACCTTTTTCCTGTCAAAAGTGAATGCAGCAGGTTGCATCTGAAAGTATATACGACATTGATTAAGGAATCCTCTATAATGGCGGCGGTCTCCGCTAAACTTGAGTGGTAGGGGCATTCGTGCATTAATTTCTATGGCAGCAGTATCTCGGGCATGAAAATCCCGCAATTGTTTGTGTAGATCAAGGATTTCCTCTTGTAGACCTTTCATTTCAATTTGTAACTCAGAAAATTTTTCCTGGTAGTCAACACCAAATGCCTGTAACTCAGCGATTTGAACCCTGAGAGGAGCCACGGCAGCTGCTACAACGGCCTCCATGTTTTTGGCCAGAATATTCTGTCACGATCTGGAGTCAGGCTCAGAGACCAATAGCTATAGCAGCAGAGCAGATATTCACACAGGTCACCCTGGCTGATGGCACGGGTTCACCTGAGGTGCGGGGTCTAAGCACTAACCGGTATTCACCAGAGCTCCCAAAGGTGGAGATGGGCTTGGCTGCGTGTTAGTGCCAGGTCGCGGTCCTCAGGATAGCCCCACCAGGAGGTGAGCAAGCCGGGGGTCTGGTAGCAGATATAGCAGGTAGAGATCAAGCAGGAGCGTAGTTGAGAAACAAGCCAAAAGTCGGTAACCAATAGTTGCAGATTGGGATTCAGCAGAAGCGTAGTCCAGGAGCAAGCCAAATGTCGGTAACGAAAGGTAGCAAGGATACGGTCGGCAGCAGGAGAGATAGGAGCAAGATATTGGCTGGTAAAGGCACAATATTCTGGCAACCAGGAAGTGCAGAGACATGGCTTATATAGGAAGTTCATGGGAGGAGCAAAGGGTTCAAGGTTCAAGGCAAACAAGATTCAAGACATGATCACTAAAGGAACTGTCCAAGGAGCTGTCCAAGGAGCTGTCCAAGGAGCTGTCCAGCATTCCAGGTGGCTCAGCAAGCAGAGACACCGCCAGACACACCAGAGGTCCCAGGTTCAAGCCCAGGTCCTAACACTGCCAGGGTATAGTAGTGGACGTATCTGCGATAGATGGTAGTAGATGTGAGATTTGGGTATATGCATAGTGGTCCTTAGTTTGCAATGCATACTCAATCTGGAGTGTTCGGAAAGTTTTAAGGGTAGGACCAATTTTCAAATCATCTACCGAGGCTATTCCCTTAGTTTCCCAATGTGCAACATGTAAATTAGGGACCAGTAATTGTAAGCTCGTAATGGAGTGCTGTATGACCCTGACTGGAGCGGCAGTTAAAGAAGCATTAGTAAACAGATTCCACATCTTGAGCGCCACTGTCATAGTGGGCGGCAAGTGTGGCGGGAAGTGTTGCATACACCTGCTAGCCATAAGTAAGTCACACAGCCTTCCATCGGGAGATTGATATGACTCCATGTCCCTCCATCGAGGGTTGTGATTCCCCGGAAACCAATACTTTAATTGAGCTAAGATCACTGCGATGTGATAGTCTTGGATGACAACATGTCCTACCCTTTCTGGTGTCCTGGCTTTAATTAATTTTTGGAAAGCACACTGCAAATTGAATATTAGAGGGGACAGGGGGCATCCCAGTCTGGTACCGTTCAAAATAGTAAATGGGCTTGAGAGGATACCCAGCATGTAAACTGTAGCGGAGGGTTCTGAGTACAGGGCTAGAATCGTGGACAATGCTAAGCCTGAGAAGCTGAAGGATTCCAGCACTTTAGTCATATACAGCCAATGCACCCGATCAAAGGCCTTCTCTGCATCCAAGGATAGGAGCAGAGAAGGCCTTCGCTGCGTCTGCGCGAGGTGGATAATATTAATCATGCTGCGTGTGGCATCCGAAGTTTGCCTATGTTTGGTAAACCCGGTTTGGTCCGGGTGTATAATTGTGGGTAGGATATTAACTAGGCGCAAAGCTATGATTTTAGCATAAAGCTTTACGTCAGTATTTAGCAGTGATATTGGTCCCCAGCTTTGGCAGCGCAACAATCATGGCCTCCAGCATCTCCCGAGGAAAGGAAGACGAGGCAGCAGCAGATTGGAAGACTTGTAGCAATAAAGGTGATAGTATAGAGTTAAATGCCTTATAATATTCCCCACTGAAACCGTCTGGGCCAGGCGATTTATTTATCGGGAGTAAATCAATAGCCCTCTGGACTTCCACTATAGTGAATGGGGTATTTAAGTATTGGGTCTGGGTTAGTGTCAGTTTGGGTATGGGTAGGTCAGTCAAAAATTGGTCGATAACCTCTGATGTGGGTTGAGTGGTGAGCGGGTCATCCTTTAACCACTAGAGATCCGCGCTATAGCCAAATGACGGCTACATCGTGGACCTCCTTTGCCGGGACAACGTCTATTGACGGGGGGCGCGTGGCACACTCTGTGATCGGCGAGTCTATGAGACTCGCCTGATCACGGATCCGAGCAAGGGGTCGATCCCGACCCCTTACCACGTGATCAGCTGTCAGCCAGTGATCAGCTGTCAGACATGATCAGCCAGTGATCAGCTGTCAGACGTGATCAGCTGTCAGCTGTCAGCCAATGACAGCTGATCATGTGATACAACGGAGCCAGTAATTGGCTATTATTCCTGCTCGGGCTGACAGCGCGAGGAGAAAAAAAAAGAGCCAATCACCGGCGGCCGTGATCGGGACAGCAGTCCCAATCACGGCCAGCCCTGCCAGTGCCCACCTGCCCCCTGCCAGTGCCACCTGCCAGTGCCACCTCATTAATAAATAAGTGCCCCCCATCAGTGCCACCCATCAGTGCCCATAGTGCCACCCAGCAGTGCCCACAGTGCCACCCAGCAGTGCCCACAGTGCCACCCATCAGTGCCCACAATCTGCCTCAACAACGGTGCTGCACCCCCGGTCACGGATGCTCTCGAGTGCGCGCCCCAGGGGGCGCGCAAGAGTGGAATTCTGGGAGGACATCATATGACGGCCTCCCAGAGTTAAACAACCGCCCTGTAGCCGTCATTCGGCTATGGGCCGGTTGTTAAGTGGTTAACCACTTCAGCCCCGGAGGATTTGGCTGCCAAATTACAGTGCCAATTTTTGCGATTCAGCACTGTGTCGCTTTAACTGAAAATTGCGCGGTCGTGCGACGTGGCTCCCAAATAAAATTGGCCTTTTTTTCCCCTCAAATAAAGCTTTATTTTTTAATTTTTTTGTCTTTTTGCTATATAAAAAAATATTTAAAAAAATGTTTTTCCTCAGTTTAGGCCGGTACGTATTCTTCTACATATTTTTGGTAAAAAAAAATCCCAATTAGGGATTATTGATTGGTTTGCGTAAAAGTTATAGCGTGTAAAAAAATAGGGGGTAGTTTTATGGCATTTTTATTAATAATTATTCTTTTTACTAGTGATGGTGTATTTTTTTTATTGTGACTGCGACAATATGGCGAACACATTGGACATTTTGGGACCATTGTCATTTATACAACAATAACTGCTATATAAATGCAGTGATTCCTGTGTAAATGACACTGGCAGTGAAGGGGTTAACCAGGGGGTGGCAGTGTAGGGGTTAAGTCTGTCCTAGGGGCGTGTTACTAACTTTGCGGGGCGTGGCTGTGTGTTAGTGACTGAACACTGATCTCTGCTCCAATAACATGGAGCAGAGATCAGTGTCACTTGTTGCTAGGCAGAATGGGGAGATGCTGTTTACAATGGCATCTCCCCGTTCATCCGCCCAGTGAGACGATCGCGGGTATCCCCACAGCAATCAAGCCCGCGGGACCCCCGACCGGACTCATGGGGGTCCCGACTGGCGGCACGCATGCGATGGCAGGGTGGCATATAGAAATGGACGTACCTGTATGCCAATATGCCTGCCCGTGCCATTCTGCCGACGTACATTGTCGTGCGCCGGTCGGGAAGTGGTTAACTGACAATTGCACGCTCCTACGATGTACTACCCAAATTAAATGTATGCCCTTTTCCCGCCACATATAGAGCCTTTATTGGTTGCATTAGATCAGCACACTGGGTTTTACATATTTTGTTATTGAAAAAAAAGAGTTAAATATAAAAAATAAATAAAACCAATTTTTTTTTATGGTGGCTGGACTTAACCAGCTTGCGGACCCACCATCATATGTGGAGGGGTCCAAATCCACAAGTGGTTAATGCAAAAGAAACAAGAAAGGAAATTTACACCATACACAGTTCACACAAGTGCCTAATTAGAAAGGTGGACTGGACATCTATATTAATATTTACTCGGCACAATCCAAATCCTGTCTTTTATATTTTATTATGAACCAAAAAAGCATACCTTTTTAGGGGCGGAGCCGGCAGCCGGAGCGCATGGTGGTGTGAGAGGAGAGCTCCGTCACAGCGGGGATCCTAACGTGGCTCACAGCGAACCTACAAGCCTAAAATCAGCATCCTCTGACAGGGGAACCTGCCAGGCACACGCCGACCATCATGAGCAAGCGGAAGGAATGAGAGGGGCCACGAAAACTGACCGATTTCTTCCCCCCAGAAGTGGGCAGAGAGGCCCAAGATGGCGCCCGCTATGCACACAGCATGGCGGCTTCCCCTGGACATGCAGCCCATGCAGATCAGACGGACCTGGGTGAGTCATGTTCCTCGCTTTCCCCAATGCCCCCTCCCCATCTGTGAGCCCAGTCAAGCAAAAACGAAGAATAGGGGAGGAAGGGGACACCCAGGCAGATACAGAAGCAGAGGGGGATGGCATGGAGGAATCCTCCATATCTGCACAGCAGCTGGATACTTTCCCCACATCAGGGCAACCCATCTTAGACACCATTATGAAGGAGATGTTATAAATTCTAAAGGGGGCCCTGGAGCAAGATATGGCTTCATTTGTACGCTCCACTAAGACAGAGCTGTCTGCAGTTAAAGCGAGAGTGACATATGTGGAACACAAAATGGAAGAATTCACTTTTGCACATAATGAACTAGTTGATGCTCATTTTGATGTTGAGGATGAAATAAAAGCTATACGCCTTAAAATGGCGGATATTGAAGACAGGGCACGCAGAAACAATGTGAAGTTTAGATGAGTCCCGGAAACTGTTAAACCATCTGAACTTACTGCCTATCTTCAAAAGCTTATGTCTACTGCCCTCCAAACGCTGGCGCCTGCAGATATCATCATTGACAAAGGCTGCCCAAACCCTCCTTCTTATCTGAGCAAATCCCCAGGGATGTTATAACAAGAATCCACTTCTTCCACGTGAAGGATCAGCTAATGTGATATGCTAAACAACACCCGTCACTCCCGGATCCCTTCACAGGAATCGCTATTTATGCTGACCTGTCACAAGCTACGCTAACGGCTAGACATAATCTAGTCCCCATCACCAAGATACTGCGTAACCATAAGATTTTGGGGCTTTCTAGCCAAGCTCTTTCTGGAAATGAATAATGATTTGCATGTGATTGCTTCCATAGAAAAGGGTATAGAACTACTCAAGAAGTGGCGTCTTCTCCCAGTCAATGGAGAAGCGGCGGACCCTGACCCACTACAGGACAGAAGGAACTACCATTGGCACCACAGACAGAACAGATAAGTACACGACTGGTACCATAGTACTTTATTGCTGAGACCTTCTTCTGCCCTCCTCTCCCACCCTTTCTACAACTTATCACCCAAGTGCCTACATTACTGACGTTGACTAATCAGGCATTGGTTCAACTAAGCACCCGCTGAACGGCTACTTGTGAACATTTCTTTTCCCCCTTCCGCATTTACAGGATGAACCCTGTATCCAGTTCACTGGACCTCCCTACGGATGTTCCTACCCAGTTATTTGTTGACCATGTATGGTCTTGCTCACAGTTCCTTGTTCCCCAACCATCTCTGTCAGACATGCTGACATTCACTACTCCCCTGATCATCAATAATGACTTCCTGGCCTCACCTCTAACTCTTAATCTTGGGTGGCAACGGTTAGCTCACCTACCTTGGAATGAACATTAAGCTCATGTCTCACAATGTGGGAGGCCTTAATAGCCCCCACAAGCGTAGGACACTCTGGAAATCTGCTTCTGACATGCACTGTGATATTCTATGTGTGCCAGAAACCCATTTTCCCAGTGCTAACCCACCTAGATGCACACATAGAAAGTTCCCACATGTATTTACTGCAAATGATCAGAAGAAAAAGAATGGTGTAATGATCGCTATAAAGGACACTGTTACCTTTTCTCTATTGCAGGAACACACTGACCCACGCGGTCAGTATAATCCTGATTGCTGAAATTAATAATTCTGTGTATACATTGGTAAACCTCTATGCACCAAATACTGTATAAGTACTGTATAAGTGTATAAGTCTATACACTTTATTCGTAAAGTGGTGCATAGGGCGAAAGCAATGCAGAAAGGTTACTTAATAATATGTGGTGATTTTATTGTAGTGCTTAATGCTGACCTTGATTCCTCCTCTGTGGCCCTCAGGCAGCGACCTTGCCTAAACAACTTTTGTCATGAGGAAAGACTTTTTGATCCCTGGCGATGCACCAGGGCCACTGAGAGGAACTATACGTATTACTCTACAGTACATGATAGCTATTCAAGGATTGATTATTTTCTCACGGATATGCATATTTTACAAAATGTTGTTAGAACAGATGTCCATAACATCACTTGGCCGGACCACGCGCCAGTGACAATTGAGGTTGTGGACATCAACAAAACTACTAGTAGACCTCTCTGGCATAACAATACCTTTCTTCTGTCTCACCCCTCTATTAGGGACGAGATAGAGTCGAAGGTCAAGGAGTTCTTTCATCTTAATGCTAGTGAGGAGTGCTCCCCGTCCATGATATGGTGCGCTCACAAGGCCTTTACCCGAGGTGTCCTCATACAGATAGCCTCGAGAGAACGTAAAAAAAAAAAAAACACTGTATAACACAGCTCCACAAAAAGATTGCTGAATTGGAAAGCCTACACAAAAACCCAACTACCACCTCCCCTAGCCTACTCCAACACCTTATTAAATGTCGTGAAGAGCTACGGCACGAACTTAAAGTAGACCACAACATTTACTTCAAAAGAATGAAACTATCCAACTATTCACAAAATAACAGGGCAAGCAAACTCCTGGCCCACCAACTAAAAAAAAGGCAGGCAAAGACTAATCTACCCTTCATCCGACATCACAACTCACAACAGGTTTTCCGTAACCCTAAAGATATAGTAAACACATTCAAAGATTATTATCACTCATTATACAGTCTCAGTCAGGACCCTGATACTCATCAGCCCTCTGAAATGGAAATTGATAAATTCCTTCACGATCTTAAATTGCCCAAAATAGATGCCTCCACTCTGCTCAAGTTAAACTCCCCCCTTACATGCGAGGAAGTGGCCACAGTAATCAAATTGCTACCCATGCACAAATCCCGAGGGGTAGACGGCTTCTCGGCCGAATACTACAAAGCACTTACGATGGTCCTAACCCCTAAACTAACAGATGTCTTTAACTCTGCTACTATCATGGGTTCCTTTCCAAAGGAAATGTTGCAAGCTATCATAGTCATGATCCCGAAGCCAGGCAAAGATAGCTCCTTCCCCCAGAATTTTAGGCCGATCTCACTTTTGAACTTGGATCTTAAAATTTATGCCAAAGTGCTCTCAAACAGATTGATGGATATTACCCCCTCCCTTCTGGGATTAGATCAAGTGGGCTTTGTTAAAGGCAGGCAAGCACCGGATGGGACAAGAAGGATGCTCAACCTTCTACGATACACTGAAATTAACAAGCTCCCTAGCGCTTTTCTAGCCTTAGATGCAGAAAAGGCCTTTGGTAGGGTGAACTAGCCATATCTAAGACCCTACAAAAATTTGGAATGACAGACCAAATTCATACGGCTATAATGTCCTTGTATTCCCAACCATCTGCAAGAGTTTACAATTCAGGCCTCCTCTCTGATCCTTTTAACCTTCCTAATGGTACTAGGCAAGGTTGCTTGCTGTCCCCCATTATCTTCTCGCTCCTCATAGAACCATTAGCAGAAAGTATTAGAAACACTGAAGCCATAAAAGGCATTAAGGTAGGATCGGAGACTCATAAAATAGGCCTCTTTGCTGACGATGTCATTCTCACCGTCACAGACCCTGTATCATCCCTTACATCCATTCAAACTCTGATAAATAATTTCGGGAAAGTATCCTTCTACAAGGTTAATACAAATAAATGCTATGCACTGGCACTCAATATGCCAGCCAGCATTCAAAATAAACTTAAACATATCTTCCCCTGTAACTGGAACCCCCATCTATCACCTATCTAGGGGTGCAGCTGTCCCCCTCATCTGCTGACACCTACCTCCATAACTATCCTCCCTTGTTGAACAGAATAGCGGATGAAATGAGCCAAATAGCTAAAGTGCAACTTTCATGGGTGGGGAGGATAGCTGCATACCAAATGCAAATTCTGCCTAAGCTTTTATACCATTTCAGGACGTTACCAGTGCCTATACCCCACAAATTCTTCTCTCAATTATCCAAAACTTTGAACACTTTTATTTGGGCGGGTAAAAAACCTAGAATAGCACTAGCACAACTTTACAAACCCAAATACCTTGGCGGGATGGGACTTCCTAATGCACAAACATACTACTAAGCAGCAGTACTGGACCAAATGAAATACTGGTTCTCATGTCAATCCGACAACAGATGGTCGGATATAGAATGTGCTATCACCCCTGGACATGACCTCCCAGCTCTGGCTATGGCGGCCAGCATTTACCACAAACCTGATGCCCCAAATGACCCTACTGTGCAGGCCACACTTAAGGCGTGGCCGGAGCTAACCCAGAGGAAAATCACTGATACATCAATGTGCACATTACAAATCCCCCTAGCAACCTATCAATACCTCATACCCAATTTATCAACCCACCAATGGAAGCAAACGGGCAATTACTTTCTTGCACCCCCCGAAAGGGAGAGAGAGTTTCAGACATATACAAACTATATCAAATTAAACATTATAGCATGTCCAACGCGACTAAACCAGTGGAAATCCCCCAAGCACTTTGGGATTACCTTCTAAATAAATGATCTAAATGCAAGAAGGGGATTTCGCTGTTTTATAAGCTGACAAACCCTCTCTACATGAATTCCAAATTGCCTTGTATGTTGCAATGGGAACAGGAACTGCAGAAAGAATACTCAACCTCGCAATGGCATATTGCAATTAAATATAATGGGAAATCCTCTGCCTGCATAGACCATTGGGATAATGCTCAAAAAATACTTCAGCGATGGTATCTAACACCACTACGCCTCCATAAGATGCACCCGGATATAACCCCACTGTGCTGGAGGAACTGCCAACACACTGGGAGTCTCCTCCACACTTTATGGAGCTGTGAAGCTATAACTCCATATTGGAAAAAGATAGAATCTTTACTTAGGGAAGTTACACAAACTAGAATTACCCTTGAACCAGACTTAGCACTACTCAGCATTGGTATTGAACAGTTCGCCCCGGTACTGAGAAAAATAGTGGTAAATATCTTATATGCTGCCCGCATTTCATTGGCGAAACAAAGGCGGTCTCCTACACCATCTTCCCTAGAGGTGGTAATAGCCAGAGTGAATAGTCAATTCCTCATGGAAAAGCTACTAGCATATAAAGAAGAAAGAGCTCCAGGTTTCCACAAATATTGGGAGACATGGAGTTGTACCAAATATGCCTCTCCACACTTGTGAATTAGATCAAATATCTCTTTATTGAACATATATTTCCTAGCAAGAGTTGCCTTAAGTTTTAAACCAACCTTTAACTGAAGTGAGTACTGGACATGTGCAGAGTAAAATATTTTGTTTCGGAATTTCGCTTTCGTCCGAAAACTTAATTTATTTAGTTACTCCCAAAATTCGTTTTTATTTATTTCGTTTTTCGTTCAAAAATTGCATTCGTCCGAATCTGTCTTTGAAGGCTTATGGTGTCTGTCAAATGTATAAAGAAGATTCGACTGAGCTAGTATATAGCATACTTTAGAACCCCTGTTAACCACTTCAATACAGGGCACTTTCGCCCCCTTCCTTCCCAGCCCAATTTTCAGCTTTCATCGCTCTAGCGCTTTCAGTGACAATTGCGCGGTCATGCTACACTGTACCCAAATTAAATTTTTATCATTTTGTTCGCACAAATAGAGCTTTATTTTGGTGGTATTTATTCACGACTCCGTTTTTTATTTTTTGTGATATAAGCGCAAAAAAGCGGAAATTTGGAAAAAAAACAATATTTTCTTTTTTCTATTTTAAAAGAAATCCAATAAAATCAAATTTTGTCATAAATTTAAGCCAAAATGTATTCTACTACATGTTTTTGGTAAAAAAAATTCCGTTAAGTGTATAATAATTGGTTTGTGTGATCACGGACATACGTACGCAAATGATCATGTACATATGTGTGCAGGTGATCACGTACATATGTGTGCAGATAATCATTGGGACATGTGATTTTAGTGGGACATATGTGGGGGACATGTTTTTATTATTAGGGACATGTGTTTTTATTATTTGGGGACATGTATGTTTTGGGGACATGTGTGGGGACATTGTGTTTATACTGTGTGGTGTGTTTACTGTGTGGTGATTTGTGTGTACACTAGACTGGTGATCAGTGAGTAAAAAGCTGTAAAAAACAGCCCATACTCAGTGATCACCAGCCGGCTGCAGCGATCTGCTCTCCTCTCCTCAGCGATGACTTCTGTGTGAGGAGAGGAGGAGCCGATTGCCTAGCAACCGGCTGTTTGTTTACATCACATGACGGCCGTGATTGGACACGGCCATCATGTGATCAGGAGGGCCAATCACAGAGCCTTCCTGCCGATCTGAGATGCGCCGTGTCCGGGTGACACGGGCGCATCAGGATCGCGCCGCTGCGCGGGCACGCGCGCGCGCGATCCCGCTCCTCCTGATGGACGTTCCTGAACGTCCTATCAGGAGTAGACGGCTCCCACCCGGCCGTATATGTGCATTGGCCGGGTGGGAAGTGGTTAAAGTCTATTGGACTCCAACATTCAAAATCTAAAGTGCTAATTTTAAAGACTAATTTGAAAGTTACTGTCCTAAAAAGTGTTTGGGGACCCGGGTCCTGCCCCAGGGGACATGGATCAATGCAAAAAAAAGTTTTTAAAAACGGCCGTTTTTTCAGGAGCAGTGATTTTAATAATGATTAAAGTGAAACAATAAAAGTGTAATATTCCTTTAAATTTTGTAGGGGGGGGGGTGTCTATAGTATGCCTGTGAAGGGGCTCATGTTTCTGGTGCTTAGAACTGTCCCTGCACAAAGTGTCATTTATGCAGGAAAAAAAGTCCTTTAAAATCACTCGCAGCTATAATGAATTGTCGGCTCCATAATACAGAGAACACTCATTGAAAGTCATTGATAAAAAAAAAAAAAATATATAAAAAAAAAAAAGCGTGGGGGTCCCCCAAATTCATTTACCAGGCCCTTCAGGTCTGGTATGGATATTAAGGGGAACCCTGCCTCAAATTTAAGAAAAAAATTGACGTGGGGTTCCCCCTAAATATCCATAACCAGACCCTTCAGGTCTGGTTATGGGCGGGGGGCTTATCAGAATTTGGAAGCCCCCTTTAACAAGGGGACCCCCAGATCCCGCCCCCCCTGTTTGAAATGGTAAGGGGGTACAAAAGTACCTCTACCATTTCACAAAGAAAGTGTAAAAATGGTTAAATAAGACAAACACACTTTTGAAAAATATCTTTATTAAAAATAAAAAAAATAAAAAAAAGATTCCAGCGGTGGTAATCCACTCTTGCTATCCAGCGATGGACGGTCATCTCTCCAGCGATGGCTCATCTCATCCAGCGCAGCGAATACATCCTTCTTCTGTCTCCGCGGAGGAGACACTGCAAGGATTCCGGCGGCCTGACGTTTCTTATATACGGAGGGCGGGGCCACCCGTCACCTGACCCCGTCCCCCTCTGACGCAAGGGGAAACCCGGGGTTCCCCGTGACGTATGGGTGACCCCGCCCCCTCTGATGTAACGGAAACCTGCCTGTGTTACATCAGAGGGGTGCGGGGTCACCCATACGTCACAGGGAACCCCGGGTTTCCCCTTGCGTCAGAGGGGGGCGGGGTCAGGTGACGGGTGGCCCCGCCCTCCGTATATAAGAAACGTCAGCCGCCGGAATGCCTGTAGTGTCTCCGTGGAGGAGACAGAAGAAGGATGGATCGCTGCGCTGGATGAGATGAGCCATCGCTGGAGAGATGACCGTCCGTCGCTGGATAGCAAGAGTGGATTACTGCCGCTGGAATCTTTTTTTTATTTTTTTTATTTTTAATAAAGATATTTTTCAAAAGTGTGTTTGTCTTATTTAACAATTTTTTACACTTTCTTTGTGAAATGGTAGGGGTACATTTGTACCCCCTTACCATTTCAAACAGTTGGGGGGTGGGATCTGGGGGTCCCCTTGTTAAAGGGGGCTTCCAGATTCTGATAAGCCCCCCGTCCGCAGACCTCCACAACCACCGGCCAGGGTTGTGGGGATGAAGCCCTTGTCCTCATCAACATGGGGACAAGGTGCTTTGAGGGGTCACAGACCCCCAAAGCATCCTCCCAATGTTGAGGGCATGTGGCCTGGTACGGTTCAGGAGGGGGGCGCTCTCTTGCCCCCCCTCTTTTCCTGCGGCCTGCCAGGTTGCGTGCTCAGATAAAGGGTCTGGAATGGATTTTTAGGGGGACCCCCACGTCAATTTTTTTTTAAATTTGAAGCGGGGTTTCCCTTAATATCCATACCAGACCTGAAGGGTCTGGTTATGGATGTTTAGGGGGAACCCCACGTCAAATTTTTTCTTAAATTTGAGGCAGGGTTCCCCTTAATATCCATACCAGACCTGAAGGGCCTGGTAATTGAATTTGGGGGACCCCTACACTTTATTTATTTATTTATTTATTTTTTTATCAATGACTTTCAATGAGTGTTCTCTGTATTACGGAGCCGACAATTCATAATAGCTGCGAGTGATTTTAAAGGACTTTTTTTCCTGCATAAATGACACTTTGTGCAGGGACAGTTCTAAGCACGGGAAGCATGCGCCCCTTCACAGGCATACTATAGACAACCCCCCCCCCCCCTACGAAATTTAAAGGAATATTACACTTTTATTGTTTCACTTTAATCATTATTAAAATCACTGCTCCCGAAAAATCGTCCGTTTTTAAAACTTTTTTTTGCATTGATCCATGTCCCCTGGGGCAGGACCCAGGTCCCCAAACACTTTTTAGGACAGTAACTTGCAGAATCTTTTCTCTCTGTCAAATCTTTTTTCTCTGTCGAATATTTTCTCTATATAATCTTGGACTAATAGAGGTAAGGTTAGGCACATTCGACCACAGGTTCTATAGACAGATTGTTATTGTCAGAGTCACTTCGAATCTCCTATTCTATATCGAACTGTTGTAACAATGAAAACGAAAATAAAGCATTTATTTATGTCGGATCTTTCGTTTTTCGGATTTTGTGCTTTCGTTATCGTTTGTCAAAACGAAAACGAAAATAGCTGAAATTCGGACGAAAATGCATTCGGACGGAAAAGAATGCACATGTCTAGTGAGTACCTACTTGACTGGGGGTGACTGCAACACCATAGCACTCCCTAGGGGGTGTGGTGGGCGCAGCCTCCCCCTCTTTGACTCAGGTGTAGTGTCAAGAGATGAAAACATATCAATGTTTTTGAATTTATTTAATGTTTCCCCTATGCTTTTTGAAAAGTTTGATTGTTATTAGCTAAGCCTTATTCAAGATCTACCACCCTAGACCCTCATTAAGGTCAAGAGGAGCTACTTTTTCTATTCTTACTCTGGATCTGAGCCTGCTCACAGTGTGAACCTGTCAGAGAATCACCAGACTTCAACGTCGGCACTTCCCTGTGCGCTTGCGGGGAAGAGCTGCACAACGACGTACACATATGCGTGATATGATACAATGTCGTACGCGCATGTGCACACCTGTGCACACGGCTATGGGCCTTACCTGATTGGCCTGACAGGCCTATAAAAGGCATCAATATGCTCTGTGTCTTTGCTGGTTTGTCTCCTCAGCTCACCTTTGTTCCTCTGTTTCCTGTTCCTGTTGACCACTTCCTGTTGTGACCCAGATTGCTTGAAGACTACTCTGATTCTCTCCTGATCTGACCCCTGGCTTGTTTAATGGACTTCCTGCTCTTAGCCTTGCTGACTCCTGGACTGATACCTGTGTTTGACCCTCTGCCTGCCTCTGGAATATCCTCTGTTTTCTGCACTTAGCCTTGCTGGCTCATGGACTGTTACCTGTGTTTGACCCTCGGCCTGCCTCTGGAATATCCTCTGTCTCACGGACTGATACCTGTGTTTGGCCATCGGCCTGCCTCTGGAATATCCTCTATCTCACGGACTGATACCTGTGTTTGGCCCTCGGCCTTCACTCCAGGTGTTAGAACCCTTGGCAGGCATTTACTTCTACCAGTTCCAAGACCATCTGCACGGGCATCTCTTCCTTCAGAAGACCTTCTGCGTACTAGTCACCTGCTGGCAACCTGTGCCTCTCTGTGCCCTGTACCCACTGTTCCATCCTAGGGGTACTGTGCACCCAGCTGCAAGGGAGGCCGCTCTCAGCACTTCGGCTTTGGTGAGTACTTGACAGAACCCAAATGGGGTGACGGGCTCTGCCTCCCAGGAGGCCATGTTCTTATAAAATCTTAAGTAGCTCTAATGTGAAGTTTTAGTTCCAAGTCTAAGCACCTACAGATTATTGTCATAATTGTGTACTACATTGATATCTATTTTGCAATTTTTGATACTTGTAACATGCAAAACTCAATAAAAATCTTTTGGTTAATAAAAAACAAAAAAGCATACCTTTTTCTTAAAATGAATTTGGTTAATAAAAAAATGTGAAAATCTTGGGCTAAATGAAAAAAAAATGTGCCTAATCCAAAAATTCCATTTGCATTTCATACTACGGGTTCATTCTACAATTGTTTCATGTGTTGATGTCATTTTCAGATTACAATTGTAGTTTAATTATGGAAAAAACCTAGATAAAAGAAAAAAAAATCCCATATGACATATAAAAAATATCCAAAAAGAATCACATGATCCAATAAAAATGAATGATAAAAAGAGCAATATGGGGAGCAGGAAACGCTAGCCTAACGCGTTTCGACTAATAAGCCTTCTACTGGGGCACTACCTGTCCGCCCATATTGCTACCATATATATATATATATATATATATATATATATATAAAGTCTTTACAAATGAATCAATGTCTCCCACCTGTCAGAAAACACCTCCTCCAACACCTCTTCCATTAACCCTTGATGTGTGTGCACCCAGCGCCGCATGCATGGCTTTGTGGTATAATCTTTGATAATAGATCATTTATATATTGGAGTTGATTATCATTTCCGGTTTTCTGGTATTAACCCCGATGGAACGCACGCACGGCCGCCATTTTGGATCCGATGGTTACCTGCCCTCAATTATTTTCTTGGGATGGAGTGTTTAACCATTCATTGTAAGGTGAGATAATGTTGGCTGGGTGCTGGTACTGTCAATGGGTGCGGCGCTGTGTGCACACACATCAAGGGTTAATGGAAGAGGTGTTGGAGGAGGTGTTTTCTGACAGGTGGGAGACATTGATTCATTTGTAAAGACTTATATATATGGTAGCAATATGGGGGGACAGGTAATGCCCCAGTAGAAGGCTTATTAGTTGAAATGTGCCGGGCTAGTGTTTCATGCTCCCCATATTGCTCTTTTTTATCGTTTATTTTTATTGGATCACGTGATTCTTTTTGGATATTTTTTATGTCATTTGGAATTTTTTTTTCAAATAAAACCTTTAATGGTGGAATTGTGTACTTACTTTTTGTTTATGGTGAACCCGCTCTGAGCGCCTAGCTGACCGGAACCTTCGAGAGAGAGTTGAAAACCCTGGAGACCTGAGGTGTACCGATCCTGAAGTGGGCAGCGACTATTCGGATGGTGATCCATGACCTGATGCATATGAATGGTGTGTGACGCACATAAGCCTGCATGACACATTTACTATATAGTAGTTTGTGTCCACCATTTTCGGTAAGGGTATCCACCGTTTTCTATAATAATATTTTCTGTCTGTGAACGGAAGGCTATACATAGTTCATACCAATGGAATATCTGGACTCACGTTTCACATTATTTTGTCATAGCTGAACTTTTTTATGCTCATATTGTTAGTTCACTGAAGCACATTCTCTGTATTCCTTACTAGACTGCACAACATGTGATATCTGTGCTGACCTTTTAAGTCTGATTTCACTACCAGATCATTTGGTGATTTATATCTAGGTTTTTTATTTTTTTTGATATTATAGCGCTACATTGTTTGTTATCATTTGTTATTTTGACTTAGTTTGTTTGTATGTTAGCTGCTGTTTTGTGTTATATCACAATTTTTTGTCACTTATATAGGGAGCGCAGTGTGCGGTGTTTTCCCCCTCTTCTTGATTTGTTTAATTATGGAACCCGTTTCTCTTCTCTTTTTGTTTTGCAGCTCCATTTCATGTAAACGCAGGCAGTCGGGGCGCAGAGGGAAGCAGGTGCCTCTCCTCCCCCATGAGGCGGAGCTGTTAGAGGGCGTAGGGGAGGAGGAGATAAAGCAGCTCCTGGCTCATCAAGGTTGGTGTCAGCATTACATTGTGCAGGACGGCTTTTTGTTTGTCAAGCATCCGACATTTACCATGTTGTGTTGTATTTTATTTAAAGATCGTATCCAGGAGCGCTGCCGGAAGCGGTGGGTGTAGGAGGAGGAGTCCTCGACATCATCAACATCCAGTAGTACTGTAGTAGTGACACTAATACAGCGGGTCCTTTTCCATTTGTCCAGCCTTCCATTGTCGATTCCAATGTCATTGCTTCTCGCTCAAGCAGTGACAGGTAGAGCCTCTATGACGTTCTGTCAGGTAACGCAAGCGCTAGTCTAACTTACGTAATCTGACAGAACGTCGCCGCTCTAAACTGAGGCGCCTGATTAGTGTCGTGCACCTAGCACTCGCCGCTGGAACCAGGACAGGTAAGTGCTTCTTTTTTTAATTTTTTTTACTGTTTTTTTATTTTATTTTTGGATTGCCATGCTAATGGATAATTAAATTTATTAAATTTAATTAAATTTATCTATATACACTATTTATTTATAGTAATAATATCTTTGAAGCTTGAACATTGTAAAGTTCATCATTTCTCCTTTATTATTAAATAGGTCTCATCATCCAGTCAGAAGGGGAGACTGAGGAGGAGGAGGAGGCTGATGCAGCAACACCCACATGTAAGTTAGTATAATCTTGCTGGTATCTGCTGCTGAGTGATCATAAATGTTTCAATGTTTCTGTACTAATGTGTGTGAGATTGTTGTACACTGCAGATTGTAATCGTCTTTTCTATATTAAATTGATCAACAGCTGCTGAGGCTGATCAGGAGGTGGAGGAGACCTGCCCTGTAGAGGCTGCTGGGGATGCTCCGGAAGGTGACCAGCCAGACGCGGCAGATCCAGGGAGTAAGTACAACTTTTTTAGTATTTTCCAGGCAAATAGTATTTTAAAAATGAAATGCTGGTGACATACCTTGTCTAGAAATGGTTCTGCTTTATTCTGCAAGGCTTTGGTTTAGCTGAAATTATTAATTACATTAGTCCCCCTCTGCAGCCAATTCCAGTCTTCCGGTTAGCGTGACTTGTGCTTGTCACTTCCTCAATGTCACTTCCCTGATCACGCCACCTTCTTGCTGCAGTTCAGATTCCCAGTCTGAGCCAATCACTGTTAATCATAATCGGCAATCAGCGTGAATAAAAAAGTAGGCAGGAGGGGGTGTGTCAGACAAGAATCTGCAGCTATTGTCCCTGGACATGTTCAATCTCTGGCATGCCCCTAATGCATGCATTAACACTTTCCTCATGATGTCTGGTGCCTCCTCTTTGTCATCATCTAAAGCAAAAAATTGTAAATGACCTTGTGACCTCGTAGATCTTTGTGAAGGCAAATGTCTCTAAAAATTGAGTCTTTAGGCTATAGTTCAGACTCCAGAGTGTATTGTGTTGCACATTGGCAACAGGCTGTTTGTTTTGTTTACTGACATATTTTACATGTACCCTGGTGTTTTTCTTTAACTGATGCTCATTTTTGTCTAGTGGTTTTTGTTTTAGAAGTTTTAGACATACTAAACCTTGGATCCCCATTCCCCAGTGGTCGGACACATTTTCCATGCACCCTCAGTTATTAAGACCTGCATAGGTCTTGAAGGCTCAGGGAGAGACCAGACCACTGCAGTAGCAGAGGGGAGCAGATGAATCACTGGGATATCAAAGGTTCAGTAATTGCAATTCATGTAATCTCTGTTATACATCCTAGCCTAGACCAGGAGTAATAATCTACCAAACCTAGAACAGAAGTGGGGCTTATTCAATCAGTGGCCACACGAAATTTATAACCTTTAAAAAGTAGCCTGCTATATTTTTATTTATTTTTTATTTTTTTTTTGTTTCAAATATTTTTATTGGGATAATACAATTATGTATAAAACCAAATACAGAATAAAGCACAAACATGAGGCAATGTAGTATACATAGCAAGTTCAGTGGACTAGTGGTCAGCCAAAATGTAAAAAAAAACATCAGAAAAACATACATAACAGCTTATAGATAAGTAGACAGAAGCAGGTTCGAGCTCAATCATAGAAGGGGAGTTATAGAAATATCAACTCAAAACATGTCTCTTATGTAGGATTTTTAGGGGGTTGTTCCCCGATCACTCACCCCTTTAGGGCGCAATCTGTGAGTGGGGGGAACAACCGGCGAACCCATAGTCGAAAAAAGTAATTAACGGGGATAGGGAAGAGTACCGGTGGTGGTCTTAGGATTAGTGACGGTCCGTCCAATGCCTGTATGGCAAGTAGGGATAACGAGTAGCTACTGTAATGTGTAATTTTTCGCCGCTCCGGGGCAGATATCAGGTCCAAAGGAGGGAGAGCATGGGTGGAACAGTAAGGTGATAAAAGTCGTTAGACCTAAGCAATGTATGGGGGGTAAAGGAATAACAAGTTGATTGGAAGAGCTAAAGGGTAATAACAGACCTGAATCGTAGATAGGGAGGCACAATGTTTTTATCTTGAAGGTTTAAATGTACCATATTATATCAAGGAGGACGGGAAGATGGAGTATTAGACCGTGTGGAGGAGCGGAAATGAAGCCAACATGCCCAGATAGCCGAGAATTTGGAGTGTCTATCTTGGGCTTGGTGGATAAGCCTCTCCATTTCTGCAGTCCTGTCGACTTGGTGGTACCATTCTTCTAGAGTGGGAGGCGTGGAAGATTTCCAATGTCTGGGAATGCATAGCGTGGCTGAGTTTATCAGATGTAGCCTGCTATATTTTATGAAACAACTTTTTTTAGTAGGTCATCCCTAATGCAATGGCTTCTCTTTGGTGAGTGTAATGTAACTTGATATTAATAGCTGGTATAGCTTATATTTTTTTCTGCAAGTGCAACTGATCTTCCATATTTCCGACGGTCAGTTAGTCTGGATGAGGTAGATTAGTTACGTGGTGGTCAGTGGTCATGGTCACTGGTCAGCACTTAGGCCTCCATTACACTTAAAAATTTTCTCCAGCCGGCCGACCGTGCGACCAAGCGGATAAAATCTTTGGGAGATTCCCTTTTACAGTTACACTGCTCGGTGTGTAGAGGGGAATCCCTTTGTACTCTGGCTGGGGAGGACACACAGCTCCGCCCCGGTCAGAGTACAGTAAAGTACTACATCTTCCTGCACAGCTCTGCAAATCTGGGATGACGCAGAAAACTGACACAGACACCACTATCTTCTACACATAAATTTATTAGGTGCATCTCACTGAAGTGAATATCAAAAATGGAAAACTGGTATATGTAGAAGTGAAAACATCTCAAGATGTTACATGATTGTCTACAAGGGCTGGGAGATAAATAATTGCCTTTATGTAAGGTTAGGGTGAAGAAGCCATGTGTAATGTATGTATTGTATTATCTATCTAATGTATTTGCTTTTCCTCACAGGTGAAGTCTACATCCTTCACCTCCACGCAGTGGATGAGGATTCCAACCTGCCCGCGTCTGGTTGGCCTGACCGTCCTTCCTCCCCAGCAGCTTCTCTAGGGCATGTTCTCTTCCATCCTCCGCTATCCTCCCCCCACCTGGACACAGCCATGGGTGCCGCCTCCTCCTCAGTGCCTCAAGTTGAGGTTTCTTCCCCCCTCCCCCACCCCTCCAGAGCCACATTTGGATTACCTGCGGTGCATTGTGGAGGTCCAAGAGAGACAATATGCCTTATGTCCCTACAGCGTCTGCTCACCAGGTTGGAGGAGGACATTTTGTAAATAGTTACGTTTTATAATTTTATTTTTCTATATTGTTCTATTCTGGTTTTATTTTTCAAAATTAAAAATTTGTTGTTCAGAACTACTTGTCTTCTTGAGTTTTGCTTTCCTTGTTAGATTCATTATGTATGTGATGTTTATCTAAATTAACTACTCCATTTATTGTTACAAACTTAGTAGAGGCCTTATAATTGTGGTTTTCCTACATTTAACCATCAGGCTGAACTTAGAAAATTTAAGATATTTCTCTACACTATTTCACTGTGCAAAGGGTAATCCCATGTATATTGTGTGCAGCAGTGGTGGAATTATCAGGGTCACAACAGATGCAAGCGCGACTGGGCCCTGTAGTTCTCCACCACTTCAGGGGGCCCACTGGCCGCCCGCCCGACGTGTGAGGGGCCCACCTGCCTGTCCGGGGTTTGTGTCTGTCGGGTTCATGCCGCGGGGAGGGGGGCTTTCACCCACTGCGAGGGGAGAGACCGTGAGAGAGAAGCGCTCCGCCCCTGCCTATCCACAGGCAGAGAGACTGTAAGGGAGGTGGAGTAGACACTGAAAAATCTGAGCAGACCAATTCAGTGAAGGCGGTGGAGGAGCTCTCCCCTCTGCGACTGCACAGTGTTTAGGGATGAGATCGGTGGTGGGGGGATGGGATCAGTAAGAGGTCCCCCTCCAGTACCACCATTGCCCCCCTCCAGTACCACCACTGCATTGGTGACACAGGCTGCATTGGTGGACACGCTGCACTGGTGGACACACGCTGCATTGGTGGACACACGCTGCATTGGTGGACACATGCTGCACTGGGGACACAGGCTGCACTGGTGGACACGGGTAGGCTGCATTTTTTGGGCATGGATAAAGTTGTTGTTCATAGAAGCTTCCTCTTGACAGTTATGGTAAGTTTAAATCAGAAACAGAAATGTTTTACTTTGTTATACGTTGTAAAAAAAACATAGTATCAAAATAATGCTTTTTGGGGGTGGGGGGGGTTTTAGGGGGGCCTTCCTGATCTTCTTCTGTCTGCTTACCTCCCCTCATGTGTTCAGACTAAGAGGCCAGTCACTTCCACCTGGTGGTTTTTATAACCTCTCCTCTAAGCATGGCTCCACCCCAGGCCCTATCAGGGAACCTTATAGTAACCTGTGCACTGCAAGCCAGCGGTGATTATCAACCACTATCGAAGGTGTGTTTGGCTTCCTGGTTCCTGCTTGCTGTGTGCTCTACGTTTGTCTCTGTTACTGACATTGGTGTGTTCTCAGCGATTCCTGTCTGCTTGTGACCTTGACTTTTTGACATGTCCACAACCATCCCTGTCTGCCTGTGACCCCGGAACCTTTGGTGTGTACTCTGTTGTTCCTGTCTGCTAGTTGCCCTGAACTCCCCTTACTATCATTGTTGTCCCAGCCTGTTGCTTCCTTCTCCTGTAGTCTACTGTGAGCGTGAGCTGTGAGACCCTAGGGGCCATGACCTCTAGCCAGACTGCAGTCCATCCTCAGCACTGGAGGCTCTGGTGAACACCTGCTGGCTCTTAGGCTGCGTACACACGTGGCGGACTGTCTGGCCAACTTAGTCCGTCAGACAATCCGACGGACAGTCCGTCATACTTTCGAATGAACGGACTTGCCCACACACGGCACTTTTTGAGCGGACTAATACGGCAGACTAAGTCCGCCATACTATCCGCCCTACTTTTGAAATGAACGGACTCGCCCACACACGCGGAGGAAAGTCCGCTCATTTTGAGTGCGTCTCCAGGTAGGCGGGGCCCGCGATGGAGACGGCGCTGGCCCTGCCGCCTGGTATGGACTTAAAGGGGAACCCCAACGCCGAAAAAAATTGGCGTGGGGGTCCCCCCCAAGTCCACAACAGACCCTTGTCCGAGCACGCTACCCGGCCGGCCAGGAAAGGGGGGCGAGTGAGCACCCCCCCTACTGAGCCGTACCAGGCCGCGTGCCCTCAACATGGGGGGTGCCTTGGGGAAGGGGGGGCCCCACCCCAAAGCACCTTGTCCCCATGTTGATGAGGACAAGGGCCTCTTCCCGACAACCCTGGCCGTTGGTTGTCGGGGTCTGCGGGCGGGGGGCTTATCGGAATCCGGGAGCCCCCTTTAATAAGGGGGCCCCCGGATACCAGCCCCCCACCCTATGTGAATGAGTATGGGGTACAATGTACCCCTACCCATTCACCTGTGAAAAAAAGTACAAAAAAAACACAACACAGGGTTAAAATATTTTATTGCACAGCTCCGGGGGTCTTGCGTCTTCGGGGGTCTTCTCACCGGACTCCTCCGCTATCTTCTTGTAGCTCTTTTGCTAGCGGAGGAGTCCGGCTTTCTTCCCCACCGCCGGCCTCTTCTCCCGACTTCGGGGGTCTTGTCCCCCTCTTTCGGTTCTTCTGCCGGGCCACCGTGCCTTCTTATAGCTCTTTTACAGGCGGTGGCCCGGTCTTCTTCTTCTTCTTCTTCTTCTTTTGCCTCGACGATCTCTCCGGCCAGAATGCCAGGGCCGCGCTGCGCGGCCACTTATATAGGGACAAGGGGCAGTGTCACATGGCTTTTTGAGGTGGGGGGGCCGTGCGGCCCCCCCTTCCCCAAGGCACCCCCCATGTTGAGGGCACACAGCCTGGTACGGCTCAGGAGGGGGGGGGCGCTCGCTCGCCCCCCTTTCCTGGCCGGCCGGGTAGCGTGCTCAGACAAGGGTCTGTTGTGGACTTGGGGGGACCCCCACGCCGATTTTTTTCGGCGTTGGGGTTCCCCTTTAAGTCCATACCAGGCGGCGGGGCCAGCGACGTCTCCGTCGTGGGCCCCGCCTACCTGGATACCCGCTCGAAATGAGCGGACTTTTCTCCAGGCAGGAAAAGTCCGCTCATTTCAAAAGTACGGCGGACTGGCACACACACGGGCGGATTGTCCGCCAAAATGCGAGTCCAGCGGACAGTATTTCCAACATTCGGAAAGACTTAGTCCGCCAGACTGTCCGCTGAAAAAGTCCGCTGAAGCCCACACACGAGCGGACTGTCCGCTGAAATGTGTTTCAGCAAACTAGGTTGGACAGACAGTCCACCCGTGTGTACGTGGCCTTAGGCTCCGCGCCCTGGGGAATCTATGCTCCAGCTCCCATTGGGATCTATGTTAGTGATCCTGTAGACCTGTGTCCTGAATCTCCCTGGGTACAATCCGCAGCAGTCAGTCCTAAGGTCCACTACCTGTACCTAGCGGTGCACTTCTGACTTCTACGGAGTGCATCTGTCACCTGGTCTCAGGTGACCTGACAGGCGGAGGATCAGAGAGGGCCCTGGTGTCCCCAGGGTCAGAGATGGCAAATAGGAGGGGTCATGGGCATCTGGGTTCAGCTCAGCAGTGACCAACTAATCTATCTTGCATAGAATCACATTTCCAGCTGTATGTTTCTTTGTTCTATGTTGTGTTGGTAATATATTCTGATCCTTGAGTTGACAGTCTCTCCATAATAATTTCATTGTCTCTTATTTCCAGACCATCATACAAAAATGGTTAAATTAGCACACATTGCTATTTGTATGTACAAAGACAACACGTGAGCAGTAGCGCCACGTCAAGGCTTCAACCATTGCTACTGTCCATTCACACAACATTCATTCATGCAATCACACATACTCTAGTCACTCTACACATACACATTCATTACAAAAAAGGGTGATGGAAGGAATAAAGGAAGTAATTAGGATTGTTTGAAAAAATCTAATTCTGGCAATGATTCGGTTCTCACAAGTTAAGGGTAGGGTAACCCAGCTTGGGGAGGTTACATTTGAGGAAAGTTATTTGTTCCATCAAATGGGGTGTTAGTTGTGCACTGTGTGGATTAAGGATGTTCCCAGTAATAGAGAAAACTCTCTCACTTTGCACACTGGTTGGAGGAGAGGATAGTAGTTTCTGGGCAACCAGGCAAAGACCAGGCCACATACTTTTCTTACCATCCCAATAGGTCAAAGTGTCCTTTGTAGGAAGCAAAGGGGCTTCATATAGGTAGGCCCTGACCATTTCAGAGGCACTGCTCTCCTCTTGATTACCTGCTGCTTGACCTGAATCCACCAGATTGTCAAGTGCCTCTACCCAACATGCACATGCTCCACTCAGTTGTTTTTGAGTGATGGTGCCAGGCCTTGGAATACTGTAGCAGACATTGCAGGTGAATGTTCCAAATCGGCCTCATTCAGCATACCTCTTTGTTGCTGCAAATTATGGACTCTTTCAATGAGTTTTTCTTTCCAGTAGGAAAGGCTGTTGTCTCTGAGTGCCAGTTTACCTTTGATCCTGGGATCACACAGGGTAGCCAGCATGAGTTCAGGGCTTTTGTGGACATGGTCATTTAGCCGATCTTTTAAATTGTCTTGTAGCTTTCTGATGAAAGACGCTACATCGGCATGAAGTGGGCTGCCACAAACAGGCTCACTGCTTTCTAGGAATGATCGCATCTTATCAATGAGATAGGTAAACAAGGGTATGACCTGTCCTAGGCTGGCATTGCTCTGACTCAAGTTTTCCGTCACATTACGAAAAGGTTTTAAGACAGAAACAAGCTGGCCAATTATACACCAGTCATCACGTCCCAGTGTGGAATCAATCCCAATGCTATGGTGAGATGATAGATTGTGGATGGCTGTCTTTTGCTCCAAAATGCGTTCCAGCATTTCCAGGGTATAGTTGCACCGGGTGCTGACATCTTGTTTCAGGCGATGTCTGGGGAGCCCTGATTGTTCTTGCTCCTCCCTCAACAGTTGACTAGCAAATACACTGCGGTGGAAATGCCCTGCAATTTTCCTGCAAAGGTCCAAGATTTGAGCAATCTTGTTGTTTTTCTCCACTGGGATAGCACCCTTCACCACTAAATGCAGTATGTGTGCAGAACATCGCACACCGACAAAAGATCCATCTTGGAGAGGTTTGATCATGTTTGAACCTCCGTCTGTCACTATGAACCCAACAGAAACATTGGTGACTGCCCGCTCTCCAAACCAATTGGCCAACATCACTCTAATTGCCCACAATATGTTGGCAGAGCTGTGCCTATCATCACGGACTTCTGTGTGGAGCAGGAAAGCTTGATAACCCTGCTGGTCTTGAGCTGCAGACCTGCTTCCTGATGAAGTTTGAGCTCTTACACCAGTGTCATCACCAACAGGCACAGTGGCCTGCCACCAGTGGGCAGTCAAAGACAGGAAAGCATGTTGACTACTGGGAGCTGTCCACAAATCAGTGGTCAAATGAATTGTCTCACCCTCAGCTTTGGCCATTTTTTTCTTTAATAATGCAACACACGAATGGCATAGTGCTGGAACAATCTTTCTGCTGAAAGTTGTTCATGCAGGAACAACGTATCATGGAGCAACGGCATGCATCAGCTGTTTAAATGGCCTTCGATCATGCGAAAAGAGGCTCCTCCAACAGCAATGAATTGGCCAATGAGGCGGGTGATCTTGTTGGTCTGCTGTTTTGACATGCCCTTGGAACTAAAGCCAACAAAACTGTCTAGGGTGGGCTGATAATGTCCTTGGGAGGATGAGGAGCCTGATTGGGCCTGCAGTGGAACTACTGCATGTGGACGGTTTGTCCTAATTGAACCCTCTCTATGGGCTGTGCTCTGAGTCTGTGGTGTGGTTGAGGAGGTACCACCAGTACAGTCAGTCTGTTATGTTGCTTCCTGCGCTACCATCTTTTTCTGCCTCTGCCCGCAGTAAACTAGAACTGTGGTGATTTTTGAGATGAAGGTTCATACCAGCGTTGGTTAAATGTCCCAACTTTTTACCCCTGCTGACTTGCTTCCCACACAACTTGCACTTTGCAAAGAACCCGCCTTTCAATGTTTGGGAGTATTTCCACACATCGCTGCGGCGGGATGCAGCCCCTTTACCCTGATCACTAGTAGTAGTAGTATGGGCTGATATAGCTGCAGCAGGTACCACACCAGTGGTGGAAGCTGTTGCCACTACAGTTACACTTGGTGAACTAGTGCTAATTGCAGGGGTGCTGGGGAGGTCGGTGTTATCACAGGATTCTTCCTCCATAATAACAGAGGGAGAAGGGCAGTTAGCAGCAGATGAAAAAAGTGGACTGCTACCTGTCCTACTCCTCAAAGAATATTCCTCTTGCACGTGCTCTACGTCTTGCTGTAACTCTTGTGGGGTAAGAGTGTATAAAACGTCTGCAGTGGTTGGGGAAAGAGGAGCATCACATTCAGAATCATTCTCTTGGGCCAATGACAAAAAAGTCTGAGGCCGCGTACACATGCGGGGACTGTTCGCCCAACTTTGTCCGCTGAACAGTGTTTCGGCGGACAGTCCGCTTGTGTGTGGGCTTTCAGCGGACAGTTTCAGCGAACAGTCTGCTGAACAAAGTTTTTCGGAATTTCCGAAAAACTGTCCGCTCAGCGGACAGTCCCCTCGTGTGTAGGCTTGTTCGACAAACTAAGTTCCGCGCATGCTCAGAAAGGATTTACACGCCGAAGGTTGCATTGCAGTGTATAGGACGTCAAATTTTTCGTCCCGTCGTACGTGCCGTTCACGTCATCACGCAAGTTTCAGCGGACTGTTCGTTCGTCGTGTGTGGGCAAGTTCCTTCATGCTAATTTTGAGCGGACTGTCCGCTGAAACTGTTTGACGGACAAAGTTGGGCGAACAGTCCCCGCGTGTGTACGCGGCCTCACACTCTGTCTCTGCTGCTGTCTCCCTCAATTGCTTCTTTTGGGAGCTGGGCAGTGGCACTGGCTGTGTGATTGGTGGTTGTGAGTGTACAGGCAACTCCACGTGTTTTATACTAGGTTTCTTGCCTATCCCATAAAAATAAGAAGCCATAACACCTGTAGAAGTAGAAGGAAGCACTGCACTGGCAGTGGAAGTGGCAGCAGATGGTGGTCTGGCAGGAAAACTCCTAGTAGAACTGGTGATGGTGGTGGAACTAGCTTTGCTGGTGGCACCCACTGTTGTGGACAGCATGTTTGTGGTGGCAGAAGTGTCAGAGACACTAGTAGCAGAGACCTTGTCGCTTTTTTTAGCAAGGCGTCCACCGCGACCGCGTCCACGACCACTACCTCCCTTCGCGTTTCCAGTAGAACGGTTACATTGATGTTTCTGTATATATATTATATACTCATTCAAACAGAAACTGGTGGACTGGTGATAGCGATCACTGATGATCAGACAGGTAACAAGTCTAATAAATCCCAACACAACACAGGCAGCCTCTGAGGCTATCACAGCAACACTAGAATCACTAAGGTTCTCACACTAACACTATAGCATCAGATTTTTAGGAAAAAGCTAAGTTCAACTGTAGCTTGCTTCACTATTGTTCTGCTGCTGTGCTTATGCTTGATTGCTAAATGATTCAGGAACAAAAACGGACTGGCTAAGATTGACTGTCTTCTGAAATAATTCAGTGCGTGTGTCTCTCTCTGCTAGCAAATCGTAAGTGAATGTAAGTTGGCTGTACACGTGTACTGTTAGTTCTGGCTATTTTACTGCTCCTCGTCTTTGGTTACAATCAGCCGATAACATTCATCATCATCATTATTTTTTTAATTTTACTTCACCCACCCAATTCCAGAATCTTTTCTCTCTGTTGAATCTGTTCTCTCTATGTCGAATATTGACTCTCTGTCAAAGCTTTTCTAACTAATCTTGGACTAATAGAGGTAAAAAAACCTTAGCCCTTGTACACACGGTCGGAGAATCTGTCGGAATGAGTCTTATCGGACCATGTCGTCAGATAATCCAACTGTGTGTGGTATGCATCGGACTGATTCTGTCCGAATCTCCGTCCGACCCAATTTTCCAACATGTTGGAAATATTTCCCGACCAACTGGCCCGGACGGACCTAATCCGATCATGTGTAGAGCATTTTCATCGGACCAAGTGCCACGCATGCTCACATTCAAATTCCGACACGGAATCGCTCGTCCAGGTAAAACTACTGCTTGTTAGCGATATAGCACATTCGTCACACTGCAATGTTAAAAAATCATTCATCCAGCGCATTCTCTTGTTCTTTACAATGCTGCAAGAACCAACTTCTTTTGATGCTCATAGTCACACACACTGCTCCCGAACGGATTTCATTACTCTTTTTTAACCATTTCAGCAATACAATTTTAGTTTGTGTCACATCTACACAATGTTTGATTTGTTTTTTTTGTTTTTTTGTGATTTTTTGTTTTTTTTGGGGGGGATTCCCTAAAAATCTCCTTTAAAGACACTTTGCTCATTTCTCCTTATTTTTTTTTTCTATTTTGGTGTAAACTTACAACAACAACATTATTTGATTTTTGAGATTTTGTTTTTCTTTTTTAATCTGCAGGAGGTTGTTTAGTGTTGGTACCCCTTAGTATTTATTTCACTTTGTTTTATGGAAATGTACCAGCCTGCTCACAAATAAACTGGCCTTTTGGAAGGAAAACACATACGCAAGTATTTCATCCCAACAAAAAATACCTTTATTTCAGTGTCAGTAACAGATAAAGAGGGAGGCAGCAATGTTGAAACTGGGGAGATTCGTGAAGCCTTTGGCCCCCAGGGCACACATCAACTATTTCAAATCAAAAATTGGTGACCTGAGGAGTACATATCTGAGGGAGAACAGTCTGGTCCTGAAGTCCATGAAACCAGGAACAGCAGCAGATGACATCTATGTTCCCAGGCTGTGGTACTACAACAGGATGAACCTTCTGTCAGACCAGACTGAACCCAGGTCATCACTCTCTGGTCTTCCTTCCACGCTTCCTTCCAGGCTGTGGCTGTGGTGCTGGAGGTGTGGCAGAAGGAGGAGGAGGAGGAGCAGGGGCATGGGCCAAATGACAAGTGTGATTCTCGTGTCATTTGGTACAACAGACCCGTGTTGAGGGTTTGAAGAATAACCTGCTCACACCAGATCTGTTGCCCCTGCTCCATTTTCTCAAGCTTGCACACAATCAAGGCGGCCAAGGCCTCTTGGTGTGTTGGTTTTGCTTGTAGTGCCGCAGAAGCCTCACCAATCAGCCTCAGGGCCGACTCCTCAACATTCCCCCCCTTTCTCGTCCTTCTACGTGGAAGGCGGAGGGGAGGGACCTGGCATTCGGTGAGGCTCCTTTGGCTGCCCACCGCCTGGCTGCCGCTTACCCCCACCTCCTCCTGGCTGCCACTTTCCACACCCTCCTGGTCCTGGCTGAGTTCTTCCTGTGTATGAAAAAGGGACATCGTTTGAGTTTTTGGTTCATCAAACACACACAATTTTCACATCAACAATGTTGCAAATTGGTAACCAATAGAAAAGACTATCATTCTGAGCCCAGCATTTTTCTTTCTTGTCCCAAAGGTTTTGGCCACTACTGTCTATTGATATGTGAAACACTTTCAAAACTCACCAATTAGGGAGCAAAAATCAAGTTAACATCATTCATTTTGACTCCACAAATATGTACAACAATACTATACCTGTCTCAAGCTGGGCTCCCCCAGTTCTTCCTGAGTGGAAGGCCCAGGTTGGGCATCGGAAGACTCAGCGGGTGTGGAATGGAGCATAGGACGCGTGGAAGGAAGAGTAGAGAGAGACTCTCTGGCCTCAGCCTGGTCTGACAGAAAATTCATCCTGTCATAATACCACAGGGTGGGAACATAAACGTCAGCTGCTGAATTTCCTGATTTCATGGACTTCACCACCTTATTCCTTTCCTTCAGATATGTACTCCTGAGGTTCCCAATTTTCTTTTTTTTTTTTTTTCAAAAAAGATTTTATTAAAGAAACGTAAGTCAGTTACATTAACAGAGGTGTCATACATTTGTCCAAATAACATAAAGTGTACATAAAGATAAATCCAAGCCAGTACATACTGTAGGAGAGTCGCATCCATTTTTCATTAATTAGGACAAGAAGTTTCTCAAGCGAAAATTGGGAGGTATAGTCGAAAAGTAGGTGTTAGATATTCTGTACAAACCATACCGAGATAGACCCAAGGTAAGTATTTCCCAATAATAATGTGTCTGGGTCCGTGTCATGGAGCAGATGTTAATGGTAGCTCCTACCTATCAGAGCATTTGGATGAGTATCTTGTATAACAAGTCTGCTTAAATATGCAATAGAGTAGACCCAGATGCCTTGTTTTGGGCATCCAGAAAATAACCAGTGGATTGTGATATATATAGAGGATGGGGGGGGTGCAGGGGGGGGTTAGGTTAGTAGATTAGGGGCGTGGGGGGATCAGGGGAGTGATATTAAGAAGGGGGAATCTCAAAAGGGGTAGTGGGGACGGAGAATGCCTCCTTGGTCTCCGCTCTGCGTTATGTGAGATCGGCCTATTATCGATTCTGAAAATTGAGCATAGGGAGAGCGCTCCTTGTAAAATCCTCTGGTGGATGATTGGGAGCGACATGTGATCTCCCAAACTCATCCCTTGGGTAGGGATGGGAGCACCCTATCACCTAGAGAACAGGGGTGAATACCAGGTTCGTTCCTCCGGACGCTTAGAAAGTGTCACGTGGAGTCGCATATTAGCTCATCAGAGCCCGATACCTGTCAATAGTTTGAAAGTATCTCCAGCAGGCCCCAATTTTCTTTTTGATATATTTCTCATCTGCCCTGGGGACCACTGGCTTCACAAACTCAACCAGTTCCATTATTGCTGCCTGCCTCTTTGCTCTGCTACTGTAGAAAGGATGGGTGTTTTGCCACAGGACTGGCAGGTCTCGATATTTATCGATGAATAGAGGGAGGAAGCTGTAGTCATTAAAGCCGTCCATGTCTGCAAGACACAACACAAAACACTAATGTCAGGCTAAACTCCACTAATGCAGTACTCAATCTAGAAGCAGTGTAGCCTAGTGATGTGCCAAGTTCAAAATTGTACCTTTGTTGCCTCAGCTTCTCCCTCTGTTCACAGATCGTACAGGCGACACACGCGTGTTACGTTTTATATACAGTGTGCATGCGTGCAACTCCGCCTGCCCCTGACGTTCTTTCCAGACTATTCCCCGCCCCTTCGCTTCCAGCGCAGTGGGGAGAGCACATGGCGGAGAGAACACAGGTGCGCACTAATAATTACACTAAACGAGGAGGAGGGTGAGGAAAGGCCGGAGCCTGAAACGTCCCGATCCAGGAAGACAAGATTTAAGGCCGCAAATATGTCTTTTGGAGAGATGTTGGAGATGGTCGACATATTGAACATGACCGACTATGATGGGAAATATGGACCTTACCCAAACCCAAATATCAGAAAGGCCAAAATCATGGAGAAAGTTGTGAAGTGTCTTCTGCCTAATTTTTGGGTACACCGATCCATGGATCAACTGAGAAAATGCTGGTCAGACCTGAAACTGAGGGAGCACGAGCAGTACATAAGTATCAAGCGTGTTCTGGACAAAAGTAAGTAGTTGTTGTGTGTTCATATGATTATTATTGCTTGCATACTGCTCCATGTGCTTTGAGTTCATGTTGTGCATTTTAAAATGGCCACTTTCAAGTTCATGGTTTCATTCGTTCGTAGGAAACATCGTTCTGCAGATAAGTATTCCAGCTGAACACAGTGTCCCCAATAATGTTATGACCTTGAAGCTCGGCCAAAATAAACAATTGAACAACACTTCCAAACAATGTTTCATATTGTTAATTCTGCCCTCTGTGTGATAATTATTTAATTTTTACAAATCTCATAGGGGAGAGAAGACTCGGCAAGTATGAGGACACCAGGGACCCCACCCCTCACAAAGAAGGACATCTTCCAAAAGAACAAACAGAGGAGCAGGAAGGAGAGATCGTGCAGGTTGTGCAAATTGTCACCACAACAGGTGAGTGTCGGAGAACACAGCTTCCGGTAAGCTCATCAATGTATGTCACCATATTTAAATTACATATTTTTTTTGTTTTGTTTTATAGGTGATGTGGAAGAAGATTTCCGTTTTACCAGTGAAAGTGCCCAGATCAGGGAGATAATGGGGTGCAATGGGTATTGGGAACATATCCTGCAAAACATCAATGATGGTAATTTAAATTTGAAAAACATCATTGATGTTTTGGGGAGAGTGTGAAACACCCCAAAGTAGATAGGGTCTTATTTTTTTAATTTTAATACCAAAATGTTGTAGTTCTCCAACTTCGATATTTGGAAGATGCACAGAGTGTGGAAACATGCATTATCTCCCATCATGGGGGATCAATGTATGTGTTTTGTGTTTAGTGTCTGAGATGAAGGGGTTGCAGCCCCAAAACATGTACATTGATCCCCCATGATGGGATATAGCACATGTTGACACACTGTGTGCATCTTCCAAATTTGGATTTTTCAGGGGTGACATCCCATGTGATGAAGGCAAGATCAGGCCATACTCATGTCTGATATTGTCTTCACTTTTCAAAGTGGACCTTTGTATGTTCCTGTGTTCTGTATTTTACAGTTAGATATATGCCTGTTTACACCAAAACAATAATTAAACCAAATTTTCAAGAAACTCAGTTTTGAAAAAACACAATTTCTAGGTTGGCTGTACAAACCTTTTCAAAAACGCACATGTGAATGTGGTTGGATTAAACAGTTCAATTAGCAACAATGTGTGGCTTTTTTTTCATGGCACCAAAAATGTATTTGGAGTACAATTTAAGTTTGTGCTGAGAAGAGTGCGATTTACTAAAGGCAACTCCACTTTGCACTCCCAGGGCAGTTTCAGGTGTACTTTTGCAGTGCACTTGTAGTGCATAGTGGATGTGCCTTTACTAAAAAAACACCCACAGTGATGTGTAAATTTGGTCAATCATGCCATTTTCCTGCCATGGTGCTGAAAATGAGCACGATTTTGGTCAGTAATGCACTACATACATTAGTTAACAAAAAGAAGGTGCGTGTGTAGCAGACCCACAACATAATAACATCAGCAGAAGAAGAGACTGTCCCCTCATCTCGCACAGAACTTGGGTTTGCACTGTTAGTAAAAAAGGCACAACTTGATCAAACCTAATTATACCTAGGAGACACATAAAACCAAGCCAAGCAGTAAATGAAGGAGTTTCAGATAAAAATTTAATTTTAAAATGCCGCTCAGACATTGTCTGGCATATCAATGGCCCCCCTACCCACAAAGTAGTCCATGTATTGTGTTCTAACCTCATGGGCGCTTTGGGGGGGCAAGCCAGGATGAGCATGTTGAAGGCCCGTGAGGTTATCTGCATTGTCCATCAAGTCTGCTTCTTGTTGGCCAACTGAGACCGCATAGTTCGCAGAAATTTTTTTCAAATAATTGTGCAGAACACAGCACGCCAGCACTATGTGATTCAGTTTGTATTCTGCCATGTGGATAGGCGTAAGAAAAAGGCGGAACCGGCTGGCCAGTATTCCAAAGGTGTTCTCCACCACTCTTCGGGCTCTGGACAGGCGGAAATTAAAAATCCTCTGCTCTGGGGTGAGGGTCCTCATGGGGAAAGGCCGCATCAGATGGTTTCCCAGGGCAAACGCCTCATCGCCTCATCCGCGACAAAGACGAACGGGAGTCCTTCCTGATTCTCCTCTGGGGGTGGCAAGCCCAGACTGCCACTCTGGAGACGCCAGTAGAACTCCGTCCGTGAGAACACTCCACCATCCGTCCATTTTGCCCCACGTCCACATACAAAAACTCATATGTCGCAGACACCACCGCCAACATCACGATACTATGAAACCCCCTTATAGTTAAAATAGTATGACCCGAGTTGGGTGGTGGGACGATGCGGACGTGCTTCCCATCTATTGCTCCTCCACAGTTGGGAAAGTCACAACGACTGGCAAAGTGGGAGGCCACAGTCTGCCATTCCTGTGGCGTTGAAGGACACTGTGGATTGAAACAAGAACAAAAATTATTAGTTTGACCAATCAACATTCCAAGCAGATTAGGACACAAACATTTTGTGACAAAATTAGTTAAACATTTTGTGAACTGAGTATTTAAAGCCTAAAGTCTAATGTCCCCTTATGAGAGTCATCACCCCCCCCCCCCCCCCCAATCTGATGGGCCCTTGCTAAAAAATGAGGGGGGATGTTTAGGACAGGTAACCCTCTCCACTTGATTGAGAGCTGAATGCCCAAATAATATGTGATACTTTGGGAAGCCCCTCCTTAGTTACACTATTGGCAGCCCACCGGACAGGTAAGAAGTGTCATAATACAAAAAATTAATCAAAATGGAAGCACTTTTTGACATTCTGCTATTACATATCCAGATAATAGGTTAAAAGCAAAAAAAAAAAAAAGTTAAAGTATTGAGGCAGGCCCTTACACTACATGCTTAGGTGAATTCATCCATAAATGTGAGCATCAAAAAAGGTAGGTATAGTGTGTATTGGGTTTGGTAAAGTCAACAGATAGAGGATTGCTATCAGCTGGCCTAGCAGTTGGGAGGAGGGGGGGTTCATAATGAGTTTGGCACAACCCCCCCCCAAAAAAAGAAAAAAAAAAAAAAAAAAAACACTCTGCATGAATTGAAGCACACACACATCACATTTGCACATTTGTAGACATTTTAGGGGGTGTTTAGGGGAAAGCAATACTATGGAGCTGCCAAAAGACATTGTTAAGTGACTAAACTATAGTTTTATGGGCCAAGAAGAGCATGGTGGGGAAGTTACTGAGGCAAATATGCCTGAGGACAAAGGGGCAGAGCATCTAAATTAGAGCATATTGCAATGATGGTAATTAGGGAATGAGGAAAGAAATGAAAGACATTAGCAATCATGAAATACATAGAATGTGATAAAGGATAAAACTTACCTTCATATAGTCCTTCTGCAGGACCTGAATGATGGCAGAACAGGTCTCTGGAATAATGATCCCCAGAGTCTGGGGGGAGATGCCTGTAGAGAACTTGAGGTCCTGAAGGCTTCTCCCAGTCGCCAAGTAGCGCAACGTGGCGATGAGCCTCTGCTCCGGAGTGATGGCTTGCCGCATGCAGGTATCCTGCCTGGTGATATAAGGGGTCAGCAAAGCCAACAGACGGTGAAAAACGGGGTCCGTCATCCGGAGATAATTCCTGAAATCATCAGGATTATTCTCCTGGATCTCACGGAGCAAAGGCATGTGCGAGAACTGGTCACGCTGGCGCAACCAATTCTTGGTCCACAAACGCCTCCCCTCCCTGTTCATGGATCGGGCTTGTGTCAAAGTAGCAACCCCAACAAGAAGCCCTGCACAGCAGAAACTCTACGACGAGTATGTAGAGGAAACATGATTTGAAAACGGTCGGCTGGTCAGAACGGACACCAGAAAGCACCGATAAACAGCAAGGCCTGAAAGAACGACCTGAATAGCAGAAGCAAGCAGACAATAATAATTGCCTTTCAAAGCGTACTATACCAAGATATAGTCCACAATGATCAACAAATACTTAATGACTGCACGCACTGATTATCAGGTACGCACCGACAAGCACAAACTGAAGAGCTGTAGCGATCTGAATCACAAATCTGAAAAGCGCGAATCGTCTCTCACCAAACTTCTACTAACACGCGATACACACGAGATCAGTGGAAGGAGCCCAAAGGGTGATGGATGTGGAGCTGAACTTCCTTTTTCTAGTCCCGCCATACACGGCTTACGTCACCGCGTTCTTGGCCACGTGCGAAATCAGACAACTTGGCCCGACCGTGTGTATGTAACAGTTTCGGACACAATCTGTCGGACTAAATCAGACGGGCAAAATACGACGGATTTGGTTGCCAAATTTTCCGACCGTGTGTACGTGGGCTTAGGCACATTCGACCAAAGGTTCAATAGACAGATTGTTATTGTCAGAGTCACGTCGAATCTCCTATCTATATCGAACGGTCACGTCGAATCTCCTATTCTATATCAAACTGTTGTAACAACGAAAACGAAAAAAAAGCATTTATGTCGGATCTTTCGTTTTTCGGATTCTGCACTTTCGTTATCGTTTGTCAAAACAAAAACGAATGCACATGTCTATTGCACACTTCCTATTCCCATACCTTCTCAAATTCTCCATACCCTGTCGAGTCTCATGTGGAAATTTCTCTGGAACAATAAAAGAGCAAGATATTCACTTTCACGTTCTGTGCATAAATGTGTGGGAGGTGCAGGCTTGGTCGATATCTATGACTATCTCAGAGCAGTCAGTCAGACTAGACCAGCTCAGATATTGGTTTAATGATCACATTCACAATGAACCTCTCTGGCTAGATATAGAAAAGGATATAGGCCCTTCAAGGGATTTGACTAGGAATGGGCTGAACACCGCCCTGTTTGGTTCGCACCAGAACATGCGAACAGGCAAAAAATTTGTTTGAACACGTGAACACCATTAAAGTCTATGGGACACGGACATGAATAATCAAAAATGCTAATTTTAAAGGCTAATATGCAAGATATTGTCCTAAAAAGTGTTTGGAGACCCGGGTCCTGCCCCAGGGGACATGGATCAATGCAAAAAAGTTTTAAAAGCTGACTTTTTTCGGGAGCAGCGATTTTAATAATGCTTAAAGTGAAACAATAAAAGTGTAATATTCCTTTAAATTTCTTACCTGGGGATGTCTATAGTATGCCTGTAAAGGGGCGCATGTTTCCCGTGTTTAGAACAGTCTGAGAAAAAAAATGAAATTTCTGAAGGAAAAAGTCATTTAAAAGTACTAGCGGTAGCGCCGGCTATGAATGAATTATCGGGTCTCTGCAATACGCATAAAAGTCATTGGAAAAAAAACGGCCTAGGATTCCCTCCACAGTGCATTACGAGGCCCTTTTGGGTCTGGTATGAATATTAAGGGGAACCCCAAACCAAAATGTAAAAAAACTAAATGCATGGGGGTCCTCCTAAATTTCATAACAGACCCTTCAGATATGGTATGGATATTAAGGGGAACCCATCGCCACAATTAAAAAAAATGGGGTGGGGTCCCCCTCAAAATCCATATTAGACCCTTATCTGAGCACGCAACCTGGGAGGCTGCAGGAAAAGGGGGGGTGAGAGAGCGCCCCCTGAACTGTACCAGGCCACATGCCCTCAACATGGGGAGGATGTCCTCATGTTGATGGGGACAAGGGCCTCATCCCCACAACCCTTGCCCGGTGGTTGTGGGGGTATGCGGATGGGGGGCTTATCGGAATCTGGAAGCCCCCTTTAACAAGGGGACTCCCAGATCCCCCCGTGTGAAATGGTAATGGGTTAGAAATGTACCCCTACTAGAGGTCGACCGATATATCGGCCAATATTTGCCGTTTTTTAAATAATTGGCATCGGCCGATTGTGCTGATAAAAAGCCGATTTAGAACTACAGCGGGACTTTGAAATGACTTCTGTAATAGAAGTCAGTGTAAGTTGCCTGAGTTGTCATAGAAACGTCTTTCCTCCTCTCTGGGCAGGCTGCCAAGAAAAGAACAGAAAGATACAATGTTTACACTTGAATGAATGAAATCATCTCTGTGTGTAGAAGTTCTCAGTTTAACCATTTAAAGACTAAGTGCTCATGCACACGGACGTTTTAAAAAACTGGCTGCAAAGCTAGCTCCGACGCCTGGAAAAATCGTCGTTAAAAACGTGATTTTTACCGCGTTTTGCATTGGCGTTTTTGCACGTTTTTTAGCGTTAGTGTTAAGTAGCGTTTTTTAAGAAACACATCTCTTGGCTATAGCACTCAGAAAACAAAGAAAATATGTTGCGCGTTTTTGCGCGTTTTCCCGCGATTCGCGTTTTTACAGCTCTAGCTCCGCGCCACGGAACGCACTGGTTCTGGTTTTTTTTTTACAGCTTAAAAACGCCTATGCCATTTGCAGCTCAAAAACGCCTAGGTGGGCATGAAGCCATAGACTAACATGGACAGCCGTTTTTAAGCTGCAAAAAAAGCTCAAAAAAGCGGCTGTAAAAACGTCCGTGTGTATGAGGCCTTAATCTTTTCTGACACTTGTTGCTTACAAGTGAAAATCCTGTATTTTCTGCCAGAAAATCACTTAGACCCCCCAAAAATTATATATATATTTTTTAGCAGAGATCCTAGGGAATAAAATAGCGGTTGTTGCAATATTTTATGTCACACGGCATTTGCACAGAGGTCTTTCAAATGCTATTTTTTTGGGAAAAAAATACACTATTTAAAATATAAAAATAAAATAAAAACAGTAAAGTTAGCCCATTTTTTTTTTCGTCCAAAAGTTTTGACTAACTGTTTTTATTTAATATATAGGTTTTTTTTTTTTTTATCTAAATCATACATACAAGTAAACTGATCGGAGGTTTGTTTTGTTTAATAAATGTTTAAATGTAAGAAATTTTCTGTATCACTTATGAAGACTGCTTTCACACTGGAGCGGGGAGGCGTTGATGGTAAAACGCAAGTTTTAGCGGCTCTTTACCATCATTTTAGCAGTGCTATTTGGCTGCTAGTGGGGCACATATAACCCAGCTAGCGGCCAAGGAAGAGGTTAAATGCGCCCATGAAGCACTGCTGCCAAATCGCATTGCATGCGCTTCGGCAGTGGTGCCCATTCATATCAATGGGCAGGAGTGGTGGAGGAGCGGTATACATCACTCCAAACGTGCTGCTTGCAGGACTTTTTTTTTTAAGATCCTGCCAGTGCATCACCTCAGTGTGAAAGCACTCTGTCTTTCACACAGACTGCAGGGGAGCCATTTTGCAGGCACTTTACAGGCGCTATTTTTAGCCCAAAAGCGCCTGAAAAACGCCCCAATGGGAAAGGTGTGTTAGATCAAGGGGGATTAAAAAAAATAAAAAATAAAAAAGGAAAAAAAAAATAAAATAAAATCGGCCTAACATATCGGCCCAAAAAAATCTGCATCATATATCGGCTATCGGCCGCCATGATTTCTAAATATCGGAATCGGCATCGGCCAGAGAAAAACCCATATCGGTCGACCTCTAACCCCTACCATTTCACAAATAAAGTATCAAAAATGTTAAAAAAGACAATAGCTGTTTTTTGACAATTCCTTTATTAATGTCTCCTTCTTTCCCCGCTTCTTATTCCATCTACTTCTGGTCTTCATTTGGTTTTCTTCCTCCATCTTGTTTTTCCCCCCTTCTTCCTCTGCTTTCTTCCTCCAGTGTTTTCATCCAGCATCTCCCTCTGTGGCTTCTTCCCCCGTTCTCCGGATGATCCGCCCCAATGGCGCTTCTGTTCTTCTGACAGTTCTTTTATTACTGAGAGCAGAGCCACCCGGTGACCCCGCCCCTGTGACACACAAGGAATTTCCTATGGCTTTCCCTGCGGTGTCAGAGAGGGGCAGGGTCACCCAGTGCGTCACACAGCGGGAGAAGGCTATTGTCTTTTTTAACACTTTTTTTGTGAAATGGTAGGGGGTACATTTGTACCCCATTACCATTTCACATGATGGGCCATGATCTGGGGGTCCCCTTGTTAAAGGGGGCTTCCGAAAATTTCAATAAGGCCCCCCGCCCGCATACCCCCACAACAACCAGGCAAGGGTTGTGGGGATGAGGCCCTTGTCCCTGTCAACATGGGGACATCCTCCCCACGTTGAGGGCATGTGGCCTGGTACAGTTCAGGAGGGGGGCTCTCTCATCCCTCCCCTCCTTTCCTACGGCCTGCCAGGTTGCGTGCTCAAGTAAAGGTCTTGTATGGATTTTTAGGGGACCCCCCATGCATTTTGTTTTTAATTTTGGTTCAGGGTTCCCCTTAATATTCATACCAGACCCAAAGGGCCTGGTAATGCACTGTGGGGGAATCCCAGGCCACTTTTCCACTTTTTTCAATGAATGTTATGTGTATTGCAGAGACCCAACAATTCATTATAGCCGGCGCTACCACTAGTAATTTTAAACAACTTTTTTCCTTTAGAAGCGTAATCTTTTTCTCAGACTATTCTAAACATGGGAAACATGTGCTACTTTACAGGCATACTATAGACCCCCCCCCCCGGTACGAAATTTAAAGGAATATTTCACTTTTATTGTTTCACTTTAAGCATTATTAAAATCACTGCTCCTGAAAACATTTTAAATTTTTTAAAACTTTTTTTGCATTGATACATGTCCCCTGGGGCAGGTCCCGGGTCCCCAAACACTTTTTATGACAATAACTTGCATATTAACGTTTACAATTAGCACTTTTGATTTCTCCCATAGACTTTTAAATGGTGTTCCGCGGCTTTCAAATTTGGTTCAGGGCACCACCGTGACCCCGCCCCTTATGCTATATAAGTATGCATGTCCACTGCATGACCAGTGTAGTTCAGAGGTACCCAACCTGCCTCTTACTGCTATACCACTTGTACTCCAACATCCCCATTTCTTACCCTTCTAAAATGATGAGACCACACCTTCATTTTGGAGTATAAATGGCCATAGCAGCCTATTTATTATTGACACCATATAAATAACTCCAATATCAAATATATACCAAAATATCACCTCCGTAACAACAACTTGTTTAACTTCAGTCTGTTGGTCTTTGACGGCCCCCCGAACTCCAACACACATTCCACCAATACTCTGTGGGACCTTTTTCCACGTGATAGGCCTCCAGCGGATAATCAGCTCATAGACAACCCCCTTCCCGCGGTGCAGCCATTATAGTATTCCAGCTAACCTTTACCTTATACTACCGATGAGCCCCCCATACCTTTCCATCACATATGTTTACTGCCACCGTCAAAGACCAACAAAACACTGCCACAGCCCGCAAGGATGACACCTTACCCTTAAGGGCTCCCCCACACCCCCGGGCCCGCTGGATCCCATCTTGCAGCTCCAGAACCCAGAAAACAACCCCCCCTACCTAGAGGTGTATTCTAACACCCTCAGTTACAAGCCCACATTAGTTTCCACCTCTACTTGCCTGATCACCAGGCCCCCCATCCTAAGCCACAACCTCCCCACCACCTGAGTGTTAGACAACTGTACGAAGTCGTAAAATATCTGACTTAACGTCCGAGATCAGCTCCTTGATCATTCGAAACCAAAAGCATTACCCCTTGCATGCATAACCCAGACAGCCGGCGGTTTATCCCGCCGTGCCTAACGTTTCATTTCCTATATCACCTTGCTGCACCTCAACCCCCATACACCTAGCCAGTGAACACATGCCTCCCTCCTCTAACTACCCAACTGTCTGCCAACCGATCTCGCATCTGCTCTCCTGCCCCCCCCCCCAACAAACATACAGATAACAAAGAAAATCCAGACAAGGCGTATAAGTCCTCCATCTGGACGAAAAAACCGCCAAACAAAGGCAGCACCAACTTTAAAGTAAACCAATGTACCCCATTCCACAAACGACACAGCTTGTATGTACAGACTACTCCCCCACTCGTGTTTTATTTTTTTATTTTATTTTTTTTATTATTTATTCCACCACCACATGAAGGCATAGGTAAGTGTGTAATCGCTTTGCTTCCCACCTACCATTCCTCCTTACCGCCGCCTCATCCAACCCATATCTGGCAGCTTCTATAGCCTCCCCGATGTGGAAGGAGTGTGAAGCGTATTCTGCACCATCTAACCTTGCGTCCCAGTGGCATTTTCAGAACACCGACCCGAACTGGAACCTCGACCAATACTTCCCAGCCTTGTGCCACATGAACTGCCCCCCATACCATCTGTTCCAAACCCTAGAAACTCCCTAACCGTTTTATCCCTTTTTTTTATTACCCTGAATCCTGGTAACAAACAGCAGCATCTCCGCCCCTCTAACCCTTTGATCATTTTTTTATTATTTTTTTTTGTAATTGTCCAACCCAAACTTTTTTTTTTTTAATCCACTCTGCACCGCAGGTTAAACAAAAGCCAAAAACCCACCAGTTTCCGCTCAATGGCAGATACCGACCCCGTTTACCAAGTTCCTGGAACCACAGTATCACCAACAACCTTACCCCCACATAGCCATGTTTGACCTCAGACTCCTGCACCAAACAACCCACCCTTCTTTTCATATCTTCACGTAAGCCACCCATGTGGACTCACTGGCTGACCGCCCTGTTACCTCCCGTGGTGACTCCAATGCCATCTCCCATACCCAGCCCGTGTAGGGAACTCCTCCCCCTCTGTGGCCAGCTAACTCCCACCGAAAATAGATGCAAGGAGTAAGCCCCCCAGGTTTCCGAAGCCTGCAAGATGAATAGCATATAGAAAATGTTCAACTGCACCTAACGCAACACAAAATGGCGTAGCCGCAGTATGACCAGTTGTGACAACGCGGACATGTGGTTGACCACGTAAACCACACCCACATAATCACAATTCAACTCCGTGTCAGGTTCCTGCATGACCCTTACCCCAGCTCCATAGCCGGAACCACTGGAAAATTCCAATAGCACACGTTTACGAATGAACACCCCACTTCCACCCAACAAAATTGGGGCCAAATTTCCTCACTCTATTGCCCCTGAAAGAAAAAATTTCCCCCAAACCTGTTTACCCCGCCGTGTTCGTGACCTCTTTTCCCATCGACCTGGCATCCACCTATTGTCCGTTATATGTGGCCAAGAACTCGTACCAAACCTTCTAACCCTCCCTATGTTCCGCATTTTACTGTCTAAATTAGCCAGGGCTTGAAACCCCCATTGTAGCAGACGGCAGCCGCCGGCCAAAACCCACTCATCTGCATAAAACCGGCAGGTGAAATTGAACTTACCCAGCAACAAAGTCCTCAACTGTACCTCACGCCATCCCTGGACCTCCCACACCCCCTTCTATAGTACCTCCAACTTGGTCACCGGCAGATGACCCTCCGTAACCCCTGAAACAATTACAATGCCAGAACAAAATAGTACAATATCCCTCATCGTCCCCCTGTGTTTTGCAGCCAATGGCACTAATGAACCTACCTGCAATGTGCTGCAATGTATAATCGCACACACATCGGAGGAAGGCGGCCCAACACACAAAAAAAAAGTCCAAGCCATGTATGATTGAATCAGGGACCGACACGTCTCTACCCCCCCACTCCAGCAATTACCTAAACATATAACCATGGCCCACTAAATTGAGCAACCCATGGGCCGGCATCGTTCCAAGTAAAAAACTCCTCTTGCCAGCATCTATCCAGCAGCCAAAGCTCTCCTAATAAACTGTAAGCAAGTGGAACACGGATTCCTAGTTCTCCATAGGCGCCCCTTTTCCGTCACACCTAACCCACCTTATAGCTGTGTACGTGAAGTATCGGACACAGTGCACCGCATCGGATTATGCCAGAACTTTTTTTTTTTTTTTTTTGACAGATCAGTGAGGAAACGAGGCAAAACTTGTTTGGTTCCTTCTCAGGCACCACCCCCGCTGTAGACACCATTAAAAACCCCGGAGGCAATTAGCCTCGCCATTTCCTTATCCGGGTATCTACTTATGAAAGGCTGCAACCTTTTCACCCCCTTCCAAAAGTCATCCCTTGTGTGACTAGGCTCGTCTGTACATTGTCCTCACATGAAGCCACGACAGAATGGATGGGTCCCCCCACCCTTTTAACACTCGTGTTTAACATCAAAAACCACTGAACTGACAGGAGCTCACATTGCACTGCCAACCCACCCCCTTCCTTTTCGGCCGACCGTCCAGAGGGGGGTATACCCCCCCAAAGGAACTGCTTCGGGGGCCTCTACTACTACAGAAACCGCATCCAGAAGCATCTTTGATCCCCATTAAGAGACGGCCATACCGACCTGCACGGTCTAAACTGCTCATCATCCCATAGCCAATCAGATCCTTCTTTTTAACATGTGCACCTACCACTGGCCTACATATAACAGGACAATGCCAAACCATGTTTGGGTTCTTCCCCCATGACAATCGCATAATGGCGACCGCCTTCCACAAAATCAATCGGTACCTCCTCTTACCTTTATCCATTTTCCCTTAATCTTCCTGCATGACCCTATACACTTAAAATGTAAATCCCCCCTTTTTTAAAGGGGGCCATAATGAGAAGATCCACACACTTACCTTTTCAAATTATATCCCGGAATTCCTATTTAATTGTGTTCCCAGGGGACCCTCAAAGAACCCGCACATCTCACATTTTATTTTTATTTTTTTGCATCTGCAATCCTTACCATCTCCATCCTACCATTACCTGACAACCCCACCACTGCACCACTGTCCCCAAACTGGCAGGCGCACTGCCCGCCACTTGTGGGCCAGCATCCACCACCTCTGTTCCCGGAGGAGCAACTGCCGCCGACATTGCACCCCCCTTTTCAACCCCCAACAAATCCTGCAATGCAACTTCAAAGAAAAACATTTAGACATTATTTGACCTACCAGGCTGACTGGAACCCCAACAGCCGCCTTGCTTGCCTCCATCGCTGGCTCGCATTCCTGCGGTTCCTCCTCGCACACTGTCAGCTCGCCTTCCCACCTGTCATCCTAGACCAGGACCGGTGGTGTCATCAGCCCCCCAGGCATAGAGGTCCTGGGGGCCGTGGAGTCCCTCTGTTGTAGTGCCTGTCTCACCCCCGAAGCTCCGCCTCCTGCCATGGTTCCACACATGCCCTCACATACTGTGACCTGGAAGGTCAATCTCGTCCTTCCACCGCCATCTGCGCTGCAAAGTCCGGCAGATTGTCCACCGGACCAATCTGCCGGAAAGTCTGATCATGTGTACGCGGCATAAGGCCCAATTTTGTGCAGAGTTGTAATGGAAATTTGTAGGTTCTGTATATAATTGTATTCTATTTTATATGTATTGCACAATGCCCTCACTGTGCACACAGCACTAATAATGTTTTCAGTACGTTTTGCATTCTTTAGAGTCCTGATTAGAATTAGCCTGCCTATGTAACGCCCCTTGTTACCATAAACATACAATTGTAATATTAATGTGATACCTAAGTAATCATGTGTATAAAAACCTTCAAATGCGTCATAATAAAGGAGAACGGTTATTTGGAAAGATGCTGAGAGTATCTTTTTTGTCTGTTCCCTACTGCAGTAGTTATTAATTTGGAACCACTAAATCAATATGAGGATAGGAGTTGCCTTTCATCAAAATATCCATTTCAGGTGGTCGAGCCAGCCAGGAGGGGTTATCAGGTGACCCTGAGTAACCGAAACGAGGAGCTTGAGACGATCCGGGAATTTCTGATAATCAGCCGCCTGAGGTAAGCCTTTTGCTTACATTTGAGTTATCAGACTTCCTTGATCGGTAAGGCATTTTCGGCACAAAGGGTACCTATTTTACTCCCCTTAATCGAACTGTATTGATTGGTGGTTATATGTTATGTTGTCACTGTCTACTGTCCATTGGAGTGTTAGAGATAAGAAAGGGAAGAATAATGCTGTTCACAGGTATATGTAGTACATCTGCTAGATAAAGTAGTTTGGAGGCAAAAGTGTATAGGCACATGTAGAGAAGACTGGCCAGTCATTATGGGCTTTAAATTAAGTAAGGGAATGACGGGTAAGAGACCCTCAAAAATTCCCAGCGCAAGAGGAGCACTATATATGAACCGAAGGTGCGGTTCCGCCTATACTCAGCCCCTAGATTAATGGTTAAAGTGGACAGGGATCCACAAAGGGTAACTGGGTTACCACCAAAGTCCACAGGGACAAAGAATCATGCAGAGTATACAGCTAGAGAAACAGCTATGTGAGCAGGATGGATCAAGGGCAGGCCGTATAGTATATACAGGCGGTCCCCTATTTTCAAACATCTGACTTACAAACATCTCCTACTTACAAACTGAGGGAGACAACAGGAACTGAGAGGAAATCTACCCCTAGGAAGGGAAATTCTCTCCTGTAAGCCCTTGTACACACGGTCGGAGATTCCGACAACGGATTTTGTCCAAAACTGTTGCATACACATGGTCGGACAAAGTTGTCGTAATCACGTCAGATTTTCCGTTATTTCGTTACGACGGGACTACGTTCACGCTAGTAGCCAATAGTTTTGGTGTAGGAATTTGATCTGAGCATGCGTGGCACTTTGTCCGATCGGAATTCTCTACCCATGATTGGAGTATGTCCAATCAGAGTATTTTGTCAGAAAACTTTACCAACAAGTTGGAAAACTTGGTCCGTCGGATACTCCGTCGTAAACAGTCCGATTTAGACCACACACAGTCGGAATATATGACAAAACGGTCCGATCGGACACATTCCATCGGAATATCTGACCGTATGTACAAGGGCTTAGAGTTGATATGGGAAAAACGTGTCTCCTCCACTGAGTTATTACCAATCCTTGTTTCCCTAAAACCCCCAAGTTTGCAAATTCCAAGAAAGTGAGGAAATCTTCTGAACAGGGGCACATACAGCAAAACAAATGTTACAGGGGTGATAACCCTTCCTTATGTTAGCCAAAAAACTTAAAAATAGATTTTTTGGCTGGAGCTACACTTACAACATGTACCTGTTCCAAATTACAAACAGATTCAACTAAAGAACAAACCTACAGTCCCCATATTGTTTTTAACCCAGGGAACCACCTGTATACTGTTGTTCAGAGTATATAAGGGGCCCCATGCCTTTTTTTTTTTTTTTGGGTGTGGGGTTCCCCTTAATGTCCATACCAGACCCAAAAGGCCTGGTATTGGGCTGGGGGGGACCCATGCCATTTTTCTCAATGATTTTCATCTATATTGCCGGGACCCAAAATGACAGCCGCAAGCAGTTTTAAATGACTTTTATTCTTTTAAAAATGTCATTTTGCTGCAGGGACTGTTCTAAACATGGCAAAAATGCTTCATTTTACAGACATACTATAGACACCCCCCAGGCACGATATTTAAAGGAATATTACACTTTTATTGTTTCACTTTAAGCATTATTAAAATCAGTGCTCCAGAATAAACCACCGCTTTTAAAACTTTTTTTGCATTGATCCATGTCCCCTGGGGCAGGACCCGGGTCCCCAAACACTTTTTAGGACAGTAACTTGCATATTAGCCTTTAAAATTAGCACTTGATTTTTCACGTTCGGGTCCCATAGACTTTAACGTTGTTCACACAAACTTTTTGTCAGTTTGCATGTTCTGCCGCGAACCAAACCATGTGGTGGGGTGTTCGGCTCATCCCTACTGGACAGTAGAGCCAATCTCAAGGCCCTTCAAATGGCCAACATAGGGTAATGCCACATAGCTTCAAAGAATAGTCTAATATAAACTATCCTTATTGTACATCCAGCATAAGCTCCAGGGTCCTGTAAGGGTCAAAGAGCCTCAAAGCTGAAAAAAGAAAAAATAGTCCACAGTGGTAGTAACGCAACGATCAAGAAACCCCCATAGCCACACAAAAGACAGCAATAAAAGTGGAATGGAAAAACTCCAAGCATACCTAGTAATGGTGGATATAACAGATAAACCAGCCATCCTTGTGCGTCCAGACAGAGTGGAGCTGTCTCCGTCTGAACACCGCCATGTCCATGTGTATATACGTCCCGACCAGACACGCGTCATCCCCAACACCGGCGGTGACATCACCCAGACCAGCCACAGGTTACCGTGCATGCGCCCACATCACTGCTGACAATAGGAATGGCTTATAAGATTGTGTTTCATTTATACCTGGAGCATATGTCACGGAAAGACATTCAATCCATAAGGTTTCCCTTTGAAGAATTTGTTTATGCCATTCTCCTTCTCTTGGGCTTTTAGGGTTAGCTATCCAACTAATCACAGGTATTCCAACTGATCTCATCAATTACCCATTATCCATCATTATTTCACCCCTAACCCTGCTTTAGCCATACTTCACATAGGGATAGAGAAGTGCCTTCATCCTTTTAGAGCGGTCATCATTCACATACTAATAGCTGCTCGCAATTTGGTGCTTTGCAACTGGAAAGCCATCACATCTGACAGATGTAAAATTGATAGTCCAACAAAATCACTTGTTTGAATGCCTATTGATCATCAACACCCTCTCTTGTACATTGTTTGATAAATCTTGGGAAATCTGGACAGACAAAGTTACTGCAGTGCCCTAATTTGAGAACTATTGCTATTTCTGACATTTTTCTAGCACCCTTATTGACATTTCTATAAGTGTCTTTTGCATATTTGCAGTATATATGTGAAATGTAATTGTTCACCAACAACCACTTCTGTGTAAACTCTTTGTAAAATATTAGTGCAGAGTATATAACAAGAAACAAAGAAAAAACTATCTACTGTACACCGACTGCACTGTATTTTATACTGTACACCGCCTGCACTGTATTTTATACTGTACACCGCCTGCACTGTATTTTATACTGTACACCGCCTGCACTGTATTTTATACTGTTAAGTGCCTGCACTATATTATATACTGTACACCGCCTGCACTGTATTTTATACTGTAAACCGACTGAACTGTATTATGTACTGTACACAACCTGAAGTATATTATATACTGTACACACTGTACGCTGCCTCCACTGTATTAAATACTGTACACTGCATTATATACTGTACACTGCCTGCACTGCATTATGTGTGTATATATATATATATATATATATATACTGTATATATATATATATACTGTATATATATATATATATAAACACTGCTTGCACGCTCTATCCACTAACTAACCTACCTAATCTCTCTCCAGTCTCCACATTAATACACTACATATGGCTGCCATGTAATTATATAGTTTGAAGCATGGACTTAGCCCCTGAGCCACGATTGGCCAATCATAGCTCTGACAGTAAATCTAAAGGAAGTGGAATAAGAAAATTGTATGATATATGACAAGACTTTGGGTGAGAGTTGTTCAGCTCATTATACAGGATGAGGAATGTGGACACACGCAGAGATAGAGATAAATGACCTCTGAACAGTCTATACAGGGGAAGGTGTGTTATGTTGTTAAAAATCCCGTCCCCTCCCACCTCCAAGGCAGAAAACCTTATTTGCGCCCTTCTGCTCTTCATAGTATAAGAAGGAGTTGGACGCGGCCAGTGCCGTGTTTCCAGGTTTTCTCTTCCAGAATCTTCTGTGATCGGACTCTTCACCTTTCTAGGAATAATTTGAGCTCTCTTCATTGTCGGGAAGGAACAAACAATCTGATTGGAGGATGTATGGACAGATCTAACAAGGTGAGGCCCCATCAATCATTTTTTTTAAACAATATATTTTTATCAGAGTATAGCAATAATTACAAAGAAATGACCAGAGTGAAAGAACCACTACAAAAACTAAAATCACAAATCATATAGAGGGCAGGACGTGAGGGGAATACCTCCTCCCACCAATCATATAACAATACCAATCTGGTGCAGGTGCAGGTCTCAAAAGTGTATCAAATAGAATTCAGCACTCACATAAGAGAGCAGCGGAAAGATTAGAAGTAAATGGTCCCAAACTCTAATGGCACCTACACACAATCGGAATTCTCATCAGAAAAAGCTCTGATGGTTTTCCGATGGAATTTTGCTCAAGCTGTCTTGCCTACACACAGTCACACCAAATTCCGATCATTTAGAGCGCGGTGACATACAACACGTACTACAGGACTAGAAAAAGTCCTGTATTACGTCTAGAATTATGAAACCAGTCCAAAAGTACTGGTAAGGTGTATTGCCTTGTGATAGTAACCCAAATGGGGTAAGCTTGCCCCTCCCAAAGATTTAAGCCTAGTGAGGATATTGTATCTGATCCCGGCTGGGGAGTCAGCCCATGTATATCACACAAAAAAAAGATCTTACTGAACTAAAACCATGGAGGGTATACATTTTTTTAATAATGCCGTCTGCCTGAACCAGGAATGTTTCAGAGTTCACAAATTATAAAAGAGATTTATAGTTTAAGTCATAAAGATTGTCTCGCTTAGATTAAGGTGACCACATTTTTAAAATGAAATCTGGGGACATATTTATTTTTTATTGGCAAATAGTAACTATTTTATAAGCATATTTTCCTCAAATGATATATGCAGTGTATGGGGTGCGTGTTTATGTAATGATTGTATGATATATATGTTATTTTTGGAATTTCTGGACATCATTTCATACCAGCCTCATAGCATTATTATACCAGCCCAACCACATAACGTTATTATTTTCTTGTTCACAAAAGGGAAAACCGTGCATTTTAAAGCACATTTCAAGAGTGTATTATACTTGCCAGTGCCCATCAGCTCATCCTCACCAGTGCCCATCGGTGTAGCCTGTCCAGTGCCCATCGGTGCAGCCTGTCCAGTGCCCATCAGCTCAGTCTGTCCAGTGCCCATCAGCTCAGTCTGTCCAGTGCCCATCAATGCAGCCTGTCCAGTGCCCATCAATGCAGCCTGTCCAGTGCCCATCAATGCAGCCTGTTCAGTGCCCATCAATGCAGCCTGTTCAGTGCCCATCAATGCAGCCTGTTCAGTGCCCGGCAGCTCAGCCTTACCTCCCACACAATAGTTTTCCTTCCCTCCTCCCATAGTAGGGACCTTTGCCCCTATACAATAATGTTGTCTACTACCCCATAGCAGTGTCCTGCTCCCTTTCAAATAACACCCCAACTATAGTGTCCTCTGCCCCCTCAACCCTGCAGTAGAGTCCTCTGCCCCTCCTACTGTTGTCCCTCCTGTGCCCTCCAAAACAGCATCCTCTGTCCCCTTCACACACCCCCACTGTAATGTCCTCTGCCCCCACTGTAATGTCCTCTGCCCCCCCAAAAGCAATGTCCTTTGTCTCCTTCACTTCCCCCCACTTTAGTGTCACCCCCCAATGGAATGTCTCCTGCCCCCTACACACACCCATCCCCCCATTGTAGTGTCCTCTGCCCCCCATGCAATGCCCCTTGTCCCCTACACACACCCCACACTGTAGTGTCCTCTACCCCCCATACAATGCCCCCTGTCCCCTATACACACACACACATACACACACACACACTCCTTCCCCCCACTGTAGTGTTCCCTGTCCCCTACACACACCCCTCCACCCACTACAGTGTCCTCTTCCCCCCAATGAAATGCCCCCTGTCCCCTACACACACACCCTTCCCCCTATAATAGCAATTTGGCTGTATGCTATGCACACAGCCACATCTGCTGCTGTGCTCATATAAGCACCCATTTCCATTTTAATGATATAATACTTTAAGCTTACCTTCTAACCCATTCATTCAAGTATTCAGACATCACCTGCATTCCTACATCCTCATCTCAGCCTGACTGCTCCTCAGCCAGCCCCCCCCCCCCCCCCCCTGGTTCCTCATTAAAGAGCCATCACCAGCATTCTTACATTCTCCAAACGGTCAGCATCCCTGTCCTCTGACCTCAACCAAAAACGTTATTTAGCTTTCCACTGGAAGCCACGCCCTGGAGGGTGTGCCTCCAACAGCTGAACACCTCCCACAAAGGGTGTGACCTCACAGCAGCAACACAGGATGTGAATGCCCATATAAGGACAGTACAATGCAATACAATACAGAAGAAAGTACCAATCACAGACATGTATACATTCAAATAGTCAGTGACGCAAACTGACTAAATGCTTTCAATGATGGAAACCATACAAAACCAATGAACGATGACTACAATTCCTCTGATAGAAATCCTTAATATACATTGTTCCAGAGAACAATGTATACCTGGATTATTCTACACCTCCGTGTGGATGGAAGGCTATCCACAGATGTGCACTGCCCATCTCCATGTGGTAATCAGGCACAGCAGAGATAATGTGCCCACATCCGCCTACAACCAATCCCCGCAGAGCAAGCATATGCCCCCAGACGATCGTCTGTACAGTGTACAGGGGCCCTTTCCCTGGCGGACATACCCCCACTCCGCAAACACCTTTTTTTCCAATCCCAAGAAGTTATCGACTACCTAATGGATCTCAACCAGCGTCAGTCTGCCCCAGTCAGCTCTTTTAGAGCAGGTTAGGGGAGAATGAACACAGGAGGACTCTTATGACAATACATATAATAAATACATCTAAAATTTTCCACAACACCCCCACTGTAGTGTACTCTCCCTCCATGAAATGTCCCCTGTCCCCTACACACCCCTCCTCCTCACTGTAATGTCCTCCGCCCCCCATGAAATATCCCCCGTCCCTACACACACACACCCCTCCACCTCACTGTAGTGTCCTCTGCCCCCCCATGCAATATCCCCATCCCTACACACACACCCCCCTACTGTAGTGTCCTCTGCCCCCATGCAATGTCCCCTGTCCCCTGTCCCCTAAACACACCCCACCCCCCACTGTAGTGTCCTCTGTCCCCTTTATCCCTCCCCCACTGTAATGTTCTCTACCCTGCCAATACAATGTCCTCTGTCCTCTTCACACACCCCTTTTAGAGTCCTCTGTGCCCTTCACCCCTCCCTCCCCTCAACCATAGTGTGCTCTGTGTTCCCACTCACCCTACCTTGCACCAGAGTATAGCAGAGCAGAGAATGGGAGCAGTCGCAGTACTGCATAGAGGGCGGGGTGGGATCTGACAGAGTCAACTTTTCACATTAACAAGCTGGTGATTGTTTGATAGAACTGCCTGGCAGCCAATCACCTGCTTGTTAACAAAAAAAGGTAATTCCAGTAGCTTGGGCTTGCCTTAGTCTGTGCCCATCAGCTCAACATTACCAGTGTCCATCATCTCCACCTTTCAGTGCCCACCAATGCAGCCTGTCCAGTGCCCATCAGCTCCACCTTTCAGTGCCCACCAATGCAGCCTGTCCAGTGCCCATCAGCTCCACCTTTCAGTGCCCACCAATGCAGCCTGTCCAGTGCCCATCAGCTCCACCTTTCAGTGCCCACCAATGCAGCCTGTCCAGTGCCCATCAGCTCCGCCTGTCCAGTGCCCGTCAGCACCCCAAAAATAGCACTTTTTGGTGGTATTTGATCAGCTCTGCAATTTTTATTTTTTGTGCTATAAACAAACAAAAAAAGCATTATTTTTAACTTTTTGCTATAATAAATATCCCCAGAAAATATATAAAAAAACATTGTTTTCTTCAGTATAGGCCGATACGTATTCTTCTACATATTTTTGGTAAAAAAAAAAACAAAAAAAACAAAAAACAAAAAAAAAAAAATCGTAATAAACTTATAATGATTGGTATGTGCAAAAGTTATAGCGTCTACAAACTAGGGGATAAATTTATGGCATCTTTAAATTTTTATTAGTAATGATGGTGATCTGCGATTTTTATCATGTTTGTGACATTATGGCGGACACATCGGACACTTTTGACAATATTTTGGGACCATTATAAAAATGCACTGATTACTTTGTAAATGACACTGGCACTGAAGGGGTTAAACACTAGGGGGTGATCAAGGGATTAAGTGTGTCCTAGGGAGGTGTTCTAACTGTGGGGGATGGGTTACCACTCACATGACAGAGATCACTGCTCCCGATGAGAGAGAGCAGGAGATCTCTGTCATGTTGCTAGGCAGAACAGGGAAGTGCCTTGTTTACCTAGGCATCTCCCTGTTCTGCAGCTCCATAACATGATCGTGGGACACTGGCAGAAATCGAGTCCGCAGGTCCCGTGAGCACGATCACAGAGCATGTGGTGGGGTGGCACGTACATGCCTACAATGCCACAATTTAACGGGGAAGTACAGGTATGCCCATTTGCGCAGCTGTGCCATTGTGCTGACGTATATCATTGTATATTGTATGTCAGCAAGCGGTTAAACATTGTTCAGTGGGGGGGGCAGAATATATCGACTTTGCCGATTACTACCTAGCTTCTATACTCACGCAACTTAAAGAATGGCTCCTACCTTCTCCTACCACAATCTGGGGAGCCATAGAAGCATCTTACACACCAGGTCACTCCCTATATCCCTGGCTCGTTAGCATACCACTGGGAGCTAGAATTCCTCCACATATACCTCCCACCATGACAGCTTTGATTAAAACCTGGAAAATATGAATTCAATCAACCCACTCCCACCCTCACTCCACTACCCTGAAAATCCCTATCATAGCGGTACATTACATCATGGATCAATATCCTTTACATCCTGGCAATCAAAAGGTATAAAATAGGTTAATGATCTCTTTGACAAAGACAACGTCAAGCCCTTTCCTACCCTCCAAAACGACTTTCTCCTCCCAAACTCAGATCTATACAAATACATTCATACAAAACATTGCATATCAACACTCTACTTATGGCTGCGCAAAATCCCCTCTCCAGCTTGGACATACTACACAGCCAGTACACCCCATAATACACCCCATAATAAAGGGATCTCACTCTCTTATATAATTGTGCAACAAAAATGCACTTTCACCTAATCAGCCCCTTTACTCAAATGGGTAAATGATCTAAAATGTACACACAGTATACTGACAAACAATGGACCACAGCCTGCAATGCCACATATAAAGCCACCAGTTGCTCCACCTTCTGGGAACTTTCAGTCTAATTGCTACTCAGATGGTATTTGACCCCTGATAGAATTTCTTGATTCAACCATTCCATAACTACCTTATGGTGGAGACACTGAGGCCAAAAAGGCGACCTCCTTCACACCTTTTGGGGGTGCCCTAAATTGACAGCGTTCTGGACATCCACATTCAAACTCATATCCAAAGTCGCTCAAACTTCTATCATACCCTCTCCTAGCTCCGCACTCGTATTTTTGGAAATGGAAATACTCCCACACCCATCACAACACATAACTACACACATTCTGCTAGCCGCTAAACTTAACATCACTTAACAAAGATGGAAAGACCCTAACCCTCCCACCATACGGGATGTGATACATTTAACCCAAATGCACTATTCACATGAACAAATGACAGCGATCCATTCAGAGAAATTAGAACACTTCACTCACAAGTGGCAACCTTGTACTAAATGGAAAATGTTAAATCTATGAAAAAAACAACCCTTCCTCCTTATTTCTGAAGAAACCAAATGCATAACTGAAATACGTATAACACTTGTGATATTTTACACTGTATACCTGAAATCTCTTTACAATTGTTAATAATGTCATGGTTTATTTCTCTTGCCAACTGAAAATTCAATAAATATCTATTGATAAAAGAGGATGTATAAATATTACCAGAGTAATTTGATAGAAAACACTGTAGATTACACATTAAAAAAAAAAAAAGAAAAAACGAAATATGCAAACAAAACCAAAAAGGTGCAATGCAGTACAATAAACCCAGAATGTCCAATGTACCACCTTCGGTAAAAGAAAAAAAAATCAATAGAATTAAAATACATGAGACAAACAAAATGACAGTCAGAAGATTGAACTGTGTTTGAACTGGATGGATTTTTGATTGAACTGGATGGACTTGTGTCTTTTTTTTCAACCTGACTAACTATGTAACTATGTAAGATGACGACCTTCACCATAACCACTGAGTTACCCAATGAAACAGAGCATTGAGGTTGGCTTGAAGGCTGGAGACATCCTATAAGGACGTTATTCCACTGCATAGCTTGGTATCATCTGCAAAGACTGAAATCCCCGACCCAATATCATTTATAAAAATATTACAAAGTAAGGGTCCCAACACTTAACTTTGGGGTACCCCACGAATAACATTGAACCTTGGGGTACCCCACTAACACTGAACTTTGGGGTACACCACTGATAACCTTAGATCATTCAGAATATGAATCATTAACCACGACTCTCTGAATTCTGTTATTTTTCCATTTATGATGGCTTTAAAATGACAGAGCTAAAAAAAAAAAAATTAGGATCGGTGGGTGGATGCCATCAGGGCCAGGTGCTTTATTCACCTTTATTCTGTCTAAATATTTCTGGACAATATCACTTTTGAGACATTGTGGATCATTTGGGGCTGTGTCACTATCACCCCCATTATGGACATGAGCTCCCCCATGCTCCTTTGTATAAACAGAGCTGAAGAATGGATTTAATAAATCTGCCTTCTCTTTGTCCCCAGTCACCCACTATAAATTATTGTGTAAAGGGCCTACTTGATCAGACCTGACCTTTCTATTATTAATCTATTTGAAGAATTTTTGGGGTTTGTCCTATCTTTTGCAATCTGTCGGTTGTTTCGCATTTTTGGGGCTTGATTACTTTTTACATATTCTGTTATATTCTTTGTAACATTTAAACAATGATAGTGTTCCTTCATCTTTATTTTTTTAAAAGCTTTTTTCTTTTATAGCTTTTTTATCTTTGACTTTGAGCCACATAAGTTTTATTTATAGTCTTTTACACTTATTGCCCATACAGTCTTTATGAAGAATTCCCATTTCTGTACAATGGTCATTGATTACTTTCCTTGATAATTTTCAGTCCTCCACCCACATCCATGCTGTGATAATGTTAACATTTCCTATGGTTGTTCTGACCTTGCTAGAGAAAATGTATATAAGCTCCTGAAGAAGCGGTTCCCACGAAAAATGTAGAGGTTGTTTCCACGCTACTGTTTAATTTCTACATATATGAGCCTGTTAAAATTGGGGCCCTAAACAGGTTAAGATTCCTTTGTGACCCCCCCGATATACCAATCAGATGAATGCTGGAATGAAGTTATTTATAGACACTTATAGTTATGAGCTGTAAATGACAGAAGTCTATTTCAGATCTGCTCTAATTGGACAACTAGACAGCCAATTGTTCTCCACATAAAGGAACAAATTCCTGTTCATTGCACTACAAATGAGTTTATTATTGTTTGGTCTCTTTCCAGGTGATGTCATCTCGGGTCATCTCCTGATGTCATGGCGACCTCTTCCTCCTCATCCTCCTCCCCAAAAGGTATGACTGCTGATCCTGACCATCCTTTCCAATGTTTTCCTCCATCTCACATCTCCAGATATTGGAATTAGATGATAGGACATCTCATGTCTCCATAGTCTGGACATTTCCTGTAGACATCTGGTCAGTCCACCCATTAGAAGAGTTCAGGAGCTTTTCATCAATTCCACCATCACATTCCCGTCTCTTCAGATTTTATTTATCGATGGAAATGATCTTCTGAGATGATCCAGTGATCCATAATGACTGGAGGACCCCAAATGTTATGGTTATTTGTGTAGTGGTCGGGGGAATCCTTTGTCTATAATCCTAAGGAGAAAACAGCCCCGTGTCACATGACACATACTGCTGGGAGATTTGGGAGTAATCAGGGTTTTTAATTCCCACTGATCAGACACATCATTATTCAGGGGGGAAGGTTTCGTAAAGGATTTATAGTTTATTTTAGTTTACTATGAAACAATCAATAAACGTGATGTTTAATATAATTATCCCTACATATACATTAGTGGGTCTACATTTAAAAATTACTATGAGTTTGTGTCATTTGTACAGCTGTCGCTGATAAGCGCTGTAATTTTTCTAATAGGTTTACTTCCTATGATCATCAGCTCCATCTAGTGGCCATAAGACAGTATTTTCTTGAAATACCTCAGCCAGTAAGATATGGCATTATGACTACTACATTGATGAAAGTGATTTTTTTTTTATAAATTGACCCCATCAATCTGAGAGAGGTAATTTACCACTATGGAGGCAGTCATATGAGATTATCACAGGGAAACCAATCTCTCCATAGGATAATGTACATATAGACATACTGGGGGATAATTTGCTTTCCCTTCTCTATGCTCCTTATAACATTCCCAGCTGCCAGTACAGACAAATAGTGTCTTGAAAAGTATTCACACCCCTTGAATTTTTTCCACATTTTGTCATGTTTCCATCAACAATGTAAATGTATTTTATTGGGATTTTATGTGATAGACCAACCCAAAATGGAACATAATTTTGAAGTGGAAGGTAAGAAAAACAAATGGTTTTCAACATTTTTGCAAATAAAATATGTGAAAAGTGTGGGGGGAGGGACATTTGTATTCAGCCCCCTTTACTCTGATACCCCTAACTAAAGTCTAGTGGAACCAATTTCCTTCAGAAGTCACCTAATTAGTAAATAGAGTCCATCTGTCTGTCATTTAATCTCAGTATAAATACAGCTGTTCGGTGAAGTCCTCAGAAGTTTGTTAGAAAACCTTGGTGAATAAACAGCATCATGAAGGCCAAGGAACACACCAGACAGGTCAGGAATAAAGTTATGGAGAAGTATAAAGCAGGGTTATGTTATAAAACAATCTCCCAAGCTTTACCCATCTCACGGAGCTCTGTTCAATCCATCATCAGAAAATGGAAAGAGTATGGCACAACTGCAAACCTACCAAGACATGGCTGTCCACCTAAATTTATGCAATAATATATATGGAGAGCCATTTCCTGTGTTAAACCATATAAAATGTGACAAAATATAATTCATAAAGTCCTCATTGTGCATAATGGATGAATGACTTGTATCATGCTACCTATGCAAACTTAATTGCCTCACAGTGCTTTTAGCTGCTGGTGTCCACCTGTGGTATAGTACGGTCCTTCTACCCCATGGGGTCTCAACACACTTGCAAACAGATACACATATTTGGCCAATTTTCTGACAGGATCTAATTAACTTACCAGCATGTCTTTGGAGTGTGGGAGGAAGCCCATGCAGGCACATGGAGAGCATGCAAAGGCAGATGGTGTCGCAGTCGGTATTTGAACCAGTGACCCTATTGCTGCTAGGTGAAAGTGCTAACCATTACACCACTGTGCTGCCTGATACTGCATAAGATAATATTTAATGCAAATGTACTTCAATATAATGAGAATTAATAAAGTGAGTGATGTATAAATCACAATATAAAAACAGTGCTCAAAAAAGTACAAAATGAAAAAAAAAGTGCAAAATGAATAAACATTCAATAAACTTATTATAAATATTAAATATATGGATCCTTCTTACTACTAGGAGTAAAACTGACTATGTCAATCATCAAAACTCTAAAAAGGCGATGTAATCAAAAATGCTGCAAAATCTAATAGTGTTCACAATAACAGAAGACTAGTGCAAAAATAATAAAGTGATTTTGTGCAAATGAGAAACTGATCACTTAAATAGAAACAGTCAATAATGAATGTTCTATATTAATGCAATAAGTTAAAGTTAATGCAATAAGTTAAAGTTTAAGTTTTAAACAAGGTAAAGTATTTATTAAATGTCTAAAACGTGGTTTCTTACATAGTAACAATTAAAAGCAAGCAAAATTAAAAACTGGGGATGAAGACACGTGACGTAATGCGTAGGGAGTGGCCGTAGACAGACGTGCACCAGGAGGAAATGTGAGAGGGTGCTGAGAACGCCAAACACATACAATTTTTCATTTTGCTTGTTTTTAATTGTTACTATGTAAGAGACCACTTTTTAGACACTTAATAAACACTTTTTACCTTGTTTAAAACATACTGCACTAGTGGAGGCTTCTTTTCTCTTTTCCTTCCCTTGCTTATACCGGAGCGATCCAGGATATAATGTGTGGAGGAATAGAGAGGGGAGAGATGTTTATGACTTCATCTGCAGTACATGCCAATCCAATAGGACCACCATGGAATCTCAATCAGGCAAGCTCCTGCATATGTCTCCTTTGCTTTCAGTCACTGAGCATTGCAAGATGTCTGATATATTCCGCTTGAAAACAGTCACATATGTTTGAAGATATTATGTCTCATAAGGTAAAAGTTGGCCTCATACCAGAAATAGTGGACCTTTATTACAGAGATCAAACTCACTTTAGGAGTATATTTGCCTGTCTGGATATCACCCACGTGGTTGTCCTGCTTCCATGAAACTCACAGACTTGAAATCAGGTAAGTAATAATAAGTTTATTGAATGTTTATTCACCTTGCACTTTTTTTGGCACTGTTTTTATATTGTGGTTGATGCATCAATCACGTTATTAACTCTTCTTATATTGAAGCACATTTGCATTAAATAAAGTGACACTAAAGGTTTTATTTTTATTTTTTTAAATAACAAAAATGTCATACTTACCTCCACTGTGCAGCTTGTTTTGCACAGAGTGGCCCCGAATGGCATTTCTGGGGTCCCTGGTGGCTCTCTTAGCTTCTCCCCATCTCAGATAACCCCATGGGAGAAGCGATCTCCTGGGGGGTTACCTTGTGGGTGCATTTCGGAGTCCTACATTTGGCGTCCATAGCCGCCAAGTGCAGGACTTGGCCCTGCCCCCCGTCAATGGATTTGACTGACAGCAGCGCGAGCCAATGGCTGCGCTGCCATCAATCTATCCAATGAAGAGCTGAGAAGACTGGGCTGAAATCCAGGGCATTCTCAACACGGGACTTTCAAGGGCTCAGGTAAGTAAATGGGTGGCTGGGGGCATAGGATGCATGAATGTGAAAAAAATGGGAAATCTTTACAACCCTTTTTAAGTATTATCTTATATACAATGATCATTTTATAAATTATACATTGTCACATTTTATATGGTTTAACACAGGAAATAGCGCTCCAAATATATTATTACTTTATTCCTGGTCTTGAGTAGCAGCCGTTTCATCAATTAGAGATTTCACATTTAAACATGTCCACCTAAACTGACTGGCCAGGCAAAGAGAGCATTTATCAGAGAAGCAGCCAAGAGACCCATGGTAACTCGGGAGGAGCTACAGAGATTCACACGTGGAAGAAGGTACTCTGGTCAGATGAGGTCAAAATGTAACTTTTTGGCCTAAAAGCAAAACACTATGTGTGACGGAAAACTAACACTTCACATCACCCTGAACACACCATCCCCACCGTGAAACATGGTGGTGGCAGCATCATGTGGTGGGAATGCTTTTCTTCAGCAGGGACAGGGAAGCTGGTCAGAGTTGATGGGAAGATGGATGAATACAAATACAGGGCAATATAAAAAAAACAAAAACAAAAAAAAAACTGTCAGCCCTTGTACACACGATCGGAGATTCCGATGGAATGTGTCCGATTGGAGCATTTTGTCAGATATTCCAACTCTGTGTGGTATGCATTGGACTGTTTCCGTCGGAATATCCGTCGGACCAAATTTTCCAACTTGCTGGAAATATTTTCCGACAAAATGCTCCTATCGGACATACTCGATCATGTGTAGAGAATTCCGATCGGAGAAAGTGCCACGCATCCTCAGATCAAATTCCTACATCAAAGCTATTGGCTACTAGCCTGAATGTAGTCCCATCGTAATAAAATAACGTCATCACGTTGGATTTTCCGAAACTTCGTCCGACTATGTGTATACAACAGTTTCGGACAAAAATCCGATGGATTTGGTTGTCGGAATCTCTGACCGTGTGTACAAGGGCTTAGAGTCTGCAAAAGACTTGAGACCGGGGTGGAGGTTCACCTTCCAGGAGGACAACAACCCGAAACATCCAGTCAGAGCTACAATGGAATGGTTTACATCAAAGCATATTAATGTATTAGAATGGCCCAGTCACAGTTCAGACCTAAATCACATTGAAAATTTGTGGCAAAACTTGCAGTTATAATTGCAGTGAAAAGTGGTTATACAAAGTATTGACTCAGCGTAATACAAATGCCCCTCCCCCACACTTTTCACATATTTATATAATTTATCATTTTCCTTCCACTTCACAATTATGTGCCACTTTTTGTTGGTCTATCACATAAAATCCTAATAAAATAGATTTACGTTTTTGGATGTAACATGACAAAATGTGGAAAATTTCCAGGAGTATAAATACTTTTTCAAGGCACTATATCTGCTGTCATTTGTCAGAAATCATCCAATCAGGATGAATGTTTATAATTTCTGATTCTCTCTGCAGGGTCGGCTCCTGGTGTCCCGGGAAAGGTCCCACATACCCCCGGGGATCTTCTCATATATTCTCTGGAGGATCTGATAGAATGTGACTTTAAGAGATTTAGGAACAAATTGTCTGATTTCTCCTATGGAGATACACAGCCCATCCCCCGAGGAAGACTAGAAAATGCAGACTGGATCACCACCAAGAACATCCTGATAGACACATATGGAGAAGAAGGGGCTCTGGATGTCACCATTCATGTCTTTACACTGATCAGTCTGATGGGACCCGCAGATGACCTCCAGGAGAGGAGAGCACAACATGGTGAGTTGCCATCTATAATGTCCATTTCCTACCAATTCCTGATCAATATCTGTGTGAGGAAGAACTAGGAGTGTCATTCAGGGAAAGCCAGTGACCAATCAGGAGCTTGGTCTGGATTAACCCCTTCCCACTGACAGTACACAAATATGAGGCTTCTGGGAAGTATACATGTAGAATATATTATATAATACATTGTATACATACAGGATCCATTATATAATACATTGTACACATACATTATATAATACATTGCATACGTACAGGATATATATTATTAGACATGTGCAGAGCGAAATATTTTGTTTCCGAATTACGTTTTCGTCAAAAAAAAAATTTATTTAGTTACTCCCGAAATGCGTTTTTGCTTAGTTTTTCGTTCAAAAATTGCATTCGTCCGAAAATCCACATGAATTACAGTCGAATCTGTCTTTGAAGGCTTATGGTGTCTGTCAAATATATAAAGAAGATTAGACGGAGCTGCTAAACTCTATATAGCCATTAGGCAGAGCATTTGACTCCGGAAATGTAAGATTGCAGCATCGTACAGTTTCGATGCTCTGTCGAATATTATTATAAATGCGTGTTTTTCGTTGCTTTGTCGTTCATGTTGAATGAATGGTCTAAGTCTCAGTGTGTCAGATAGTGACTGATAATAACGAATACAACATTCATCATCATGGATTAGCCGAACACCCCAGGTTCTTTAGAACCCTATTAAAGTCTATGGGACTCCAACGTTCAAAATCTAAAGTGCTAATTTTAAAGGCTAATATGCAAGTTACTGTCCTAAAAAGTGTTTGGGGACCCGGGTCCTGCCCCAGGGGACATGTATCAATGCAAAAAAAAGTTTTAAAAACGTCAGTTTTTTCAGGAGCAGTGATTTTAATAATGATTAAAGTGAAACAAAAAAAATCCTTGAAATTTCGTACCTGGGGGTGTCTATAGTATGCCTGTGAAGGGGCGCATGTTTCCCGTGCTTAGTACTGTCCCTGCAATCACACAATGAATTTCCTGCTCTCGTAATACAGAGAACACTCATTAAAGGTCATTGATATAAAAAAAAGCACGGGGTTCCCCCAAATTCAATTACCAGGCCCTTCAGGTCTGGTATGTATATTAAGGGGGACCCCGCGTCAAAAAAAAAAAAAAAAAAAGACGTGGGGGTCCCCCTAAAAATCCATACCATACCCTTTATCCGAGCACGCAACCTGGCAGGCCGCAGGAAAAGAGGGGGGCGAGAGCGCCCCCCCTCCTGAACCGTACCAGGCCACATGCCCTCAGCATTGGGATGTTGATGGGGACAAGGGCCTCATCCCCACAACCCTGTCCGGTGGTTGTGGGGGTCTGCGGGTGGGGGGGCTTATCAGAATCTACAAAAGTACCCCTACCATTTCACAAAGAAAGTGTAAAAAAATAGTTAAATAAGACAAACACACTTTTGAAAATCTTTTTTTAATTTTTTTTTTAAATAAAAAAATTAAAAAAAGATTCCAGCGGTGGTAATCCACTCTTGCTGTCCAGAGACGGATGGTCATCTCTCCGGGGTCCAGCGTTGGCTGATCTGATCCAGCGCAGCGAATCCATCCATCTGTCTCCACGGAGGAGACACTGCTGGAATCTTTTTTATTTTTTATTTTTAATAAAGGACTTTTTCAAAAGTTTGTCTTATTTAACTATTTTTTACACGTTCTTTTTGAAATGGTAGGGGTAATTACCCCCTTACCATTTCAAACAGGGGGGTGGGATCTGGGGGTCCCCTTGTTAAAGGGGGCTTCCAGATTCTGATAAGCCCCCCGCTCGCAGACCCTCACAACCACCGGCCAGGGTTGTGGGGATGAGACCCTTGTTCCCATCAACATGGACCCCAAAGCATCCTCCCAATGTTGAGGGCATGTGGCCTGGTACAGTTCAGGAGGGGGGCGTTCTCTTGTCCCCCCTATTTTCCTGTGGCCTGCCAGGTTGCGTGCTCGGATAAAGGGTCTGGTGTGGATTTTTTAGGGAGACCCCCACATCAATTTTTTTTAAAAATTTGACACGGGGTTCCCCTTAATATCCATACCAGACCTGAAGGGCCTGGTAATTGAATTTGGGGGAACCCCACACTTTTTTTCTATTAATGACTTTCAATGAGTGTTCACTGTATTACGGAAGCCGAAAATTCATTATAGCCGCGAGTGATTTTAAATGACTTTTTCCTGCAGAAATGACACTTTGTGCAGGGACAGTTCTAAGCACGGGAAACATGCACCCCTTCACAGGCATACTATAGACACCCCCAGGTACGAAATTTAAAGGAATATTACACTTTTATGGTTTCACTTTAATCATTATTAAAATCACTGCTCCCGAAAAAACGGCTGTTTGAATATTTTCTCTATATAATCTTGGACTAATAGGAGGTAAGGTTAGGCACATTCGGACACAGATTGTTATTGTCAATGTCACGTCAAATCTCCTTATTCTATATCGAACTGTTGTAACAACAAAAATAAAGCATTTGTTTATGTTGGATCTTTAGTTTTTCGGATTCTGCACTTTCGTTATCGTTTGCCAAAATGAAAATACCTGAAATTCGGGCGAAAATGCATTCGGACAAAAACGGATGCACATCATTCGGACAAAAACGAATGCACGTGTCTATATATTATATAATGGAAAATTATCAACTTACCATCATTTTCCTTTCCTGGCCCATCCTCACGTCAGCACATAATGGGTTAATACCTCCTTTGTAGCCCCCAATGACCACATTTTCCAAGCTGATTATAAAAGACAGCCCCTCCCCCAACTAAGATGTTCGATAACTTAGCCTGCAACAAGCCACTAGGTAGGGAGTCCTGTGCTGACATGAAGATGGACCCGTCCTGGCCCATCCTCCCATCAGCACATAACGGAATATACCAAAGCCAATATAGGGTGGGGGAGAACAAATGAAGAGAGACACTGACAATCAAAGAAAAGCTGTTCAAGTTAGAATTGATCTCTCTTGTCCCAAACTTGCTGGTCGCATATTTAGTTTGTAAGGTTGAATGAAGATCGCACCAGAACTTCAAGCTAGACCTTACCTATATCTTCCAAGCAATCCTGGCATAACTGCCCCAAAGGCTGCCACCCCTCAATGCAATTGTTTCAGAGCAGAAAAGCGTACTTCCTGCATGCCAATCTAATCACCCTGGTAACCCATGAGTTGATGACTCGAGGGCCTGATGGGCAAGAGGAAAGTGTACAATCTTTTCATTTAGCCAAGTACACTGTTAGTAACTCGCCCATGCGGAAGAAAACTGAAGTCTTCCTGCTATGCACTCAGTGCCTCATGTGAAGACTCAAGAAAAACTGGGAAGTAGTCCCTCTGCAATTGGATACCACTTTAAAATTGAACTTTGGAGATAGATGTGGTATACCTATCTCTGGTGAAAATAAAAAGCCACCAAAGGGCCCTTGCAGGAAAGTGTTGCAATCTTCAATATCTGTCTGAAGTAGTTGCTGTCAGAACTAGTTTTTCTGTGAGGTACTTCAATGGAAATGAAACCTATTGGAGCAAAAGAGTGCTCTCAGATCCAAGCCTAAGTCCCACAGAGGGAACCAGGATTTGGTCACTGGCTTTTGCACCCATCTGCAGCCCGTGAAAAGATAAGGTAGCAATCTGTACCTTAAATGGATTTGTATGCCAGACCACCCTCTAGCGCTGACTGTAAAATGTCAAGGATTTTGGCTAGAGCAGGGAACACAGGAGAGAAAGCTTTAGCTGAGCAGACAAAAAAAAAACAGACTTCTTTCATATCCTCCGCTATGTAGTGATCTTGGGTGATCTTCTGGTCACCAGGGTCTGAACAACCTCAGATGAGAATCCCTGGACCTCTAGTGTAGCCTATTCCATAGCCAGGCTAGTAAAAGTAGTTTCATTGGATTGGAGGGCTGTTATTGACCTTTCCATAAAGGATTTCATTTGACCAGAGACAAAGATCAAACAGAGAATTGCATGGCACTGTGGACCTCTTGTATGATGGAGTCTTTGCATTGGTATCTTGTTGCAAATATCAGAAGCTGCATGTTCAGTGAAGTCTTCCTGAGAGCTACTGCTGGAACACCCCATAGGGCCAATATTGGTATGAGGCACTTGTTGAAAAAACAATATTTTGTCTAACCAAACCAATAATTGGCATTTCTTTTCTGGCAAGAAGACCAGCCTTAACTGGTTTAAGCGATTCTCTGCCCCACGTAAAGTTTCTTTGCAAGATGCAACAAGAAAAAGACTTTTGGTGTTCCTTTTCAGGCAATGTAGGCTACCACTGCCTTGTTGTCAACCCCTTGAAAATCTGGAAAGGCTTGCAATGCTAGAAAAAGTATTTTTTCCACATTCAAGATACTTGGGGAGTCTGTGCTTTACCGCGCTCCAATGGCCTTGCACTTGTAACTTCAGATGGTGGATCCCCCTGCCCCAGAGACTGGCATCAGGCTTCAGAATCATCGAAAGAAGTGCAGTGGCGATGTCCAAAATTGTAGTTCTTGTTGAATGTGTATAAGCACAACGATTTTCTGATCCATAGACAGCCCAACTCATAGGCTAAAGAAGGAAAATCAAAATGCTGTCATGTGTCACCTGGCCCAAGGTACCACCACTGCCAACAAGATCTTCAAAAAGTTTCCTTGGGCTGTGCCAATTCTGTAAAAAGCAGACAACTGGAAGTGACCTCTGGCCACCACAAATCTTCCACGCCTCTGGTGTTCGGCATTGATCGGTACATGGAAGTACAAGTCGGCCAGCTGAATGATTCAAACTGGTCCTCCTGCTGAACTGTACCTGTGACTGTCTGCATGGACTCCATCACATTCCATTCCCTCAACTGAAACCGCTCAGGAGGATCCTGCCTTAGGTACTAAAAAAACTGGGGAGAAAGGCCCCCCCATTGGTTATGTTTTCAGCATCAATGGCTTGATGGCCTTGCAGCAGCAGCAAAAAAAAAAAAAAGGGTGCAGACATTTTATCTTCTGAGATCTGTTCTCCATTGTCCACCCACCCGTCTTCTGGACCCACTGGTCTTTGGCAATTGTTGTCCAAACCCTCCAGAAGGAAGCTACAATCATCTACTTCACTTAGGCTCCCTGGCCCCAACTGGAAGAGACTGGTTGAACGCACCTTTAAAAGAGACTTTCCAGTCATCTTAGCATCTTGCTCTGGACTTATTTCATGTCAAAAGTAACTTTGAGATACCTACATTGTAATATATTAAATCTGCAGCCTGTCTTATAAGATTTGGCCTCCTGCACCCTCTGAAGTTCAGTGGGCCTTAGTGAAGGATGGGGGCTTCCTCCTACTAGTCTGTGGCTACAGTCCAGACTTTACCTCCTGTATTTGCTTAATTGCATTGTTCAGTGTTTGGCCGAACAATAACCTCCCATTATAGGAAATGTCAAAGGCTTGTATAGAAGTTCTGCCTACCCTCCAGTGGCATAATGCTCTCCTAGCAGTGACTGAGTGCGCCAGCGCTTGTACTAAGTCTATAAAAAGCATCAGCCAAAAGTCAGTTGTCAGGTTCCACTCTTTCCAGAAACTGTGCCAAATCTTGCAGTTTACAGTGTTGAATGTAATGTCATTTCTGAAGTTAATATATCGAAGTTAATATATCGAAGTTAACACTTTTGCTGGTTGGCAGGCAAAATCTGTCACTGTATAGATTCTGTGCAAGCCTGATGGCCAGATCACCACTGGACTGCATCTGGTGTGAACAAGTTCGTTGAAAGCAATCAAATTATAAAAAGACACTTGCTGCACTGGAAAATAAGAGGGCAGCAACCACCCCTGGAAGTGCAGTGCATAAACATACAGCAGCCATTTATATGGATAAAGCTAAGGGAACCTGTCTGTAAATTGGTCTTCTGACGAGGTCTCCTGTCATCCTCCATCAACGAGTGATTTACACTCTATCATTGTTGGGAAAAGGCCATCCACCATCATGAACGATTTACACTCTGCCATCCTAGGAAAAGACCATCCGCCATCATGAGCGATTTACACTCTGCCATCATGGGAAAAGGCCATCCTCCATCATCAGCGATTTACACTCTGCCATCCTAGGAAAAGACCATCCGCCATCAAGAGCGATTTACACTCTGCCATCATGGGAAAAGGCCATCCGCCATCATGAGCGATTTACGCTCTGCCATCATGGGAAAAGGCCATCCTCCGTCATGAGCGATTTACACTCTGCCATCATGGGAAAAGGCCATCCTCCGTCATGAGCGATTTACACTCTGCCATCCTAGGAAAAGACCATCCGCCATCATGAGCGATTTACGCTCTGCCATAGTGGGAAAAGGTCATCCTCCATCATGAGTGATTTATAGACACGTGCAGAGTAAAATATTTCGTTTAGGAATTTCGTTTTCGTCCGAAAACGTAATTTATTTAGTTACTCCCGAAATTTGTTTTTATTTATTTAGTTTTTCGTTCAAAAATTGCATTCGTCCAAAAATCCACATGAATTACGGTCGAATCTGTCTTTGAAGGCTTATGGTGTCTGTCGAATGTATAAAGAAGATTCGACGGAGCTAGTCTATAGCATACTTTAGAACCCTATTAAAGTCTATGGGACTCCAACGTTCAAAATCTAAAGTGCTAATTGTAAAGACTAATTTGCAAGTTACTGTCCTAAAAAGTGTTTGGGGACCCGGGTCCTGCCCCAGGGGTCATGTATCAATGCAAAAAAAGTTTTAAAAACGCCTGTTTTTTCGGGAGCAGTGATTTTAATGATTAAAGTGAAACAATAAAAGTGTAATATTCCTTTAAATTTCGTGGGGGGGGGGGGTTGTCTATAGTATGCTTGTGAAGGGGCGCATGTTTCTGGAGCTTAGAACTGTCCCTGCACAAAGTGTCATTTATGCAGGAAAAAAAGTCCTTTAAAATCACTCGCAGCTATTATGAATTGTCGGCTCTGTAATACAGAGAACACTCATTGAAAGTCATTGATAAATAAATAAATAAATAAATAAATAAAAAAGTGTGGGGGTCCCCCAAATTCAATTACCAGGCCCTTCAGGTCTGGTATGGATATTAAGGGGAACCCTGCTTCAGATTTAAGAAAAAAATTTATGTGGGGTTCCCCCTAAATATCCATAATCAGACCCTTCAGGTCTGGTATGGATATTAACCACTTAATAACCGCCCTATAGCCGAATGACGGCTTTAGGGCGGTTTCTTAACTGTGGGAGGCCGTCATATGACGTCCTCCCAGAATTCCGCTCTCGCGCGCCCCCTGGGGCGCGCACTCGAGAGCATCCGTGACCGCCGGGTCCACAGGACCCGGCGCATCACGGATCACGGTAAACGGCCGCTCATAGCGGCCGTTTACCACGTGATCGCTCCGTCGAATGACGGAGTGATCACTTGTAAACAAACCGGCGTCATGTTATGACGCCGGTTCCTCCCTCCCCCTCTCTGTGCCGATCGGAACAGCGGAGGGGGAAGAGATTGGTGTCAGCAGCGATGTGGGCTGCATCTGCAGTGCCCACATCGCTGCTCACCGAAAATTAACCCCTCAATTCCCTGCAAACACTCTGCAATACCCTGCCATTACTCTGCATTACTCTGAAATACCCTGCATTACTCTGCATTACTCTGAAATACCCTGCCTTACTCTGCATTACTCTGAAATACCCTGCAATACTCTGCATTACTCTGAAATACCCTGCATTACTCTGAAATACCCTGCATTACTCTGCATTACTCTGAAATACCCTGCATTACTCTGCATTACTCTGAAATACCCTGCATTACTCTGCATTACTCTGAAATACCCTGCAATACTCTGCATTACTCTGAAATACCCTGCATTACTCTGAAATACCCTGCATTACTCTGCATTACTCTGAAATACCCTGCATTACTCTGCATTACGCTGCAATACTTTGCATTACGCTGCAATACTCTGCATTACGCTGCAATACCCTGCAATGCTCTGCAATACTCTGCAACACCCTGCAATGCTCTGCAACACCCTGCAATGCTCTGCAACACTCTGCAATGCTCTGCAACACCCGCCAATACCGTGCAACACTCTGCAATGCTCTGCAACACCCACCAATACCCGGCAACACTCTGCAACACCCGCCAATACCGTGCAACACTCTGCAATGCTCTGCAACACTCTGCAATGCTCTGCAACACCCACCAATACCCTGCAACACTCTGCAACACCTGCCAATACCGTGCAACACTCTGCAACACCCTCCAATATCCTGCAATGCTCTGCAACGCAATACTCTGCAACGCCATACTCTGAGATACCCAGCCATACCCAGCCATAGACACCCCCCCTCCCGCCGCCCTCCGGTACTTCTACCGACTCGCCAATACGATCAAATCCAGAATCTTTTTTTTTTTTTTCAGGCTTCCCAGCTTAGAGATGAGATGCGGGGTCTTATTGACCCCATATCTCACTGTAAAGAGGACCTGTCATGCCATATACCTATTACAAGGGATGTTTACATTCCTTGTAATAGGAATAAAAGTGATCAAAAATTTTATTTTTGGGGAAAAAAATGTCAAACTAAAATAAATAAAGTAAAATGAACAATAACATATATATTTTTTTTTTAAAGCGCCCTTGTCCCCATGTGCTCGCATGCAGAAGCGAACGCATACGTAAGTCCCGCCCACATATGAAAACGGTGTTCAAACCACACATGTGAGGTATCGCTGCGAACGTTAGAGCGAGAGCAATAATTCTAGCCCTAGAACTCCTCTGTAACTCAAAACATATAACCAGTAAAAAAAAATTAAATCGTCGCCTATGGGGATTTTTAAGTAGCGACGTTTGGCGCCATTCCACGAGCCTATGCAATTTTGAAGAGTGACATGTTAGGTATCGATTTACTCGGTGTAACTTCATCTTTCACATTATGCAAAAATTGGGCTAACTTTACTGTGTTTTTTTTTTTTTAAGCACAAAACAGTTTTTTTTTCCAAAAAAAGCATTCGAAAAATTGCTGCGCAAATACCGTGCGAGATAAAAAGTTGCAACGACCATCATTGTATTCTCCAGGGTGTTTGCTAAAAAAACATATATAATGTTTTGAGATTCAATGTAATTTTCTAGCAAATAAATGATGATTTTTACATGTAGGAGAGAAAAGTCAGAATTGTCCTGGGTGCTCCAGAACGCCTGATGGCGCTCCCTGCATGTTGGGCCTCTGTATGTGGCCACACTGTGTAAAAGTCTCACACATGTGGTATCGACATACTCGGGAGTAATAGCAGAATGTGTTTTGGGGTGTAATTTTTGGTATGCATATGCTGTGTGAGAAATAAACTGATAATATAACAATTTTGTGAAAAAAAAAAAAAGGTAAAAAAAAATCTTGATTTTGCAAAGAATTGTGGGAAAAAATGACAACTTCAAAAAACTCATCATGCCTTTTACTAAATACCTTGGAATGTCTTCTTTCCAAAAAGGGGTCATTTGGGGGGTATTTGTACTTTTATGGCATGTTAGGGTCTCAAGAATTGAAATAGGCCGTCAGTACTTCAGGTGTGATCAATTTTCAGATATTGGCACCATAGCTTGTGGACTCTATAACTTTCACAAAGACCAAATAATATCCACCAATTTGTACTTATTTTTACCAAAGATATGTAGTAGTATAAATTTTGGCCAAAATTTATGAAGAAAAAATTACTAATCTGCTAAATTTTATAACAGAAACGAAGAAAAATTCATTTTTTTACAGAATTTTCTGTATTTTTTCTTTTATAGCACAAAAAATAAAAAACCCAGCAGTTATTAAATACCACCAAAAGAAAGCTCTATTTGTATGAAAAAAAGGACAAAAATTTCATATAGGTCCAGTGTTGTATGACTAAATAATTGTCATTCAAAATGTGAGAGCACCGAAAGCTGAAAATTGCTCTGGTTATTAAGGGTGTTTAAGTGCCCAGTGGTCAAGTGGTTAAGGGGAACTCCGCATCAAATTAAAAAAAAAATTGACGTGGGGGTCCCCCTAAAAATCCATACCAGACCCTTTATCCGAGCACGCAACCTGGCAGGCCGCAGGAAAAGAGGGGGGGGGGGGACGAGAGAGCGCCCCCCTCCCTCCTGAACCATACCAGGCCACATGCCCTCAACATTGGGAGGATACTTTGGGGGTCTGTGACCCCTCAAAGCACCTTGTCCCCATGTTGATGAGGACAAGGGCCTCATCCTCACAACCCTGGCTGGTGGTTGTGAGGGTCTGCGGGCGGGGGGCTTATCAGAATCTGGAAGCCCCCTTTAACAAGGGGACCCCAAGATCCCGCCCCCCTGTTTGAAATGGTAAGGGGGTACAAAAGTACCCCTACCATTTCACAAAGAAAGTGTAAAAAATAGTTAAATAAGACAAACACACTTTTGAAAAATTCCTTTATTAACCACTTGCTTACTGGGCACTTAAACCCCCCTCAGTCCGAGAGTGCGCATGCGCGAGAGCTCCGACATGGCTGCTTGAGCCACAAGCTCCGCACCACCCCGGACCGCCGATCCAGCTGACGCCTCACACAGCGCACGGAGCTACCCCCCTGCTACTCCCCCGAACGTGGGAAAGGTCGGTGAACAATAGCGGATGCCTGGCCCCCCAACAAGATGGGATTTAGGGCCGCATTTCAACCGTTCAGCGGGAAGAGGGTGTACCAATATGGCCGCCGCCACCTCAGCTGCACAGCCACACGCGGCCTACACGGGCAAACCACCAGATCACAGGCAAGTGCTGACCCCAGCCACGCTGTCCTACTCTCAGGTGGCACAGAGCGGCTCCCAATGCAGACTAAAACCTCCCGACGAACCCAGCTCGCCACAGGTCCCGTCACCTGCTTCCACTGAATCTCTCATAGGCCACCACATGGAGGACTTCCCTCTATCCCCAGAGGGCCCAGCTACACCGCAGCCCCAGGGACCTGCATCCCCGAACTTCTCCCTGACAGACATTTCCACCCTCCAAGCGAATCTTTTCTCTAAATTCTCAGAATTACTTGACAGAGGGCTGGCTAATACTGCTACCCAGATTACTAATAACATTAAATCTGACTTTGCCAATCTGGGAACCAGAATTGAGGCCATAGAAAACAAAATGGACACTACGGTCTCCAGGACCAACCAAAATGAAGCCCATATTAAAACTATCCAGGATCAACTTGACGTTGCCATTGCAAGAATCGACGACCTTGAGAACAGGTCCAGGAGGTACAACTTACGAATCCGTGGTATACCGGAATCCATTGCTGACATCCCCCTAACGGTACGGGACATTATCTCCCAATTGGCCCCACAAATTCCACCGCAACGTCTGGACCTAGACAGGGCGCACCGGTCTCTAGGGCTCCCCAGAAAGGATGGCTCCCCCGGGACATAATTGTGAAACCCCATTACTACGCAACCAAGGAAGAAGTGATGCGCCAATCCAGAGCGCAATCCGACCTCCAATTTCAGGGCCACCGTATACAGATATTCGCAGACCTGGCTCCCTCCACCATACAAAAGAGAAGGGCTCTCAAACCACTCCTGCTTGTGCTCAACCAGCAAGACATAAAATACCGATGGACTTTCCCGTTTGCAGCGAAGTTCTCCCTCAACGAAAAATCATACTCCTTTTCCAATATGGTGGATGGAGAAAAACTCTTTCTACACTTGAAGCTGATTTCTCAGGAGCTCCCCATGGACTTTTCCTCATCTTCTGCCGGGTCAGCCAGGAGACCCCCCCGTCCAGCCCAGTCTCCCCTCTCTGGCTTAACGGCCGCACCAAGAAGAGCAAGGATGGAGGCCCCCCCTGAAAGATGTCTACAGAGAAGTCTGTCTCTTCGTTACTTTTCCCACTCTCGAGTGAACTTCCTCGGGCAATAGCCCGCTCGACGGACGGGGTGATAAACCCCCATCTCACGGTTTAATTGACTCTCTCCCCCCTGTACATATTTGTATTTTTTTTCTGTTTTTTTCTTCTCTCATGGGGATGGCCACAAGGCAGTTTAGCGGGTTTGTCCCCCCGTACCCCCACAGGGGTATAATTTCATCTAGGTTTTAGATGCATCTTCCTTGCAACTACCGGGTTGTTTAGGAAGAGACACTTGGACCATGGCCTACCATTGGCTTTCTCCCCTAGGCCCGCGCAGACCCCCCTTTTTTCATAAATGGGCCCTTAGTCCCCATAAGTCTACATGGTCTTTACAGGTTATTGGGTCTACAAATCCCCATATTCCCCCTCCCCTTCCTTTGGATTCCGCTGATCCTTAGTTTGTTGGCTTTGGGGCGGGGGGTGGGTATGGTTCCTTCGGACCAATAGATCGGGGGAGGGTAGTTTTCTCCTTACCATGGTCTCAGGTTACAGAGCCTCGGGTTTGGACCCAGCCGGGCCCGGTTGGGTCTTCTCCCCACACGACAGATGATCACCAGAAGCAACTGGGGTACAACAGCTGGCAGGACTTAGATGCTCTCAATATTATAGCGTTATGTTCTAAAGTTTTACATTGTTTCATTAAGTTTTTCAGTTAGGGTCCGGGGTGGACCCAATGTGCTCTCACCCATCTCATAGAGGTAGTTCACACCTCTCTGGCATGGGCCTTTGGGCGATCCTCGGGATCGCCCAAAATATTCTCGATGGGGGTCGGTGGGTCCTCTCACGCCGGCCCTACGCCAGTCTTCGTAGAAGACATGTTTCTATGTTTTGTGTCTCCCTTCCCTTCCCTCCCTCATGTTCTCTCCTTCTTTCTCCCCAAGCGTGTCCGCAGACGAATAGAGCTACTGATTCCAGGGCTATTCTTGATTTCGGCATCAGAATGGAGGTCTCGGTCCGGAGTGTCATTACCCAAAGGGTAAGTGGATGTATTTGGTTGATCAACCCCCCTCTCTGTCCTAATGGCTAACACTCCCACTTTTAACAGGGATCTGAGACTGGTCTCACACAATGTCCAAGGTCTAAATTCCCCCAGGAAGAGGAGAATAGCCTTCGAACGGTATCGAGCCCTTAAAACTGATGTCGTCCTGTTGCAGGAAACGCACTTCCCTGTTCGCTATAGACCCAAATTTATCCATTCCTCCTATCCCACGTTTTTCCTTGCAAATGCCCCTACAAAAACCAAGGGGGTTGTGATCCTCTTCTCTAGACACTGCAACTATAAACATATTTCAGAATATAGGGACCCAGAGGGTAGATTCATCCTAGTGAAGGGAACGTTTGAAGGAATACTCTATTCCATAGTCTCATATTATGCTCCCAATAAAGGTCAAGCCAAATTCTTCAAATCTCTCTACTCGACATTGGGTCCGATGCTGGAAGGCAAAATTATCATGGGTGGGGACTCCAATGTAGCATTCGACCAGGGACTTGACAAGACTAAACCCACTAAAGATCAAGCGACGAGACCCTCAAAAATGAGCAGTAAAATTGCAAAATTCCTCCACTCTAAAAGTCTAGTGGATATCTGGAGGGAATTGAACCCTAAAAGTAAGGATTACACACACTATTCGTCCCCGCATCAGTCATATGCCAGGATCGATCACATCCTGATTCCCCCAACGCTAGTTCCTTTAGCCCTAAAAGCATCCATTATAGACTCCTCATGGTCGGACCACTCGTTGGTCCTTCTGTCCATCCGCAATGTCTTCACCAACAAAGGAGGAACACACTGGCGTCTAAACGAGTCTATCCTCAGTAACCCCATTCATGCCAAATGCATAGCCGACTCTATCAAGGACTACTTTTCCACCAACGCAACGGAAGGCATCTCCCCAGAAATTATTTGGGCGGCTCATAAAGTTACCATCATAGGAGAACTGATTAAGCTCTCCTCCCGCCTCAAAAAAGAACGACTGTTAGAAATCCGTGACCTAGAATCCAAGTTTGCGGATCTTAAAAGGGCGCATAAGCACCACCCTTCAAAGGCCTCGGCAGACCAATTAGACACCACCAGATTAGAACTTAACTTAAAACTCACCGCATCAGCAGAGAAACACATTAGATGGAGTGGGGCCAAATACTACATGCACAAAGATAAAATAGGATCTATGCTAGCTCGTAAACTCACACCTAAATCCAAATCGTTTGCCTTCCCCAAACTAAGACTGAACGGCCAACCCCCAACCTCCAACCCGACTAAGATCTTGAGGGCTTTTCAAGATTATTACGCCAAACTATATAGCCAAGACGCCACAGAGAAGGGCCCAGCAATGTCTGCCTTTTTTCAAGGCCTCAGACTGCCGTCCCTGACCACAGCACATAAAGACATTATGGAAGATTCCTTCACGGAGGAGGAAGTTCTGGCAGTCATTAAGGCCTTGAAACCTGGTTCAGCCCCTGGCCCTGACGGACTATCTACACCTTACTATAGGACATTTGGGGATATCTTAGCCCCGCACATGGCCAAATTTTTCAACTCCAAAACGGAGGGATCCCCCTTAGACCCACACCTCAACACTGCCTACATCACAGTAATTCCCAAACCCAACAAAAATCATGAAGAAGTGGAAAATTATCGGCCCATCTCCCTCATCAATAACGACCTCAAAATTCTAACCAAAATTTTAGCTAACCGCCTCTCTTCCTTTATTAAATATTACATTCACAAAGACCAAGTGGGCTTCATACCGGGCAGACAGGGACCTGACCAAATCAGAAGAGCGGTTGACATTGTCTCCCTCCTCCAATCTGGCTGGAACGGTAAACAAGCTCAGGAAGGGATGCTTCTATCCCTAGACCTACACAAGGACTTTGATGCCATAGACTGGAAGTACATTTTCTTCCTTCTAGACAAATGGGGATTTGGTCCCCGCTTTAGAGGAATCCTGGGCTCGCTGTACTCTAATCCTAAAGCCTTGATTCGCATACAGGGTCAGCACTCAGAACCACTAGTAATAGCGAGGGGAACCCGGCAGGGCTGCCCGCTCTCCCCCCTAATCTTCGCAATGGCGATTGAGACCCTGGCCATTGCAATTCGCTCAAACCCTGACATACAAGGCGTCACAGACGGGACACGGGTACACAAATGCGGCCTTTTTGCCGATGACTTACTTCTTTTCCTTACTTCACCGACAGTCTCCCTCCCAACCTATGTAAACTCCTTCAAGATTTCTCAGTAGTCTCGGGTCTCACGGTTAATTACACTAAATCACATGCCCTGAATATCTCTCTCAGACATGAAACTAAATTGGCTCTGCAGAGCTCTTTCAAATGTAAATGGAGCGACTCCTCTATAGAATACCTGGGCATCAACCTAACTGCCAAGGTGGAACAGCTGTACGAAGCTAACTTCCCCCCCATATATCGAAAACTTGAGGAGGATCTGGGACAATGGGAGAAGGGAGAGTTATCATGGTTGGGTAGGATAAACTCCATTAAAATGACTTTACTCCCGAGATTGTTATACCTCTTCAGGGCCATACCCATTAATATCAAACTGGATCACCTAAGGTCTTTCCAAGCAAAAATAAACAAATTTATATGGGGAGGGAGAGGCCATAGGAGCCCCCAGCAGACCTTGTACACCCACAAATCGCAGGGAGGTTTGGGGTTGCCGAGACTGCTCTGGTATTTTCAGGCAGCCAGAATAGCACAGCTTTCAATAATTTACAATATATCTGAAAAACCAGACTGGGTTTCCCTGGAGAATCAAGCAGCCCCAGATTACACCATTGAATCTCTCCTCTGGTCCCCTCCAAGGCTCCGGCCCCCCATCCTCTCCCCGATTCTCTCACAATCGCTTCATCTATGGGACAGGTTGAAAAAATCCCCCCACCTCATCTCGCACCTAAAACCATTAGCTCACTTATTCAACAACCCAGACTTCCCACCGGGCCAGGAGCCCACAGCTTTCAGATGGTGGTTGGATAAGGGTCTATATCGAATAGGGCACTTTCTGGACGCTCGAGGCCCTATTACCCTGGGACATTGTGTGAACCAGCTCGAGATGCCTCCTTCAGAAGGCTTTAGGTTCCACCAAATCCGCCATTTCCTTCTACAGCTTTGGACGGGTAAGCAGGCCTCCTCAGGCTGCACTCCGTACGAATCATGGTGCAGACAGGCCACGGAACAGAGAGGGGCAGTCTCAGTGGTATACAAGGCCCTTGCTCATCAACCTAATAGATCCTCTTACATGACAGCTTGGGAGACTGAACTAGCACTTAGCACGACAGTGGAGCAGTGGCAGGCCTCCTTCTCCAGAGACTTTAAAGGCATCAGAAATGTCTCACTAATTGAGGCCAATGTAAAGGTCCTTACCAGGTGGTACCTAACCCCCTCGAGACTCTCCCTAATGTTCCCCTCAGCCGACCCCAGCTGCTTCCGGGGATGCCACCTGATCGGGACCATGGCCCACATCTGGTGGGAATGCCCCAGAATTAGGCCTTTCTGGAAAAGAATCCTAGCCTTAATAAAGAGTATCACTAACCATACCCTCCCGAGAAGCCCTGCCATTGCCCTACTCAACGCTAATCTCCCTGGGATCCCGAAACATACTCGTAAACTAATTCAATTTATATTCCTGGGTGCCAAAATGACAATAGCCAAGGCTTGGAAACTCCCTAAAGTTCCCTTTGCAGCCACCGTCAAAAAAAATTCTTAGATAATGGTGCAAGAGAAACTTACCGGCATTCTTTTAGATTCCACGGCTCAGTTCGAGGCTACGTGGGAGCCTTGGGCTCAATACATGGGCATTTCACTTATTCCAGGAGTCCGGCCCTAGTTCCCTGGACCACTCTCGGCTTTGAAGGTTGCTCGACTGCGGACACGCCCCCCCATCTCCCTCTTCCCACACCTCTCACCCCTTGTTTGTCGGTACAGAGTCTTGTTGTATTTTGTTTTGTTTTGTTTTATTTTGTTGCCTCACTCTCCAGGACCCTTATTACTCCCCTCTTTTTTTTTCATGTTATATAATACTGGAGAGATGAGGTGTGTGAACTTCAGTCACACCTCTAACGTAGTACCTCACCTCCATGGCTATGGAGGTCTCTCACCTCTTGTAGAATATGCTGGACACCACGGGACTCCTTCCCTGCACAGTATGCTCCCAGTCGGGGTGCAGGGGAGGACTGACTAGTGCCCCCCAGATTATACCTCTATATGTCGCAAGCAAGTGGGAAGGGCGATTATTCTGAAACATGTTTATATTTTAATTCCTTGTTGATGTCCTAAGCAACCTTTCATGTATTCCTTATCAGTGACTTTTACCTCCGACAAGTGAGCATGGTTATCTGTACTTTGCTGTTTTGTTTCTCTTTGATATGTAAAATCAATAAAATCTTTTGAAAGAAAAAAACCCCCCTCAGTCCCAGACCAATTTTCAGCTTTCAGTGCTGATGCACTTTGAATGACAATTGCGCGGTCATACAACACTGGACCCAAATGACATTTTTATAATTTTTTTCCCACAAATAGAGCTTTCTTTTGGTGGTATTTAATCACAGCTGGGAGTTTTATTTTTTGCTAAACAAAAAAAAGGTGCAAAAAAAAATACAAAATAAATCATGTTTAATAGTTTGTTATAAAATTTTGCAAACAGGTCATTTTTCTCCTTCATTGAAGTACGCTGATGAGGCGGCACTGATAGGCTGCACTGGTGGGCACTGATGGGCTGCATTGGTGGGCACTGATGGGCTGCATTGGTGGGTACTGATAGGCTGCACTGGTGCGCACTGATTGGCATAGTTAAGGCGGCACTAATAGGCACAGATAAGGCGGCACCGATGGGCACAGATAAGGCAGCACTGATGGGAAAGATGGGCACAGATAAGATGGCACGGATGGGTGGCACGGATGGGTGGCAGGGATGGGTGGCATGGATGGGCACTGATAGGTACCACTGATAGATGGGACTGATGGGCACTGATAGGTGGCACTGATAGGTGGCTCTGATAGGTGGCACTGCTGGGCACTGATGGGCGGCACTGCTGGGCACTGATGGGCACTGGTAGATGACACTGATGGGCACTGATATGTGGCACTGGGGTGCAGCACCTTTGTTGAGGCAGATTGTGGTTACTGCTGGGTGGCACTGTGGGCACTGCTGGGTGGCACTGCTGGGTAGCACTGTGGGCACTGCTGGGTGGCACTGTGGGCACTGCTGGGTGGCACTGACAGGGGGCACTAATTTTTTATTATGTATAGTTATGAGGGGGCAGGTGGGCACTGGCAGGGGGCAGGTGGGCACTGGCAGAGCTGGCCGTGATCGGGACATCAGTCCCGATCACGGCCGCTGGTGATCGGCTTTTTTTTTCTCCTCACGCTGTCAGCGCGAGGAGGTATAATAGCCGATTACCGGCTCCGTTATATCACATGATCAGCTGTCATTGGCTGACAGCTGATCACGTGATAAGGGGTCAGGATCGACCCCTTGCACGGATCGGTGATCAGGCGAGTCTCATAGAGGGGGGCGCGCAAGCCGCTCGTGCATGGGACGACGTCAATAGACGTCGTCCCGGCAAAGGAGATCCGCGCTGTAGCCGTCATTCGGCTATAGCGCGGGTCTCAAGTGGTTAAAAATAAAAAAAAATTAAAAAAAGATTCCAGCAGCGGTAATCCACTCTTGCTATCCAGTGACGGAGGGTCATCTTTCCAGCGATGGCTCATCTCATCCAGCGCAGCGAATCAATCCTTCTTCTGTCTCCGCGGAGGAGACACTGCAGGGATTCCGGCGGCCTGACGTTTCTTATATACGGAGGGCAGGGCCACCCGTCACCTGACCCCTCCCCCCTCTGACGCAAGGGGAAACCCGGGGTTCCCCGTGACGTATGGGTGACCCCGCCCCCTCTGATGTAACAGAAACCTGCCTGTGTTACATCAGAGGGGGGCGGGGTCACCCATACGTCACAGGGAACCCCGGGTTTCCCCTTGCATCAGAGGGGGGCGGGGTCAGGTGATGGGTGGCCCGCCCTCCGTATATAAGAAACGTCAGGCCGCCGGAATCCCTGTAGTGTCTCCTCCGCGGAGACAGAAGAAGGATGGATTCGCTGCGCTGGATGAGATGAGCCATCGCTGGAGAGATGACCCTCCGTCGCTGGATAGCAAGAGTGGATTAGCACTGCTGGAATGTTTTTTTTTATTTTTAATAAAGGAATTTTTCAAAAGTGTGTTTGTCTTATTTAACTATTTTTTACACTTTCTTTGTGAAATGGTAGGGGTACTTTTGTACCCCCTTACCATTTCAAACAGGGGGGGTGGGATCTGGGGGCCCCCTTGTTAAAGGGGGCTTCCAGATTCTGATAAGCCCCCCACCCGCAGATTCTCACAACCACCGGCCAGGGTTGTGAGGATGAGGCCCTTGTCCTCATCAACATGGGGACAAGGTGCTTTGAGGGGTCACAGACCCCCAAAGCACCCTCCCAATGTTGAGGGCATGTGGCCTGGTACGGTTCAGGAGGGAGGGGGGCCACTCTCTCGTCCCCCCCTCTTTTCCTGCGGCCTGCCAGGTTGCGTGCTCGGATAAAGGGTCTGGTAAGGATTTTTAGGGGGACCCCATGTCAATTTTTTTTACATTTGACGCGGGGTTCCCCTTAATATCCATACCAGACCTGAAGGGCCTGGTAATTGAATTTGGGGGACCCCCACACTTTTTTTATTTATTTCTTTTTTTTTTTATCAATGACTTTCAATGAGTGTTCTCTGTATTACGGAGCCGACAATTCATAATAGCTGCAAGTGATTTTAAAGGACTTTTTTCCTGCATAAATGACACTTTGTGCAGGGACAGTTCTAAGCACCAGAAACATGAGCCCCTTCACAGGAATACTATAGACAACCCCCCTACGAAATTTAAAGAAATATTACACTTTTATTGTTTCACTTTAATCATTATTAAAATCACTGCTCCCGAAAAAACGTCCGTTTTTAAAACTTTTTTGCATTGATCCATGTCCCCTGGGGTAGGACCCGGGTCCCCAAACACTTTTTAGGACAGTAACTTGCAGAATCTTTTCTCTCTGTCAAATCTTTTCTCTATATAATCTTGGACTAATAGAGGTAAGGTTAGGCACATTCGACCACAGGTTCTATAGACAGATTATTGTCAAAGTCACGTCGAATCTCCTATTCTATATCGAACTGTTGTAACAATGAAAACGAAAATAAAGCATTTATTTATGTCGGATCTTTCGTTTTTCAGATTCTGTGCTTTCGTTATCGTTTGTCAAAATGAAAACAAAAAAAGCTGAAATTCGGACGAAAATGCATTCGGACGAAAACGAATGCACATGTCTAGTGATTTACGCTCTGCCATCATGGGAAAAGGCCATCCGCCATCATGAGCGATTTACGCTCTGCCATAGTGGGAAAAGGCCATCCTCCATCATGAGCGATTTACGCTATTTACGCTCTACCATCATGAGTAAAGGCCGTCCTCCATCATGAGCAATTTACGCTCTACCATCATGGGTAAAGGCCATCCTCCATCATGAGCGATTTACACTCTGTCATTATGGGAAAAGATCATCCTCCATCATGAGCAATTTACGCTCTGCCATCATGGGAAAAGGCCATCCTCCATCATGAGCGATTTACGCTCTGTCATCATGGGAAAAGGCCATCCTCCATCATGAGCGATTTACGCTCTACCATCATGGGTAAAGGCCATCCTCCATCATGAGCGATTTGCGCTCTGTCATCATGGGAAAAGGCCATCCTCCATCATGAGCGATTTACGCTCTACCATCATGGGTAAAGGCCATCCTCCATCATGAGCGATTTACACTCTGCCATCATGGGAAAAGGCCATCCTCCATCATGAGCGATTTACACTCTGCCATCATGGGAAAAGGCCATCCTCCATCATGAGCGATTTATGCTCTACCATCATGGGTAAAGGCCATCCTCCATCATGAGCGATTTGCGCTCTGTCATCATGGGAAAAGGCCATCCTCCGTCATGAGCGATTTACGCTCTGTCATCGTGGGTAAAGGCCATCTTCCATCATGAGCAATTTACGCTCTACCATCATGGGTAAAGGCCATCCTCCATCATGAGCGATTTACACTCTGTCATTATGGGAAAAGATCATCCTCCATCATGAGCAATTTACGCTATTTACGCTCTGCCATCATGAGTAAAGGCCATCCTCCATCATGAGCAATTTACACTCTGCCATCATGGGAAAAGGCCATCCTCCATCATGAGCGATTTACACTCTGTCATTATGGGAAAAGATCATCCTCCAATCATGAGCAATTTACGCTCTGCCATCATGGGAAAAGGCCATCCTCCATCATGAGCGATTTACGCTCTGCCATCATGGGTAAAGGCCATCCTCCATCATGAGCGATTTGCGCTCTGTCATCATGGGAAAAGGCCATCCTCCATCATGAGCAATTTATGCTCTACCATCATGGGTAAAGGCCATCCTCCATCATGAGCGATTTACACTCTGCCATCATGGGAAAAGGCCATCCTCCATCATGAGCGATTTACACTCTGTCATTATGGGAAAAGATCATCCTCCAATCATGAGCAATTTACGCTCTGCCATCATGGGAAAAGGCCATCCTCCATCATGAGCGATTTACACTCTGTCATTATGGGAAAAGATCATCCTCCAATCATGAGCAATTTACGCTCTGCCATCATGGGAAAAGGCCATCCTCCATCATGAGCGATTTTACGCTCTGCCATCATGGGTAAAGGCCATCCTCCATCATGAGCGATTTGCGCGCTGTCATCATGGGTAAAGGCCATCCTCCATCATGAGCGATTTACACTCTGCCATCATGGGAAAAGGCCATCCTCCATCATGAGCGATTTACGCTCTACCATCATGGGTAAATGCCATCCTCCATCATGAGCGATTTACGCTCTACCATCATGGGTAAAGGCCATCCTCCATCATGAGCGATTTACGCTCTGCCATCATGGGTAAAGGCCATCCTCCGTCATGAGCGATTTACGCTCTACCATCATGGTTAAAGGCCATCCTCCGTCATGAGCGATTTGCACTCTGTCATCATGGGTAAAGGCCATCCTCCACCATGAGCAATTTACACTCTACCATCATGGGTAAAGGCCATCCTCCATCATGAGCGATTTACACTCTGTCATTATGGGAAAAGATCATCCTCCATCATGAGCAATTTACGCTCTACCATCATGAGTAAAGGCCATCCTCCATCATGAGCAATTTACGCTCTACCATCATGGGTAAAGGCCATCCTCCATCATGAGCGATTTACACTCTGTCATTATGGGAAAAGATCATCCTCCATCATGAGCAATTTACGCTCTACCATCATGAGTAAAGGCCATCCTCCATCATGAGCAATTTACGCTCTACCATCATGGGTAAAGGCCATCCTCCATCATGAGCGATTTACACTCTGTCATTATGGGAAAAGATCATCCTCCATCATGAGCAATTTACGCTCTACCATCATGAGTAAAGGCCATCCTCCATCATGAGCGATTTACGCTCTGCCATCATGGGAAAAGGCCATCCTCCATCATGAGCGATTTACACTCTGTCATCATGGGAAATGGCCATCCACCATCATGAGCAATTTACACTGTATCATTATGGGAAAAGACCATCCTTCATGAACGAGCGATTTACGCTCTATCATTATGGGTGTTGCTTGCGGCGTGGATATCTGCAGCATACTTTCTGCTATAGCATCTTAAAAGGGTCCTGGAATTTTGCACAACCCTATCCTTCTGAGGCAACCTATGCAATTTCATCTCTCTGCCACTGTATGCAGGCCCAAAATGCACCCTGAGCTTGGCGAGGCATCTTCTATCATGCTGGCATAAACGCATGTGCCAATTTCCTGTATTCTGTCCCTTCACAGGGTAAGTGGAAACTACTCCTTTAGAGTGTATTGACCACATATTTAATGAATGTGACAACCTGTTAGGTATCGTCATCCTGTAATCGTTGACGGGTCTTATGTTTTTGGAGCATTTGCGTTCAGGGTTTCTGCTCCTAAAATAATGAAAAATACCTTAATTTGCATATGTTCCTTGGGCGCTCTTTTTAAGAACTTTATCTCATGTCGCCCCCTCCTACCTTTGCTAATCTTCTGTGCCACTAACAGGTGTGGCAGGACTGCAGAGAGAGGGAGAGAACCCCTCCCAACTGCAGACCTCCAAAATCAGTTACACCATTGAATGGCGTCTGGCAGTTCCCATCTTGTGCTGCCCATCCTTCCACACTCTGTGACACCATTCACAGCCGCTCGAAGACTGAAAATAAAGTCAGAAGAGCAGTATGGTGCACTGTATATAAAAGGGCAGGAACAAAAAACAAAGGGAGAAGCAATTATAACATTGCAGAGCTCTTATAATACCTGTACAATATATCAATGCTGTTTAAGCATCATTTCGCCCGCAGCCTTGGCACAACAAGGCACCTCCTTTTTAGAAAGATTTACTTTCAGCATTCTGGGTCTTCCAATTCCATGAGAGGCTGAACATGGAGGGGTAAGTTCGGCGGGGGGGTATGCAGCAAACAAATTACTTACCAACTGCAATCAACATGTGGCCCGGAGCATGACCAAAAAAAGAACATCTTAGTTGGGGGAGGGGCTGTTTTTTTATATTCAGCTTGGAACATGTGGTCATTGGGTGCTCCAAAGTAGGTGTTAACCCATTATGTGCGGATGGGAGGATGGGCCAGGAAAAAACATTGTATACATACAGGATACATTATATAACACATTGTATACATACAGGATATATTATATAATACATTGTATACATACAAGATCCATTATATAATACATTGTATACATACAGGATCCATTATATAATACATTGTATACATACAGGAACCATTGTATAATACATTGTATACATACAGGATATGTTATATAATACATTGTATACATACAGGATATATTATATAATACATTGTATACATACAGGATATATTATATAATACATTGTATACATACAGGATATATTATATAATACATTGTATACATAAAGGAAGCATTATTTAATACATTAATAATATATTATATAATATGTACACAACTAAAAACAAGGTTGCCTATGGGACTTTTAATGTGGTTGTAAACCCTTACAAACCACTTTGACCTACAGGTGAGCCTAGATTAAGGCTTACCTGTAAGTCCAAGAAATATCTCCTAAACCTACACGGTTTAGGAGATATTTACTAAAAGACAGTGACAGCTGTCTACGGCACATGTGCCGTAGACAGTGGCACGCAGGCGCACTATCGCCGTTTGCAGCATGCCACTGCTAACGACATTATGCCCTTAGTGGCGGCTCCCGTTCGCATGTGCGGGAGTGGGAGCGGGAGTGACATCATCGCTGCTCTGGCGCTGTGAGTGGCTGGAGCAGCAATACCCGGAAGAAGATGGATGCTCCGGACTACAGGGGGACAGCAGTGACATCGCTGGCTCCTGTGTCAGGTAAGTGACACATAATGGACTACTATGCGATGCAATGTGATGAAATGCGATGCATAGTAGCCCATTATGCTTTACCTTTGCAGGGAATCAAAGAGGAAGTAAACCCATCAGGGTTTAAAGAGTACACCTCAAGATGTGGAAAGTAAAATTTGTAAATTATTTATTAACAAACATTTAAAAACCACATGTAATACAGAAATAAGAAAATATATTAAGCATCAACATATTGATACATTTTACATTCATGTAATAAACCTTTCCATGAAACCTGGACATGTCATGAAATTCACTGTCAATAGTCTGGGATGGCTGTGTTGGGTCTCAATGCATTTTGCAAGAAGAATCACGCTTCTTCGGGAGAAGCACAGATAGATGCCTGGAGATCAAAAGCACAAATGAATAAACAGATGAAAAGGGGGGAGGGGAATGGGGGAGGTGTCAAACATTTTCACATATAGTTCAGTATGTTCCACTTACAATTGATGGAGAAATCCTGGCCTACTAGCGCCGTATAGATAACTGGTTATAGAGTGGTCCAGAAATGGATGTATTCGGTTGGTATATCACCACAAATTTTTATATAAAAAAATACTTCAAAACAGAGCGTCCATAAAAGTCGATGAATAAATACATAAAATGCCAACCATGCCACCAAACTTCCCCCGGGAGCTGTGTGAGGGCGGGGAGATGGAAACCAGTGAGAAGCAACCAGGAACCGGAGCCTGGGCAAAGGATGTGGATCCCACCAAGGGAAATGCCCACACCTAAACAATCAATGAAATAGACCAGGGATATGCAATTGGCGGACTTCCAGCTGTTGCAGAACTACAAGTCCCATGAGGCATAGCGAGACTCCGACAACCACAAGCCTGACACCCCGAGGCAGAGGCATGATGGGACTTGTAGTTTTGCAACAGCTGGAGGTCCGCTAATTGCTTATCCCCCAAATAAAAAATCGAACAAAACAATAAATATGACTAGTGTGACTGATGAAAATAAATAAATAAATGTGCATGAAATGGTGAAAGTGAGTGTAAGATAAGGGTGCCTATGTGCTACCGTGGTAAAACCCAAATCATTATATGATAAATGAAATGGATAAATGGATTCATGAAATAAGATATACAAAATATTATTATATGAGGTTTAATAACATAGAAAAATAAATAAAAATATATCAAATCATAAGTGCATAAATACATATATATTAAAATAATGAAATACAATAATTGTGTGATGTGATTAGAAGTAACAATTGTGTGTGTGTGTGTGTGTGTGTGTGTGAGAGTGTGTGTATATATATATATATATATATATATATATACACACACACAAGGAAGGAAAACTTTGCTTATAGTGTAAATATTGAACTACCAGATGTTACTTGATTATGTATCAATTAATGTGAATGTGAAAAGGTGAATCACAAGGAGAGAAAATATATCCTGCTGATAAATAAATAAATTTGCCAAAAAAAGAAAAAGAAAACCAGCAAACGGCCAGCTAAATCCTCAAGGAAGTGGATAAAACTGGCACGTGAAACCTTCAAACATACAATCACTTAGAGACAGTTCACACAGGGCAACACGACTTCCAACGTGACTTTGGGAGGTAACTTGGACATGACTTGGGTATGAATCACAGCGCGACTTGGGGAGACTTACAACACAACTTTAAGTCGCCCCAGGCCAGGTGACATTGGCCATGGCCAATCACAGAATAATCAGCTTTCGAGGGGGAACACCATGACAAATTTTAAATAAAAAAAACAGCATGGGTTCCCCTCCAAGAGCATACCAGGCCCTTAGATCTGGTATGGATTTTAAAGCGGAAGTAAACCCAGTTTCAAAAAAAACTTACATTCCCGGCATGCCGGAAATGCTAACTTTCACATTGGTTGTGCTCTCAACCAAACTTTCAAACCATCCAATGGCTGGTTTCATAACTGATCACATGTGCAGCATTATGGCAGTTGAAGAATTATTAGAGGCCAAGATGGCAGCTTTCTTGACTGAAAATGATAGGAGGGTTTATTTCAACTTTAAGGGGAACCCTACACCGAAAAAAGGTGTGGGGGTCCCCCAAAATCCATACCAGACTTTTATCCGTGCACGCAGCCCGGCCGGTCAGGAAATGGGGTGGGGACAAGGGAGCACCCCCCTCCTGAACTGTACCAGGCCACATGCCCTCAACATGGGGGATGGGTGCTTTGGGGAAGGGGGCACCCTGCGGCCCCCCCACCCCAAAGCACCCTGTCCCCATGTTGATGAGGACAAGGGCCACTTCCTGACAACCCTGGCCGTTTGTTGTCGGGGTCTGCAGGCGGGGACTTATCAGAATTAGGGAGCCCCCTTTAATAAGAAGGCCCCCAGACCCCGGCCCTCCACCCTATGTGAATGAGTATGGGGTACATTGTACCCCTACCCATTCACCTGGGGGGGGAAGTGTCAATAAAAAAACACACTAGACAGGTTTTTAAAGTAATTTATTAGGCAGCTCCAGGGGTCTCTTCCGGCTTCGGGGGTCTCTTCCGACTCCTTTGCACTCTCCGGCCTCTTGTCCTGCTCTCTGGTTCTTCCGCTATGTTCTTTTACTAGCGTTGGCCCAGTCTTCTCCATCCTTCTTTCCTCTTCTCAAGAGAATATGGGGTGTCCGGCGCTACCTATTATCAAAGATGAGTACCACCCTTATTTCCACTAGACACAATATTACCACAAGACAGTAGGTTAATCGTTATAAATTTGTTGGAAACAATCGAATCCTCACCAAAAAAATACAATAAACTGTGCATAAATGGACTACAGAAAATCTTATAAAGTGCTTTGTGCAAGGATAAGTGCTACATATAATACTTGTTGTGAATCACATGCAATTCACACAATTCCCTATATGTGTTATATTATTCAACATTAATAAACTACAAAAAATTAGGCTATGGTGCAACCTCATGAAAAACCAACAACAATATGGCTATACAATTTTCTATAGGCACCAAACCCCAAACCTCATGTGCAGAATAGCAAGATAATTTTACCAAATATATGCATATACACCAAATATCAACCAGGGTATTTATATATTATATAAAGAAAGGGGAAAAAGATTTTTTATATATATAATTATGTGCATAAAAATAAATTTAAATCAGAAATAAAAAGTTGTTCAAAAACAACATTAAGCAAACAATAAGGCCAAAAAGTGATAAAACAAAAAAAGGAAGAAAAAGAAAAAAAACACAAAAAAAGTCTATTAATGTCCACACGTGAAAAAAAAAAGGAGAAGAAAAAATAAAAAAATGGAAAAAAATCATCAAACAAAATCCTTGATTGTGCAAATCCAGCAGGAATAAGGTGACTTTCGTGCTTGTGACTGAATTCTCCAGGTGACTGTGTGCTCCCCCACAAGGTTCCCCACTCACCAGAACGATACACCCCTGCAGGGGTAATAAGCCTTCAGATCAGTCTTTGTGTAAGTCCAAACTTCAAATCCGTATACGATGCGATTGCTCCAAGAAATACACCCCTCCCGGGGTACTCCACTTTTAAATGCGAACCCAGTTTTCAGGCACCATATGCGCAATCCAAAGAAAGGAGGGAGTCCAATTTAATCCTCATAGGAGAAAAAATAAAATCTCCATAGTGTAGTAATTAATTTAAATTTGATCAAAAAATAAGGGCACTAGTTGTAATGGCAGAAAAAAAACTTTTATTTTTAAGAAGCACATATGCCAAATTTTTATTTTTTATATATTTATATATATATATATCAATTATTTTTTTTTTAAATATATATACAAAAATTAATTATCACAAACTTATAAAAAATAAAAAATAGTAAAAGGACAAAAGATAATAAAAAAACAGTCTCAGACAAGTTATAATAAAGTTTTGAAGAAAAGCTAGCAGAGGGCAGAGTAAAGGACTTTCAAATAGCTCACTCCATAATAGGTCCCAAGTTAACAGTCAGCAAGGGGCCGGCAAACTAAAGAGGACATACAGCCATTTCATAAATAGTTAGTAGTGCCAGCAGTCCGCCGTTTAAAAGTGTGGAAACCCCACTGCTAACCCTCGGGTTGTGGCTAGAAAAAATACATACATACACCCTCTGCAGGCTTCAAAAAACTTAATATGGACCCGATCGGAGGATACGCAGCATGCGCTCCAACTGCGTTCCACCCGTTCACGGCGACCCGCCCCATGCCTAATATAAGTCATCGCACACGACATTACAACGGGAGAGATCATCGTGTCAACATCAGGAGAAGAGAGAAGAAAGACAGAGGAGACCGGGCCAAAGCTAGTAAAAGGGCTAGAAAAACATAGCAGAGGAGAGCAGGAGAAGAACCAGAGACCAGGAGAAGAGAGCAGGGGAGTCGGAAGAGACCCCCGAAGTCGGAAGAAGACCACCGGAGCTGCCTAATAAATGACTTTAAAAACCAGTCTAGTGTGTTTTTTTTTATTATTGACGCTTTTTTCCCCAGGTGAATGGGTAGGGGTACAATGTACCCCACACTCATTCACATATGGTGGGGGGCTGGGATCTGGGGGCCCCCTTATTAAAGGGGGCTCCCGGATTCTGATAAGCACCCTGCCCGCAGACCCCGACAACCAACGGCCAGGATTGTTGGTAAGAGGCCCTTGTCCTCATCAAGGTGATTTGGGGTGGGGGGCCACCGGGCGCCCCCTTCCTCAAAGCACCCACCCCCCATGTTGAGGGCATATGGCCTGGTATGGTTCAGGAGGGGGGCGCTCACTTGTCCTCACCCCTTTCCTGACCAGCTGGGCTGTGTGCTCGGATAGGGGTCTGGTATGGATTTTGGGGGACCCTCACGCCATTTTTTTGGCGTAGGGGTTCTCCTTAAAATCCATACCAGATCTAAGGGCCTAGTTTGCCCTTGGAGGGGAACCCATGCCGGTTTTTATTATTAGAGAGGTGACATTGTCGGTTCAATATAGATGGAGATGCAATTTGGATGCGACTTCCATTGAAATCAAAGGGTAGAAGTCAGATTGAAGTTGTACAGGAACCTTTTCTGAAGTTGGTGCAAATTATCTATAAAAAATATAGGGTCCAAGGCGCTACCCCAAATGATGTGAATTATTACAATATATAGAGGAATTCCCTACAGATACAGCTGTTCCCCAGGATCCTCTCAACCAACAAGGAGAGAAGCCCACTGGGTAGGGGGGAAGGGAAACACCCAAAGGTATCCAATATCTAATAGATTTATCAGAAATACAGAGGGCGTACACCGAGTGCCCCCTTAAAACTATGTTTTCAAGAAATAAGTATATTGCGCTACAAGGGTACCCAACCAAACAAAAACACCGTACCTACATACAGATAACAGATCATATGTAATGTGCGCTAGACCTATAATGTTTTATACCAAACACTATGTGTGCAATATACACAGTAGATAAGCTGGGATTACACACACCATACTACGCATGCATACTACCACGTGTAATTGTGTGTACACTATCAAGAAAATATCAAAATGAGATAAAGGAATTGATATGAAGTAAAAATTAAGAATTAGAAAAGTATGAAAAAATAGATAGTAACACTTCATACATAATAAGTGCACGGTTGCAATAAAGGTGCTCCTATGACACCAAACTTCTCCACAATATATATGTATATAAGAAAGAGAACCAACATCAGCAACATGTCCATATAACAATGAAATCCAAAGTAGTGCAAAAGTTTAAAGGTGCAAAAATGCAAAAAGTACCACAAAAAAGTGCAAAAAAAAGTACAAGCAGCGTATATAGCAGCACAAAGAACTATATTTTTAATAATTAGTGTATAAAGTACCTCTGCGCCAACCACCTTGACAAGGGGAATAGAGGGATGCTGCAAACACTGAAGGGAGCTTCACCTACTCCCTGAGCAATATCGATTAAGTGGTTTTAGTGTTGCGCAAATGGGGGAATACAAGAAAGGAGGGGAGAGGGAGGGGGGGAAAGGGGGGAGAAAGAGAGGGAAGGAGAAAAGAAAAAGGGGAAGGGGAAGAAAGGGCAGGGAGGGGGAAGGGGAACAGATGAGTATGCAGGTAAAGGATAAAAGGGTAAAGGTCAAAAAGTGCTAGTGTGAAATTATATGTGTCTGGGTGTGCACAAATCCTTGTTCGGTACGTGCTAAACTACAATAAATGTTAGAGAGTGGCAATCAAATATAGATTCTGATAGAGTGCCATACAAATAAAAACTCACAGTAATGGATGAATGCCTGAAACAATAGACATACAAATCGTGGGTGCTGTGCAAAACTGCAATAAAATATGTTGACAATAAATGAATATATAACTTAAGGTGATAGTCCAAAATATATGACTAAAAGTGTACAGTGAGAATAATCACATAAGCACAATCCCATGTGTCATGCCAAGTGGAAAAAACACAGATATCAATCAATCCAATATAACAAAATACATGTTCCATGCGGTGTTTATAAAGTGCCAAGTGAAAAAAATACAGATAACAATCAATCCAATATAACAAAATGCATGTTCCATGCGGTGTTTATAAAGTGCAAATAGTGCTAGCAGCAAAAAAACGTTACAACACAGGTGAAATGATAAACACATAAAAATAAGGTGCTGGTAATCAGTCCTGTGGACGTGCTGTGTTCTAAGGGGAAGCACTAGCTTTGAACTTCAGTGATCCATGCAGGCATACATGTGCAGTGACTTAATCCTCCTATTTATCCAATACGTGGATGGATGTGCCCTTACCTCACGGCTGTGAGGTTACAGCCTTAATAGTATAGGTGGGTAACTGGCTCCTGTTCCTGGGATAGGTATGCCTCATGGCTGTGAGGTTACAGCCTTAATAGTATAGGTGGATAACTGGCTCCTGTTCCTGGGATAGGTATGCCTCATGGCTGTGAGGTTACAGCCTTAATAGTATAGGTGGGTAACTGGCTCCTGTTCCTGGGATAGGTATGCCTCACAAGATAAAGAGATAATGTCCCATAGTGTAGTAGTTTCAACCAATTGAATTTTATTTAAGTATAGTGACAGGGTACTCACATTCTGAGTGAATAAAAACTGCAGTAATAGAGCAACAAGCAGAGTAACGAACGGTGCGTTCCAATGTCCTTCCTAGCGTCTCTCTCACTTCCTTCCTTGCGCATTCGTCACCGTCACGTGACTTCTTCAGGGAAATGAATAGAGAGAAAGGAGTTGTGTTTTTATGCTGATCGTTCGTACTTACGGTGGCCATTTTCTTGTAGACCGAAACAGGAAGTTCCATGGTGGCCATTTTTGGTAAGGTATGTCGCCGGAAATATACCAGCATTCATTGAATTGGAGGTATATCAAGCTCAATTACACCAAGCTCAGGTTAGAGGGAGAGTGACACCAGGGGACTACTCAGCACCTTGAAATATATCGCTGGGCTCATATAAAGTGCAGTGAAATACAATATTATATAAAAATACCCTTTTAAATATGTGGAAATGAAAAATATTAAAAATAGTATGCTGCACCAAGGTATATATAAAAACTATAAAATATAATGAGAGAGGAAAAAGTATATTTGTATCGATATGCGTGCCTAAAAATTAGAAATATATTAAAATATAGAAGCTATATTAGATAAAAACTAGATTTGTGTATGTAAAATAGAGCATAAGAATAATATAACGCGCCAAGGTGAATTGAGAGAGGAGAGTATAAATAAATTTACGTCAATGTGCACTTATATAAATATAAAATCTGTCGGTTATGTTAGGGGGGGAGAGTGTAAATGTGTTTGTACATCGGTGTACACATAATTAAAGGAGGAGAGGTTTATCCGAATTAATTATTAAAAATATTAATAAATATAAAAATGTAAAAAATATATAATGACTTTAAAGGTTAGATAAAGCACTCATAAGAGGCAAAAATGATTAAAATTTAGTGGGAGGAGTCTAGTGAAAAACATGTATGTATTAAAAATCGCTGATGAAACAGTTCAGGTCAAACTCTATATTTAACCCTTGAGGGGCAAAAGTGTCTAAGGTAAAAATCCACTTCGATTCCAATTGGCTTAATGTTCTGACTTTGTGTCCTCCGCGCCAATGTTTGGTGTAAGGTTCTATGCCCCAAAATTTTAGTTGGGATGGGTCTTTGTTGTGGACAGCAGCAAAGTGCCTGGATACACTGTGCTTGTCGAAGCCTTTTGAGATGTTCTTTACATGTTCCTTCAGACGAACTCTAAGGGGTCTTTTTGTGCGGCCCACGTACTGGAGGCCGCAATTGCACTCCAGTGCGTAGACCGCTCCCTCAGTGTTGCAACTTATAAAATCTCTTATCTCATATGTGTTTCCAGTAGTTGTAGATGTGAACTCCTTTTGTTTCTTATTCTGGCATTCCGTTTTTAAACAAGCATAACATCTTCTACAAGGAAAGAAACCTTTTCCAGTAAAGAATGAAAAGTTATTTTTAGGGGGATCCGGGACATTTTTTATTAGCTTGTCTCGAATAGTCGGAGCCCGCCTATATATAAATTTGGGTTTTGAAGGGAGTATCTGTTGTAGCTGTTGGTCTGCTAGTAAGATATCCCAATTTCGTCTGATGATTTTCTCCACTTCTTTAAATTGGGAACTATAGTCGAGGATAATTGGTACTACATCGTCTTTAGGTATATGTTTCGGTTTATCTTCTAGTAGTGTTTTTCGGTCTATCTCCGCAACTTCCATGATCTTTTTATTGATAAATTTATTGTCATATCCTTTTTCCAAGAATTTATCTCTCAGGGTTTCTGCTTGTACTTTGAAAATTTGATCGTCAGTGCAGTTCCGCTTTATTCGCATTAATTGTCCTTTGGGTATATTGAACAGCCAGTTGTTATGATGGCAACTTCCTATTGGAAGGTAGCTGTTCCTGTCTACCTCTTTAAAGTGTGTTTGGGAGGAAATTTTGTTGTCCTTCTGTATAATTTCTAAATCTAGAAATTTGATATTCTTATCGCTGATCTCCCATGTTAATTGGATATTTCTGTTATTGGTATTCAGGCCTACTAGGAAGTTGATGAGTGATTCCTTCTTACCCTTCCATATTATTATTATGTCATCAATATACCTCTTGTATAGATGTAAGTCTTCTGGGATGTTTTTTAGTGCCTCTTCTTCTTCCCATTGCGCCATAAATAGGCCCACCACACTTGGGGCAAATTTGGCTCCCATAGCCACCCCTGTTTTTTGGAAAAAGTAATTGCGGTTGTACCAAAAATAGCTATTTTTCAAAGTAAAATCCAGGCATTTTATTATATATTTCCTCTGACTGCATGGTAAGGTTGTGTATTTCCTCAGTCCCCATTTTACTGCCTCACATGCCTGGTGATGTAAAATTACTGTGTATAAAGAAGCTACATCTGCTGTGGCCAAAAGCCACGGTTCTTCATTGACAGGGAGATTGTCTAGTATTTGTAGAATTTGTTTAGTGTCCCTTAAATATGCTTGTGTCTTCTGGACTGCGGGTTGTAAATAAAAGTCGATGTATTGTCCCATGCGTGATGTTAATGAATCTATCCCATTGACTATTGGTCTTGGTGGGGGATTACTCTGGTCTTTATGTATTTTCGGGACTGTATATATAATGGGAGTACGACATGATTCCGGTATGAGATATTTTGCTTCTTTCTTAGTCAAGATTTCCCTTTTAAGACCCAAGTGGACTACTTGTTCTAGTGCCTTTCTGCATCTGAACATAGGGTTACTTGGTAGACGTGTGTATGTGTTTTCATCTTCTAATAATTTTTCCATACTTAAATTATATTGTTCCTTGGAGAGGATCACAATTCCTCCCCCTTTATCCGCTGGTCGGATTACCAGGTCTTTTCTTTTTGTTAGTTTCCGAATTCCACTCTTGATGTGTTTGGGGTCTTCTTTCTTTCTGATTTTTAGAGACTTTAATTCGTCTGTTACAATTCTCTTAAACACATCGATGTGTTTATTATCTTTTGCTGGTGGATTGAAGGTAGATTTATTCCTCAAGGTACTATGTAGGGTATTGTCATTGGTGTGGGATATTTTGGTTTTGCAAGGGTTACTGGCAATGTATTTCTTGAAGTTAAGTTTCCTTATATACTTCTGAATGCCTATATATGTCTGAAATGTATCTAAATTTTTTATGGGGGCATATTTGAGACCCTTGTCTAATGTACCAATTTCCTCATGTGTAAGTTGTTTCCCACTAAGATTAAAAATGCCTCCTCCTTTCACTCTCTTTTTCTTTTGTACTCTCTTTCCTCTTCTTCATCCTCTCTTCTTTCTGGGGTGCGTCTTACGTATCTCATTTCTTTGGCATTTCTTACCGGGTGGTTTTCCCTGCCCCATTCCAAAAAAGACCTGTCATGTTCTGTGTCTGAGTGTTGTCGTCTGTCGGGTCTATCTTCCTCTGGTCTGTTTAATAGGGGCGCATAATAGTTATAGGTTCGGATTGGACTCCTCTCGTGCGGTCTATATGAACTATGTGGTTGTGGACCTCTGCTGTCTCCATCTCTTCTCTCATAATTGTGCGTTCGGGTTGGGCTCCTCTCATATGGTCTGTACAGCCCTTGTGTTTGTGGTCCTCTGCCATCTCCATCTCTTCTATCATATTGGTGTTGGTATTCTGGGCTTCTCCCTCTTAGTCTATTTGTATCTTGTGGGCGATCCCTGTTGTGATAGGGTGTCCCCCTGTACGTTTGTGGGTATCTTCTTTTATCTCTCTGTTCGTATGGGGGCCTCTGTTCGTATACAGGTTTTTGTTTATAATTATTCTTCCTAAAGTTTTTCCAAAATGGCTTTTTCCAGCCATTTCTTGGGGTCCGTTCCTGTTGGTATCTTCTTTCGTTATTATACGGTGTATATTGTTGGTAAGTAATATGTCTTTCATCATATCTTTGATGTTCTGTGGTTTCCCCTCTGTGATTTTGATGGTCAACTTGAGGTAGATGTTGTGTGTCATTTCTGCTTGGTTGGGGGGGTTAACTCTCACTGTTTTCTCTGGTGTTGAGTACGTAGATATTGGGTCTGCTTGGTTATGCTGGTTCTGCCATTTAAAAGTATGATCCGTTTTAAAATCATTTATGTCCCTGATGTATTTTTTACTTTTTTTCTGTTGGACTTCTTTATCCCTTTTAGTGAGATCCTTGTTCAATTGTGATGTGAGAGTAAGGAATTCAGCCTTATCCTTCCAGGGTTCCAGGTCCCTTTTAATCTGAGAGATCAATTCCTCTATTAGTCTCAATTTCTTCTTTTTTCTTTCTAATAGGAAGGCAAGTAATTCTAAGCCTTTCTCATTGAAGAACTTGAACCATTCATTGATGGATTCCTGATCCATGAGTCCATCATTAGGGGTTATGTCCCATCTTAGTCTTCTCGGGACAATACTGTCTTTCATGTATTGTTCAAAAGTTACTATATCCCACCATAGATTGACTTTCTTCTCCATAGCATGGCCCAATCTCCTCATTAGGCTCTCCAGGTCGTTGCTTTTTTTGCTAGGTGGTGGTACTAAAAATTTCCTCCAGATCAAAGGGGAAACCACAGAACATCAAAGATATGATGAAAGACATATTACTTACCAACAATATACACCGTATAATAACGAAAGAAGATACCAACAGGAACGGACCCCAAGAAATGGCTGGAAAAAGCCATTTTGGAAAAACTTTAGGAAGAATAATTATAAACAAAAACCTGTATACGAACAGAGGCCCCCATACGAACAGAGAGATGAAAGAAGATACCCACAAACGTACAGGGGGACACCCTATCACAACAGGGATCGCCCACAAGATACAAATAGACTAAGAGGGAGAAGCCCAGAATACCAACACCAATATGATAGAAGAGATGGAGATGGCAGAGGACCACAAACACAAAGGCTGTACAGACCATATGAGAGGAGCCCAACCCGAACGCACAATTATGAGAGAAGAGATGGAGACAGCAGAGGTCCACAACCACATAGTTCATATAGACCGCACGAGAGGAGTCCAATCCGAACCTATAACTATTATGCGCCCCTATTAAACAGACCAGAGGAAGATAGACCCGACAGACGACAACACTCAGACACAGAACATGACAGGTCTTTTTTGGAATGGGGCAGGGAAAACCACCCGGTAAGAAATGCCAAAGAAATGAGATACGTAAGACGCACCCCAGAAAGAAGAGAGGACGAAGAGGAGGTAAGAGAGTACAAAAGAAAAAGAGAGTGAAAGGAGGAGGCATTTTTAATCTTAGTGGGAAACAACTTACACATGAGGAAATTGGTACATTAGACAAGGGTCTCAAATATGCCCCCATAAAAAATTTAGATACATTTCAGACATATATAGGCATTCAGAAGTATATAAGGAAACTTAACTTCAAGAAATACATTGCCAGTAACCCTTGCAAAACCAAAATATCCCACACCAATGACAATACCCTACATAGTACCTTGAGGAATAAATCTACCTTCAATCCACCAGCAAAAGATAATAAACACATCGATGTGTTTAAGAGAATTGTAACAGACGAATTAAAGTCTCTAAAAATCAGAAAGAAAGAAGACCCCAAACACATCAAGAGTGGAATTCGGAAACTAACAAAAAGAAAAGACCTGGTAATCCGACCAGCGGATAAAGGGGGAGGAATTGTGATCCTCTCCAAGGAACAATATAATTTAAGTATGGAAAAATTATTAGAAGATGAAAACACATACACACGTCTACCAAGTAACCCTATGTTCAGATGCAGAAAGGCACTAGAACAAGTAGTCCACTTGGGTCTTAAAAGGGAAATCTTGACTAAGAAAGAAGCAAAATATCTCATACCGGAATCGTGTCGTACTCCCATTATATATACAGTCCCGAAAATACATAAAGACCAGAGTAATCCCCCACCAAGGCCAATAGTCAATGGGATAGATTCATTAACATCACGCATGGGACAATACATCGACTTTTATTTACAACCCGCAGTCCAGAAGACACAAGCATATTTAAGGGACACTAAACAAATTCTACAAATACTAGACAATCTCCCTGTCAATGAAGAACCGTGGCTTTTGGCTACAGCAGATGTAGCTTCTTTATACACAGTAATTTTACATCACCAGGCATGTGAGGCAGTAAAATGGGGACTGAGGAAATACACAACCTTACCATGCAGTCAGAGGAAATATATAATAAAATGCCTGGATTTTACTTTGAAAAATAGCTATTTTTGGTACAACCGCAATTACTTTTTCCAAAAAACAGGGGTGGCTATGGGAGCCAAATTTGCCCCAAGTGTGGCGGGCCTATTTATGGCGCAATGGGAAGAAGAAGAGGCACTAAAAAACATCCCAGAAGACTTACATCTATACAAGAGGTATATTGATGACATAATAATAATATGGAAGGGTAAGAAGGAATCACTCATCAACTTCCTAGTAGGCCTGAATACCAATAACAGAAATATCCAATTAACATGGGAGATCAGCGATAAGAATATCAAATTTCTAGATTTAGAAATTATACAGAAGGACAACAAAATTTCCTCCCAAACACACTTTAAAGAGGTAGACAGGAACAGCTACCTTCCAATAGGAAGTTGCCATCATAACAACTGGCTGTTCAATATACCCAAAGGACAATTAATGCGAATAAAGCGGAACTGCACTGACGATCAAATTTTCAAAGTACAAGCAGAAACCCTGAGAGATAAATTCTTGGAAAAAGGATATAACAATAAATGTATCAATAAAAAGATCATGGAAGTTGCGGAGATAGACCGAAAAACACTACTAGAAGATAAACCGAAACATATACCTAAAGACGATGTAGTACCAATTATCCTCGACTATAGTTCCCAATTTAAAGAAGTGGAGAAAATCATCAGACGAAATTGGAATATCTTACTAGCAGACCAACAGCTACAACAGATACTCCCTTTAAAACCCAAATTTATATATAGGCGGGCTCCGACTATTCGAGACAAGCTAATAAAAAATGTCCCGGATCCCCCTAAAAATAACTTTTCATTCTTTACTGGAAAAGGTTTCTTTCCTTGTAGAAGATGTTATGCTTGTTTAAAAACGGAATGCCAGAATAAGAAACAAAAGGAGTTCACATCTACAACTACTGGAAACACATATGAGATAAGAGATTTTATAAGTTGCAACACTGAGGGAGCGGTCTACGCACTGGAGTGCAATTGCGGCCTCCAGTACGTGGGCCGCACAAAAAGACCCCTTAGAGTTCGTCTGAAGGAACATGTAAAGAACATCTCAAAAGGCTTTGACAAGCACAGTGTATCCAGGCACTTTGCTGCTGTCCACAACAAAGACCCATCCCAACTAAAATTTTGGGGCATAGAACCTTACACAAAACATTGGCGCGGAGGACGCAAAGTCAGAACATTAAGCCAATTGGAATCGAAGTGGATTTTTACCTTGGACACTTTTGCCCCTCAAGGGTTAAATATAGAGTTTGACCTGAACTGTTTCAGCAGCGATTTTTAATACATACATGTTTTTTCACTATACTCCTCCCACTAAATTTTAATCATTTTTGCCTCTTATGAGTGCTTTATCTAACCTTTAAAGTCATTATATATTTTTTACATTTTTATATTTATTAATATTTTTAATAATTAATTCGGATAAACCTCTCCTCCTTTAATTATGTGTACACCGATGTACAAACACATTTACACTCTCTCCCCCTAACATAACCGACAGATTTTATATTTATATAAGTGCACATTGACGTAAATTTATTTATACTCTCCTCTCTCAATTCACCTTGGCGCGTTATATTATTCTTATGCTCTATTTTACATACACAAATCTAGTTTTTATCTAATATAGCTTCTATATTTTAATATATTTCTAATTTTTAGGCACGCATATCGATACAAATATACTTTTCCCTCTCTCATTATATTTTATAGTTTTTATATATACCTTGGTGCAGCATACTATTTTTAATATTTTTCATTTCCACATATTTAAAAGGGTATTTTTATATAATATTGTATTTCACTGCACTTTATATGAGCCCAGCGATATATTTCAAGGTGCTGACTAGTCCCCTGGTGTCACTCTCCCTCTAACCTGAGCTTGGTGTAATTGAGCTTGATATACCTCCAATTCAATGAATGCTGGTATATTTCCGGCGACATACCTTACCAAAAATGGCCGCCATGGAACTTCCTGTTCCGGTCTACAAGAAAATGGCCACCATAAGTACGAACGATCAGCATCAGAAGTCACGTGACGGTGACGAATGCGCAAGGAAGGAAGTGAGAGAGACACTAGGAAGGACATTGGAACGCACCGTTCGTTACTCTGCTTGTTGCTCTATTACTGCAGTTTTTATTCACTCAGAATGTGAGTACCCTGTCACTATACTTAAATAAAATTTAATTGGTTGAAACTACTATACTATGGGACATTATCTCTTTATCTTGTGAGGCATACCTATCCCAGGAACAGGAGCCAGTTACCCACCTATACTATTAAGGCTGTAACCTCACAGCCGTGAGGTAAGGGCACATCCATCCACGTATTGGATAAATAGGAGGATTAAGTCACTGCACATGTATGCCTGCATGGATCACTGAAGTTCAAAGCTAGTGCTTCCCCTTAGAACACAGCACGTCCACAGGACTGAATATCCCAGACTGATTACCAGCACCTTATTTTTATGTGTTTATGATTTCACCTGTGTTGTAACTTTTTTTGCTGCTAGCACTATTTGCACTTTATAAACACCGCATTGGAACATGCATTTTGTTATATTGGATTGATTGTTATCTGTATTTTTTTCACTTGGCACTTTATAAACACCGCATGGAACATGCATTTTGTTATATTGGATTGATTGATATCTGTGTTTTTTCCACTTGGCACTTTATAAACACCGCATGGAACATGCATTTTGTTATATTGGATTGATTGATATCTGTGTTTTTTCCACTTGGCATGTCACATGGGATTGTACTTATGTGATCATTCTCACTGTACACTTTTAGTCATATATTTTGGACTATCACCTTAAGTTTTATATTCATTTATTGTCAACATATTTTATTGCAGTTTTGCACAGCACCCACGATTTGTATGTCTATTGTTTCAGGCATTCATCCATTACTGTGAGTTTTTATTTGTATGGCACTCTATCAGAATCTATATTTGATTGCCACTCTCTAACATTTATTGTAGTTTAGCACGTACCGAACAAGGATTTGTGCACACCCAGACACATATAATTTCACACTAGCACTTTTTGACCTTTACCCTTTTATCCTTTACCTGCATACTCATCTGTTCCCCTTCCCCCTCCCTGCCCTTTCTTCCCCTTCCCCTTTTTCTTTTCTCCTTCCCTCTCTTTCTCCCCCCTTCCCCCCCCCTCCTTTCTTGCATTCCCCCATTTGCGCAACACTAAAACCACTTAATCGATATATTTTTAATAAGTCCAAAGTAGATAAATTAGAAGTGACTTTTTGTGCTTGAGCAAAGATATCCAGTGACTTGCATGTTCCCCCTCTCGGGTCCCCATTCACCGAATCCTTATACCCCAAGGGGGTTAAGTGCATATAATCCCTCTGTGTCCAGCTGGTTCCATTCAACTCCTTCTCCTCCTTTCTCTGATCCGTATGTTTACGAGAGATCCTTGTATCTGGGAAAGTTCCCTTTAAAAATGTAACTTGTAGCGATATGATGGATCCTCAGAGGAAACAAAAAGCAGTGTAATAGTTTTAACCACCACAGTTCATTTATTTAAAAAATTCCATAGAACATGATCAAAAAATTACAAAATTAAAAAATGAAAAACAAATATAAAAAACAAATATAAAAAAAAATATAAATAACAAATATAAAAAACTCCTATCAGTTTTCAGTAACATCCGTATATGAGGCTATTCACCAATGTTAATCACCCACTAGTACCTCATAGGGTATAAGATAAGATAACACATAGAAGGTGAAAAAATATATATATATATATATATATATATATATATATATATATATATATATATATATATATATATATATATATATATATATATAAAGGATATTGTATTCCGGCAAAGACACTAGATCTGTGGAGGAGCGGTGTGTGCTCCAGCTGCGCTCCACGTGATCAGCGACCCGAAAGTGATGTAGTGTGCGTGGCTGCATTGTACGTGTTTCGTCATTGACGTCCTCAGCGGCGGTGCCACGCCACTACACACTATTATTATTATTATTATTATTATTCAGGATTTATATAACGCCAGCAATTTACGCAGTGCTTTACAATATAAAATGCTCTATAAAGAAAATTTAGTTACTTCCCACCCCCTAACCGGCCAATCAAATGCTAGCAATTTCAATACGCTCTTATAACAGAAGGAAGCTGTATATCCTTTACATAAACATTTAAAACATACCATATGTTACACATATACAGCCCAGAATGCCCAGAACCTATATGCGTGTAATTACGAACATGCCCTTCATGTCAAGCGTATTCCATATGGGGGGGTGATGAATATCTCCACATACATCTTAAGAGAAAATGTGTACCTACACACTTATTATACCAACAATATTAATTATTTTAAAGGTATAGCCAGTTTATACGCACAGTTGGTTTCTGTCTGCAATACATAGATATATAGAGGAAAGATACCAACATAAAAAATCCTCTCAGAAAAGCAACACCCAAAAAGCTTTGTGGGGTATAAGTAACACATAAGGACAAAAACAGATTAAGGAAAGGAAAAAAAGGGAGAAGTGGAAAAAAAATCTTTTGTATATATTTAGAAAAAGAACCATTAGCCCTTGTACACACGGTCGGACATTCCGACAACACAATCTGTCGGATTTTTTCAAAAAATCCAAAACTGGTGTTGCATACACACAGTAGGACAAAATTGTCGGAAAATCCAATCGTTCAGAATGTGATGACGTTCATATTACGATGGGACTACGTTCAGGCTAGTAGCCAATAGCTTTGGTCTCGTAATTTGATCTAAGCATGCGTGGCACTTTGTCCAATTGGAATTCTCTACAAACGCTTGGACAAGGTCCGATCGGATCATGTTGTCGGAAAATTTTATAGCCAAGCTCTCCAACTTTGTCCGTCGGATATTCCAGATGGAGCCCACACACTGTCGGATTATATGACAACATGGTCCGATCGGACATTTTCCATCAGATTTTCCAACCGTGTGTACAAGGGCTAAGGGGTAAAAGGGAAAATACCAAACCACACTTCTACACGCAGAAAATGTGCAAGTACTTTTCCGCATTTCTAGCTGAATCATACCAGAATATGCCCTCAGGGGACTCAACACGAAGATCCCCACGCTAAACGTCAGGGAAAGAATAGAGATCTTCATACATCATACTCAAGGAAAGAACTAACTATTTAGTCGGAATGTGTCCTATCGGACCGTTTTGTCGGATATTCCGACTGTGTGTGGTATGCATCGGACTGTTTCCATCGGAATATCCGCCGGACCAAATTTTACAACTTGGCAGAAATATTTTCCAACAAAATGCTCCGATCGGACATACTCCGATCATGTGTAGAGAATTCCGATCGGACAAGGTGCCACGCATGCTCAGATCAAATTCCTATATCAAAGCTATTGGCTACTAGCCTGAACGTAGTCCCATCGTAACGAAATCACGTCATCACGTTCTGAAAGATCAGATTTTCCGACAACTTTGTCCAACCGCGTGTATGCAACAGTTTCGGACAAGATCCGTCTGACAAAATCCGACGGATTTGGTTGTCGGAATCTCCGACCGTGTGTACAAGGGCTTATAGGGGAGACAATGTATATCTTTTTTTTTTCCACGAGAGACATATTTAAAAAAAAATTAAAAAAAATGTAAAAAGAAAAATCATTACCTCCCTATTTATCCCCTAGACCCCCCTCCCTTTCCCCTCCTCCCGCTCCCGTGTTCGTAATATTCTCTCCTGTTTCTTTGTTACCTTCCTCTACCTATCATTTTCTCTAGATATTTTTCTAAAGGATTTAAATCTTTCCCAACTTTCCCATATTCCTATCTGGATCTGGAATCGTCCTTTGTCCCTGCTCTCCAGATGTGCCTTTTTTTATAATATTCTATTCTATTGAACCAATCTCTCATATCTGGTTTTCCACTATTTAACCAGTTCTTTGGGATCAACCCTTTTGCAGCGTTTAGAAGTGTCGGTACAATTGTTTTCTTTTTCTGCTTCCCTGTTCTTCCAGCATTCAGGAACAAACATATCTGGGGATTATATTCTATTTTATCATTCGTTATTTCTTTTATTATGCCCAGTATTTCTTGCCAGTACTCCTTTATTTTTGGGCACTCCCACCAGATATGCATCATAGTTGCCCTTTGGTTACATTTCCTCCAGCATAATGGGGAACTCCTCTGTTTGGTAGTGATTTTTCCTTACCGGTGTCAGGTACCACCTAGCCAACAATTTGTAGTTAATTTCTATGGTATTCATATCCCACGCACTGTCATGGACTGCTCCGATCATCTTATCTACTTGACCATCGTCAAGTTTTAGATCCATTTCCTTTTCCTATTGATCTTTGAAGGACGGTCTTCCTTGTCCTTCTTCTAGTTCCGAGAGGATTCCATATACTTTTGATATTCCTTTCTTTAATGACTGTTGCATATAGGAGAGCTTTTCCAAAGGCTTCTTATCTCCATCATCCCTTATTGGCTGTGAAAGTGTTTTTTACGAAACGTTTTAGTTGAATTTGGTTCAATAGTTTATTTCCCATCCTGTGCTTTTTTTCTATTTCTTGTCGTAATTTCATCTTGCCCTTCCTTGTGACATCTTAATTGTGGATTTTTTATTTTCCATGAATATCTCGTTCCCTGGTGTGAAGAAGTTAGTCCCCGTAAGTGCTATTAACGGGGAGTTATATTCCAACTTCTCTTTCTGGTTCAGTATATCCCAAATTTTTCCATCTCTGCTCATGTTTTTAAACAGTTTTTATTTGTCCACTCTATCAATCGTGTCAATACTACTGCTTTAGAATATCTATATATGTCTGGAGTTGCCAGTCCACTGTGTTCCCTTTTCCTGGTGAGAAGTACAAAGTTTATTCTTGGCTTTCTATTCTGCCATATAAATTTTGTCATCGATTTTTTTTATTATTTTGAAAAAGCTCTGTGGAAGCCCTATTGGTATCATTTGAAACAGGCACATCACTTTCGGTAAAATTACCATTTTAAGCATATTTATTCTGCCTATCCACGACAGTGCGTGTCCACTTGTTTTTGCCAAGTCTGCCTTAACCTCGTTTATTAATGGGATACAGTTTTCTACATATAACTTATCGACAGTTGAGGTTATTTTAATTCCCAGATATTTTAATTCATTTTTAACCCAAGTAAACGGGAGTTCTTTTTGAAGAATCTGTGCCTCCTTTTCTTCTACTCCTATATTTAATATTTCTGTTTTAATAGGATTTATTTTAAAGTTTGAGAGTTCCCCATATTTTATTACTACTTTCAGTATGTTTGGCAAAGTCTCCTTCGGGTTTGTCACATACATCGGCACATCGTCTGTGTATGCCGCTATTTTATGTTCCTTTTCTCCCACGCTCACCCCTCCTATATCCCTTTTGTTTCTTAGAGTCGCCAAAAAGGGTTCCATTGTTAGAATATATAAGAGAGGTAAGAGTGGACAACCCTGTCGTGTTCCATTGCAAATCTCAAAACTAGCAGATAATCTCCCGTTGACCATCACTATGGTAGTTGGGCTGTTATACAAATTCTCTATCCACTGCATATACTTTGGTCCTATTCCCAGATGTCGTAGTGTATTCATCATGAATCCCTAGTCTACCCTGTCAAATGCCTTTTCAGCATCTATTGACAGGAGTCCCATTCATCTGCCCTTTCTCTTACATCATGATTGTTTTTAAACTGTTATCTCTTCGCACTCTGGCCGGGACAAACCCGGTCTGATTGGGATTTATCCATTCTGGTATTCATTTTTTTAATCTGGTAGCCATTATTTTTGCATATATTTTTATGTCTGCATTTAAAAGGGCAATGGGTCTATAACTTCTTTAGGCATTATTGTAATATATGCCAGTAGTGATTCTTTTCTGGTTTGTTCTTTCTCTTCCATATGGTTTAAATATTCACATATTCTGGGAACCAGAAGCTCTTGGAATTTTTTATAATATTTTATCGGGAAACCATCTGGTCCCGGACTCTTTCCTGATGGGGTATCCCTTATTGCCTATTTAATCTCTTCTTCCGTGATTATTTTTTCCAGTTCTATTAGTTGCTCCAGTTGCTCCGCTTGGATTTTAGGTCATTTTCTAGGTAATTTCTTTCAAGTAAATCTGGATCTGCCTTCTCCTGGCTTTCGCTTCTTGAACTGTCTCTTCCTTTTTTACTGAATATAATGCACTGTAGTAACATTGAAATGCAGCTGCGATCTCTGAGGTTTATTTACTATTTCTCCCTTTTCATTTTTGATCTTTTCTATATAGTTTGTTGATTTATTTTTCTTACTAAGTTTGCTAAGTGCTTCCCCATTTTATCTCCCCACTTATATCTCTCTAGGGCCGCTCTGTGGTATTTACACCTTTCTTCTTCCTCCAGTACTTTCTTCAGTTGTTCCTGTGCTTTAGTCAGTTCCCGAAATATTTCCTTTTTCGTTTATTTTTTATGGCTTTGTTCCAGTTCATAATTTTTTTTGGTGATCTTCTCCATATCCTTTTTCCGATCCTGCTTTTTTCTTGTTCCAATGGTGATCAGTTTGCCTCTAATTACTGACTTATGGCCTTCCCAGATGGTTGTTTTCACTAAATCTACACTGTCATTTTCACTGAAATACCTCTTAATCTCCTCTTTAATAGTTTTAAAGTTTTTCTCATCTTCCAACAGATCTTCATTCATTCTCCAGGTGCCTCTTCCCACAGGTTCTCCTTGTAGATTCATTTTTAACACTGCTGGTGCATGGTCTGAGACTGTTGTTATACCAATACTTGCTTCTAGGATATTCTCCAGGGTTCTATGCTCTACTATGATGTAATCCAGATGGGAATATACTCTGTGTAATGCTGAAAAAAAATGTATAATCCTTTCTGTTCTTATGTTGTAAACGCCATGGGTCTACTAGTTGGTGCTCAAAGAAAAGTTTTTTTTTTAATTTGCTTCACTTGCCTAATTTCCCTATCCATTACTGCCGATGTACTATTTATTTTATAGTCCATGGGGAAGTTGAAGTCTCCTGCCAGTATTAATTGTCCTTGTTTAAATTCAATTAGATATTTCAATATTTTCACAAAATATTTCTTCAGGGTTTTGTTTGGGCAGTATATGTTGGCAAGTGTGTACATATTATTTATTTATTCCTGCTAGAAAAAGAAATCTTCCCTCTGGATCCACCTTCCTCTTTTTTCAATTTCAAACCGAATATCTTTTCCCAGGCCAATTGCCACCTCTCTTGCCCTGCTAACTAGTGAATCCCCGTAAAACCATGTTGGCAGGATTCTTGAACGTATTTTAATATTTGAGTCCTGTGTTATATACGTTTCTTGTAGGAATTCTACTCCGGCCTTATAGCTTTCCAACTCTCGATTAATTATTTCTCTCTTCCTTGGCAAGTTCAGACCCCGTACATTATAGGACACAACTGTAATACTGTCCCTATCCTCCATATCTATCAAAGTCCCGCGCGTCCCCCCGGGGGGCCCCCCGACCCCCAATAGGGAGTCTGGGCCGGGCTCCCCCGCGACAATGCACGGGGCCTTTATCTGTCTTTTCCATAGCAGAGAGAGCTATTTTTCTTCTAAATACAAACACATTCACCTCAGTCCCCCCATCCAATCCCCCTGCTCTCATCTCTATTTTCCCAGTCTTCTATTTTATACCTTTGTTCCTGTTGTTCCTTTTTTATAAGCATTATTTCACTTCTCAATTCCTTTATTGTTTCTGTGTGGGTTGCCATCACTGTCTCTACCTCTTCTATTCTTGAAAGCATATACCCCAGGTTTTTATGGATATTTGTCATTTCTGCCTTCATAGAATTCTCCAGGGCTGCAAACATATCCAATTTTGTTGGTAATTGTGCCAAGTCTAAGGCTTCAGCTCCACCACAAGCTCCTTCTCCAGACTCTTACAAGTCATGTTCTGTTCTTAATTCAGGGGGTGGACTGCTATCTGCTGTTGTCTTACTTTTTCCCCTTTTTTCCTTCTTCTCCTTCTCCTTCTTTTCCTTGATTTCATGTTGCCTCCCTTTCCCCCCTGGTAGTCTTTCTCTCTCTCTCCTTCACCCTGCAATATATCTACTCATGGGGCCCGGGTTTAGACTAGGGCCTAGGCTAGTCCGCAATGATTTAACAACCGTTCCCCCACCTCTTGTCATCTTTCCCCTCGTTTTTCTCAAAAAAAAAAAAAGGGGGGGTGAAGCTCGGCCTGTCCTGGTTCAGGTGTAAGAATATGGTATGTATTGGTCTATCTGTTTCTTACTTTGTGATAAGGCTGATGTGCGTCTTTCACATAAACTTTTGCTATATGACAGAATATGACGGAGCGGCATAAACAGGAGGAAAAAAAAAAAGATTCACCAAAAACAACAGAGTTTTTCTGTATTTGCCTGCCAAAGACAGAACCTATTCAGTTTTGCTCATACGTCGCCATAATCTCCCGGCAGACTTATATATTATCTTTTCTTTCCTTTTTTCCACTCTTCTTCTTCCTCTTTCCCTGTCAGTCTTTTACCCTTTTATACACTCCTTTCTGGATTCTTTATTTACCATTAACTTTTAAAGTCCCAGACAGTCCAATTGCGTATAAACAGATATTTATGGCTATACTTATCTGTTCCAGCCGCATGGGGGGTCAGGTCCACTTTCATCTTATGATTCAGCCAGCTTCTTATGACTTCACCCGCCGGTGTTGTTTCAGGTCTTCCCGACAACCTCCGAGTCTCTCCGGGGGGGCGCCCCGCTCACCTCCATGCAGGCGGCTCACTCCGATCCTCCTTCGGCATCCTTCAGTGTCCCTCGGCCACCTCCGATGCCTGAGGACCGCCCACTGGTCACCGTGATTCTGCTGTATCATGCCAAGCACTGGGACATCCAGGGTGCCCGCTCAGAGCTCCCCCAATGCAGCCTGTCCCGCCAAGAAGCCCTGAGATCTCCAAGGAGCTGCCGAACCGCCTCAGGTATAATGCCCACAAAGACACACTCGGGGAGTGGTGTGGAAAGGTATTGAGAGGTGATAGATCCAGGCAGGTCAGAGGCAGAGACAGTACTTCCCGACTATCATCCTGACAGGAGAGGAGAAGTCACAGACCTTCACGGCAAGCGGCTCTTCCACGCCATGTCAGACTCCTCCCTCAAACACATCTCCAGACAATGTATATCTATAAGAACCCGCCTCATGGATTAAGATGGGGAAGGAAATAATTGCATCTCTAATCCACTGAATCCTTATACCCTCTATCATTTATTACCCAATTTAAACCACAGAATAAGGGCACATAGAAAAGACAATGTTTGTGATAGTTTAAAAAGAGGAATTGTTTGTTTTCAGGGCCATCTCTAATCATATCTCGCATAAATTATTTCATATATTACCCCATATGATGTCATTAGGGGTTGGCTATAAAGCAATTTAAATCTATATTGAGGTTCAAGCCTCAAGCAGCAAGGGACCCCAATTGGTATATCCAGGCTGTTTCATTTTGGGATATGAGGGTGGACCTATTTCCTCCTCTCCTGTTATGTTTTATATAGTCTATCCCATAGAAGATCAGACCTGAAGGGTCTCTATGATGAAATTCATCGAAGATGCATGATAGATTGTGTTTAAGAAATCCCTTCTTGATGTTGTTGATATGTTCCCATATGCGTACAAACAGGGGCCGAGTTGTTCTCCCCACATACTGTAAATCAGTGCGACTGCAGTAGTGTACATTAGGACGTCTCCATTCCCTTCCATTGATTTTTTTCAACCGCGCGACTTGGGACAGCTTGAAGTCCGATCCCAGGTTGCCCCTGTGTGAACGAGGCTCTTACCCTGAGAAGAAGGCAGGCCTAGCACCTGGTGGTCGGTATCTCGGCAAGCTACACTGGGAACAAACAGTGATTTGAACTATATAGCTCAGACCATTGAGTTAACCCTGCCCACACAGCATCCTCGTGGTGGAAAACCACCAATGGGCTTGCATGGATAAAGGGGGAGAGACATAATTGCTCATCCTCATTTATTGTGACCAACTGGTACCCAATGATCCCTTATGATGATGCAGCTAATGAAGTTGTGTCATCAATGCCAACACTACCAGTCATGGCAAAAACCCTCCAATGCGCAGCCGCACTGACATCATACCCGCTACCCAAGTGATGCCATAAATTGCGGCAAACACTTGATGGCGCAGAAGTGGTAACACCAAAGCGTTGGCGCCATGCATGTGGGTAAGAGAATGCTGCCAGCCAAGGCAGGCATGCAATGGCGCATGCATGGAGGCACCAAAGCGCCTTTGCCACACTAGAGAATGGGCATGGCTGCCCCTGCCTGTATCTCACCTAGGGATGAGCTTCGTATTCTAGTCAAACATACGTTCGACTCGAACATCAGCTGTTCGCCCGTTCGGCGAAGTCCGAACGTTTTGGTCCGTTCGCGGCAAATTCGTGTGGCGCTCACGGCCCACAATGCACTGCGATGGTGCAGTGCATTGCTGGCTCATGATTGGCCAAGCATGCACTGCGACCCCGCATGCTTGGCCAATCGCAGCGCCAGCAGCAAGGACAGCCATGATTGGCCACAGGCAGGATGCCTGTGGCCAATCATAGCTCAGGCTGTGTAGTGCACGCCCCATACTATATAGGGCCGCTGGAGCGGCAGCCTTGTGTAGTGTGTTGGCGTCTGAAGCAGTGGGTGTTCTGTGTACCTTCAACACAGTACACACCGATTGTTTTTGGCCGATTTTCGATCTTGCTGTTGTGTAGTGGCTGTTGTCTGCGTGCCCTGACCGCAGTATACACCACTATATTCACCTCACCTATAAAGCTAGTGATCTATCTTTTATAATAGAGCTTGCAGTCAGTAGTGTTAAGAGCTTGTGCGTGCTGTCTGCGTGCTCTGTACCCAGTACATACCGCTATATCCACCTACATAGCTCTTCTCTATTTGAGCCCACTTGCCATCTGCAGGAGTTATTGGAAGTTGTGTGTGCCTCCAGCACAGCACAGTATACATCTGTATATACTCCTTTATCTCTAGTGTTCTATAATAAAGGCATCTGCAGGAGTTAGTGGGTGTTCTGTGTACCTTCATCACAGTACACACCGATCGTTTTCAGATGATTTTCGATCTTGCTGTTGTGTAGTGGTTGTTGTCTGCGTGCCCTGACCGCAGTATACACCGCTATATTCACCTCACCTATATAGCTAGTGAGAGCCACCTATCAGTGCCACCTATCAGTGCCCAGCAGTCCCATCTATCAGTGGTACCTATCAGTGCCCCTTAGTGCCACCCATCTGTGCCACCCATCCGTGCCATCTTATCTGTGCCCGTCTTTGCCCATCAGTGCCCCCTTATCTGTGCCGCCTTATCTGTGCCTATTAGTGCCGCCTTAACTATGCCTATCAGTGCCTATCAGTGCCCACCAGTGCAGCCTATCAGTGCCCACCAGTGCAGCCTATCAGTGCCCACCAGTGCAGCCTATCAGTGCCGCCTCATCAGCGCACTTCAATGAAGGAAATCACCTGTTTGCAAAATTTTATAACAAACTATTAAACATGATTTTTATTTTAATTTTTATTTTGCATTTTTTTGTTTGTTTAGCAAAAAATAAAACCCTCAGCTGTAATTAAATACCACCAAAAGAAAGCTCTATTTGTGGGAAAAAAATGATAAAAATTTCATTTGGGTACAGTGTTGTATGCCTGCGCAATTGTCATTCAAAGTGCATCAGCGCTGAAAGCTGAAAATTGGTCTGGGACTGAGGGGGGTTTAAGTGCCCAGTAAGCAAGTGGTTAAAAATTTACCAGTTGAAAATTACAAACAGATTCAACTTAACACAACAAACCTACACAGTCCCTGTCTTGTTTGCACCGCCTGTATACTGCTGTTCTGAGTATATAGGGCCTGGGGGCCACACGCATTTCCTTTTTTTAATATGGGTACGGGGTTCCCCTTAATATGCGTACAAGACCCAAAGGGGCTGGTAATGGGCAGGGAGGGCTACCCATGCCATTTTTCTCAATGATTTTCAACCATATTGCAGGAACCAGATATAACATTAATACCGCAAGCAGTTTTAAATGGTGTTATTTCCGTTAAATGTCATTTTGTGCAGGGACTGTTCTAAACACGGGAAACACGTGGTACTTCACAGGCATACTACAGACACCCCCCCAGGCACCATATTTAAAGGAATATTTCACTTTTTTTTCCACTTTAATCGTCATTAAAATCAGTGCTCCCGCCAAAACGGCCGTTTTTAAAACTTTTTTTGCATTAAACCATGTCCCCTGAGGCAGGAGTCAGGTCCCCAAACACTTTTTAGGACAGTATCTTGCATATTAGCCGTTAAAATTAGCACTTTTAATTTCGAACGTTCGAGTCCCATAGACTTCAATGGGGTTCTAACGTTCGTACGAATTTGGGGTCCGTTCGAAAGTTCTGGTGCGAAACGAACCGGGGGGTGTTCGGCTCATCCCTAATCTCACCCAAAGGGAGCGGATACATAGATGCAGTGGCGCCGGCAAGATGACGTGATGCCAGTAGAATGGAAAATGCTGCACTGGGGGAAAAATGGAAAAAAAAGACGCAAATCCCACCAGTCTCCCAACATCGGTGGTGGAATGAGACCTGTGGCATCCAAAGCCCTCCGTGAACATGCCCACACCACTCAAAAGAGAGAATAACTCCCCATGAGCATGTATGTGCGAGGTGTTCAAGGAGGAGCCCGGAAAGCCAGGAGGGATTGCAAGTCCCGGGAATGAGAAATTGGGGAATAAAGGGAGGCAGAGCACTCGGGATAAAAATAAAAAAAAACTCCTACCAGATACAGAATAGGGGGAAATCCCAAATGCAAGTATAAATATAGATATAATTCTAAGCAATGATCTCCATGCACCATCATGTGCCCGGAATAGAAAACAGCATCACACATGGCACATTACATAGACCCCTAAATGGAGACAACAGTTATCAAATACACAAAGAATTACAGAATTATTATAATTAAAAATAGAACTTTGGGAGAACCATATGCATGATCCTGGGCAACGTGCCTACCAAAAGGGGAATACAGATCACCTATTTTGATGGTATACATGTGGTCATAAATCCGTCTCCAAAACTCCCTAAAAGTCTTTCCTATGTAGATTGCATCACACTCACAGGTCATTATGTATGCAATTCCTTTAGTTTGCCAATTCACAACATTTTTGGGGGAAAAATTTATTCCCATTCGGTAGGATCAAGTTTTGGCCTGTATTAATGAACTTACATAGTTAGTCAGGTTGAAAAAAGACACAAGTCTATCCAGTTCAACCATAAAAAATAAATAAATCTAATTAAAAATATTGTACAATCCAATATACCCAATTCTATACCCACAGTTGATCCAGAGGAAGGCAAAAAATCCCAGCAGAGCATTCTCCAATTTGCTACAGCAGGGGAAAAAATCCTTCCTGATTTCCCAAGAGGCAATCGGATTTTCCCTGGATCAACTTTACCTATAAATGTTAGTACCCAGTTATATTATGTATATTTAGGAAAGTATCCAGGCCTTTCTTAAAGCAATCTACTGAGCTGGCCAGATCCACCTCCAGTTTGATTTGCAGCAGAACATGCAAACAGGCCAAAAATTTGTTGGAACACCGTTAAAGTCTATGGGACACGAACATAAATAATGCAGATAGAAGAAGTCATTGAAAAAATGGCATGGGATTCCCCCAGTCCATTACCAGGCCCTTTGGGTCTGGTATGAATATTAAGGGGAACCCCCAACCAAAATGAAAAAAAAAAAAAGTGTGGAGGTCCCCCCAAATTCCATACCAGGCTCTTCAGGTCTGGTATGGATATTAAGGGGAACCCCGCGCCAAAAAAAAAAAAAAAAACGGCATGGGGATCCCCCTCCAAATCGATACCAGACCTGTGGTATGGATTTTAAGGGGAACTCCGAGCTAACATTTTTAAAAAATGGCATGGGGTCCCACCAAAATCCATACCAGGCCCTTATCCTAGAGCGCAACCTGATGAGAGAGCGCCCCCCTCCTGAACCGTACAAAGCCACATGCCCTCAACATGGGGAGGGTGATTTGGGGTAGCCCCCCAAAGCACCTTGTCTACATGTTGATGTAGAGAAGGGCCTCATCCCCACAACCTTTGCCCAGTGGTTGTGGGGGTCTGCAGGGCAGGGGGCTTATCGGAATCTGGAAGCCCCCTTTAACAAGGGAACCCCCAGATCCCAGCCTCCCCCCTGTGTTAAATGGTAACGGGGTACAAATGTACCCCTACAATTTCAGAAAAAAGTGTCAAAATGGTACAAATGACAAGACACAGCTTGGGGCAAGTCCTTTATTAAGAAAAATTAAAAATTGCCCCATGAAGTCCATTAATCTTCTTCTCTCGCTCCGCCGAAGGACCGTTTATGTAACTGGGTGGCCCTGCCCCCTCTGACACCCCGGGAAAGCTATGGGAAGTCCATGGGGAAGTCCCCGTGCATCAGAGGTGGGTGGGGTCACCCGGGAATGTCACCACGTGGACCCGCCCTCAGTTATAAAAGAACTGTGAGGACACGTCATACGGCGGGTGCTTCCTATGGAGGCAGGTCGGTCGCGGCTATGTTTTTTTGGGGTTTTTTCAGTCTGTTGGAGGAGCGTGAGAAGAGGATTAATGGACTTTGTGGGACATTTTAATTTTTTTAAAATAAAGGACTCGTCCCAAGTCGTGTCTTGTCAATTGTACAATTTTGACACTTTTTTGTGAAATGGTAGGGGTACATTTGTACCCCATTACAATTTTACACAGGGGAGAGGCCGGGATCTGAGGGTCCCCTTGTTAAAGGAGGTTTCTAGATTCCGATAGGCCCCCACATGCAGACCCCCACAACCACCTTGCAAGGTTTGTTGGGGATGAGGCCTTTGTCTCCATCAACATGGGGACAAGGTGCTTTGGGCGCTACCCCAAAGCACCCTCCCATGTTGAGGGAATTTGGCCTAGTATGGGTCAGGAGGGGGGCGTTCACTCATCCCCCCTCTTTTCCTGTGGCCTGCCAGGTTGCATTCTCAGATAAGGGTCTTGTATGGATTTTTGGGGGGACCATTTTTTTTTTCTTTTGGTGCAGGCTTCCCCCTAATATCCATACCAGACCTGAAGGGCCTGGTATGAAATTTGGGGGTACCCTCACGCATTTTTTTTTTTTTATGCGTTTTACCGTTTTTTCAATTACTTCTTTTATCTGTATTGCTGAGACCGACAATTCATTATAGCTGTGAGTACTTTTTAAATCACTTTTTTTCCTTAAATGTAATTTTGCTCTTGCACTATTCTAAATATGGGAAAAATGTGCCACTTTACAGGCATACTATAGACACCCTCCAGGTACGAAAATTAAAGGAATATTTTCACTTTAATTTTTTCACTTTAAGCATTATTAAAAGCACTGCTCCCAAAAAAGTTAAATTTTTAAAACTTTTTTTGCATTGATACATATCCCCTGGGGCAGGACCCAGATCCCCAAACACTTTTTATGACAATACCATGCATATAAGCCTTTAAAATTAGCACTTTTGATTTCTCCCATAGACCTTTTAAAGGGTATTTTGCGACTTTCGAATTTGCCGCAAACACCCCAAACTGCCCGTTGGTCACTGGCCCATTGCTCTTGGGTTGAAAAGCTATTCAGCAAACAGTCGAATGCCCAATGTTCTAGTTGAACTCACAATCGACTTGAACATTGGGCTCATCCCTAGGCCTCATGTTGAGAGCTATAAAGGGTTACAAAACAAACATTAGAGTTCACATTTGTTACCTTTTTGTGAAACAATAGTGAATCTCTAGTCTTGCCTCTTGCTCGATTGTATGCTTTAGCTAAACGTTTTTTACTGTATCCCCTAATTCTAAGTCATTCTCTCAACAAACCTGCCTCAATCTCAAAGGCTTCAGTGGTGCTACAGTTACGTTTCAGCCAGAGATATTGTCCGTAGGGTATCTAACGCACTAGGGATGCAGGGTGAGCATTGGTAGCATGTAAAATGGTGCTGCCTGATGTAGGCTTGTGGTATAGTCCGCTGGATAAATATCCATTCTCATTTTTGTAAACCATTACGTCAAGAAAGGGAATTTTGTTACAGTTGTAAGTCATAGTAAATTGTAAGTTACAATCGTTGGAATTTAATTTTGTGAGAAATTCCAACAATAATTCCGGATTGCCGTCCCAGACTATGAAAATGTTGATGTACCTTTGCCATGAAAGAACATGGAACAGGTACATTGCAACACCATTGTCAGAGAAAATGTATCTCTCCCACCCCCAGGTACAGATTGGCAGAGTCTGCAAAGCAAAAATCATTGTTGGACAAAATGAAAAACAATAAATCTGCACCAAAATGATGGAATTGGCCCTCTTGCCAATCCTTCTGAATGTTTGAATGAAAAAAAAAAAAAAATATATATATATATATATATATATATATATATTGTTCTCTCCCCAGTCTATAGATTGCATTCATATTTTTGCCACCCAAATGCATTGAGACGGAACCGATCCCACACTTCGATTGAGTGCTTCCGTCAGTATACCGCTTCCTAAGTCTGAATATAGATATCAGATATTCCAACCGCTCACAAGCACAAAACAAGACGACACTTGCTTAGCTGCTCAACATGGACTGCTTTATTAGAACCAAAATGCCAAGTATTTATAATACAGTAGAAGACTAAAACCTAACCTAATTAGCATGAGCTAATTATCTACATCATCTACAATTATCTTCTCTACATCATCTGCTCCAGCTAACTGTTGGGGAGAGAGGCTGACTGCCCCAGCTCCCTGGAACTCCGTAATTGTTGCTGGTTCTGGGCAGAGGTTGGTAACACTATGCCCGTTGCTAGCACTTCTGCTGGTGTTCTGTTAGTGGAGACCACTGGCCCATCCACTGACACCAGATCAAGCTGCAGTTGGGAGGTGACGACTGCATTCTCTCCTTGGATCCTGATCTTCAGCTTATGATAGACTGCCACCTCCTCACCCTTGGCCTCCAGAATTGCTGCAGGTGTGTGGCAGAGGTCTTGGACCCTCTGTCCGGTTGCCAGCACTTCTCCTGGGGGTTTGCTAGGTGGTTCCTCCTCTACAGAAACGTCTATTAAATCCCCAGTCTCTAGAATTGCTAAAAGTGTGGGACAGAGGTCTTGGACCCTCTGTTCAGTTACCAGATCTTCAGCTGGAGAAGTTTGTTGCAACTCCATAGATGCTGCTGGCAGAAAATCACATGTCCCTGTCAATGTTGTGGGAGAAAGGCCGACTACCTCTTCTCTCAAGAAGGCCAAAGCCACTGTCGGTGCTGGGCAGAAGTTAGCAGAACTCTGCCCTGTTGTCAGAACTTCAGGTTTGGGGATGACAATCTCTGGATTTTCCACTGCCAATTCTCTGGCATGCTGCTGAATGTGTTCTAGCAGTTTCCTGTTTGCCCTTTCCAGATGCTGTTCCTTCCTTAACAAATGGTCCAGATCAGGTTTAAGCTCTGAGACCCCTGCAAGACTGAGCATAGCCTCTCTATATTCTCGAAGGTCCTCAAGGGTAGGTTCCCCTTCATCGCCGAACACAAAACGATCTATAAGGCTCTCCCACAGCAATCCAGGGCCTCCAAAGTCATATCCCTCTGGACAGCATTCGGTTGTCTCCCCTAAATATCCCTGCTCTGCATGCCAATGCAGAGCCCAATAATGATTGTCCAGCTCTATCTCCTGCTGGACCAGCCTGTCTAACTCAGTCACCCATTGCTCCTGGGGCCGCCCTCCCAGGAATGCCATCCGTAATGCCCGTTGGTCACTGGCCCATTGCTCTTGGGTTGAAAAGCACTTGCCCTGTTTTATACCAGCGAGTTGGAGGGCTCCAATCCAGAGCTCCACTCGAATCTGCTGCCTGGGCTCCAGGTATTTATCCTCAGACACAGTCCTGGTGTATGCTGAAAGGACGATCCGCAGCACATTATGTATACATATATACAGCATTGATTCTGACTAACACAGATTACAGTGGGGTTCTCATTCACCCTGTGCCCCTTAAAATCCAGGGCCCATAATCAGTCGGCAAGAGGCTTGCATTCAGTCCTCTCAAAAAGCCGGTGTCCCAGCTAGGTCTGTCACATGCATTATTTTAAATTTTTCTACATTGAACTTAATTTGCCATGTAGTTGCCCACCCCATTCATTTGTTCAGATCTTCTTGCAAGGTTTCCATATCATGCAGAGAAGTTATTACCCTGCTTAGCTTAGCATCGTCCGCAAATACAGAAATGTAACTATTTACCCCATCCTCCAGGTCGTTTATGAACAAATTAAATAGGATTGGTCCCAGCACAGAACCCTGGGGGACCCCACTACCCACCCCTGACCATCCCAAGTACTCCCCATTTTCATCACCCTCTGAACTCGCCCTTGTAGCCAGGTTTAAATCCATGTACCCACCCTATGGTCCATGCCAATGGACCTTATTTTGTACAGTAAACGTTCATGGGGAACTGTGTCAAATACTTTTGCAAAATCCAGATACACCATGTCTACGGGCCTTCTTTTATCTAGATGGCAACTCACCTCCTCATAGAAGGTCAATAGATTGGTTTGGCAAAAACAATTCTTCATGAATCCATGCTGATTACTGCTAATTATACCGTTCTCATTAATAAAATCTTGTATATAGTCTCTTATCATCCCCTCCAAGAGTTTAAATACTATTGATGTTAGGCTAACTGGTCTGTAATTCCCAGGTATGTATTTCAGACCCTTTTTAAATATTAGTGCTACATTGGCTTTTCTCCAATAAGCTGGTACCATTCCAGTCAGTAGACTGCTAGTAAAAATTAATACCCTAGGGGGCAAGCCATCTGGTCCCGGTGATTGATTATGTTAAGTTTTCCAAGTCTAATTCTAATTTTGTCCTCTGTTAACCATGGAGGTGCTTCCTATGATGTGTCATGAGGATAAACACTGCAGTTTCGGTTACTGAAGCCCCCCAATTCCCTCATGAAGACTGAGGAGAAGAATACATGCAATACCCCATCCCTTGTAACCAGATGTCCTTCCTTTCCCAATTCTTAATTGGGCCAATATGGTCTGTCCTCCCTTTTTTTTTATTTTTTTTTTATTTATTTATTTTATTTTTATTTTTACAGTTTTTTTATACTTAAAGCAGAGTTCCACCCAAAAGTGGAACTTCCAGTTTAAGCACTCCTAGCCCCCTTACATGCAACATTTAGCATGTCATTTTTTTGGAGGGGGGGAGCGGGTGCCTAGTTTTGAGTGGGACTTCCTGTCCCACTTCCTGCCTCTGACTATGGGCCACCTAGGTGGCTCCTCCTCTCACCCTAGGCAGCCCCTCCCTCTCTGCAATCTTCTGGGACATGTCACAGGTCCCAGAAGATTGCAAGTCCACTTGGAGTGCTCAGCATGACTCACGCATGGACAGTGTGTGCCTGCCCGTGAGGCTACATGCTGTCATGGCTGGGTGCCCTCAGTTTCAATGGACATGCTGTTGAGAGGAGGGGGAGAGGAGTGAGGCTCCGTCCGGCCACATCACTGGACTGTTGTACAGGTAAGTGTTTGTTTATTAAAAGTCAGTAGCTACAATTATTGTAGATTCTGACTTTTAATAAAGGAAAAAAAGCCTGGAACTCCGCTTTAAAGAATTTCTTGGGAGTTTTTTTGCCCTCCTCCGCTATGTGTCTTTTGTGTTCTATTTAGCCATCCCAATTGCACCTTTACATTTCTTTTTGCATTCTTTATAAAGTCTGAATGCTGATGATGATCCCTCAGCCTTGTATTTTTTGAAGACCTTCTTTGCTTTTATATGCATTTTTACATTGGAATTAAGCCATCCAGGACTTTTGTTTGCTCTTTTAAATTTGTTGCCCAATGGGATGCATTGGCTAATGCTCTTAAAGCAAACCCATCTCTCCTCCAAGGTTCTTTGTTCCTAAGATTTTATCCCAATGTAGCGGCGAGCTCCTGAAGATGGGGACATCGTCTAAATAAACGTGGGGAGTGTGTAGCAGTGGGCTCCTGAAGCGCACCCATTATGTTTTTCAAAGTTAAAACTTTACCCAAATTACAGTTTGGTTTGGGCCTATTTGTCTAAATTAGACTTTTTATGTCAGTCTGACTGGGCTGTGAAATTTTTAGCCTGGCCCTGGGGGGGGGCTGCTTTCTGGTGGCAAGCGTGGAACTATGGTCTAGTCAGGCGTTTGGTTACTCTCTTTTGGAGCCAGGTCAGTGGGAGTGGCCCTCCCGCTGTGCCCTCTGGGAGAGGGTATTTAAGACATGGATGTCAAGTGCTTCAGGGGTTCCGGTCAAGTATGAAGTGTTGAGTACTTGGTCCCGGACCTCCTGACTATCCCCCAGGAAGGCTATGGCCTGGGGTGCAGATCCACCTGACTTTAATGCCTCGGGGCTGGCTAGCCCAAGGCAGGGAAACTAAAGGAGGATTCTGAGGTGTTTGGGTGCCGTCTCCGGTTCGGGAGAGACCCATTGAACTTCAAGCATTCCAGGGGAGGACTCTTTGGAAGATTACCACAAGTTTGGTTTATTTAACAAGAGCCTGGAAGGGCTGAAGTAATCGAGAGAATCCGGACTTGTGGATATCACCAAGCTGGTTGAAAGGTCCAGGTATCCTACAAGTGTTCTACAGCTTAGTTTCCTATGTGTTCTGCAACAACGTCAGCGATAAAGATTCTGTTCCTAAGTAAGCACCTGGTTGACTGCTAGGCCTTGTGAGAGGGACTGTCCAACCTGAGTGCTCATCCAGCTGTGAATGGCTATTCTCTGGATGCAGTCAAAGTAAGCAAGTTCGTTAACGTTTTTGACTTTGACATTGAGAGTACCTGAACTTTCCTTTCCAACCCCCTGATCCCAAGATAAAGACCGTTCAATGGTTGAAGTTTGCAAATAAAATACATTCAACTGGATCTATTGTCAGTCTCAAGTTACTGGGTCACCTACCACGGGACATCCCCTAGACATGCCATAAGAAGAAGCGGAAGGTAACGGTAACCTCAAAAATATCAAAAACCAGCAGCTCCTTTGGGGGTTAGTGCTACACTAATTTATGCCTTCTAAGCCCTTGAACACACTTGTACATTCCGACAACCAAATCCGTTGGATAAATTCCAATGGATTTAGTCCGGAAGTGGTCCGAAAGTGGTGTTGCATACACACGGTCGGACTAAGCTGTCGGTGCCATAAGCCGTGTACGACGCGACTAGAAAAGGGAAGTTCAGCACCACGTCCAGCATCCTTTTGGCTCCTTCTGCTGATCTTGCGTTTATTGCGTGTTAGTAGAAATTTGGTGAGAGACAATTCGTGCTTTTGAGATTTGTGCTTCAGATCGTTACTGCTCTTCAGTTTGTGCTTGTCAGTGCGTATCTGCTTATCAGTGCGTGTAGTCAGTTAGCATTTGTTGCTCATTGTGGACTATATATTGGCATAGTATGCTTTGATCTTCATTGCTTATTGTCTGCTCGTTTCTGCTTTTCAGTTCGTTCTTTCAGGCCTTGCTGTTTATTGGTGCTTTCTGTTGTCCGTTCTGACCAGCCGACCATTTTCAAGCCATGTTTCGTGTACGTACTCGTCGTAGAGTTCGTGCTGTGCAGGGGCTTGGTGTTGGGCTTTTAGCTTTGACACAAGCCCGGTCCATGAAAAGGGCAAAGAGGAGTTCATGGACCAAGAATTGGTTGCTCCAGGGTGACCAGTTCTTACACATGCCTTTGCTTCGTGAGATTCGGGAGAATAATCCTGATGATTTCAGGAATTATCTCTGGATGACGGACCCCGTTTTTTACCATCTTCTGGCTTTGCTGTCCCTTTATATCAGCAGGCAGGATACCTGCATGCGGCAAGCCATCACTCCAGAGCAGAGGCTCATCACCACGTTGCACTACTTGGCGACAGGGAGCAGTCTTCAGGACCTCAAGTTCTCGACAGGCATCTCCCCCCCAGGCTCTGGGAATCATTATTCCAGAGACCTGTTCTGCCATCATTCAGGTCCTGCAGAAGGACTATATGAAGGTACATTTTCTCCTTTAACATCACATTCTATGTATTTAATGTTTGCTAATGTATTGGATTTCTTTCCTCATTCCCTAATTGCCATGATTGCAATATGCTCTAATTGATATGCTGTGCTGTTCTGTTTTTTGTCCTTCATGCATATTTGCCTTCACTAACTTCCCCAGCATGCTCTTCTGGGCCCATAAACCTATAGTCTAGTCACTTAGCAATGACAGCTCCATAGTATTGTTTTCCCCTTAAAGTGGTTGTAAACCCTTACAAACCACTTTGACCTACAGGTAAGCCTAGATTAAGGTTTACCTCTAGGTCCAAGCAATATCTCCTAAACCTATATGGTTTAGGAGATATTTGCCCGAAAAACGGGCACCGCTGTCTACGGTGCATGCACCGTAGACAGCGGCGTGCAGGCGCACTGAGCGCGGCATTTCCAAGAATGGAGCTGCCACTGGAGCTGCCACGCGTGTCGACTCCCGTGCGCATGCGCGGGAGTGACGTAATCGCGGGTTCACCGAATGACAGCGGCGGAGCTGCGAGACCCCACCAACAAGATGGATGCGGCGGACTACAGGGGACAGCGGCGACTTCGCTGGCTCCTGTGTCAGGTAAGTGACACATAATGGGCTACTTTGCGATGCATAGTAGTCCATTATGCTTTGCCTTTACAGGGAATGAAAGAGGAAGTAAACTCATCAGGGTTTACTTCCTCTTTAAATTCATGCAGAGTGCCAGAGTTTTGTTTTTAGGTTGGGCCAAACTCATAAGGAACCCCCCTCCCCCCAACTGATAGGTCAGCTGATAGCAATCCTCTATCTGCTGACTTTGCCAAACCCAATACACACTATACCTACCTTTTTTTCTGGTCAGATTTATGGATGAATTAATCAAAGCATGTAGTGCAAGGGCCTGCCTCAATACTTTCAAATGCTACAGTTTTACGTTTTTTTTCTCCTATTATTATCTTGATAGGTAATAGCAGAATGTCAAAATGTGCTTCCATTTGTTCCTTTTTTTTGTATTATGACACTTCTTACCTGTCTGGTGGGCTGCCAATAGTGTAAGTAAGGAGGGGCTGGCCAAAGTAAATCACATTATTTATGCATTCAGCTCTCAATGAATTGGAGAGGGTTACCTGTCCAAAACATCCCCCCCTCATTTTTTGCAATGGCCCATCAGATGGGAGGATGGGGGGGGTGATAAATCTGATAAAGGGGACCTTATACTTTAGACTTTAAATACTAATTTCCCAAAATGTTATACTGACATTGTCCAAAAATGTTTGTGTCTGATCTGCTTGCAATGTTGATGTGCAAAATTCCTTCCTTGCCACAGGAATGGCAGACTGTGGCCTCCCACTTTGCAAGCCGTTGGGACTTTCCCAATTGTGGAGGTGCAAATGATGGGAAACACGTCTGCATTGTCCCACCCCCCAACTTGGGGTCCTACTATTATAATTACATGGGGTTTAATAGTATCGTGATGTTGGCGGTGGTGTCAGCAACCTATGACTTCTTGTATGTGGACGTGGGGCAAAATGGCTGGATGTCGGATGGTGGAGTGTTCGCACGGACGGAATTCTACTGGCATCTCCAGAGTGGCAGTCTGGGCTTGCCACCTCCAGAGGAGAATGTAGAAGTACTCCCATTTGTTTTTGTCGCGGATGAGGCATTTGCTATGGCAAACCATCTGATGAGGCCTTTCCCGATGAGGACCCTCACCCCGGATCAGATAATCTTTAAGAGCCAGAAGAGTAGTGGAGAATACTTTCGGGATAATGGATAATTCCGCCTATTTTTGACGCCAATCCACATGGCGGAATATAAACTAAATCATATAGTGCTTGACTGCTGCGTTCTGCAAATTTTTTTTGAAAAAACATTCCATAAACTATGTGGCCTCAGTTGGCCCTGATGCAGACTTGACAGAAAATGTGAACCTCATGGCCCTTGAAGGTGCTTGTCCTAGCTTGCCCCCCCAAAGCGCCCGCAAGGTCAAAAGCCAATACATGGAGTACTTTGTGGGTAGGGGGGCCATTGATATGCCAGACAATGTCTGAGAGGCATTTTTTTAATACATTTTTCTTTGAAACTCCAATAATCTTTGTTTTCATTTACTGCTTGGCTTTGTTTTCAATGTCACCTAGGTTTTTTTTTTATTGTATTTTTATTAAATAAGTTTCAAGACAAATACAATGAAATGAAGCGTTGTAATAATCATTGAGCATAAATCATTAAGGAGTATAACAAAAACTTTGGACTATAAAAGCTAAAGAGTAACGTCCACGTATGCAGGACACATGGGTGTTCTGCATAGCTGTAACAGAAGGGGTAAACAACTTGCAGTTTATAAGAAAGGCAAAATAACCTTATTATATTGGGCCGGGAGGCCGTAGTGCAACAAAGACAGTAATAACACACTTATGAGTAGCAAAATGAGACATCTAGGGGGGCAGCCTAATCTAGTACCAAGGAAGGAGGGTGAGAAGAAGGGGGTAATCTCCAGGAGGGCTGTGTTACAGCGGTCAGTCATGGTTAATGAGGGTTAACGGGGGGATGTCCCAAATTCCGACCGATCCCAGGGCTCCCAGATTTTGTCAAACTGGGGGACTAAATTGTATACAGAGGCCATCAGAAACTCCATTCTCCGTATCTCGGATAACAGTTGGAGGAACCTGGGCCAGGGAGGGGGAACACCGGACAGCCAGCATAGTGGAATGAGCCGATTAGCAGCTAATAAGATCTAGGAGATCAGCCGGTTTGTATTTTTAGATAAACCTGGAATAGGGAGGCCCAACAAGCAGTTTAGGGGCTCATATGGAAGGGACACACCCATCACCCCTAGCACCAATGACCCCACCTCCCTCCAAAAGGGGCGTATCAGGGAACATTCCCAAAATATATGAAATAATGAGCCAGTGGCAGTCCCATATCACCAACAGCGTGGCGAGACTGAGGAGTCAAACTTGTGAATGACATCAGGGGTTCTATACCAGAACATAAGGATTTTTATGGCCGTTTCTCTTTGTTTAACACATTTGGAGGCTTTAAAGGTGGAGGCCCAAATCTTGTCCCATGTTTGTAGATTGATAGGTTTACCCAGCAAATTGGCCCATATACTCATGTACAGATGTGAAAATTCATTTAAGGGGGTCAACTCATGGAGGATTTTATGGATGGAGGAGATCAAATGTAATTGGTGGGGTGCCTTTGCGCATAGGTGTTCAAAGGCTGTGGGCTTGTCCAGGGTTAGAGTTGGTGATTTGGAGGTAAAAAAGTGTCTAACTTGTGGCATGATAATATTTCACAATATCTGGAGCCCCCAGACCACCCTGGGATCTGGGCGCGAATACCACAGAGCTGGCTAGGCGATGAGATCTATTGGCCCATATAAAGGTCGAGAAACGTCTGTGGAGGAGTTTTAGTTGAGGGGAAGGAATGGCAACCGGAAGGGTCTCAAAGTGATAGAGCAATCTAGGCAGGATTGACATTTTGAGGACATTGATCCCTCCCAGGAGGGACAGGGGATATTTTGACCAGGATGATAAGGATCTATTTATGTCTTGGAATAGAGGAGGGAAATTAACGGGGTAAAGGTGGGAATATGAAGGGGTCAAAAGTACACCTAGATATTTGAAAGAAACATTGCACCATTTATAAGGGTACATTTCCCTAAGTACGGAAAATTATGTTGCAGATATATGTCCTATGTTTTTTGATGTTTGTTTTGGGTCTTTTTCTACAACAGTGCAAACCCAAGTTCAGAGCAAGATGAGGTGACAGTCTCGTCTTCAGATAATCTTATTATGTTGTGGGTCTGCTTTACACACACCTTGTTTTTGTTGATAATGTATGTAGTGCATTACTGACAAAAATATTGCTCATTTTCAGCACCATGGCAGAAATATGTGGGGTCATGAAAATGGCGTGATTGGGGAAATTTAAACATCACTGTGGGTGTTATTTACTAAAGGCAAATCCACTATGTACTACAAGTGCACTGCAAAAGTGCACCTGAAACTGCACTTGGAGTGCAAAGTGGATTTGCCTTTAGTAACTAACACCCATTGCCACAGAAAACAACAACTTTACTACAAATACTGTTTTTGCACATTGAAAAAGAAAGCCACACATTAACCACCTCCCGCCCGCCCTATAGCCGAATGATGGCCATAGAGCAGGCGGGTTCGTCCGGGCGGTCGTCCCTGGACGTCCTTGTGTTTACTTCCGCAATGCGCGCCGCCGGGGGCGCGCATCGCGGAAGTTTTGTACTTGCCGTGTCTCCCGGAGACAGGCAAACATAGATCACCGTGAACGGCCAATCAAAGCGGCCGTTCACAGCGCGATCGCAGCTGCCAATGGGAGATGATCTCAAATGTAAACATATGAGATCATCTCCCATTGCCGTGTCTCTCCCTCCTCACACAGAGACAGCGTGTGAGGAGAGAGAGGATCTGTGAGTGACATATTGTATATTGCATATTGTGACTAAAATCTGTCAGCCCCAGTGCCATCTGTCAGCCCAGTGCCATCTGTCAGCCCAGTGCCATCTGCCAGTAGTGCCATCTGCCAGTAGTGCCATCTGCCAGTAGTGCCAGTGCCACCTGCCAACGTCAGTGCCACCTGCCAGTGCCACCTGCCAGCGCCAGTGCCACCTGCCAGCGCCATCCGTCAGCGCCGCCAGTGCCGCCAGCACCAGTGCCACCTGCCAGTGCCATCCGTCAGCCCCAGTGCCAGTAGTGCCAGTGCCACCTGCCAGTGCCACCTGCCAGCGCCAGTGCCATCCGTCAGCCCCAGTGCCGTCAGCCCCAGTGCCACCTGCCAGTGCTACCTGCCTGTGCCACCTGCCAGCGCCAGTGCCACCTGCCAGCCCCAGTGCCATCTGCCAGCCGCAGTGCCATCTGCCAGCCCCATTTGCCAGAGCAATTAGCCAGAGCAAATAGCCAGCACCATCTGCCATCGCCATCTGCCAGTGCAAGCCCCAGTGCCATCTGTCAGCGACATTTGCCAGCGACATTTGCCAGCAACATCTTCCAGCGACATCTGCCAGCGACATCTGCCAGCGACATCTGTGAGCGACATCTGTCAGCCCCATCTGCCTCCAGTGCGCTCTGCCTCCAGTGCCATTTGTCAGTGCCACGTGTTGTCAGTGCCACGTGTTGTCAGTGCCACCTGCCACGTCAGTGTCACCTGTGATCAGTGCTGTCAGTGTCACCTGCCACATCAGCATCACCTGTCAGTGTCATCTGCCAGATCAGAGTCACCTGTCAGTGTCATCTGCCAGATCAGCGTCACCTGTCAGTGCCATTTGTGATCAATAAAAATGTCACAAAGATTATATTCAGCATATGATATTCTTGCAGCCGACAAGAGCAACGGGGAGGTTTCCGCTTCGGATTCATCCTCATATTCAGATTGTGAGTCTGACGTGGACTACGAGCCTGTCCTCAGCAGCGGTACCATGACAGCCTCAGAGGAGGAAGATGATAGTCCGCCCGTCAGACGAAGGCGCACTGGTGAGGAGGCGGTACCATCCACCAGCACCGCAGAGCCATCCACCGGCAACCCAGTGCCATCCACTGGCACCACAGTACCTCGGCAAAGGCCACATACCAGTGGGGTGTCAACTCGACCCCAAAGGCTTAGGTCCCATGCCAGCCTTCCCTATTCCCTCCAGAACCCCTTGTGGTTTCCTCCTAACTCAGGAGAAGCTAACGTTCCCCCTTTCACTGCCAACCCAGGAGTCCAGGTGGACACACACAATTTTTCCCTGATGGACTTTTTCCACCTATTTTTTTTACAGAGGACATGTTTGAATCCATTGTGGTCCTGTCCAACCTATATGCCCAACAATTTATTGAAAGCAACCCAATGTCCTCTTATGCCCGTCCCTACGAGTGGAGAGCCCTAACAGTGGAGGAGTTAAAAAATTTTTTGGGCCTCACATTTTGTATGGGACTAAACAATAAAAATGAAATACGTGCATATTGGTCATCCCGCCCCATCTATCACATGCCCATCTTTTCCTCAATAATGCCCCAGACCAGATATCTAATGATAATGAGATTCCTACACTTTAACGACAATACCCAGTTCCTTCCCCGGAATGACCCAAATTTTGATAAACTTTACAAAATTCGGCCGCTAATAAATTATTTTTCTGAGATCTTCCCCCAGTTGTTTACCCCAGACCAACACATATGTGTGGATGAGTCCCTGATCAAATTTTCTGGCAGGCTGGGCCTAAAGCAATTTATTCCCTCCAAAAGGGCCCGCTATGGGGTGAAGATGTATAAATTGTGTGACCGAGCCACAGGGTATACATATTCCTTCATGGTATACGAAGGGAAGGACACCCAGCTACATCCCCCTAATTGCCCCAAATACATCGGATCGAGTGGGAAAGTTGTTTGGGAACTCATAAACCCACTCCTGGAGAAAGGCCACCATCTTTATGTGGATAATTTTTATACAAGTTTACCCCTGTTCCGCAACCTCCATAGAAAGCAAACTCCAGCATGTGGCACCATAAGAATGAACCGGAAGGGCTTTCCTCAAAGCCTCGTCAACAAAAGGCTAAGAAAAGGCAAAGCGGCGAGTTTACGGAACGAGGAAATTTTGGCTGTGAAGTGGAGGGACAGAAGGGATGTGTACATGCTTTCTTCGATCCACAACAACACTTTTGTTGAGATCACCAGGAGGGATGGCCCAATACAAAAACCCACTTGTGTCCATGAGTACAACATGTTCATGGGGGGTGTCGACTTGAACGACCAGATGCTCGAACCCTACCTTGCCACGAGAAGAACATACAAGTGGTATAAAAAAATTTCAATTTATTTCTTTAATTTGGCCATATACAACACGTATGTAATTTATCGTAAATCCACAGAAAGACCCATACCCTTCCTTGGCTACCAGGAGGAAATCACCACTGCCCTTATATACCCCAACGGCCCACCACAAAACATTCGATCCGATGTAATTAGCAGACTCTCTGAATGCCACTTTCCTGATAAAATCCCTCCCAGACCAACAGGCCGAAGATATCTGAAAAAATATTGGGTGTGCAGCAAACGAGGATTGAGACGAGACACCACTTATCATTGTGCCCAATGCCCTTCCCAACCAGGCCTCTGCATAGGTGACTGTTTCCGCCATTACCATACTTCAGTGAATTATTAGTGAAGTATGGTAACCATAACCCTCACTTCCTGCCATTTACCTTCAAACCCCTTATGCCTCTGCTTGCTCTGTAACTGACCCTGGCTTGTTATTCGACCACGCTTCTGCCTACTGATTCTGTTTATGCCTCTGCCTGATCTGGAACTGACCCTGGACTGTTATTCGACCACGCTTCTGCCTACTGATTCTGTACATACCTCTGCCTGATCTGGAACTGACCCTGGACTGTTTGACCATGCCTTTTGCCTGCCTCTTGGACTGATCTTGTACCCTCTCAGTGGACTAGTGGGATTCATAACAGGGGTCTCACATATGTGAGGGGCTCCAGAATAGTTTTTTTTGGATGAAAAAGACAATTTCCTTTGTTTTCTCATTCCTAGATTAGGGTCTGGAGACTCGGAGGCTTCAAAGAGATTTGGTTGGGAGAAGCCTCTACCCCTATCCCCATTCTGTCCTGAACAAGGCCCTACTTCTGCCTGCTGCCTGTAGGACCTATACCATCATGCCTGTCGCATGAACTGACCACGCCACATGGATGGACCATGTTCCTGCCTACTATCAGGACCAATATTTTGGCAATGCTGACGATCTCTGCCTGCACTGACCTTGGACTGTATATGGACAGTATCCCTGCCTGCTGCCAATATTGACTATGGACAGTATACCTGCCTGTTGCCTGGAAAATTGTGTTCACTTTTGCTGACCAAGTCCCTGCCTGCTGCCTGGACCAGTGCTATCATCCTGTGGACACCTGCGCTGCTAAAACCACAGGTAATCTTTTGTTTACTCTTTTCTTAGCAGAATGTATTTTGGGGTGTAATTCTTGGTATGTGCATGCTATGTGTCCCTGGAACACCTGATGGTGTTCCTTGCATGTTGGGCCTCTGTATGTGGCCAAGCTGTGTAAAAGTCTCACACATTTGGTATTGCCATACTCAGGAGAAGTAGCAGAACGTATTTTGGGGTGTCATTTTTGCTTTGTACATGCTATGTGTTGGAAATATCTTATAAATGGGCAACTTTGCATAAAAGAAAATGTGTTTTCATTTTTTTTCCACATTTTCCCAAAACTTCTGGAAAAAAAATGAACCATTCAAACGACTCATTATGCCTCATCGATTATACGTTTGGGTGTTATCTTTCCAAAATGGGGTCATTTTGTGGGCATTTCCATTGTCCTGGTGCTCCAGGGCCTTCAAAATTGTAATAGGTGGTTGAGAAATGAAATGTGTAATTTATGCTCCTAGAACGCCTGATGGTGCTTTTTCAATATTGGGCCTCTGTATGTGGCCAGGCTGTGTAAAAGTCTCACACATTTGGTATTGTAATACTCAGAAGGAGTAGCAGAACGTATTTTGGGGTGTCATTTGTGGTATACACATGCCATGTGAGAGAAATAACCTATTACATTGAAAATTTTGTGAGAAAAAAAAAAAAAAAATCTTAATTTTGCAAAGAATTGTGGGAAAAAGATGACAACATCAAAAACCTCACCATGCATCTTAGTAAATACCTTGGAATGTCTACTTTCAAAAAAGGGGTCATTTGGGGGGTATTTGTTCTTTCCTGACTTGTTCTGGTCGCAAGAAATGAGATAGGCCACCAGTACATCAGATGTGATCAATTTTGTGCGATTCGCACCACAGCTTGTAGACTCTCTAACTTTCACAAAGACCAAATAATATCCACTAATTTGGGTTATTTTTACCAAAGATATGTAGCAGTATAAATTGTGGCCAAAATTTCATTTATAGCGCAAAAAATAAAAACCCCAGAGGTGATCAAATACCACCAAAAGAAAGCTCTATTTGTGGGGAAAAAAGGACACAAAATTCATTTGGGTACAGTGTTGCATGACTGAGTAATTGTCATTCAAAGTGTGAGAGCACCAAAATCTGAAAATTGGTCTGGGCAGGAAGGGTGTTTAAGTGCCCAGTAAGCAAGTGGTTAATTTAACTTTTTACTCAAAGCACATTCACATGTGTGTTTAGAAAAGGCTTTTACAACAAACCAACATATTTAGTGTATAGAAAACATTATTTTGGGTACAATTTTACTGGGGGTTTTACTTGGCGTGTTTGTGTAAACAGGCATGTATCATAGCATAACATACAGAACACAGGAACTTACAAAGTTCAACTTTGAAAAATGAAGACAATATCAGACATGAGTATGTACAAACTGTGCTGATATTGCCTTCATCGGATGGGGTGTCACCCCTGGAAAAGCCAAATTTGGAATATGCACAGGAATTGAGAAACAAAAAGTGGCCAGTTTCCTCCTGATCCCATGCCTAATGTCAACATGTGCTATCTCCCATCATGGGGTATCAATGTACATGTTTTGGGGGTGCAATCAGCCACTTTAGTAGCAAGGAAGGGAGATGATGGGAGATAGTACATGTTGACACACCAAATTTGGCTTTTCAAAAAATCTAAGAGTATTTTAAAATGTAAAAACTATGCTAGCTAGTTTGGGGTGTTTCAGACTCTCCCCAAAACATCAATGATGTTCTTAATTTTTTGTTAAACATCATTGATGTTTTTCTGTACACTCTCTAAATCGCGATTGCACCCCATTATCTCCCCAATGAGGATCTGGGCACTTTCACTGGTAAAATGTGATTCTTCTTCCACAACATCCACATCACCTAAAAAAAAACAAACAAAAAAAACACCATTTATTATAAATATGCAGACATACATTGATTAGCTTACCTGAAGCTGTGGTCTCGGACACTCACCTGTTGTGGTGTCAATTTTGCCAATTTCGACAATCTCTCCGTCCTCCTCCTCCTCTGCTTCTGGTGTTATTTCCCCTTCTTTGGGAGGTGTGGGGTCCCTGGTGTCCTCAGACATCCCTAGTCTTCTCTCCCCTATGAGAATGTAAAAAAGAAATACTTAGCATACAGATATTTGAGGGCAGAAATAGGAATATGAAACATGCTTGGAAGTTTTGTACAATTGAGTTCAAAGGCGAAAACATTATTTTTGACACTTTCTAAAGCTGGAATACTTACCTGTTGTGTGAACAAATGCAGTCAAGTGCAAGTTGGCAAAACAATGTTTTTGGAGTGGGCTAACGAACAATGTTTATTACGAACGATTGAACCCATGACCATGAAAGTGGCCATTTTAAACTGTACAACATTAAATCAAAGCACATGGAGCAGTATGCAAGAAATAATAATAATATGAACACACAACTACTTACTTTTTTGAAGAACTTGCCTGATCCTTCTGTACTGCTCGTGCTCCCTCAGTTTCAGGTCTGACCAGCGTTTTCTCAGTTGATCCTTGGATCGTCGTACCCCAAAATTCTTCTGAAGACTCTTCACAACTTTAGCCATGATCTTGGCCTTTCTGATATTTGGGTTTGGGTAAGGTCCATACTTCTCATCATAGTCGTTCCTCTTCAATATGTCCACCATCTCTCCAAAAGACATATTTGAGACCTTAAATCTTCTTCCCCGGGATTGGGACATTTCTGGCTCTGGGTTTTCCTCATCCTCCTCCTCGTTAGTGGAATTAGCATGCCCCTGCTGTGTCTCTGCCATGTGCTCTCCCAACTGCGCCGAAAGAGAAGGGGCGGGGAATAGTCTAGAAAGAACGTCGGGCGGGAGGAGTTTCATGCATGCGCACTGTATATAAAACATAATGCGCATGTGTCGTACGTATGATCTGTGAACAGAGGGAGAAGCTGACACGCCGATCGTGCAAACGAAGGTACAATTTTTTACTTTGTACATCACTAGCCTACACTGCTTCTAGACTGAGGCCTGCATTGGGACAAGATTTAGTCGAGTTTAGCCTGATATTAGGGTTTGTCTTGTGTTGTGTCTTGCAGAGAATATGGATGGGTTTAACGACCATAGTTTCCTCCCTCTGTTAAGTACAGGGAGCTGCCCTGCCTGTGGCAATCTATGCATCCACACTACAGTAACAAATTAAAGAGGCAGGCAGTGATGGAGAAACTAGTTGAGTTTGTGAAACTGCTGGTCCCCATGGCAGACATCAACTATTTAAGAACGAAAATTGGTGGCCTCAGGAGTACATATCTGAGGGAGCACAAGAAGGTGCTGAAGTCCATGCAAACTGGAGCTGCAGCAGATGATGTTTATATGTCCCCAGGCTGTGGTATTATGACAGGCTGCATTTTCTGTCAGACCAGGCTGAGGTCAGAGAATCACTCTCTACCTTTCCTTCCACGTGTCCTTCTATGCTACATTCCACCCCTACTGAGTCTTCTGATGCCCAACCTGGGCCTTCCACTCAGGAAGAACTGGAGGAGCCCAGCTTCAGCCAGGTATAGTATTGTTCTACATATTTTGGGAGGAAAAATGAATGATAACTTGATTTTTGCTCACTAATTGCTGATTTTATAAAGTGTTTCACATATCAATAGACAGTAGTGGCCAAAACCTTTGGAGCAAGGATGAAAAATGATGGTCTCAGAATGATAGTCTTTTCTATTTGTTAACAATTTGCAAAGTCTTGAGCTGAAAATTGTGTGTTTGATGAACCAAAAACGAAAACGATGTCTCTTTTTCATACACCGGAAGACCTCAGCCAGGAAGAAGAGGGTGTGCAATGCAGCAGCCAGGAGGTAGCTGTGGAAAGTGGCAGCCAGGAGGAGGCAGGGGTAAGCGGCAGCCAAGTGGTGGGCAGGCGGAGGAGCCTGACTGAATCCCAAGTCCCTCCCCTCCCCCTTCCACACAAAAGGGCAAGAAAGGGGAGGAATGTGGAGGAGTTGGCTCTGAAGCTCATCGGGGAGGCTTCAGAGGCCCTCAAAGCCACCCCCACATATCAAGAGGATTTTGCCTCCTTGGCTGCCTGCAAACTCCAGAAAATGGAGGAGGGGCAACAAATCTTGTGTGAGGAGCTTTTCGTATACACCCTCAACAAGGGTGATTTGGACCATGCTCCTCCTCCTCCTGCCACACCTCCAGCACCATAGCCACAGACTGGAAGGAAGCATGGAAGGAAGACCAGAGTGTGATAACCTGGGTTCAGTCTGGTCTGACAGAAGATGCAGCCTCTTGTAGTACCACAGTCTGGGAACATAGATGTCATCTGCTGCTGTTTCGGGTTTCTTGGACTTCAAGACCAGACTGGTCTCCCTCAGATATGTACTCCTCTGCCCACCAATTTTTGCGTTTAAATAGTTGATGTGTGCCTTGGGGGCCAAAGGCTTCGCTAATCTCCCCAGTGCTGCCTCCCTCTTTATTTGTTAATGACTAGGGATGGCCGAACTGTTTGCCCAGCAGTCGGTTTGCGGCAAATTTGGCGTGTTCGCGATTCTCCCGATCGGTGGACTATTGCCGATGTTTGCCCGGCGGACATATGTGTTTACAGTGTGAAAGAACTTTGACCCATGATGACACATCCATCATGGGGTACAGGACAGCCAACTGAGACATTTCAGCACATGGACAATTGGACATTCCCCCTACCTTATAAATAGACCTGATCTGGCGGCCATTTTACATTCTGTCTTATGTCAGTTTAGGGACAGGATGCTGTGTGGAGCAGGGAGGTGACTATAGTGACACAAATCGCTAGCTATTAGGTCCACAAAAGTCCTTTTGAGGACTGGTATAGGTGTAGTACAGTATATAGGGTTCAGTGCACTGCTGTGCTGGTGATTGCAGCAGCCTGTCTTTTGTCAGTGTAGGGAGGGACTGGACACTGTGTGCAGCAGGGACAGTCAGTTTAATCACTAACTAGCTATTACTATTAGGTCCACAAAGGTCCTTTTAAGGACTGGTATAGGTGTACAGTATATAGGGTTCTGGTGCACTGCTGTGCTGGTGATTGCTGAGTGCACTGCTGACTGATTCTGCGGCTGTCTTTTGTCAGTGTAGGGACAGGACGCTGTGTGGAGCAGGGACAGTCAGTTTAATCACTAGCTATTACTATTAGGTCCACAAAGGTCCTTTTAAGGACTGGTATAGGTAAGGACTAGTATAGGTGTACAATATATAGGGTGCTGGTGCAGGGCTGTGCTGAAGATTACTGCCCTATTCTGCAGCAGTCTTTTATCAGTGTAGGGACTGAGGGACAGTCTGCAAATCACTAGCTACTAGGTCCACAAAGGTCCTTGTAAGGACTGGTATAGGTGTACAATAATGGGATTTTTATATACAGCTTATCTGTAAAATCCTTTTCTTGAGAGTACATCACGGGACACAGGAGCTTCATTACATAGTGGGTTATATAGGCACCTCTGGTGATTGGACACTGGTTAACCCCAATTAAGGAGAATTTCTCCCCTATATAACCCCTCCCATATGGGAGGCACCTCAGTTTTGTAGCAAAGCAATAAGAAACCACGTAAAACCCAAGGGGGCGGAAGCCTTGTGTCCCGTGATGTACTCTCAAGAAAAGGATTTTACGGGGGGCGTGGCTTGGCGCCGTTCCGGAATGGCCGCCTGATCACAGAGCTCCAGCAGCCAGAGACCGAGCCTGAAGCCTAGCCGAGGGATAATCAGCCGCCAACATGGGGAAGCAAAAGGGGAAGAACTCCCAATCACGCTCCCGCTCCCCGCGGGGACTCGGATCCGGAGCCGGGCGCAATATCCCGGACATGTTCCGAGCGCATTCACGCGAGGCCGAGGCTCCGTCTGCGGCCTACTCGGACGAACGTTCGCCCAGCAGGAGCCCTTCTGGGAGGAGAAGTGCCCAGAGACCAGACAGCCCGCCCGCAGCTCGCACAATCACGATGGCGGACCTCAGGTCAGTGGCAAATGATATCAAGGAGTCCCTTACATCAGTGATTGCAGACCTGAGGAGGGACGTTCAGGCCATGCACATCCGCACGTCTGAGCTAGAGGAGGCCGCAACCCGCCATGACACTGCCATCCTCCACCTACAGCAGGCCTCACAGGTGCACAGCACACACATCCGAGAACTCCATAGACACATGGAGGACTTGGACAACCGCGGACGCCGCCATAACATCAGGGTGAGAGGCATTCCTGAGACGATTGAACAACCGCATATCACTCAAGCCACCACCCATATCTTTAATGACCTTTTGGGGAGACCCCCTGAGACCCCGATTGACTTTGAAAGGCTGCATAGAGCCCTTAGGCCGAGGGGCAGAGACTCAGATCCCCCGAGGGATGTTATCTGCTGTATTGTTAACTTTAAGCTGAAGGAAGACATCCTGAAAAGGGCCAGAGACAGGCGCAACCTGACCTTTCAAGGCGCGGAAATCAAGCTCTTCCAAGACCTTTCCCCCATTACCTTACAGCACAGAAGAGACCTACGCCCTCTTCTGGAGACTCTACGCCGTAAGGAAATTCAATACCGCTGGCGTCACCCATTTTGTCTTTCTGCCACAGTAGCGGGTCGAACAGCACATCTCAGGGTCCCAGAAGATCTTAGAGACTTCTGCTCTACACTCCAAATACCCCTGATTGAATTGCCGGACTGGTATAGAGCGTTTCGCGCCCCGCGTATGCAGAGGTCTAATTCCATGGACATCGTCCCTGAAAGAGAGGATTTCCAAATTCGGAGACGGAGGTCTGCTTCACCACGTCCGCCACATCAGAGGGAACGAAGGGACAGACCTCATTTCAGCCCGACATCCTCCCCTGCACACAGGCGTGCAAGGCCAGATAGTTCCTAAACAACCTCACATCTCATGGGACCACCTGAACACTTGGCCAGGGGATTCCAATGGTTGATACTGCCACTTTTCACATTGGTTGTGACTTGCCACCCCCTGGGCTTGTACAATAGTGACACTTGATGAAACAATCCCCTGCTCTTTTACTCCTTGCCCCCACATCCCTTTCCAGACCCTCAACCCTGAACGGGCCATGTGGTCATCCACTACTTGCCATTTGCTCTTACAGAACGAGCCTCAGAGTGCTGACCACCTTCGGTAAGGTATCACTTTCCAGTTTGTTTGGGACGGCGGGGGCTGTCGACTGCTGCCCGGGCAACCCGTGACAATCTCTCTGCCTCAACTGCGAACGGGCTGGCAGACAACATCGGTTCCTATTAGAGGCTTTACTATCGTTCTGCTTAAAGGGGACACGGCTGATGTTCCAGGCAAAGCCGCCTCTGGAGACTAGATCTGTACATTGAGCCCTTTTTCTGATGATCAACAAGCAGCTTATGGAACATTGGGTATTGTTTGTTTTTGTTAGTTTGGGGGGTTTACTAGAAAGTTTAAGTGTTCCTCACCCTAGTTAGACTTGACTCCCGCCTCTTCACTGTTAATGTTAGTGGGGGGGTGATGGAGATGCGGAAACAAGTTCTCCTTGATTTTTGGAGGGATAGGGTCTGGATCTTGGGGTCATGGCCTCTCATGTTTGTCTCATTGATATATTCCATCGGCTTGCAGTCGTACAGAGACATTAGGCCCCTGTGCGCATTGCATGGAACTTCAGTGTGGCAATGGCCCCTTCTCTGATATATCAGTACTCCGCTCCTCCACGGGGGTGAGGAGTACCTATGTGTTGCCCACTCCCTCGATAACCTCAGGTCTCCTGTTGTCTTATGGCAGTCAGGAACGGAGGTACACATATTCATTTTTTTTTTTTTTTTTTTGTACTTTTATTGTTTTCTGCTTAACCTGGATGCCTTGTTTCCCCCCCTACCGTCCCTCTCCCATTTATTGTCCCCTCCACCTGTCTCTGGGCTCATGGATGATATGGGACTGGGCAGGGTAATGTTTTTTTTTTTTTTTTCCTGTTTGGTTTTACGCTTAGCTCCTCCAAATTCTTTGGTGCCTTTTAAGGGCAGCTAACTAGTTCTACTGTTCTGTTTAGTTGCTGCAGTTTAGACTAATTTCACATGGTCTCATATAGCATATCACATGATGTACTACCAGAATGTTTAACGAACCTCTTCCTTTTTTTTTTTGTTTTTTTTTTTTTGCACTCGCTTACCTCTTGCTTCCCCCCTACTACAGTAGATACTCAACTCTCGAAACTATGATAGTTTAAATGGTCTCGACACTGACTGGACGTTGTAAGAAATTATTTCGGACGACCTTCCACTCCTCCACAAAACGACAAAGAACTTCTTTTCGTTGACCTACACCGGATGCCAAGGTACTTTGGGTAAGGTAGCAGGTCTACATACCCCCGGTGGTGTATAGTGACCCCTTCCACCCCGATCTCCCCCTCCCTTCTCCCTGACCCGTCCTCCTGACACCTCTCTCCAGCCCAACTCCCTTCCCTCTCTACCTATAGTCACCCTACCCCGGACCCCTCTCCATTGCCTCTCCGGCCTTCGCCGGTCCGCGACTCAATCCAATACATACTCATAGATCTCAGAAGTCTAGGCTTTGCATATAACAAGAGGCCGGAGCGTAGGTTTTATCACGCACACCTTATCTTAGCCGACCGACGCGAATATGCTTACCGATAACTCCCGCACCCACAATGTAACACTGAAGGTAGTGTCCCAGAATGTCAAGGGCCTAAATATCCCAGAAAAAAGGTCCCAAATATTGCACATGCTTTGGAAACTGAAAGCGGATGTGGCTTTTCTTCAAGAAACGCACTTTCACTCGAAAAAAATCCCTAAATTGTCCAACTACAGGTTCCCCACGGCCTTTCACGCCTCAAACCCGCTGGCCAAGACTAAGGGGGTGTCCATTCTTCTGTCTAGAAACCTTCACTGGCAGCTGGAGGATTCCCTGATAGACCCTGACGGCAGATACATCTTTCTTAAGGGCCTTCTCAACGGTTATAGATGCACTCTAGTGAACATCTATTGCCCAAACACAGCCCAGGTTAGCTTCTTTCGCACAGTAACGGAACTTTTATTGGGTTTCCAAGCGGGTATCACCGTCTTGGGAGGGGATTTCAATGTTGCTCTCCAGCCTCTGTTAGACTCCTCAACCGGTACCTCATCACTACCGTATAGATCTCTGAGTAAGATTAAATCCCATCTGCAAGATCTCTGTCTCCACGACTCATGGCGCGTAGCACATCCAACCGAGAAGGATTTCACTTTCTTCTCGGCCCCCCACGCTAAATACACACGTCTGGATTACCTTTTTCTCTCTCAAAAGGACCTACCACTGTTACAGTCAGCAACTATTGAACCCCTTATACACTCGGATCATAACCCAATTACGATTACCCTGACACTTCCACAGACGAAAACGACCACCAAAATATGGCGCCTGGACCCCACCCTGTTGTCCTCCGAGACGGACATCAACTACATTAAAACGAGCCTTACCAACTACTTTAGAGACAACGCGGACCCGGACCTTTCCCCCTTTACGATCTGGGAGGCACATAAATGTGTGATTAGAGGCGAGTTTATGACCCTCAAAGCCATTCGGAAACAAGCGCACACGGGGATGATTACTGACCTTATTAATAAAATTAAAAGACTTGAACGTACACACAAGCAATCGCAGGCGCAGGATACCTTACAGGTCCTCACGGAAACTAGACGACAACTCCTTGATCTACTCAATTGCAAAACTAGACGTAAATTTGTCCTGACACAGAAACTCTTTTACGAACAGGGCAACAAAAGCGGGAGACTATTGGCTAGGGCCATTCACTCAAAAAAAGCCAATAATACTATTCACACCATAAAGGATCATGCAGGCGTCTCTTACACGTCGTCTGTAGACATAGCGGCCCAATTTGAACAATACTATAGAAAGCTTTACCACATCTCGGGGCAACAAGCGACCCTAACGGGTAATAAAGATAGAGAAGCCTTAATTATGAAGTTTTTACGAGAATTTGGACCTGCCCCTATTTCGGACGAAATGGCCAGTGACCTTAACAGATCTATTACTGAGGAGGAATTGAAAGGGGCAATCAAACAACTGAAACCAGGCAAAAGTCCTGGCCCAGATGGTTTGTCAGCCCCGTATTATAAAACTTTCCCTGACTTACTCAATGCCCCGCTTCTGGCAGCCCTCAACTCCCTATCCACCTCTCCTTCCCCACCCACTGACACGCTTGCAGCACACATAACGGTCATACACAAGGAGGGCAAAGATGCCACCTCAGTCTCAAATTACAGGCCAATTTCGTTGCTAAATGTGGACCTGAAGCTTTTTTCGAAAATCCTTGCCAATCGTCTCCTCCCCCTTCTACCCTCATGGATTAACAAAGACCAGGTGGGATTTGTCCCTGGTCGTGAAGCCAGGGACAATACCATCAAGGCGATTAATATTCACCACTATCTCTCTTCTAGCAAGATGAAAGGCTTTTTTCTTTCCCTGGACGCGGAGAAGGCGTTTGACAGGCTGGCCTGGGACTACCTGGCTATGACCTTACGACACCTGGGTATTCCATCCCACATGCTGAACTACATCTTATCTTTATACTCATCTCCAACGGCGAGAATTAGAGTCAATGGTCACCTGTCAGGCGCCTTCCCCGTCCGCAATGGAACGAGACAGGGATGCCCCCTTTCCCCCTTACTGTTCATCCTCACGCTTGAGCCCCTTCTAAATAGCATAAGGGCGAACGACAACATCAAGGGGATACCCATTGCTGATCACTCATACAAGTTGGCGGCTTTTGCGGACGATATCTTGCTGTTCCTCAGAGACCCCCTAACCTCCATCCCCAACTTACTAAAAGAATTCGACCTGTTCCAGCGTATTTCCAACTTAAAAATTAATTTCTCTAAATCCCATGCCCTCAATATATCCCTCCCGCAAGACATAGTCACCCAATGCCAGAATAACTTCCCATTCATATGGAAACAAGATTCCATTCGATACCTAGGGATTCAACTTCCCTCACACCTGTCAGACCTTTATGCGAAGAACTTTGGCCCACTTACTCAAGCTATTGCTTCAGATCTACGCAGCTGGGACAAATCACATTTTTCATGGTTTGGCCGTGCTGCGATATTGAAAATGAATGTCCTTCCTCGAGTTCTATACCTATTCCAAACAATACCTATCAAACTTCCTCGTTCCTTTTTCCAAGTCATGAGAAGGCTGACCCAACACTTTCTATGGCACCACAAACGCCCCAGAATTAGCTATTCTCAACTTACCAAACCAAAACAAAAGGGGGGCATCGGTCTACCTGACCTTCTACTATATGCAAGAGCCACCCATTTATGTAGAATTGTTGATTGGGCGGTCCACTACGATACCAAAGACTGGGTGAAGCTAGAAGACTCCCTGACGGAGCTCCAAATTGCAAGTACCCCTTGGTTGCCCCCACACGGCATCCCTAAGACACTAAAAGATCACCCTCTGATAAGTGCAACATTATCCAGTTTCAGAGAAGCAGTCAAAGGGGGCATGATCTCCTCGAACCCGGGTCCTCTCACCCCGGTTAGGCTCAATCCGGACTTCCAACCGGGAATGTCCACCCACTTTCTCAGTAGCAGCTGGCCATATCCAGACGTACAGGCCCACCAATTTTTCCAAAGGGGCAAACTATTAGAACGCGAGGCAATTCCCAAGACTCCTGAAGCAGACCCTCTCCCCTATTGGGTCTATTTCCAAATCCGTCATTTCCTTCTTAAGACAAACTTAAACAACGTTCTGGGACGCTCACTTACCCCATTTGAGAGTCTCTGCTCCCAATCCGCACCACAACAGCATGTCATCTCAATCACATACTCACTCCTTTTTTCCTCGATCTCGCCGAAAGAAGGGACCGCTTGCAGGGCATGGGAGAGAGACTTGCAGATGGAATTGACAGAGGATCAGTGGGAGAGGATTTTCCTAATCGCCCACAAAGCATCACTTAATGTCACAACGCAGGAAAACAATTATAAGACAATCTCTAGGTGGTACAGGACACCAGCTTTGATAAACAAATATAACAAAGAGCTCACAGACAGGTGCTGGAGATGCAACATTGAGAGAGGCACATTCCTTCATGTCTGGTGGTCATGCCCCAAACTACAGGCCTTTTGGATGCTAGTTCACACCACCATATCCCAAATTACGAACGCCCAACTAGACTATTCGCCTGAGAGATTTCTTCTCCACCATTCTGATATACCCGCTCAAGTGTACAAGAAATCTCTGTCTATGCACCTGCTTAACGCAGCCAAATTATGCGTACCAGCTCACTGGGGTTCCCCGGATACTCCTTCTGTCTCAGAATGGTTTAAACGCATCGAGAAGATGGCAGAAATGGAAGAGCTAATCCATATTGCGAAAGACACACCACATAAGTTCGCTAGAACTTGGGGACAATGGAGAGATTTCATAAACTCAGAGAGATACCAAACACATTAACGGCCAGTTTCTGGTGACCCTGACGCTATTAATAGGTAACCACATGGACATTACCCCTCCTCTTCCTAGTCTAGGAAGGTTTGGGATCTACTAGATCCCATTCAAGGCGCAAACAATGCAGAGACCCAGATTAACTGGACCCACACATCGCGGACGGCGGAAGCCGGAGAGGCAATCATATTTCCTATACCCTTCCCCCCTCCTCTACCCCTTGGTTTCTTTACCCCCCCTTCCCTTTTCTACCTGTGTAGATAACCCTTCATACGTACTCAACTACTCATTTTTCACTACCAATAGGCTACATTCATTTGGACGGTCTACCAATTTGCCCACAAATGACTACGTGTGAGATAACCGACTTGCTCGGGTACAGAACCCTACTTTATTTCTTAGACTAAAACAGACGTTCCCTTACTAAGACCGTTCCAATGTGACCTGTTAAACGCATTACGACAGCTGTTGGGAAGGAATGGCAAGAGATGTTTATTACATGATAGCGGGAGGTTTAACCTTCCCATGTTGTGAGTAGGTTCTGCATCGGAATTTCAGCATGGAAATAAGTCATACTCAGACGCAGATTAATTGTACTATGTTCTAATATGTATTACGTGTTGGACTGTACTGATTTTGCACGCACGTTACGTGCCCTGTTATTGTAACCAATCTCTTTTCCTAATAAAAATTTTGAATGGAAAAAAAAAAAAAAAAAAGAAAAGGATTTTACAGGTAAGCTGTATATAAAAATCCCATTTTCTTGATCATACATCACGGGACACAGGAGCTTCATTACATAGTAGGATGTCCCAAAGTAATGTTCAGATTGAGGGGAGGGAGACACAGATCATAATTATAGACCGCCAGGGACCGGAGGACATAAACTGCAGCCTGCAGTACACTGCGCCCGAAGGCGATATCCTCTTGCCCTCTTACATCCACTTGATAGAATCTGGTGAATGTGTGGACTGATGACCAAGTTGCAGCCTTACAGATCAGAGCCAGGGAGGCCTGGTGATGCACTGCCCAAGAAGCATTTACATCCCTAGTAGAGTGCGCTTTCACTCGAAAAGGAGGGATTTTCCCTTTAACACTATAGGCTTGAGAAATAACCTGTCTAATCCTCCTTGAGAGAGTAGATTTTGACGCCGCCTGGCCCTTCCTAGGGCCTTCCAGCAAAATAAACAAGCAATCAGTTTTCCTTATCTGAGCAGTTGCTTGAAGATATATACTGATTGCTCTAACCACATCCAAAGTGTGCAAAGATTCTTCTTCTGCAGACTGTGGGTCCGGAAAAAAGGATGGTAGGATTACGTCTTGATTCAAATGGAATCCCGAAACCACCTTAGGTAGAAAGGACCTGTTGGGACGCCTGACCACCCGGTCCTTCTGAATAATTAAATACGGCTCCTTGCTGGAAAGAGCTGCTAGCTCTGATGCTCTTCTAGCCATGGATATGGCTACCAAGAAAACCAATTTTTTAGTCAGGAGCACTAATGAAGCCAGATGCAAAGGTTCAAATGGTTGCCCCTGCAAAGCCGAGAGAACCAAATTCAGATCCCATGGGCATTCCGGAGGTTTGACTGGAGGTCTTATCCGCATGGCCCCCTGGATGAAAGCCCGTACCAGGGAATGCGATGCAAGTGGCTTCTGAAAAAACACTGACAGGGCCGAAATCTGCACCTTGATAGTGCTTATGGCCAAATTCATTTCTAGGCCTGACTGGAGAAAGGCCAAGATCCTGCTAATGACATACTTTCTAGGATGCCATTTCCTGAGTTCACACCAGGAAACATATGCCTTCCAGATTTTGTAATAAATAAGCCTGGAGGCCGGCTTTCTGGCATTGACCAGAGTAGAAAGGACTGGCCCCAAAAGGCCACGATGTCTCAGAATGTGGGTCTCAGCAGCCAAACCGTCAAATTCAGACTGTGTAAAGCAGGATGGTAAATTGGACCCTGTGAGAGCAGATCTGGCCGGAGAGGGAGGATCCATGGCCTGCCTACTGCCAACTTCATGATCTCTGCGTACCACGGTCGCCTGGGCCAAGCCGGGGCCACCAAAAGGACTGATTTTGTCTCCCTCTTGACTCTTCCCAGGAACCGTGACAGAAGTGGGCTCGGGGGAAGGCATAGTTTAGATTGTACTGATCCCAGGGAACTGTCAGAGCATCTGACACCTGAGCAAGTGTATCTCTTGTCCTTGACACAAAATTGTCCAGTTTCCTGTTGAACCTGGATGCAAACAGATCTATGTCTGGAGTACCCTACCTGTGACATATGTTCCGAAACACGTCGGGGTGCAGAGCCCATTCTCCTGGGCACAACTGCTGGGAGCTCAGAAAATCTGCCTGCCAATTTTCCACTCCTGGAATGAAGACTGCAGAAAGACACGGAACATGCTTTTCTGCCCAGACAAGTATGCAATTCACCTCTTTTTGCGCAACCAGACTCTTGGTACCGCCCTGGTGATGGATATAAGCCACTGCTGTGGCATTGTCGGACTGAACCCGAACAGGGAGACCTCGTAGTCTGTAAGACCACTTTATGAGAGCCATATAAACTGCCCGGATCTCCAAGACATTTATGGGCAATAGCTTCTCGATTGCAGACCATTTCCCCTGCGAGCACGTCTCCTCCAGCACTGCTCCCCAGCCTGTCAGGCTGGCATCTGTCGTGATAATCTTCCATGGAAGAGGAAGAAAAGTTTTGCCCTTCAGCAAATTCTTGGTTTGTAACCACCAGACGAGACTCTTGTGTGTCCCTGGGGATAGACGCATAGGAAGATCCAAGGATTGGGGCTTCCTGTTCCAAGCCGCAAGGATGCATCTTTGCAGAGGCCTTGATTGGAACTGGGTGAATAGGACGGCCTCGAAGGAGGCGACCATTTTCCCTAACAGTCTCATGCACAATCAAATGGGGGAAGATCTCCTGCCCAGAATTAGGCGCACCAGATCTCCAATTGCCAAGGCCTTTGGCCTTGGAAGAAACACCTTACCCTGAGCAGTGTCGATAATCATACCCAGGTATTCCAACCTGGTGGCAGGCTGTAGGGAAGACTTTTCTAGGTTTATAATCCAACCTAGGCGTTCCAGGTGTTCTAGCGTTCTGGTAACGCTGTGGTTCAGGAACGCTACTGTTTTCTCCATGAGAAGCAAATCGTCTAGATAAGCCATGACGGCTATACCCTGAGCTCTTAGGTTTGCCAAAAGAGGGTCCAGAATCTTTGTGAAGACTCGAGGGGCCGTAGCAAGCCCGAACAGCAGGGCCACAAATTGAAAGTGGCGCCGCTCTACCGCGAACCTTAGAAATTTTTGGTGTGCGGGAAAAATTGGCACATGGAGATATGCATCCTTGATGTCTATTGATGCCATAAACTCTCTCCCTTGCAGGGAGGAGACCACAGTGTGGATTGACTGCATTCGGAAGGACCGGATACGTAAAAACCGGTTCAGATCCTTCAGATCTAGGATAGGTCTGACACTTCCATTTGGCTTTGGAACGGTGAAGAGATTCGAGTAAAACCCTGAACCCTGTTCTTTTGGGTCCACTTCTACTATCACCCCCTGGGATAGTAAGTGATCTAAGGCCAGAAATAGTGTTTTTTGCTTTACTGGATCCCTGGGGATCCTTGACCTTAGAAAGTGAGAAGGTGGAATCTCCTGAAACTCTAGCCTGTAGCCCAGAGATACCAAAGAGATCACCCACTTGTCCCGGATCTCTTCCCGCCAGGCTCCTGCAACCTGCAGGAGCCTTCCCCCCACTCGGCCGAGCGGGGGCGCCCCTTCACAAGAAAGCGTTTGGGCTCTGCTTGGCAGGCTTTCGCCCCCAAGTCTTTTTCTGCCCCTGGGCCCAGCCCTGAGCCTTTCCTGTAAAGGAGGGTTGAGAAGGCCGTCGCCACTGCTTAGAGCTTGATGCTCCGGGAGAGAGAGCACACCTAAATGAAGGACATTTGCTCCTTTTGACTGGAAGGAGAGTAGATTTACCCCCTGAAATTTTTTGGACGAATTTGTCGAATTCTTCTCCAAACAAATGTTCCCCTTTAAACGGGAACCCAATCAAATGCTTCTTGCATGACAGCTTAGCTGCCCAATTCTTTAGCCACAGGGCCCTTCGCATGTGTACCAACATGAGAGAAAAACGTGATGCTTGGAAAGAATCCAAAATCGCATCAACCATGAAACACAGAATATGAGGTATTTCTGCATAATTCTCCACTTCCTCACTGGGAAGGAGGCCAAACATCTGCTTAACCTGTTCCTTGAGGAACTGACACAACCCCACGGCTGCGACTGTAGGTTGCACCACAGCGCCAGTCATGGAAAAGGAGGCTTTTAATAAGGTTTCCAGCTTCTTATAAGTTGGATCTTTAAATACCTGAGCATTATCCAAAGGACAAGTCAGGTTTTTATTCACGCAAGAAACAGCCGCATCAACAGATGGGACCCCCCACTTCTTGGTGAAACTTTCCTCCAGAGAATAATGCATAGAAAACCTTTTAGAAGGAGCAAACAGTTTATCGGGATGTCTCCAATCCTCATACAACAATTTATCCATTAAGGGATGCATTGGGAAGGAATAGGCAGTCTGTGGGGCTTTCCTGACTCCCAGGGAAGAAACAGATGACGTAGCGACTTCAGCAGCAGGCATTCTGAATGTGGTACGCACCAATTCAGTATAATACTGCACCTGTTTTCTGAGCGCCTGGGAGGAGGGGACTCTCCTCTTCCTCTGATTCCTCTGACTTCTCAAGATCCCTGTCCCAAGATAGGGATATCTCCTCATTGTCAGAAGAATCACCTGGGAGAGGAATCTCAGCAGAGGGAGGGGATCTATCCCTTTTCCTGCTATCTTTCAGGGAAGCAGAAATAAAATTAATTATTCTCCCTTCAAAACCTTCCAATGTAACCCTAAGGGAGTCCTCAGTGACATATACCGGGGCTGGGACATTAGGAGAGGCTGCAAAACCTGACAGGGGCACTGACTCATCCTGAGAGCCTGGCTCCAGTCTTGCAGGGGGGTGGTAACTTACAGGCACTTTTAGAACCCCTGGACCTAGGCGGTGATTTACCAGTGCTCTTGTTACCTACCCCTGAGACTCTCTTATGAGGAGACAAAGTCCTAAGCTACAAAGCAGAGGTACTAGTACAAGTGCAATCACTGTTGTGCTTAAAGTCTCACAATAAATATATATGCTTAAACTGCACAACCTGATGCTGAGTAGGTGTCTAAGGTTTGCCTGGATCCAATCCCCTGGGATGCTTACTGCATACAGCTCCTGTGTCTCCACTTACAGCCCCCTGACTCTCTGGGCTTTTTAAAACTGCTGCCTGGCGCCTGCGCAGTACAGCGCCGTGCACACTGACGTGCACAGCTTACAACCACACTCCCCCCTCCTCCATTAGGCCGGGAGCGCACCTGGCGCGCGTGCACGAGGACCGCGGAATCCAGGGGGAAAGGAAAAACTCCATCTGAGCTGCGTGGGACCCCCAGACTACGTGGGACCCATGTATTACCTCTATTGTAGCAGGGACTGCAGAGGAGACGTGAGACAGCTGGAGAACCAGGCTTCACTGAGCGTGTGTACTGAAAGGCATGTAAGTATGCATCAGGCTGCTCTTACTCCCTCTAGTGGTGGAAACCAGGTAAGACATACAACTACTCAAAATGAAGAAATCCATCATATAATTATATATATATATATATATATATATATATATATATATATATATATATAATTATATCTATAGGATTAACTTCCCTTACCTGTCCTCGCCGCAGGTATTGCTGAAACAGACAAATTCCAGCCTTCACCTATCACGACGGGCAGTGTTGGCCAACCTTCAGGTTTATCTGGGGCTCTTTCTCGAAACAGCCTCCTACCTGGATAATGTAAAAGACTCTGCCAGAAACTTTTGTGCGCTCTGTGTAAACAGTACACCAAGTCTGGTTTTCCCAGAGCCCAGTCTTCCAATAGGAGAGGACTTACAGGCCAAACCTCATTTCTTCGGCTGACGAGGCCCGGGTACCATATCATCTTGGAAGTCAAATATTGGCCCGAGATATGGATCTGGTTTGTTGTAGCCCTTAGGCCCCCGCAGGGACCTGCACAGAGCTTTCTTCATAGCACATGTTTTACGTGACCAACCACCATAGACACTGGCGAAAAAACAGAGGTGCCTCCCATATGGGAGGGGTTATATAGGGGAGGAATTCTCCTTAATTGGGGTTAACTAGTGTCCAATCACCAGAGGTGCCTATATAACCCACTATGTAATGAAGCTCCTGTGTCCCGTGATGTATGATCAAGAAATATAGGGTTCTGATGCACTGCTGCTGACTGCTGCCCTATTCTGCAGCAGTCTTTTATCAGTGTAGGGACTGAGGGACAGTCTGCAAATCACTAGCTACTAGGTCCACAAAGGTCCTTTTAAGGACTGGTATAGGTGTACTATTTGCTGTGCAGTATATAGGTGTGTAATACACGTATAAAATACTTGCACATATAGAAAGCATAGTATAGTGCATTTCCGCTGTGCAGCATTGTGACTGCTGAGCGGTTCTGCAGCGATACTACAAAGAGTGACAAACGCAATAAAAAAAAGTATTATAACTGGTGTGATAGACCAGTGGCCCTCAAAAACGACAGATTGAAGCGGGGTGTTATATACCTTCTTCCACATACACACTGCACTTCTCTAGAGACTTTTGTCACAGGGTCATTTAAAAAATGACAGGCAGAGGAAGAGGCAGGCCCTTCCGCAGGGGTGGTAGTGGTAGGGCAGGAGCAACAGGCTTGAGCCAAAGTGGCAAATTGCAGAAGGTGTGTGCGATTACATCAAAGGACGCACCACACTTGGTTGAGTGGATCACTCAGCCTTACTCTTCTGCACCCTCCTCATCCTCTCGATCTGCATCCTCTTCTTCACTCTCTGCTGTGTGCCCCCCCAAAGACACTACCACCAACAACACCACCACCACATACCTTCCGCTTGAGTCACAGGAATTATTTTCCGATCCATAGCAAGACATTTCCGAAGCGCAGCCACTCTTGGCATTGGATCAGGAAGAGGAGGTAGCAACAACCGCCACTCAGGAGTCTGACGACAGTACCCAGATCAGCCCAAGGAGGAGGTTGATCCCCGCTGTTGCTGCCTACTCTGAGATCTCTAATTATAGCGGTGGGGAAGGTGATGTCGATGAAGACGTGTCTAGTGATGTCACGTGGGTGCCCACAAGAGAGGAAGAGGAGGGGAGCTCAGAGGGAGATATGGACCAGCAGATAGGGAGGAGAAGCAGGAAGAACTTAGATTGCACAGGAGGGACAAAGCAGACTGCTAATGTATCAGGAGCGAGGCACACATCTGGCACTCCCAGGACGCCGGCACAAGGCTATGCAGTGTGGGCTTTTTTAACGTGTCCGCTGCTGACAATAGTGTTGCCATCTGCAATCTTTGCAGTCAATGCATAAGTCGCGGTAAGCCCAACACTCACCTAGGGATGACCGCCTTAAGAAGGCACATGAGCAGCCATCACCGAGCCGAGTGGGAGTAACGGAACACACAAAGCCACACTCCAGGCTCTCACCGTCCAGCCTCGTCTTCTACTTCTCCTTCTACTCTCTCCTCACAATTGTCCTCCACTCTACCTTCTATCACGCCATCCTCACGCTTTTCTGCAAAAAGGCAGGCTTCCATGGGCCAAATGTTCGAGCGTAAAAAAATGATGACACCGGATAACCCTCTTGCCCAACGGTTGACAGCTGGCTTGTCAGAACTGATAGCCCAACAACTACTGCCATATAAACTGATGGACTCGGAGGCCTTTCAAAAATTTGTGGCCATTGGAACACCACAGTGGAAGGTCCCAGGAAGGAAGTATTTCTCAGAGAAGGGCATCCCAGAGCTATATGGCCATGTTCAGCGGCCAGTGAATGTATCTCTGGCACACAGTGTCGGTGCCAAGATACATCTGACCACAGACATGTGGTCTAGCAAACACGGGCAGGGAAGGTATATCACTTTTACTGCCCACTGAGTGAACCTTCTGACGGCCGTCAAGCATGTAACCCATGGCACCCATGTAGATTTGGTTTTACCGCCACGGATTGCATGCAGGCCTGGCTCTTCTTCTTCTCCTCCTCCTCCTACTCCATCCTCCTCGGCTGACTCCTCCTTTTCCGCTGCTAGTGTCTCTTCAGCTGCACCGCCCAAGCTCCCCAGAACCTATTCGACATGCCAGGTGAGACGTTGCCATGCTGTGCTGCGTCTGTTGTGCCTGGAAGCCAAGAGCCACACTGGCCCTGCACTCAGCTTTGCGTTCACAGGCAGATCAGTGGCTAACACCGCTCAATTTGACAGTTGGTAAAGTGGTGTGTGACAACACTGCCAATAGCGCATTGAAACAGGGCAAAATGATACACGTGCCATGCATGGCACACGTCTTAAACTTGGTCGTGCAGCGATTCGTTGTCAAATACCCTGGGGTCCAGGACATCTTGTGGCAGGCAAGGAAAATCTCGGCCCATTTCAGAAGATCTTACACGGCCATGGCTCGCCTTGCTGACATTCAGCGGCGACACAATCTGCCGGTCAGACGTCTTATTTGCGATTGCCTGACAAGATATAACTCAACCTTCTATATGCTTGATAGGCTGCTCCAGCAGAAACGTGCAGTTAACGTCTACCTGTATGAACTCTGCAGCAGAACAGGTTCTGGGAAGCCTTTTTTTTCACCAGCCAGTGTCTGCTCATGCACGATGCATGCAGACTTCTACGCCCATTTTATGAGATTACCAAACTGGTCAGTCGCAGCCATGGCGCCATCAGTGACATGGTACCTTATGCCTTATTTATGGAGCATGCATTCCATTGTGGCATTAATCAAGCCGTGGAGGAGCAGGAGCAGGAAGATGAGGAAGTCGCAATGCTGGATGAATTCCTGGGGGGCTACTCTATCTGAGACAAGTCAACAACAAGAGTCTGAAGAGGAGTCAGAGGAGGATGGTGCCGGGGCAGATGAGGAGGAGCAAGAAGAGCATGCTTTAAACATTTCTGGGATCCTTGTTGTTGTGCGTGGATGGGGAGAGAATGAGGAGGACGACATTATCCTGGATGATGAGCAGGAGCCAGGCCACCACACCGCTTCCAGTTTAGTGCAAATGGGGGCCTTCATGCTCCAGTATTTTAACAGGGACCCCCATATAAAAAGCATGAGGGTCAAGGACCAGTACTGGGTGGTACTTACCACCATCGCAGAGGGCTGTCAGAATGGAGCACTACCAGGCCTTGCTTCGAGAAATGCTGCATTCTGCTTTTGCGTGCACTGGCAGAGGAGGAATTCCCACTCCCAGAGAAAAAGTTGTGGGTACCAATCCAACAGCGCCTGCAAGACTTCTAATATGAGGTAATTCTTTCAGCCGACCCATCGACAGGTCTCATCCGGATCCAGCTTCAGGGAACGCCTAGACCGTCAGGTGTCCGACTACATCGGGTTAATGCCTGATGTGGACGCTCTGAGGAGTGATGAACCCCTGGACTACTGGGTGGGCAGGCTTGACCTCTGGCCAGAGCTTGCCCAATTTGCAATCGAACTGTTGGCTTGCCCCTCGTCCAGTGTCCTGTCCGAAAGGACGTTTAGCGCAGCAGGGGGATCATGTTCGATAAGCGCACTCGCCTAGCTCACAACAGTGTTCACTACCTCACATTTCTAAAAATGAATGAGGCATGGATCTCGGAGGAATTCAACACATGTGACCGGTAGACCATGTATATCTCTATAAACTATTTATTTAATTGAGCACACAGACCTTTTTTCTACATTTGGCTCACTTCCTTGTACAAAAAAAGCACACCGTACTATATGCTCATACCCACCTGTTTGAAGACGTTGAGCAGTGTCATATGTTTGGGGCCCAGCATCAAGTTGCTGGTATCAGTGCTGCTGTCAGTGCTCTCTATCTTGGTGCTGGTGTCAGTGCCCTCTCTCTATCTCGGTGCTGGTGTGGTGTCAGTTCTCTCGATCTCGGTGCTGGTGTGGTCTCAGTTCTCTCTATTTTGGTGCGGGTGTCAGTGCACTCTATCTCGGTGCTGGTGTCAGTGCTCTCTATCTCAGTGCTAGTGTCAGTGCTCTATATCACGGTGCTGGTGTCACGTACATATGTGTGCAGATAATCATTGGGACATGTGATTTTAGTGGGACATATGTGGGGGACATGTTTTTATTATTAGGGACATGTGTTTTTATTATTTGGGGACATGTATGTTTTGGGGACATGTGTGTTTTGGGGACATATGTGGGGACTGTGTTTGTACTGTGTGGTGTGTTGTGTGTTTACACTACACTGATGATCAGTGAGTAAAAAGCTGTAAAAAGCAGCCCATACTCACTGATCATCAGCCGGCTGCAGCGTTCTGCTCTCCTCTCCTCAGCGGTGACTTCCGTGTGAGGAGAGGAGAGCCGATTGCCTAGCAACCGGCTGTTTGTTTACATCACATGACGGCCGTGATTGGACATGGCCGTCATGTGATCAGGAGGGCCAATCACAGAGCCCTCCTGCCGATCTAAGATGTGCCGTGTCCGGGTGACACGAGCACATCGGGATCGCGCCGCTGCACGGGCGCGATCCCGCTACTCCTGAAGGACGTTCCTAAACGTCCTATCAGGAGTAGATGGCTCCCACCCGGCCATATATATGCATTGGCCGGGTGGGAAGTGGTTAAGAAGCATTGGGGTTCATTAAGAGAGAATTATCTGAATATTAGTGAATTGCAAGCTCCCCCTTATCCTCCTATAGAATAGGTTGAATGTTAAGGGATCGATTGGTCAGATCTGACCAATATACCCCTCCTAGCCTATTGTTAGCCCATGTCTAACGTGTATACAGTGTAACTCCATGATAAAAGGCAAGTTTATATCCCATCCACATAAAGGGTATGATGGTCAAATCAAAGGTTATTACACTTGTCAATTGCCATATGTCATGTATGTAATAAAATGTCCATGTGGGTTCCTTTGCATTTGAGAGACCATTCAGAAAGTTAAAGATAGGATAGCAAGGCATAAATATTCAATCAGAGATAAATTGGTACAGTTGCCTTTAGTGAGACATTTTTTGGAGAAAAGACATTTGATTTCTCAATTAAAATTCATGGTACTGGAGGGGATCAATAAGAATGCTATTTCATTGATATTAGATGTCATAGTAGATTTCCATCTTGCAGTTATAGTCAGACGTGCAGCTATAAGAATATGTATTATTATACTTCTAAAGTTGTGTTGGTATTTGAGTAAAGAGTTTGAATAGGGCAAGGTGAGGGGTGGGTCTAATGAAAAAACCAGTTGCTTTGGAAATCTATTTAAAAACCTCATTCCAGAAACTGCACACAGTCTCGCAGTCCCATAGAATGTGTGTTATACAGACTATTGTACCACATTGTCTCCAACAGGTATTGGGTTCTAGAGGGAAGATTTGGGACAGCCTCACAGGGGTTAAATATCTTCTGTGAATAATTTTTTGCATTATTTCCCAGTGGTTGTTACAATGGAAATAGCAAAAACCTGACTGGATAGCACATTGTCATTCTTTAGAAGTGAAGGTAGAGCCCAGCTCCCTTTCCCAATTCATCATATTAGATGTTTTGGTGAAAAGTCTTTTATGTGGAATAAGGAAACAGATTAAGACCCTTTTCATTAAAGAACTTGAGTTCTTTAATGAAATTGAAGTGGATATTCCACTATACTCTTGTGCTAATAAGCGCCCTTCCACCATAATGGTATAATGCAGCCTTAAAATAACCCATCATTCTATTTATATCTAACGTTACGGGATAGTATTTCCAAAAATGTTTCCTTTTTTGGCTTTTCATTGTTTTTTATTTTAGTGACTTTTTTTAATAAATAAATGTCTTATAATAAGACTTTCAGTTCACCCTAATATTTTGCACTGTTTTTTAAACAAATCTGTGAGATGTAATGTTCGTCTTTGACCACTGGGGGCAGTTTTTTGTAATTCCACCAATGGCTGTGAGGGCATGTGATTCCTGGGATACTATTTATAAGTTTTCATAGTAACCTATGAGCTTTAAAAGCCCAACGTCTGTCAACTGTCTCCCTATCCTTGAAAAAGTCATGTGACCAGTGATGTCTGTGATATCACGGCTGAGACAGGAAGTAGGGATTGTAATGACACTGCTTGCTTTTAACCTAGATATAAGGTATTTTAATAAAACCATTTCTTCTGTGAAATGACTACACTATGGAGTTCTTATTTGTCTTGTATAGCCTGTGAATGGAGGAGAGGAGCAGACCTAATAGAGCATAGTGTATATTTATCCCTGATTACTGATCCATATACCACATCCCTGGGTTCATGCTATAAAGAGAAGAGAGGTGAGTGGAATGTGAAATGCCATAAAGGATCTGTATAGACCCGTTGGGGCCTTTGTTTAATTAGTTATTTTTATCGGGACTGCAACAATATGGCGGACACGTCAGACAATTTTAACACATTTTTGGGACCATTGGCAATTTTACAGCGATTAGTGCAATAAAATTGCATTGATTACTGTAAAAATGTCACTTGCAGTGAAGGGGTTAAGTGTGTCCTAGTATGTGTTCTAACTGTAGGTGGAGGGGACTGTGTAGGGGAGATGACAGATTATCTGTTCATACTCTGTATTAACAGATCTGTCTGTTCTCCCCTCAGAGAACCGGAAACTGTGTGTTTACACACACAGATCCCGGTTCTCGGTTTGCCCCAAGCGATTGCGAGAGCCCAGCGGTGATCGTGACTGCCAGGTACTCAACTCGGCTCCATGGGTGAGCAGGGGGCACAGATGTGCCTCCTAGTGGCCTTCCATGGTACCAACGTACCATGACAGCAATTTCTACTTAAATGGATCCAGCGCCAATAACCCCTACAGGGGTATTTCACATAGCATGTAGGCTTGATGTACCAATACTGTTTCCCAAGATAGATCATGCAGCCTGGCTGGATCTATTTATGTAGAAATCCTGAAAAAACTCCTAAGGGGTCATTAACTTTTTCTTGCTACCATAGTTATTTCCTCAGCTGTGGAAGGCGTTATAGGTTGCGGAGAGACCTGAATCTTTTCCCTAATGCTTGGTGAGACTATCTTTATGGTAGTCATCTGCAGCTGCTAAAAGGCTTTGATACTCACTTTGGTGGGATTCACCTTGGATCTGGGATCTTTTCACCGCCAACCTGTTTGTAGCATTTGCACTTTATGGACTTTTCTTTCATGTATTAGTTTGGGAATTGATGAAGCCACTGTTTTATATTATTATTTGTGTGGAGGCAGGGCCGCTGATAAAAATGATGGGGCCCCATACAGCCTACCTGATGGGGTCCCCCTCAGCTCCACCCCTGGTCCTGCCTCTGGTCCCTCCTTCAGGCCCACCCATGGCCCCTCCCCAAACCCCACCTTGAAACAAAGTGCAAGTTTGTTACAAGTGATAGGCATGGGTGGCACTGTCTGTAGCACATTACGGCATTGGCGGTACAGCTGGCACTGTCTGCAGCACATTACAGCATTGGCGGCACTGTCTGAAGCATATTATGTTATCAGTGGCATGGGTGGCACTGTCTATAGCACATTACAGCATTGGCGGCACGGATGGAACTGTCTCTGCAGGCAGACAGTGGCACCCATGCTGCCAATGCCATATTGTGCTGCAGACAGTGCCACCCATGCCATGCCACCAATGTAGTAATGTGCTGCAGACAGTGCCATGATGCTAATGCCATAACGCATGTGCTACCTGCATAATGCCATTGGCAGCATGGATGGCACTGTCTCTGCAGACAGCACATAGGTTATGGTATTAGCATCATGGGTGGCACTGTCTGCAGCACAATATGGCATTCATGCCGCCAATACCATAATGTATAGATGCTGCTGCAGTAGTAGTAGATTTGAATTCCTTCCTAACCCCCTAAGCAAGCACACACCTGTGTAATTTTTAGCCAGGCCCCACGAGGCACTTCTTCCCTGATCCTGCTGCTGCCTGGACTGAAATGTCCACAAATGATTCCAGTCAGATGCGATGTCGATGATGCCAGTGAGGAATCACTCCGCGATGCCAGGGGGACAGCACTATAGAGGACGCGCTGGCTGGGACTTGAGACAGAGCCAACATGAGGAGCTGGCATGGAAGAGGCAGTCTTCATCGCCCGAAATAGTGGAAATAGTCCCTCCCCTGCCACCACCTAGTCTGCAGATAGCTATCTGCACAAAAAACAAAAACGTGAAAAATAACCAGGGGGTGGGGGGGCAGGGGTTTGGTAGTTGATTTGGATGGACTCTCATCGGCCATGGCTGGAGGATTTTTTCTATTACATTATATATCTGTTCAGCTTGCCCAGGCCCCCATTGCTGGCTGGGCCTGGTACAACAGGGCCAATTGTACTGGCCTATAAGCGGCCCTGTGTGGAGCATTAATTGCACTTTATGGATTTTGTTCACATAACAGCATGTGATTTTATTAATGTGCTGTTTTGTATTATTCAGTGATCACGCTGTTTAATTTATACACATTTGTCACTGATTTTTACCATTTTTTTTCACTAAAATCTTTTGTATTTATCATTAATTAGCGCTGCACCTTTGCATATTCCTTTTGGTTGGCTGTGAGGTCCATAGCAGCGCACAAGTACTTCACATTTAACACTCAGGGGTTAAACAATCTTTACTGAGGGAGTTTACAGAAGAAAATAACATGTAAAAGGGAAGCAGAGTAACACTTCTCCTATCACATAGTGTCCCCCATCGGATAGTGTCTGCTGTGTACTGTGCATGCGCAGTACACAGGACACACCTATTTCGAAAATAGCTGAAGATGAACGGCGCCGGCGTCATGAGTCCAGGTCCTAGCTCCACCATCCAAGTGGACATAGAGTTATAATAAAAATAGCCGAGCGCAGCGAGACCGAGCCCGAAGCATGGCGAGCGAAGCGAGCCCACGAGAGGCCCTCTAAAATTTGCTGCCCTATGTCCACTTGGATGGTGGGGCTAGCACCTCGACTCAGGCACCATTCATCTTCGGAGATTTTCCAAATCTCCTCCTGCTCCATACGGGCACTATCCGATGGACGGACGCTATATGCCAGAACACCGGCAGTCAGTCACCATAACACAATGACATCACTCAGCATGCCAAGTAGAGCAATCCAATCACAGCCACTTGTCTATTATACAGAACCTCCATATTTATAGCTGTATTCCTAGGAGACCCTCATGACTGTTGCTCGGGGTTCTGAGCCTTATGCCCCATGCATCCACCTGAACCTCCATTAGAAAGTAGAGTCAAGGCTCCAGATTCTAGGTGTGTGCCTGTAATCCCTGCATAGAGAATTGGGGGCATTTCTGGTCCCCACCATGGTCACATGTCACTGCTATGTGCTGAGATGTTACCAGACAGACAAAGACTATCCCCATCACCTGGAGGAGGAGAGACTCCAATCTACAGAGGGTTGGTGGGATGATGGTGTCTGGGAGGATCTGCTACACTAATAATTCTCTTAGTTATTATTTTATACATTTCAGAGGTTTGTCAGGACTAATCACTTCCCTAATCTTATTTCCAGCCAAACTGAAGAAGACGACACATGACAACAGATTATCAGGTTAGTAGGACATCCATGTTTCATATGAAATCTTTTCTGGATGAACATTTTGTTCTGTTGTAGTCTGGATCAGTGGTGGTACTACCAGGGTCACAAAGATTGCACTGGGGACCAGGCCTGTAGGGGGGCCCAACATGGCAGGAAAGGGGCCCACTTCAGAACATGGGCTTAGTTCACACTGCTGTGATCCCAAAGATTTGCAACTTGCTTGCAATTTCCCTGTGACTTGATTGCGATTTTGTGATTTAACATTGTGGTCTATGGCACTCAAATCACACCAAAGTCACAGAAAGGTATTGCAGGATCCTTTTTCTTTGTTGCTGCGACTTGAGTCACCTTGATTAGGACAGAACCCATTGAAATTAATGTGTTTTGACGTGTCCAGCAACTTCATGTTGCAAGTCACATGATGAGTCTCAGCAGTCTGAACCAGGGCTTATAATGGGCCTATGACAGGAACAAGTGGAAAAGGCTAGAGAAAGAGCCCCTGCCTCAGAGGGAAGAGCCCCACTCTTGGAGAAAAGGGCCTGGGACTGGTGGAAAGGGCAACAGCAGTCATATTGGCTCTTCATGGTTTCTTGCACTGGAGCCCTGTTGGTTCTATTTATGCCTCTGGTCTTGATGGTGTGTCCATAGTTTGGATGCTACCACAGTCCTCCTGTATTTCATGGGATATCTCCTTTTAGGGTTCCATTATTTGGATTTATGGTTATAATACAATATTTCCAACTCTGTCTTATAAATATTATTTTGTGTGTATGAGGAATAAAATATTCTCTTCTCTCTCATAAAGAAATCAGTAAGGAACACAACGAGTCTATGAAAGAGAAGTTCCAGAGGATTCCAGAATATAATTCCCGTGTTCATCTAAAGGAAAGATTCACCAATTTATTGATGATAATTGGACCCCAGAATAAAGAGGGAAAAGAAGAAGAAATAAGGAGTACCGGCAGAAGACATCTACAGATCATGGAGAAAAGACCCCCAACCACAATCCAGGCCCTCTTTGACCCTGATAAATATGAGTTCATCCCTAAGATTGTGGTGTTACAAGGACCTGCTGGGATTGGAAAAACAATGACCTCCAGGAAGATCATGCTGGACTGGGCCTCTGGGGATCTCTACCGAGACAAGTTTGATTTTGTGTTTTATCTGAGCTGTAGAGAAATCAACACCATCCCTGAAAACATAAGTCTTGTGGGACTTTTATCCAGAACCTGCAGACTGAGTTCAGATGACCTGGTGTCTATTCTGAAGGATCCTGGAAGTCAGAGAAAACTTCTCACCATAGTTGATGGGTTTGATGAACTGAGGTGGACTCTGGAGGAGAAATCTGAGGGTTGTCCTGACATTTCTATGGAAACCCACAAAGAAATAATTCTCCAAAGCTTGCTCAGGAGACATGTTCTCCCAGAATCTTCTCTGATCATCACCACAAGGTCACTGGCCATTAGTGATGGCCGAACGGTTCGCCCGGCGGTCGTTTCGCGGCGAATTTCCGACTTTCGCCGTCCGCGGGTTCGAACGCCTTTTTCCGTCGTTCGCCCCGGCGGACTTACGTGTTTAATGTATACAAGAACTTTAACCTTTCGTGACACGTTTATCATGTGTTACAGGACAACCAATTGAGACATGACAGCTCATGGACACTTGGACATTCCCCCTAACCTATAAATACACCCGATCCGGTGGCCATTTTACATTCTTTCTTCTGTCACTGTAGGGAAAGGATCCTGTGTGGAGTAGGGACAGAGAAAACGCTAGCTATTTGGTACACAAAAGTTCTTTTCAGGACTGGTATAGGTGTTAGGTCAGCAGCCTGAGTTTCTTTTGTCAGTTTAGATAAAGGGACAGAGCGCTGTATGCTGCTATTTTAGGGACAGCTCAGCCAGATTAGTCTTTCTTCATCATCATCATCATCATCATCATTAGCTGTTACTATCAGGTCCACAAAAGAGCTGTTCCAGCTAATCGTTCCAGCCTACTCTTTTTTGCCAATTTGTATAGGGACAGGCAGGAAGCAGTGTGTCAGGCAGTGAGGATAATTTTAAAGACTTGCTGTTACTATTAGTTCCACAAAGGTTCTTTTCAGGACTGGTATCAGTGGTACGGTAATAGGCTTGTACACGTATAATATTCTTTCTTCCAAATATAGAAAGAATATTATACTTGACTGCTGCCCTTCTGCTGCAGTCTGCTAATCATTCACAACTCACTTGTTCCACAAAGCTCTTTATCAGGACTGGTAACTTGGTCTGTCTAGGGTGCTACGGTACATAGGCTTGGGTGCGGTACAGTCTGCTGTTCTGTAAGGACCGCTATCGGTCCACAATACATAGGGTTGCCGTGCACTACTGCTGACCGCTGCCCTATACTGCAGCAGTCCTTCATTGGTATAGGGACTGACGTACAGTCTGCTAATCACTAACACACAACCTGCTTGGTCCACAAAAGTTCTTATAAGGACTGGTAACTTGGTATAGGGTGCTACGGTACATAGGCCTGAGTGCGTTACAGTCTGCTGTTCTGTAAGGACCGCTATCGGTCCACAATACATAGGGTTGCCGTGCACTACTGCTGACCGCTGCCCTATACTGCAGCAGTCCTTCAGCGGTATAGGGACTGACGCACAGTCTGCTAAACACTAACACACAACCTGCTTGGTCCACAAAAGTTTTTATAAGGACTGGTAACTTGGTATAGGGTGCTACGGTACATAGGCCTGAGTGCAGTACAGTCTGCTGTTCTGTAAGGACCGCTATCGGTCCACAATACATAGGGTTGCCGTGCACTACTGCTGACCGCTGCCCTATACTGCAGCAGTCCTTCATTGGTATAGGGACTGACGTACAGTCTGCTAATCACTAACACACAACCTGCTTGGTCCACAAAAGTTCTTATAAGGACTGGTAACTTGGTATAGGGTGCTACGGTACATAGGCCTGAGTGCGTTACAGTCTGCTGTTCTGTAAGGACCGCTATCGGTCCACAATACATAGGGTTGCCGTGCACTACTGCTGACCGCTGCCCTATACTGCAGCAGTCCTTCATTGGTATAGGGACTGACGTACAGTCTGCTAATCACTAACACACAACCTGCTTGTTCCACAAAAGTTCTTATAAGGACTGGTAACTTGGTATAGGGTGCTACGGTACATAGGCTTGAGTGCGGTACAGTCTGCTGTTCTGTAAGGACCGCTATCGGTCCACAATAGATAGGGTTGACGTGCACCACTGCTGACCGCTGCCCTATACTGCAGCAGTCCTTCAGCGGTATAGGGACTGACGTACAGTCTGCTAAACACTAATACACAACCTGCTTGGTCCACAAAAGTTCTTATAAGGACTGGTAACTTGGTATAGGGTGCTACGGTACATAGGCTTGAGTGCGGTACAGTCTGCTGTTCTGTAAGGACCGCTATCGGTCCACAATAGATAGGGTTGACGTGCACCACTGCTGACCGCTGCCCTATACTGCAGCAGTCCTTCAGCGGTATAGGGACTGACGCACAGTCTGCTAAACACTAACACACAACCTGCTTGGTCCACAAAAGTTTTTATAAGGACTGGTAACTTGGTATAGGGTGCTACGGTACATAGGCCTGAGTGCGTTACAGTCTGCTGTTCTGTAAGGACCGCTATCGGTCCACAATACATAGGGTTGCCGTGCACTACTGCTGACCGCTGCCCTATACTGCAGCAGTCCTTCATTGGTATAGGGACTGACGTACAGTCTGCTAATCACTAACACACAACCTGCTTGGTCCACAAAAGTTCTTATAAGGACTGGTAACTTGGTATAGGGTGCTACGGTACATAGGCCTGAGTGCGTTACAGTCTGCTGTTCTGTAAGGACCGCTATCGGTCCACAATACATAGGGTTGCCGTGCACTACTGCTGACCGCTGCCCTATACTGCAGCAGTCCTTCAGCGGTATAGGGACTGACGCACAGTCTGCTAAACACTAACACACAACCTGCTTGGTCCACAAAAGTTCTTATAAGGACTGGTAACTTGGTATAGGGTGCTACGGTACATAGGCCTGAGTGCAGTACAGTCTGCTGTTCTGTAAGGACCGCTATCGGTCCACAATACATAGGGTTGCCGTGCACTACTGCTGACCGCTGCCCTATACTGCAGCAGTCCTTCATTGGTATAGGGACTGACGTACAGTCTGCTAATCACTAACACACAACCTGCTTGTTCCACAAAAGTTCTTATAAGGACTGGTAACTTGGTATAGGGTGCTACGGTACATAGGCTTGAGTGCGGTACAGTCTGCTGTTCTGTAAGGACCGCTATCGGTCCACAATAGATAGGGTTGACGTGCACCACTGCTGACCGCTGCCCTATACTGCAGCAGTCCTTCAGCGGTATAGGGACTGACGTACAGTCTGCTAAACACTAATACACAACCTGCTTGGTCCACAAAAGTTCTTATAAGGACTGGTAACTTGGTATAGGGTGCTACGGTACATAGGCTTGAGTGCGGTACAGTCTGCTGTTCTGTAAGGACCGCTATCGGTCCACAATAGATAGGGTTGACGTGCACCACTGCTGACCGCTGCCCTATACTGCAGCAGTCCTTCAGCGGTATAGGGACTGACGCACAGTCTGCTAAACACTAACACACAACCTGCTTGGTCCACAAAAGTTTTTATAAGGACTGGTAACTTGGTATAGGGTGCTACGGTACATAGGCCTGAGTGCGTTACAGTCTGCTGTTCTGTAAGGACCGCTATCGGTCCACAATACATAGGGTTGCCGTGCACTACTGCTGACCGCTGCCCTATACTGCAGCAGTCCTTCATTGGTATAGGGACTGACGTACAGTCTGCTAATCACTAACACACAACCTGCTTGGTCCACAAAAGTTCTTATAAGGACTGGTAACTTGGTATAGGGTGCTACGGTACATAGGCCTGAGTGCGTTACAGTCTGCTGTTCTGTAAGGACCGCTATCGGTCCACAATACATAGGGTTGCCGTGCACTACTGCTGACCGCTGCCCTATACTGCAGCAGTCCTTCAGCGGTATAGGGACTGACGCACAGTCTGCTAAACACTAACACACAACCTGCTTGGTCCACAAAAGTTCTTATAAGGACTGGTAACTTGGTATAGGGTGCTACGGTACATAGGCTTGAGTGCGGTACAGTCTGCTGTTCTGTAAGGACCGCTATCGGTCCACAATAGATAGGGTTGACGTGCACCACTGCTGACCGCTGCCCTATACTGCAGCAGTCCTTCAGCGGTATAGGGACTGACGTACAGTCTGCTAAACACTAATACACAACCTGCTTGGTCCACAAAAGTTCTTATAAGGACTGGTAACTTGGTATAGGGTGCTACGGTACATAGGCTTGAGTGCGGTACAGTCTGCTGTTCTGTAAGGACCGCTATAGGTCCACAATAGATAGGGTTGACGTGCACCACTGCTGACCGCTCACCTATACTGCAGCAGTCCTTCAGCGGTATAGGGACTAAGAGTTTTGTCACAGGGTCATTTAAAAAATGACATGCAGAGGAAGAGGCAGGCCCTTCCGCAGGGGTGGTAGGGGTAGGGCAGGAGCAACAGGCTTGAGCCAAAGTGGGAAGTTGCAGAAGGTGCGTTCAATTACTTTAAAGGATGCACCAGACTTGGTTGAGTGGCTCGCTCAGCCTTACTCTTCTGCACCCTCCTCATCCTCTCGATCTGCACCCTCTTCTTCACTCTCTGCTATGTGCACCCCCAAAGACACTACCACCAACAACACGACCACCACCACCACCACCACATACCTTCCGCTTGAGTCACTGGAATTATTTTCCGATCCATATCAAGAGGACATTTCTGATGCGCAGCCACTCTTGGTATTGGATCAGGAAGAGGAGGTAGCAACAAGCGCTACTCAGCAGTCTGACGCCAGTACCCAGATCAGCCCAAGGAGGAGGTTGGTCCCCGGTGTTGCTGCCTACTCTACTTATAGCGGTGGGGAAGGTGACGTTGATGATGACGTGTCTAGTGATGTCACGTGGGTGCCCACAAGAGAGGAAGAGGAGGGGAGTTCAGAGGGAGATATGGACCAGCAGATAGGGAGGAGAAGCAGCAATGACTTACATTGCACAGCAGGGACAAAGCAGACTGCAAATGTATCAGGAGCGAGTCATCGACCATGTACGGTCACATCTGGCGCTCCCAGGACACCGGCACATGGCTCCGCAGTGTGGGCTTTTTTTAACGTGTCCGCTGCTGACAATAGCGTTGCCATCTGCAATCTTTGCAGTCAACGCGTTAGTCGCGGTAAGCCCAATACTCACCTAGGGACGACCGCCTTAAGAAGGCACATGAGCAGCCATCACCGAGCCCAGTGGGAGCAACGGAACACACAAAGCCACACTGCAGGCTCTCACCGTCCAGCCTCGTCTTCTACTTCTCCTTCTCCTCTCTCCTCACAATTGTCCTCCACTCCACCTTCCATCACGCCAAGCTCACATTTTTCTGCAAAAAGGCAGGCTTCCGTGGGCCTAATGTTTGAGCGTAAAAAAATGATGACGCCGGATAACCCTCTTGCCCAACGGTTGGCGGCTGGCTTGTCAGAACTCATAGCCCGCCAACTACTGCCATATAAACTGGTGGACTCGGAGGCCTTTCGCAAATTTGTGGCCATTGGAACACCACAATGGAAGGTCCCAGGAAGGAAGTATTTCTCAGAGAAGGGCATCCCAGAGCTATATGGCCATGTTCAGCGGCAAGTGAATGTATCTCTGGCACACAGTGTCGGTGCCAAGATACATCTGACCACAGACACGTGGTCTAGCAAACACGGGCAGGGAAGGTATATCAGTTTTACTGCCCACTGGGTGAACCTTCTGACGGCCGTCAAGCATGTAACCCGTGGCACCCGTGTAGATTTGGTTTTACCGCCACGGATTGCATGCAGGCCTGACTCTTCTTCTCCTCCTCCTACTCCATCCTCCTCCCTCTCCTCCTCAGCTGCCTCCTCCTTTTCCGCTGCTAGCGTCTCTTCCACTGCACCGCCCAAGCTCCCCAGAACCTATTCCACATGCCAGGTGAGACGTTGCCATGCCGTGCTGCGTCTGTTGTGCCTGGAAGCAAAGAGCCACACTGGCCCGGCACTCCTTTCAGCTTTGCGTTCACAGGCAGATGAGTGGCTAACACCGCTCAATTTGACAGTTGGTAAAGTGGTGTGTGACAACGGTGCCAATCTGCTTAGCGCATTGAAACAGGGCAAAATCACGCACGTGCCGTGCATGGCACACGTCTTAAACTTGGTCGTGCAGCGATTCCTTGTCAAATACCCTGGGGTCCAGGACATCTTGCGGCAGGCAAGGAAAATCTCGGCCCATTTCAGAAGATCTTACACGGCCATGGCTCGCCTTGCTGACATTCAGCGGCGACACCATCTGCCGGTCAGACGTCTTATTTGCGATTGCCCGACGCGATGGAACTCAACCTTCTATATGCTTGATAGGCTGCTCCAGCAGAAACGTGCAGTTAACGTCTACCTGTATGAACTCTGCGAAAGAAACGGTTCTGGGGAGCTGGGTTTTTTTTCACCGCGCCAGTGGCTGCTCATGCGCGACACATGCAGACTTCTGCGGCCATTTGAGGAGATCACCAAACTGGTCAGTCGCAGCCATGGCGCCATCAGTGACATGGTACCTTATGCCTTCTTTCTGGAGCGTGCATTGCGTCGTGTCATTGATCAGGCTGTGGAGGAGCAGGAGCGGGAAGATGAGGAAGTCGCAATGCTGGATGAATTCCCAGGGGGGGCTACTCTATCTGAGACAAGTCAACAACAGGAGTCTGATGAGGAGTCAGAGGAGGATGGTGCCGGGGCGGATGAGCAGGAGCAAGAAGAGCATGCTTTAAACCTTTCTGGGATCCCTGTTGTGCGAGGATGGGGAGAGGAGAATGAAGAGGACGACATTATCCTGGATGATGAGCAGGAGCCAGGCCACCACACCGCTTCCACTTTAGTGCAAATGGGGGCCTTCATGCTCCAGTGTTTTAATAGGGACCCCCGTATAAAAAGCATGAGGGTCAAGGACCAGTACTGGGTGGCAACGTACTTAGACCCCCGGTACAAACACAAAATGGCGGAAATGTTACCGCCGTCGCAGAGGGCTGTCAGAATGCAGCACTTCCAGGCCTTGCTTCGAGAAATGCTGCATTCTGCTTTTGCGTGCGCTGGCAGAGGAGCAATTCCCACTCCCAGAGAAGGATTTGCGGGTACCAATCCAACAGCGCCTGCAAGAAGAGGCCGGTTTGAAGATGTGTTGGTGACTTCGGATATGAGGTCATTCTTTCAGCCGACCCATCGACAGGTGTCATCCGGATCCAGCATCAGGGAACGCCTAGACCGTCAGGTGTCCGACTACATTGGGTTAACGGCCGATGTGGACGCTCTGAGGAGTGATGAACCCCTAGACTACTGGGTGGGCAGGCTTGACCTCTGGCCAGAGCTTGCCCAATTTGCAATCGAACTGTTGGCTTGCCCCTCATCCAGTGTCCTGTCCGAAAGGACGTTCAGCGCAGCAGGGGGGATTGTGACCGATAAGCGTACTCGCCTAGCTCACCACAGTGTTAACTACCTCACATTTCTAAAAATGAATGAGGCATGGATCTCGGAGGAATTCAACACATGTGATCAGTAGACCATGTATATGTCTATAAACAATTTTTGGAATCAAGCACACAGACCTTCTTAATTCATTTGGCTCACTTCCCTGACCCAAAAAAGCACACCGTACTATATGCCCCTACCCTCCTCTTTGAAGAGGTTGAGCGGTGTCATATTTCTACTGGGGCTGCTTATTATGAGGGGTTCCCACCATCCCTGTGCTGTGCTGACTTCCTCCTGGGTGTTCTTATTATGAGGGGCTCCCACCATCCCTGTGCTGTGCTGACTTCCTCCTGGGGGTTCTTATTATGAGGGGATCACACCATCCCTGTGCTGTGCTGACTTCCTCCTGGGGCTGCTTACGGTGCTGCTGTCAGCGCTGTATGTCACGGAGCTGCTGTCAGCGCTGTATGTCACGGAGCTGCTGTCAGCGCTGTATGTCACGGAGCTGCTGTCAGCGCTGTATGTCACGGAGCTGCTGTCAGCGCTGTATGTCACGGAGCTGCTGTCAGCGCTGTATGTCACGGAGCTGCTGTCAGCGCTGTATGTCACGGAGCTGCTGTCAGCGCTGTATGTCACGGAGCTGCTGTCAGCGCTGTATGTCACGGAGCTGCTGTCAGCGCTGTATGTCACGGAGCTGCTGTCAGCGCTGTATGTCACGGTGCTGCTGTCAGCGCTGTATGTCACGGAGCTGCTGTCAGCGCTGTATGTCACGGAGCTGCTGTCAGTGCTGTATGTCACGGAGCTGCTGTCAGCGCTGTATGTCACGGAGCTGCTGTCAGCGCTGTATGTCACGGAGCTGCTGTCAGCGCTGTATGTCACGGTGCTGCTGTCAGCGCTGTATGTCACGGAGCTGCTGTCAGCGCTGTATGTCACGGAGCTGCTGTCAGCGCTGTATGTCACGGAGCTGCTGTCAGCGCTGTATGTCACGGAGCTGCTGTCAGCGCTGTATGTCACGGAGCTGCTGTCAGCGCTGTATGTCACGGTGCTGATGTCAGTGCTCTGTATTACGGTGCTGCTGTCAGTGCTCTGTATCTCCTGCACCCTCTTGTTTGCCTACCCTGGTCCCTGACCTTCCCTCTCCTCCATTGCCTTCATTAGCTCCATAGTCCTGAATTGTCAGAACAATTTCCCAAATAAAAAAAAAATGCTTGTAGTTATCGATCCCAAATTCACCTCATACATGTATTATGCTATTGTCCAGGTGGTGGGACTACGTGCTACCCCCTAATAATTACCCCGTGGCCGCAAATTCGACCTAAAGGTTTGCGAAATTCGCCTCCCATTGAAGTCAATGGAGCCCGCGGCGAACGGTCGTTTTCGCGAACGTTTGTGTCCGTTCGCGTTTCGCGTTCGCGAAACGTCCCGTCGGAAGTTCGTCCATCACTACTGGCCATGGAGAAACTTAACACATTCATCGATGATTCCCGCAATGTGGAAATCCAGGGATTTACAAGGGACGATCGAGAGGAATATGTCCATAAATTCTATGGAAATAAAGAAGATGCAGACAAGGTTCTCAGTATAATAAAAGACAATGACGTTGTGTACACCATGTGTGCCGTCCCCATCACATGCTGGATTGTCTGCACTGTAATGACACAAGAAATAAGAAAAAATTTGGATGTAATTCAGTGTAAGACAACGACTTCAATTTATCTTCTCTTCCTGGAGGTTTTACTAACCCATCACAGCAAGAAGAAGCAGTCTGTACACCGGAAACAAACCTGTCTGAAGAAGCTGTGTGCTCTGGCCAATCAGGGAGTTCTGAACCAACAAATCTTATTTGAGAAGAAAGATCTAAAAAGACATGGACTTTCTCTGGATGAGGTGGAGTCTGTATTTCTGAATGAGAACATCTTTCATTGGGACGTCCGTCACCAGACCTGCTACAGCTTCATCCACCTGAGTGTACAGGAGTTCCTTGCTGCTCTCTATTATGGGATGGATGATGGTTGGTTTGGATTTAGGAAACGTATTTTCCTCCCGGAGATCTGTAAAGGAAAATCACTCAATCGCCTCAGTTCACATTCCTCACATTTATCATTATCTGTACAATTCCTGTTTGGTCTCTTAAATGAAAATCAGGTGAAGACATTCTCAGAGGTCACAGGAATCTCCATCTCACTCCGAGCCAAACCTGCAATGAGAAAATGGGCCATGAATGGCTTCAGTCAGACTTTCTATACTCAGACCATCTTCTGTCTGTATGAGACTCAGGATGAGGACTTCATTAGGAGAGTCATGTCGGGTCGTACAGATTTGTATCTGTGGGGCTCACGTACTGATCACTTGTGGATGGACAGGAATTATTCCAAGCAGCTGATCTATTGCTTGAAGACTTTGAAGAGGGAAAGTTTTCGGTCTTTACGTTTTTATTCTCTCACTGTGGGTCCAGAGTGCCAGAAACTTCTATCTCCATTCCTACACAGGAGTCAGGATGTCAGGTAAGTGAGTGTGAGGATATCCTAACTGAATTCAGAGAATGGGCAGGAACCTGCATACAGTATAACGGTGATTATCAGACATGTTCTCCATCTACCACACTTGTTAGAAGTCCTGGGAACTCACACTTTCCTCAGCCCTAAGCCCTGCTTCACACTACAGCAATTTTCCAGCGACATTCTGATGAAATGTAAAGTCGCAGGTCAGGTGAAAACACAAAGACTTTATTGGGTGTTGTCTTAATTGATGCGATTTGAGTCACTGCAACAAAAGAAACTACTTCCTGCACTACTTTTGTGTGATTCTTGTGCTGCACGACTCCCATAGACTTCAATGTAAAATCACCAGAAAGTCGCACATTTGTCTGAATCTTTAAGACTTTGCTGTGACTTCTGAGGCTTTTTTACCCCCCACCTCTTCTCCCTGGTCATCCTTTCTGCCTAAAATCTTCCTCCAATCACATCCCAGTCACACCTGAGCGTAGCGGAAACACACATTCCCACTTCCATTATTTGTGTATTTTTCATGTGTAATCACACATTGTGTATAGGGAGTCCATTCACTGGAATGTTCTGCCCAACATGTATCAAACACCCCAAAGTAGCTCAAGAATCTTCTCAGTCATGGAGCGTCATGCATCTTGGCAGCAAAACATGCGTCTGATAACTGTGATTGGGGTGTCATTAACAATCAGCCAACATTCATATCTGCGTGTTTCTGAATACGAGGCGACCCACAAAGAAAATGTGCGCTTTTTCATATGTCTACAAAATGCACAGCAACGAACGCCACGCAGGCGCAGATGTAAATTAATGGTAACACAAAAGCAATGCTCCTTGCTGTGCATTTTTTTAAACATACAGTAAAGCGCATGTATTCTTGCGTCTGTCATGCATTCAAAAATGTGCAGAAGTAAATATATAATAACACAAGTGTGACGCACATTGTCACACATTTATGAAACGCACAGCAAAGCATGGGTTTTCTTGCAGGTTGCTGTGCAGTTGGAAATGTACAGATGTGAATGAATGGAAATTTATTTACAACTGACGGCAACCTACAAGAAAACGCATGATTTTCTGCGTGTTTTGTGTGGCAATGCACATCACACTTGTGTTACCATTCATCTGCATCTTCATGTTTCTGAACGCACGCCAACCCGTAAGAAAACGCATGCTTTGCTGTGCATTTTGAAAATGTGTGACAACACACGCTGCACTTGCAATACCATTCGTTGGCGTCTGAGCGTTTCTGAATGCCCAGCAACCTGCAGGAAAACACATGCTTTGCCACACGTTTTGGAAACATGCATCGCGCTCGCCTTCTCATGTTTGCAGTACAAGCGTGACGCACGGTCGCAGCACATTTCTGAAACGTGCGGCAAAGCACACAATTTCTGGCGGTTGATGTGCATTCAGAATTATGCAGATGTAAATGCAGCCTGATTGTTAATGACGCCCCAATCACGGTTATCAGACGCAGGTTTTGTCATGTGATAAAACACGCTATAAACACGGATCCAGCAAAGTCACATAGGAATGCTTCTCAGTAAAGTCACTTTGAAGTCACACCGGGTCGCCGGGAAGTTGTAGAGCAAAGTCAAGCTGGAAGTGGCTGCGACTTTCATCTTGTGCTGTGTGAACCAGAGCTAAATGGTGATTCCCACATGACCAGTGTAGTTCAGAGGTACCCAACTTGCCTCTTACTGCTATACCACTTGTACTCCACCATCCCCATTTCTTACCCTTCTAAAATGATGAGACCACACCTTAATTTTGGAGTATAAATGGCCATAGCAGCCTATTTATTATTCACACCATATAAATAACTCCAATATCAAATATATACCAAAATATCACCTCCGTAACAACTTGTTCAACTCCAGTCTGTTGGTCTTTGACGGCACCCCGGAACTCCAACACATATTCCACCAATACACTGCGGGACCTTTTTCCACACGATAGGCCTCCAGCGGATAATCAGCTCGGAGACAACCCCCTTCCCGCAGTGCAACCATTACAGTATTCCAGCTAACCTTTCGCTGGAATACACCGGAGGGGCACATACTACCGATGAGCCCCCCACCCCTTTCCATCACATATGTTTACTGCCACCGTCAAAGACCAACAAAACACCACCACAGCCCGCAAGGATGATACCTTACCCTTAAGGGCTCCCCCACACCCCCGGGGCCCGCTGGATCCCATCTTTGAGTCCCAGAGCCCAGAAAACTATCCCCACTACCTAGAGGTGTATTCTAACACCCTCAATTACAGGCCCACATTAGTTTCCACCTCTACTTTCCTGATCACCAGGCCCCCCATTCTGAGCCACAACCTTCCGACCACCTGAATGTTAGACAACTGTACGAAGTCGTAAAATATCTGACTTAACGTCCGAGATCAGCTCCCTGATCATTCGAACCCAAAAGCATTACCCCTTGCATGCATAACCCAAATGGCCGGCGGTTTATCCCGCCGCGCCTAACGTTCCACTTCCCATATCACCTTGCTGCACCTCAACCCCCATACACCTAGCCAGTGAACACATGCCTCCCTCCTCTAACTACCCAACTGTCTGCCAACCGATCTCGCATCTGCTCTCCTGGCCCCACAACAAACATACAGATAACAAAGAAAATCCAGACAAGGCGTATAAGTCCTCCATCTGGACAAAAAAAAAAAAAAAAACGGCAAACAAAGGCAGCACCAACTTTAAAGTAAACCAATGTAACCCCATACCACAAACAACACAGCTCGTATGTACAGACTACTACCCCACTCGTGTGTTTTTTTTTTATTAGTATTATTTATTCCACCACCACATGAAGGCATAGGTAAGTGTGTAATCGCTTTGCTTCCCACCTACCATTCCTCCTTACCGCCGCCTCATCCAACCCATATCTGGCAGCTTCTAAAGCTGCCCTGATGTGGAAGGAGTGTGAAGCATATTCTGCACCATCCAACCTTGCGTCCCAGTGGCATTTTCAGAACACCCACCCAAACTGGAACCTCAACCAATACTTCCCAGCCTTGTGCCACATGAACTGCCCCCCATGCCATCTGTTCCAAACCCTAGAAACTCTCTAGGTTTATCCCTTTTTTTTTTCTTATTATTTTATGATTTATTTATTTTATTTTTATTTATCTTTTATTACTCTGAATCCTGGTAACACAAACAGCAGCACCTCCACCCCTCTAACCCTTTGATCATTTTTTTGTATGTATTGTCCAACCCAAACTCCTTTTTTCAATCCACCCTGCACAGCAGGTTAAACAAAAGCCAAAAACCCACCAGTTTCCGCTCGATGGCAGATACCGACCCCGTTTACCAAGTTCCTGGAACCACAGTACCACCAACAACCTTACCCCCCACACAGCCATGTTTGACCTCAGACTCCTGCACCGAACAACCCACCCTTCTTTTCATACCTTTACATAAGCCGCCCATGTGGACTCACTGGCTGACTGCCCTGTTACCTACCGTGGTGACTCCAATGCCATCTCCCCTATCCAGCCCGAGTAGGGAACTCCTCCCCCTCTGTGTCCGGCTAACTCTCTGAACCTATCCCACCGAAAATAGATGCACGAGTAAGCCCCCCGTGTTTCCAAAGCCTGCAAGATGAATAGCATATAGAAAATGTTCAACTGCACCTAACGCAACACAAAATGGCATAGCCACCATATGACCAGTTGTGACAATGCGGACATGTGGTTGACCCCGTAACCACACCCACATAATCACAATTCAACTCCGTGTCAGGTTCCTGCATGACCCTTACCCCAGCTCCATAGCCAGAACCACTGGAAAAATTCCAATAGCACAAGTTTACGAATGAACACCCCACTTCCACCCAACAAACTTGGGGCCAAATTTCCTCACTCTATTGCCCCTGAAAGAGAAATTTCCCCCAAACCTGTTTACCCCGCCGTGTTCGTGACCTCTTTTCCCATCGACCTGGCATCCACCCATCGTCCGTTATATGTGGCCAAGAACTCGTATCAAACCTTCTAACCCTCCCCGTGTTCCGCATTTAACTGTTTAAATTATTCAGGGCCTGAAACCCCCACTGTAGCAGACGGCAGCCTTCGGCCAAAACCCGCTCATTGGAATAAAACCGGCAGGTGAAATTGAACTTACCCAGCAATGAATGCAAAGTCCTCAACTGTACCTCACGCCGTCCCTGGGCCTCACACACCCCCTTCTATAGTACCTCCAACTTGGTCACTGACAGATGACCCTCCGTAACCCCTGAAACAATCACAATGCCAGAACAAAATAGTACAATATCCCTCGTCGGCCCCCTGTGTTTTTCAGCCAATGGCACTAATGAACCCACCTGCAATGTGCTGCAATGTATAAAGTATAATCGCACACACATCGGAGGAAGGCGGCCCAACACACAAAGGTCCAAGCCATGTATGATTGAATCAGGGACCGACACGTCTCTACCCCCCCACTCCGGTAAAGAACTAAAGAAACCCATGGGCCGGCATCGTTCCAAGTAAAAAACTCCTCTTGCCAGCATCTATCCAGCAGCCAAAGCTCTCAGAATAAACTGGAAGCAAATGGAACACAGATTCCTAGTTTGCCATAGGCGCCCCTTTTCCGTCACACCTAACCCACCTTATAGCTGTGTACGTGAAGTATCGGACACAGTGCACCGCATCGGATTATGAAAGAACTCTTTTTTTTTTTTTTGTTGACAGATAAGTGGGGAAACGAGGCGAAACGTGTCTGGTTCCTTCTCAGGCACCACCCCCACTGTAGACCCCATTAAAAACCCCGGAGGCAAGCAGCCTCGCTATTTCCATATCTACTTATCAAAGGCTGCAACCTTTTCACCCCCTTCCAAAAGTCATCCCTTGTGTGACTAGGCTCGCCTGTACATTGTCCTCACATGAAGCCACAATACAAATGGATGGGACCCCCACACTTTTAACACTCGTGTTTAACTGAACTGACAGGAGCTCACATTGCACTGCCAACCCACCCCTTTCTTTTCAGCCGAGGGGGGTATAGTTGCCTCTACTACTACAGAAACCGCATCCAGAAGCCGCTATCCTTTGATCCCCATTAAGAAATGGCCATAACGACCTGTGCGGTCTAAACCGCTCATCATCCCGTAGCCAATCAGATCCCCCTTTTTAACATGTGCACCTACCAATGGCCTACATATAACAGAACAACGCCAAACCATGTTCGGGTTCTTCCCCCCATGACAATCGCATAATGGCGACTTCCTTCGGCAAAAGCGATCGGTACCTCCTCTTACCTTCATTCTTTTTCCCTTGATCTTTCTGCTTGACCCTATACACTTAAAATGTAAATTATCCCCTTTCTTTTTTTAAAGGTGGCCATAACGAGAAGATCTCCACACACTTGCCTTTTCAAATCGTATCCTGGACCCCCTATTCAATTGTGTTCCCATGGGACCCTCAAAGCACCTGTACATCTCACATTTTTATTTATTTATTTATTTTTATTTATTTTATTTTTTATTTATTTATTTATTTATTTAGCATCTGCAATCCTTACCATCTCCATCCTACCATTACCTGACAACCCCACCACTGCACCACTGTCCCCAAACTGGCAGGTGCACCGCCCGCCACTTGTGGGCCAGCATCCACCAACTCTGTTCAAGGAGGAGCAACTACCGTGGACATTGCACCCCCCTTTCCAACCCCCCAACAAATCCTGCAATGCAACTTAAACGAAAAACATTTAGACATTATTAGACTTACCAGGCTGACAGGAACCCCAACAGCCGCCTCGCTTGCCTCCATCGCTGGCTTGCATTCCTGTGGCTCCTCCTCATCGCACACTGACAGCTCGCCTTCCGACCTGTGGTCCCAGACCAGGACCGGTGGTGTCATCAGCCCCCCAGGCAAAGAGGTCCTGGGGGCCGTAGAGTCCCTCCGTTGTACTGTCTGTCTCACCCCTAAAGCTCCGCCTCCTGCCACAGTTCCACACATGCCCTCACATACTATGTCCTGGAAGGTCAACCTCGTCCTTCCACCGCCATCTTGTGCCATCTCGAGCCACCGGTATAGGCCAAGCCCACCCGCGGAGCCCTGCCCCCTTTAAAAAAAAACTTTTTTTTTGTATAAGCAGCCTGATGGCCATACTAATAAGTCTCCCTCCTAAGCCTTCCTCCCCGCGCAGCGATGCAGGCAGAGGAGGTAGTAGTCCTGCGATTCATGGGCGGGGAAGCGGCACCATAATGGCCCGTGGCCCCGCCCACCGAGCTGGGCTGGTGGCGTGGAGTCCACCCAGACCCTGCTCAGGCAGACGGCTGGCTGTTCTTTGCTGGGGGACCGGATTGTTCCCCCCAGAGGGCTCCTTGCCTGGTGCATGGTCCCAGATGAGGGCCCTGGTGAAAACAGAGTGCCAGAGGCTGCAAACTCTGCATGCACAGCAACCATCACCTCCCAGCCACGATCAGCTCACCTGGTCATCCATAAAGGCCCTCATCCGAGTGACATCTCAGCCATGTTGGAGGAGCAGAGCAAAAAACTGCCTCCTCATTTCTTTCTCCACAACTTTCTGTTTCCCAGCCCAGCCCCGCCTCCTCCTTATATATTACCACTCCCCCTTGGACTTTTCTCACTGTCCCCCCCCTCTAATCTCTTCATATTAACCCATGCATTGTCTCCCCTAAACACATGGTCATGCCCGGCCCTGCACTACTTTTTCTTTTCTGTCTTTTCCATTCCGGGCCTCACTTATCACCTTCTACACAACTTCTGGTAACAATCACATCATTTACATTGCATTAACCCTTTCCCTGCCCCCAATTGTACCATTTATCACACAGAACATTTGGAGGGAAAGCTTCGTGTTCAGAGATGTGGGGGAGGGAAATAATGTCAGGGTTGTGACATCATCATCCCAACATTGGAGGGGCCAATTGTCTGCAGAAGTGGGCGGAGATGGGAATGTCTGGACTGCATTTTATATCTGGAACCAAAGTGGTGTTCCAGGATTTTCCAGAAGCTGAATGGAGACCCCTGTGTAGGAAGGCCGGAGACCCCGTATACATATCAGGGGCCTCCTTTAAGTTTTGTCTGGAGTGTGACTTCAAAGACCACTCATAGCCACCAATGAGAAGTCCTCATCAGGTCCAGTATGAGGCTGTAGAGCCGGAGGGAAGGCAGCCATGTGGAAGGGAAATATTGGGGTTACATTGTTATTCTTGGGGTCAGAGGTCATACATTCTTGGTGATAATTATTATCTCATTATTGGATTTTAGATTTCGTCGTTGTACTATTTCCAGTAAAGATTGTCCGGGAGAGGACAAAGCAGAAGAAGAAGATTCCTCCTCTTCAGGATATAAATGGAAGTCGGATTCTCTTTCCTTTCTGATGAACCCGGAGAGTAAAATTCAGAAATTACAGTAAGAGAAATGTGTGATGTGCCGTGATGGGGAAATGTGACGTCTTGTGATTGTTCCCGTCTCTCAGTGTCTCCTTCTATCTCTGGGTGTCCTCCATCCTCACCCATGTAGAATCTTCCATCACCTGTCCTCTTCTCATGTCTTCTCCTCTCTCTGAGGGAATCTTTCTCTTTGTAATCTCATCCATGGGATTTGGGGTTCCCCTTATAGTAGAACAGTGACCAGGCTCTGTACATATGGAATGACCATCCATATTCCTAACAAGCAGGAAATAGGATGGAATAGACCCCCTTAGGACTCGCTCACACGTCTGATGATTATGTAGAAGGAAGCAATGCTCAGTAACACTTCTATGACATTTATCATGTGTCTTCATTGTGTTTATGAAGCTCTGAAAACACTATAAGAATGCTGGAGAAATGTCCGGGGGAGGGGTTGTTCTTCTAGTGGGAGGAGCCTAAAGGGGAAGTGATGTAGAGGAAATGATCTCCTCTGATATGTGGATTTTGGATATATTACAATAATTCTATAGAATGAAAACCAGCCGCCATGTCATCATACTCACTATCGCTCTCCTGCCCCCTGGAGGACAGATTTCCCGGTCTGAGGATAATACCCGCTTGGTGACTTGTTACCACATCTGTTTCATTTGTATGTGTCACAATAGCTGGGATACTCGGGTCATTAATAGTTTATTAATAATAACATGTAATATATCCTCACATAGAATCCCAATATATCCATGTAAGAATGCACAGAGCGCCCGGCGACCCTCCTCTCCTTCATAACAGTATAGCAGCGGCTCTCCTAGTGTATCTGACAGGCGTGATGACGTCTCCACCTTACACGTTACGCCCTAGGCGGGGCTTCATCATGTATATTTGTGATGTTTGTTTAAAATATGTAAATATTAACACCTTTAGGTATAGGGAGTCTCACTTATAGTGCTGCACAGCTATATTTATATCTATCCTGTAAGGGAAGTGTCACTGCACATCACCAATCATAAGTGGCCAACCACAAAGTAGGTTTTTTGCATGTACATAGTATCCTAAAGTTTGGGTGGTCTCACTCATCATGCTGCAATATTGAACACTTTGACGATATTTTACTTATATTGTTTTTTCTAACATTGTAATATTCCTGTATAATTGTGCTGAAACATGTGTGGATTGTTTAAACATTTGAAATACCAATCCTATTTTTAGGTTTAGGGAGTCTCACTTGTAGTGCTGCACAGTTGTCTTTCTATGTATTTGGTGTTGGATTTTGTGGATGAATCCTTCTGTGTTCAGCTGATTAGTATATATAATTGGAAGAGGTTTTTGGCTGTGCAGTGACACATTCCCTGCCTGGCACTGTCAGTATTGCCGGCTGGTTGATAATTTTGCCGGCACACAGAAGCTATTGGAGTTACCACACGGCTGTTCTGTACAACCAGAAGTGACCGGAGCTGCTCTGTCCTACTTCTCTATTATTTCCCAGTGCATTCTGGGATACCGGAGCCTCCGCTGTCTGTCCTCCAATGCCCAGCGATTATTGGACATCACCATAAAATGAATGGAGGCGACTGACAAGCGTGGATGTCTCATGACAGCGACATGCGGCTTCATTTATAACACGACACAACGCTACCGCTCCTGTGTGACCAGCACTGCGTGCCGCCATTGTAATATTCATGGCAGGCATGGAAGGCGCTTATCAGGCTTTAGAAATGCTGAATAAATGTCACATAATCACATGATACTGACACACGTGTGACCGAGACCTCACTGACCTCTGTAGCTACAGACACCACGGATCAATTCATCCTCAATTTTCACATGTCCAGTGAGGTCCCTCCGGTGGGTTTCAGGAATATGCTCCCCCCTCCCCTCCCCCTCCTCTGAGTCATTCAGTTATGAAGGGAAATTACAGCTTGAGCTACTGAGCTCTGTAAATAACATGGATTGTACAGTGATCCGGGAAGGACAGGCAAGTAAATACGTGGAAAAGATATTCCAGCTCCACCTGCTGGCTGAAAATGAAAATGCTAATTATTTATATACAATATTTCATATTTACAAATCTATGAATGGAATGTTTTGTCCTGACCATAATAAAGACAGAAAACACGATCCATTCCTCTGAAGACAAAGACCTCAGACAGTTCTCACTTCTGTACAAAAGGCCGTCCCATAACCAATACAACTCATACTCCAGAAATATCATCTGTCATTGTCTCCCTTCTGCAGGATAGGAGTTATAAATCCTGGAAAGTTACCCCTCCCCCATCACTAGAAGAAATGATGAACATCCCCAACTCCCATCCCCTTTATGAGTCCTTGTCTGCCATAAAAAGTCCCAAATCTTCCTCTGCCAATGGCTCCCCCTGCTGTGTCTGAGCCAATGAGAAGAGAGAGAGCCAAGCGAGCCTCTGCTCTTGTGTACATTGCTGGATGGGGATCAGGCTCAGGTAAGTATTGGGGGAAATACATTAACCGGTTCCTGACCAGCCACCACAGTTTTACTGCGGCATGTTGGCTCTCTTGCGTGAATCGCCATCATCGTATGTCGGTCACGTGTGTGGGTATGGGGGGTGCGCGCCCCCTCCACCGTCCCCACACTGATTGGATTGATTTCAGAACTGATCAGTCTACAGGCCCAGGTCAATGGTCTCTGGGCGGGACCTGCTGATCGGTTCTGGTGAATGGTAAACTGTCCTCTACATGTGTAATATAAACACCAGCAGAGGAAGTGATGTCATCTCCCCTCGTGGAGCCCTTTTAGTTTCCTGCGAGTGAGGAGAAGACATCTACTGTGAGTACACCAACACTACACTGACACCAGGACATGTAGGTACACATTTAACCCCTTGATCACCCCCTGATCACCCCCCAGTTAATCCTTTCACTCCCTGTCACAGTGTTACCAAGTGCATTTTTCAGATTTTTCACTGGTCACTGTATTGGTGTCCCTAATCAGTGTTAGGCAGTTAGTGGTAGGCCCAGGTAGGTTTAGGTTACTCCCCATTAACCCCTAATAAAGGTTAACCCTCTGATCACCTCCCCCCGAGTTAACCCTTTCACTCTCTGTCACAGTGTCACTAGTATAATGTACAGATCTCTTGTCGGGTGACATCAGTTTTAGTGTCAGATAGGGTCAGTGTCAATCCCAGACATCATCAGATTAGTGCCAGGTACACTAACACACACTCACACTATATAGCTCCATTACTAGTATAGTATCTGAATGGATCAATATCTTTGATCTGATCAGAGCTATATTAGCGTTCCCAATAGTATAGTGTTCCCAAAATGTGGCGTTATCAGAATCAGCCCAGATACCTGCCAGCACCTGCATTTAGCCTCTCTGCACAGCCCACCCAAGTGCAGTATCAATAGATCACTGTCACACACAAAACTGCAGTGTTAGCAGAGTCACGCCTGATCTCTGCTAGCACTAACAGTTCATTTTTTGTAGCGATTGAAGCAGTCGCTGACAACCAGGTGCTCTTTTACCTGTGACTGTCACACTAGCTGTACAGCATTGAAGAGACCACACTGTCAGATTCAGGCTCAGTATACAAACTGGTAGAGAGCACCCTGACAGATAGCTCTGATGATGGGGTACTGGTCCCTGCTAAGGTCAGGTGTACCTGACTGGTGCGGTGGCTAGCACAAGAAGTCCCCTACAGCCACCAATAATTCAAAGAAAGGCCCATAGAGCCCAAATTGCCCTTCCTGATGTGTTTGCTAATCCTGATTAGCAGCCCATCACTTCTGCAGCGCCTGCACTTCCCCCATTCATTGGTCAGCCCAGAATTCAGGTGGAAACAGCAGATTTTAGTAACCTTGACTAGGTATGAGCTGAACACCCCCCCAGTTCGGTTCTCACCAGAACTTGCAAACGCACAAAAACTTTGTGTGAACATGCAAACACCATTGGGACATGAATGTGAAAAATAAAAACTGCTCATTTTAAAAGCTTATATGTAAGTTATTGCCATAAAAAGTGTTTGGAGACCCGGATCCTGCCCGAGGGGACATGTATCAATGCAAAAACATTTTTAAAATCGCCATTTTTTTCAGGAGCCGTGATTTTAACTGCTTGCCAACCAGTGCATGACGATATGCGTTGGCACAATGGCACAGCTGTGCAAGTGGGCATATAGGTACATCCCCTTTAAAAGGAGCATTGTGGGTGTGTGCACATCTGCCACGTGCTCTGTGGCCGCGGGACCCCTGGACTCAATGTTTGATGGTGTCCAGTGATTGTGTCACGGACCGGAAGAACGGGGAGATGTAAACAAGGCATTTCCCCATTTTGCCTAGTGACATGACAGAGATCTACTGCTCCCTGTCATTGGGAGCAGTAATCGCAGTCTTGTCCTAGATAGCCCATCCCCCCATAGTTAGAATCACTCCCTAGGACACACTTAACCCCTTGATTGCCCCCTAGTGTTTAACCTCTTCACTGCCAGTGTCATTTATACAGTAATCCGTGCATTTTTATAGCACTGATTGTTGTATAAAAGACAATGGTGCCAAAATAGTGTCAAAAGTGTCTGATGTGTCCGTCATAATGTTACAGTCATGATAAAAATTTGCCGATCGCTACCATTACTAATAAAATAATAATAAAAATGTCATAAATCTATCCCCTATTTTATCTCAATGTTTTTATTGAAGAATTACTGATTACAGAAGAATTCCATTTACAATCTTAACAGAATAAGTAGTACAACAATTATAACAATGAACAGTATGAGGTGGTCTTAATTGTCGCGGGTAATCTACTTTCAAGATTTTTTTTGCTCCAACATATATTCTGCTTCTTTAGGAATTACCAGGATCTATCCCATGGTCACAGGGATAAAGGCACCCCCCAGACACCCCTTTTGGGGGCACACTGTGTCTTCAGGGGGCACACTCCTCCCTCTATTACTTATATAGTCTCATCTACTAAGTACGTACTGAAAATGGAGCCAGGACAGCTTGAATTTGTGAAGGGGGGCGTGACCAGTGCGGAAGCCTGGTAGTTGGGAAGATGGGAGAAGGCTGTGAGTGAGAACCTGCTGCTGTTCCCCTCCCCCTGCTCCGCTATGACTATGCTTGGCGGAATGGCTCACTCCTCGCCCTGAGTTTTTCAGCAACTGCCGCTGGGCTGCCTGATAAGCTGGTGGAGTGCACTGCTGTACTCTTATTCATCCTTTCTCTGCTCCTCCTTTCCCTTGATGCTGTGGACCGGTGAATCGACGGGACGAGAACGCTGGCGTCCGGTGTGTGAGCGCGAGCTACGTATAGGATAAAGTTTTGTGCCGCTGACAGGACAGGGTGAGAACCTGGCGTGATTGCGGGAGGTGATTCGGTTCATGGTGGTGAGTTGCTGCAGCCTACGTGAGAGATACAGCTGCTGCCCCTCAACACTGCCTCGAGTGGAAGACCTGGCTAATATGTGTTCTGGATAACTCATCTCTCTGGAGTCTGTGAGAAGTGTATCATTTTACTACTGTGATTTAGCTACCTGCTCCTTTTGGATCTCTGGAAGGGGAGTTATAGTGCTGACATTTGTCATTTATAGTGTTGGAGTGTATAGACTTTAGCCTTTTATATGGACTGCACTGTTGCTCTTATGCATATACAAGGCTCATATGTACTTATACATTTATTGGTTTCCCGCTGCTGAGCTAATTCGGCTTGGAGTATAAGTGTTGGGGGGGTCACTCGTTTACATCTAAGTAGTTATTTCCGCTCACACGCCTAAACGTTCCCATAGGGCTATGCTCTTCCCTGTATCTCAGCTCCTCTGCCTTGTTTCCCAAGCCTTATTCTAACTGGCCTTCATATAGCTCTCTCCCCCCTACTGTCCAAATATTCCCGGCTTTTTGCGATCAAATCGGGCTGACTATCTTTTAGTCCATATTATTGCCGGACTTACGGCCCGGCCTCCTGCCTTTTTTTTTTTTTTTAGGCTGCCTGCTCTAGGTGATCTCTTCTCGCTGTTCTCTTGTGTTTTTTTTTCTCTTCCCCCCGGCTCTTTTCTGCTACAGACGGGGGCGGACCACTGGGAGTAGACAGTGTATACTGAAAGCTGGGTGCTTGTGCTGGGAATAGGGTGAGAGGAGAGGATTCTGGAGGATCTGGATATTCTGGCTTGGAGTGAAAGGGAGGTTTAATGATTATTTAAAGGGAGAGTCTCAAGTGGCTATCTAATCATGTCTAGAAAAAGATCTCCTGAAGAGCAACCACCCTCAGAGGGATCTCAAATTACCCACTCTGCTAAAGATAAAACCAACCATATGGCTCTAGCGGCAGCTGCAAAATTGGAGCGATATGCTCACCCATGCCCAGTTTCACCTTCTAAATCGGGTACCCAGCAAGCAACTATACAGAATAAAGACTTCAAAAATTCTTCTGTAGATAGAAAGAGTCAAGGCCACCCCTCGAGCAACCCCCTCACTCCATCGGTTGTTAAGCCCGGTGGTAGTAAGGGATTAGGGGGAGGTAAAACTGCAACGGCCATAATAAATATGGATACAACTGCAACACCAGCCAGCATCTCCATACCTACACCTGCTACGCTAGAGGGGGAGCCTACATTAAGAGACATACTAAATGCGATTAAAGAATGTAAAGACTCAATATCTAGCTTTGACAGTCAGTTAAGATCTATCAAGGAGGAATTATTATCCATGAGACAGGAATTGAAAAGGACTTTATTAAGGACTTCTGATCTTGAGGAACGCATAGGCATGATTGAGGATGAGCTGAGTCCCGTAAAGCAGAAAGTTGAATCGCTCAAAAATATAATAAACTCTCAAGTGGTTAAACTAGATGAGATGGAGAACAGGAACCGTAGAAATAATATTAGGACGATAGGTCTCCCTGAGCATTGCGAGGGCACTAATTTGATTGGATTTCTTGAGGGGTGCCTCTGCAAAGGTTCGCCAAACGGGGGACCACCCCAGGCCTATAATGATTAAAATTCTTAATTATCAAGATAAAGTTTCCCTACTACGAGAAGCCAGGGTGAGGGGTGACATTAGGTTTGAGGGAGCTAGGGTTTCTTTATATCCTGACTTCTCGTCTGATCTCCAGCGAAGAGCTGAATTTATTCCAGTCAAGCGTGGCATGATAAAGTACAAGATAGACTATGCTCTCCTCTATCCAGCTCGCCTGAGGGTTATAGCACTTGGCAGGACTTTTTTCTTCAATACCCTGAAGGAGGCAGCCCAATGGCTGGAAGAAAACAAAAATGAGTTATAAACCTATATAAATTGGGTTGGCTTGTCGATTTAAAAATTAGATTGTTTATAATTTGTTTATAATTTGCTATGTGGGGGGTGAGGGGGTAAGGAGGGGGTATGATATATTAAAAATGTGCACGTTTATTTCATGTATAAAGGGATTAGGGGGGGTTGGACAGCGAGGGATTGGGGTAAAAGGAATGCAAGAAGGTGTGTGTGGAGGGGGGCAGTTGTGCTCCCTGTTTTTGGTTTGCTTTCTGAGTGTAGTGTTAATTAGAAATGGTGGAAGCAAGCATTGGGTGGGTTGCAAGAAGGTCACGGGTGTACCCCTAGGGGGAAGCCCTGTTGGGCAAGGAGGGAGGGATAGGGAGGAGGTTCTAGCTATAGAAGGTGAGAGGGATAGGGCGGGTAGGGTGGGAAATTATGAACCAATACATTTATACACAAGAAGAAGGATCTACTTTTTAGGTGGAGATAGGGGGAGATATCACACTTGGGGGGGTAAGAATCAATATCACTTTAAACCACGCAGTGGGAATGGCACGTTTGCAATTCTAAGGAAAAGGGTTGGTCTTTTACTTGTTTCTTTTTTTTCTTTTTTCTTTTCTATATTTTTTTTCTTCAATCCGTCTGATTTATAGATTCCTAAGATGAGATGCAAGTGAAAAGAATCAGAGTAATATTGTGGAATGTGCGAGGTTTGGGAGATCCAACCAAGAGAGCCATGGTATTATCAGCATTAGAGGGCAAAGGGCCCGGATTGCTATGTCTGCAAGAGACACATTTGACTGGGGAGACGGTTTCGCTCCTCCGAGGTCGAAAGTTCCAAACCCAATTTCATTCGGTATTCTCAACATATGCAAGAGGGGTGAGCATTTTGATCGATAAGGAGGTCTTGTTTTCCTGTTATAACAGTTGCATAGATGCAAAGGGTCGTTATATTTTTCTATATTGCCGAATTGAATATAATCTATATGTGATAGCAAACATATATGTTCCACCCCAATTCAAGCTGGAGATTGAATTAATATCATTCATAATAGATAAACCTGATATCCCGGTTATAGCAGTAGGGGACTTTAATGAAGTCTTGGATACGTCTTTAGATATATTTTCAACAGTAAATACAACAGTAGAACGAGACAAGATAAGATTATCACACTTTTTATACGAAGTGGGCTTATGCGACTCGTGGCGCATTCGGCATCCGCTGGAGCGGCAATACTCCTGCTTCTCAACGTCTTTTTCTACGCTATCCAGACTTGATATGGCCCTGGTGAATAGCTACACTTTAGCTCTGGTAGACGATGTAGAATACGGCCCGCGGGGCGTATTAGACCATTCCCCTTTAACTTTGACCCTTATCGTTGGGAAAAAGAAGCATTTTGGGCAATGGAAAATTGACCCCTCATGGTTAGAGATATAAACTGATCCAGAGCGATTAATATCTGAATTGAAAGAGTTTATTTATATAAATGCTGGCACGGCATCGGCGGGAGCGGTATGGGACTCATTAAAAGCTTTTTTTAAGAGGACTCTTTATCCAGCAAATTGCCAGAATTAAAGCGGAGATGAAGAATGGGGAGGAGGAAGCCAGGAAGACTGTGTTAGTGGCAGAACAGCAGTATATTATTAATCCAACTCCATCTACACAGAAGGTATGGTTAGACAAGCAGCAAGAGTACAAGATGATTATTAGGAGAAATATTGATAATAGATGTATATTTCAGAGACAAGTGAACTTTGGGGAAGGAGAAAAAGCGGGTCGCTTATTGTCTTTACTGTTTTTTTTTTTTAACTCAAAACGGATTTTATTGGTACAAAAATACACACAGGTCATCACATAATCAGCGCAATATACATATTCAAGCATCATACATATAAAGGCACATGTCACTTATCAAAGTCACACACCACAAGCGATATAAATCATCTCTCTATTCTAACATCACACCACATATACAAATCAAGACTGTCCATTCGGGCCGCAGCCTCAGTACCCCCTTGCCCGCCCTCTGAAACACCACCTTCCCCCTTGCAGCCTCCCTTATATTCCCTAAATAAACAACCTACCCATAACCAGCTCCAAGGGTGACAGCCCGGGGGTATCAAGCCAGGGTCCCCACAGTCGTTCAAATCGTCCCGCCCGGCCCCTGTGTTGGTAAATATACTTTTCCTTACTTAACATGGTCCCCATCTGAGTTATCCATTCCTTCAACCTCGGGGGGTCACTTGCTCTCCAGTGTTGAAGGATAAGTTTACGTGCTTGAAAAAGAGCTCTCCCCAAGGCCTCCTTAACTGGCACCTCCAACGGGAGATCATCCACCACACCCAAAAGGCACACCTTTGGATCCCGTGGAATCCGTACCCGGAAGGCCCCATTGAGAGTATCAATGACCCCTGACCAATATATGTGCAATTTGGGACAGCGCCAGAGCAAGTGTATGAGGTCTCCCCTATCCCTGGCACACCTGGTACAAAGGTCCCCCTCCCCAATCCCCATCTTATACAGTCTAACCGGCGTGCGGTGCACCCTCATGACAATGTATAGTTGCGATAAACGCTGTGCCGTATTCAGTGAGCAACCCTGTATTGCCTGTAAGGCCTCCGCCCATTGGTCCTCCTGGAATACTCCCACATCCCTTTCCCATGAGGCAATTACCCTTGCAGGGAAACCCGGCATAGATGCATTTAGTAACATACTATAGGAACTGGATATAAAACCTTTGAAACTGGTAACTTCTGCCACATAACGAAAGATTGGGGTGGGAGATTGCAGCCAGGGATTATTTCCAGCCTGAGCCTTAACAGCATGGCTCAGTTGCAAATAATAGAAGTGCATGCCACTAGGGACACCATATCTTTCCCTCAGTTCTGCAAAAGAGAGCAGTTTACCCCCAGAAAAAATTTGAGACATGAGAGTCACTCCGCATCGCCTCCAACGTTCAGCACAAGTCAAACCAAGCATCTCCCCGTAATACCGATTATGCCATATCGGGCTATACTCCGTGAAGCCCTCCACATTTTGCAATTGACGTGTTTTATTCCATATTTTTTGAAGTAGGGCGTACGTTGGAAAGAGCTTGTTAGACTTGGCGAACGACAAGGCTTCCAGACCAGCCACCACCCCGTCCGAGCCCGCGCTATGGGTCAGGAGAGCAGTGGCGGGATTACCCACCCCTCCCCCAGATTCCCGGCCATTTGCTATGGCACGGGCAATATGTTGTAACTGTGCCGCTATATAATAAAGCCACGGGTTGGGCAAGGCCAGCCCTCCCGCCTCCTTGGGTTTCTGAAGCTGTTCCAGTCGTATCCTAGGAGGTTTGTTAAGCCAAATGAATGCTCTAAATAAGGAGTTAATAATTCTAAACATTTTAAGTGGAATCACCATGGGCGTGTTCAGGGCAGGACTTAAGGTGGTGGGGGCCCCTGGGCTTGAGTCACTTTTGGACCCTACCTTCTATACATTACCATATTTATCTACGTATAACACGCTCCCCAAGTTTAGGAGGGAATTTTAAGGAAAAAACTTACATTTAAATGCCCATCAATGCAGCCTTATCAGTGTCCATCTACAGCCTTGTCCATCCATCTGCAGCCTTGTCAGTGTAGCCTTGTCCAGTGTTATTTGCAGCCTTGTCATTGCAGTCTTGAAGTTTAAAAATGGTGCCACTGAGATACAGAGTCCTGTGTATCTCGGCGGCTCTCCGGTCCTCTCGCAGTCCTGAGCGGAGCCGAGAGTAGCCGAGTATACTCGGCTTGGCTCACAATCATGCCCAGTCCCTGTGTTATGTCCATCATAGGGCAGGACTGGGCATGACTGTGAGTGGAGCCAAGCCGAGTACACTCAGCTATGTATCTTAGGGGGCCCGTGGGGCAATCTATTGAGCAGGGCCCATGGACTTGAGCCCAGTCAAGCCCAATGGTAAGTGCGGCTCTGCTCACAATCATGCCCATTCCCTGTGTTATGTCCATCATAAGGTGGGACTGGGCATGACTGTGAGTGGAGCCAAGCCGAGTACACTCAGCTATGTATCTTGGCGGGGCCCGTGGGGCCCCCTATTGGGTGGGGCCCATGGGCTTGAGCCCAGTCAAGCCCAATGGTAAGTCCAGCCCTGGGCGTGTTATGTAAAATATACAGTAATTGTGGCATAAAAATCATTTTAATAAGGTTCACTCTGCCTATCAGTGACATTTTCAATTTAGCCCAAACTTTCGTTTTATCTCTGATCCTACTTAGTAACGGGGAGAGATTCAGTGATAAGTAGTCACATGGTCGCAGGGTGACCCAGATCCCCAGGTATTTAAATTTGTTAGCAACCGGGATATCGTGTAGCGCGGGATCCCGAGGGGAGGAAGAATCTAGTAACATAAGGTGGGATTTGGTCCAATTAATCACCAGACCCGAGAACGACCCAAAGTGCTGAACCACTCTCATGGCCTCAACCAGAGACCCAGATGTATCCCCCAGTAACAGCATAGCATCATCAGCGTATAACATTAATTTTTCATGCAGCTGCCCATATTTAAAACCCGTTATCAAGGGGTTGCATCTCACCAGGGCTGCCATAGGCTCAATGGCAATAGCAAAAAGTAAAGGGGACAGAGGGCAGCCCTGTCTAGTCCCTCTAAACAAGGGAAAAGGAGCTGACACCCTTCCCGCCTCCCTTATTACCGCAGATGGCGAATTATACAATAGTTGTACCCAGGATAAAAAAACAGGCCCAAACCCAAATCTCTCAAGAGTCGCCCACAGGTATCCCCATTCAATGCTATCAAAAGCCTTATGGGCGTCGAGCGACAACAGCGCCCTGTCACCCACATTATCTGCGCGCGACTGCACATTAAGAAATAAGCGGCGGAGGTTGATTGCCGTAGACCGTTCAGGTATAAAACCCGATTGATCCGGATGGATGAGGGAGGCGACCACCGTATTCAATCTCCGAGCTAGCACTTTAGCAAGGATCTTGATATCATTCTGTAGCAGCGAAATCGGCCTGTACGAACCGGGGTCTAACAGGTCCTTTTCTGGTTTAAGAAGCAGCACAATGCTGGCTCTTCTCATCGACTCCGGAAGGCAGTGCGACTCCCTGGCTAAGTTGAGGGTGCGGAGCAATTGAGGCAGTAGTACATCACCAAACTGTTTATACACCTCTATCGGAATGCCGTCATCCCCCAGGGCTTTAGAGTTGGGGAACGAGTTGGTAGCCAGCACCATTTCCTCTAACGTAATGGGCGCCTCAAGAAATTCCACCTGGGATTCCGCTAAACACGGTAGCTCTATTCCCTGTAGAAACTCCCGAACCTCATCCATAGTACGTGTCAATTTGGACTCATAGAGTTCAGAGTAGAAGTCCACCAACTCACGCACCACCAAATCAGGGGTATTAACTAGCCTGCCCGACTTGTTGCGCAAAGCCCCAATAGATGGGGAAGACCGCTGAGAATGCACTAACGTTGCCAGCAGCTTACCCGTCTGCTCACCCTCCTCATAAAAAGCCAACTTATTAAAAAATCTTTTTTGATTCGCTTTGGAGGCATCCAGTCTAGTAATGGCATCCTGAGCAGCTATCCAAGCTTCCCGGGTGGTCCCACCCGAGCCAGCAATATACTCCGCCTCCAGACGTCTGACCAACTGGTCAGCTTGTTCCCTCTGGGCAGACGTATTGTGCTTAATGGCATTGACCTCAGTTATGAACAGCCCCCGTAGGAAGGCTTTAAAAGCGTCCCAGGCGGCATTTGAGTCAGGATACTCAGCATGTCTCTGCCAGTAGGCCACCACGTCCGCTTCAATTGTGTTAGTGGGAGGGAGAAGGTGCAACCAAAAAGCATTAAGTTTCCATGGGGCCCTCTGTAAAGTGGAAGCCGGGTTAACCGTTACATGAACTAACAAGGGGGAATGATCAGAGATACTTCTAGTTAAGTACTGTACCCCTTCCACATGCTGAAACGCTGCGGTCGAGCACAAGCACATGTCAATCCTAGACAATGAAGAGTGCGTTTTAGAGAAGCATGAAAATTGTCGTTCGGTCGGGTTCCTATGTCTCCACGGGTCTGTCCATCCTACCTCTCCCAGAAACCTTGCCAAGGCCGTAGTGTGTGTACCCCCACCCCCTAGAGGAGGAGGGTGTTTATCCAAGCTAGGGTCTATAACACCATTCAGATCACCCACCAACACCAAAGGGGTCCCCGGGTTAGCTAACTGAAACGTCAACAGGGCACATAAAACCGGGGGACTAAATGGAGGGGGTATATACACCGCTGCAAGAATAAATTGTAATCGCGAAACTCTACACATCAAAAATACATATCTCCCCTCCTGATCAACCTCCAAATCAAGCATCTGAAAGTCGAGGGTACGATGCACCATCACACTCACCCTCCTTGAATAGGAGGTGTGGTACACCCACCCCACCCATGCAAACCCCAGGCACGACACCGTTCCCGGGGTCAGGTGTGTCTCCTGCAGCACACAAATGCCCGGCAGATGTTTTCTAATGGCCGTGGAGATCATAGTACGCTTGAGGGGGTCCCCAAGGCCCCTCACATTCCAGGACAATATAGGAATACACGACATCCTGTCATATCAACTAAATGAGCTATACAGAATATTACCTCCATAAACATGCTATACTTTATTCCACATACCCGGTTCTTACACATCCCAGACCCTCTCCCAACCCTGGTTTGAGGATACCAGAATATACAGTCCCGGAAAAGCTCAAAGATCAAGTAGTACCCCCATCTGTAGATAATAGCTGAACCCGAGCCCTCCCACCCAAATACCGTGCGGCAGTCTTTCTGCTGGACTTGACCCGGTGCACTCATCTGTGTAATTCTTCCATAATGCTGCTGTGATGACCCCTCACACCCCGCAGGGGTGAGGATAGTGTTATAAAGAAAAAAAACAAGCTTCAAAAACTGAACACAAAAAAACCTGAGGGTATAAACAAAACCCCGCACCGGTCCATGTTGCAACAAGCATACCGTGGCCAGTGGCTCTTCACATAATTTGTGCTCCATCGGTAAGGGCACCTTCATCAAGAACATGGATAGTGCTTCCATTCTGCCAATCCTGTATAAATGGCTCCCGACCGAACATGTTGCCAACCGCATAACAGCCAATAGTCCCAAGAGCCCTCAAACAGGAGCGTCGCTGATTTGTAATCCACAAAGTTGCAGTAGGGGCCACAGGCAAATAAGTAGTAGGATCAGTCCACCCCCTCCTCGTTTCCTCCATCCTGGCGAAGGAGATGCTCATTCGCCTCAAGCCACGCAGAAGCCTCTGCAGCAGATTCGAAGAATTGTGCCCATCCCCCCGCTATCACGCGGAGCTTAGTGGGTTACAACATAGCGTATTTGGCTCCCAAACGTTGCAGCCTTCTTTTCACATCCCCAAATTTCGCTCTGCGCCTCTGAACTTCCGCTGAAAAATCGGGGTAAAAGGAGACTCGCGCCCCATTATATTGAACGCTCCTCTTCTCCCTGGCCAGACGCAGTATAATCTCCTTGTCCTTATAATTGAGCAACTTTGCCAGCATAGTGCGGGGAAGATTGCCCGGTGGCAAGGGCCTAGGAGGGACCCGGTGAGCCCGCTCAATTGAGTAGAAAGGGGAAAACGCCTCACGGCCGAAAACTTCCACCAGCCAGTTCTCCACAAAGTCAGTAGGATCTCTACCTTCCGTTTTTTCTGGCAATCCGACAATGCGAATGTTGCTCCTTCTCAAGCGATTCTCAATGTCCTCATGTTTGAGCTCATTAGCGTTCGCGATTCTGGCAGTGATCTGTAATTCCCTGACCATGGGCACCATTCTATCCTCCACTTCACTAATCCGACCCTCCACCGCCGTCGTACGCTCTCTGACTTTCTGCATGTCATGCCTGATCAGTCCCACCTCCTCCTTCAAGCTCCCAAAGTGCTCCTGCAGAGTCTGCACCGTGGCGGTGCATTTTTGCACCGCTCGCAGAATGTCAGCCAAAGTGGGTTGCTCCACGGTGTCCCCCTCCTCCAACACATCCATCTCAGGGACAGGGTGCTCCTCCACAGCCTGCTGCGCCCGGCCAGAGGGTTCCCCCGTCTGCTGTGTGTGAAAAATAGCAGGGGTAGCGTCCAGCGCTGCATCCTCCCGGGGTCCCTCCACCCCTTTCAACTTCTGCGCATAGTATAACATGTCTTTCCCCTGGGCTTTAGGAGTCTTAGGGAGCGCCTTACCCTGTTCTCTTCTGTCCCCTCGTGCGCGCTGAGATGACGCGGCGCCATCTTGGGAATCAGGTGCAAGGCCTTCATCTCCTCGTTGCGGTTTGCGGGCCGGCATGGCGAGTCCGCAACAGACGGATAGTCCGGATGATGCCCGTAGGGTTCCCGGAGGCGGCAGAGCAGTTCAGCGCCCGGTACAAGCCCCAGTTCGGTCGGGAAAAGGATCAGTAGCAGGATGGACACAGGGAGCTCTGTGAGACACGTCCACTCACATGCCGCTCTTGGCCACGCCCCGTCTTTACTGTTTAAAACAAATACCGCTCCCTCAATGGTATTAGCAGTCAGGACCCTACAGGGAGAGATTACTTCTGAACCTACAATTATCAATAGTATATTCCACCACTACTATAGTTCTCTATATAAATCCCAGAGGTGTGGAGACAAGGGGACGACTGCTGTTTTCTTGGGCAATATAAATATACCAATGCTATCAGTAGAAGACTCTATGTCTATGGAGGCTCCAATTACTATTGATGAACTCCGAAAAGCTGTGGCTGAGATGCCCAACTTAAAATCAGCAGGACCTGATGGGTTACCCATTGAGGTCTATAAAAGATATGGTGAGGTACTGCTGCCAGAGCTGCTGGAGATGTTGAGTCAGGCTCTGGTGGTTCGGACGGTGCCTTCTTCGATGTTGGAAGCCACTATAGTGGTTGTCCCCAAGGAGGGAAAAGACCCTATGGATCCTGCTTCGTATCGCCCGATTTCGCTTTTATGTACTGACGTAAAGATTTTAGCCAAAATATTGGCAACACGTTTAAAAAGGTGCATTCACAAGCTCATCCACTCTGACCAGTCGGGATTTATCCCGAATAGGTCTACCAGTATTAATATACACAGAGCCCACCTGAATATTCAGATACCGGTTAAATAAGCCACGATGATGGTGGAACCGTGAAGAGACATAAATGAGCTGCAAGGTGAATTAAGTCTCCTGCATAAGATCACTGATGTGGCAAAAAAAAAAGAAAATGGAGCCAGGATCACTGGATCTTGAAAGTACCGACACAACAAGGTGAAGTATGAATAAGGAAAAGAATAGACAAGATAACAACAAAAAATAAAAATGAAGATGAAAAGTAGCGTCCGCTCAGTGAAGGCTATTTCTGAACAGGTCTCCCCTGGGCTTTGGAGAAATTCTTCCAAGAAGACCAATTGGACTGATATGCTTGGTATGTCCCCTCTCTGCAAGCTATTATATTTTCATATTCAGCAATCATCTTCACTTTAATTGAAACCTCAATCAGTTTAGGAATTTCGCTGGACTTCCATTTGCTTAGGATAGGATAATAGGATAATAGGATATGTGTAAATATGGATCTAATGGAGCAGGGATGATCCTCTGTGTTTAAACTCAGAATGACTTGTTCCACATTAGATTTACACTTACTTTTGTCACTTTTGAAATCAGGTTAAATACATCTGACCAAAATTTACGGAGCAGAGGGCAGGCCCAGACCACATGTAAAAGACCACCTACCTGACCCCCCCCCAGCACAGATTGGAATTGTCCCTTGAGAATTTGGCTACAACGTATGGAGTAAAGTACCATCTCAGCATAAGTTTCTGATTTAATTCTTCATAGTTTGAGCATCTAGAGTACTTATAGTTGCATTTAATGGCTTTTTTCCCATTGAGCTTCTGAGAAAGCCTTTCCCAACTCTGTTTCCCACTTTAGTATTGGATTATATTACTGAAAGACATCTTTAGAATGAAGAGAATTATATATTAATGTTATACCTTTAGCTTTGGTGTTGCAGGACTGAAGGAATTTCCATATTTTTCTATGATGGGGATATGTATCACTTTTATGCTCTCTGTGTGTAGGTAAAGATTTCTGTGTTTGGGATTAGTGATGGACGAACTTCCGACGGGACGTTTCGCGAACGCGAAATGCGAACGGACCCAAACGTTCGCGAAACCGACCGTTCGCCGCGGGCCCCATTGACTTCAATGGGAGGCGAACTTTGCAAACCTTCATGTCGAATTTGCGGCCACGTGGTAATTATTAGGGGGTAAAACGTAGTCCCACCATCTGGACAATGACATAATACATGTATGAGGTGAATTTGGGATCGATAACTACAAGCATTTTTATTTTATTTGGGAAATTGTTCTAACAATTCAGGACTATGGAGCTAATGAAGGCAATGGAGGAGAGGGAAGGTCAGGGACCAGGGTAGGCAAAGAAGAGGGTGCAGGAGATGATCACCAGCAGCGTGACATACCGGAATGACACATGCACCGTGATAGAGGCATCTGACAGCAGCACCGTAATACAGAGCACTGACAGCAGCACCGTGACATACAGCGCTGACAGCAGCACCGTGACATACAGCGCTGACAGCAGCACCGTGACATACAGCGCTGACAGCAGCACCGTGACATACAGCGCTGACAGCAGCACCGTGACATACAGCGCTGACAGCAGCACCGTGACATACAGCGCTGACAGCAGCACCGTGACATACAGCGCTGACAGCAGCACCGTGACATACAGCGCTGACAGCAGCACCGTGACATACAGCGCTGACAGCAGCACCGTAAGCAGCCCCAGGAGGAAGTCAGCACAGCACAGGGATGGTGTGATCCCCTCATAATAAGAACCCCCAGGAGGAAGTCAGCACAGCACAGGGATAGTGTGATCCCTTCATAATAAGAACCCCCAGGAGGAAGTCAGCACAGCACAGGGATATCATAAGCAGCCCCAGTAGAAATATGACACCGCTCAACCTCTTCAAAGAGGAGGGTAGGGGCATATAGTACGGTGTGCTTTTTTGGGTCAAGGAAGTGAGCCAAATGAATTAAGAAGGTCTGTGTGCTTGATTAAAAAAATAGTTTATAGACATATACATGGTCTACTGGTCACATGTGTTGAATTCCTCCGAGATCCATGCCTCATTCATTTTTAGAAATGTGAGGTAGTTAACACTGTGGTGAGCTAGGCGAGTACGCTTATCGGTCACAATCCCCCCTGCTGCGCTGAACGTCCTTTCGGACAGGACACTGGATGAGGGGCAAGCCAACAGTTCGATTGCAAATTGGGCAAGCTCTGGCCAGAGGTCAAGCCTGCCCACCCAGTAGTCTAGGGGTTCATCACTCCTCAGAGCGTCCACATCGGCCGTTAACCCAATGTAGTCGGACACCTGACGGTCTAGGCGTTCCCTGATGCTGGATCCGGATGACACCTGTCGATGGGCCGGCTGAAAGAATGACCTCATATCCGAAGTCACCAACACATCTTCAAACCGGCCTCTTCTTGCAGGCGCTGTTGGATTGGTACCCGCAAATCCTTCTCTGGGAGTGGGAATTGCTCCTCTGCCAGCGCACGCAAAAGCAGAATGCAGCATTTCTCGAAGCAAGGCCTGGAAGTGCTGCATTCTGACAGCCCTCTGCGACGGCGGTAACATTTCCGCCATTTTGTGTTTGTACCGGGGGTCTAAGTACGTTGCCACCCAGTACTGGTCCTTGACCCTCATGCTTTTTATACGGGGGTCCCTATTAAAACACTGGAGCATGAAGGCCCCCATTTGCACTAAAGTGGAAGCGGTGTGGTGGCCTGGCTCCTGCTCATCATCCAGGATAATGTCGTCCTCTTCATTCTCCTCTCCCCATCCTCGCACAACAGGGATCCCAGAAAGGTTTAAAGCATGCTCTTCTTGCTCCTGCTCATCCGCCCCGGCACCATCCTCCTCTGACTCCTCATCAGACTCCTGTTGTTGACTTGTCTCAGATAGAGTAGCCCCCCCTGGGAATTCATCCAGCATTGCGACTTCCTCATCTTCCCGCTCCTGCTCCTCCACAGCCTGATCAATGACACGACGCAATGCACGCTCCAGAAAGAAGGCATAAGGTACCATGTCACTGATGGCGCCATGGCTGCGACTGACCAGTTTGGTGATCTCCTCAAATGGCCGCAGAAGTCTGCATGTGTCGCGCATGAGCAGCCACTGGCGCGGTGAAAAAAAACCCAGCTCCCCAGAACCGTTTCTTTCGCAGAGTTCATACAGGTAGACGTTAACTGCACGTTTCTGCTGGAGCAGCCTATCAAGCATATAGAAGGTTGAGTTCCATCGCGTCGGGCAATCGCAAATAAGACGTCTGACCGGCAGATGGTGTCGCCGCTGAATGTCAGCAAGGCGAGCCATGGCCGTGTAAGATCTTCTGAAATGGGCCGAGATTTTCCTTGCCTGCCGCAAGATGTCCTGGACCCCAGGGTATTTGACAAGGAATCGCTGCACGACCAAGTTTAAGACGTGTGCCATGCACGGCACGTGCGTGATTTTGCCCTGTTTCAATGCGCTAAGCAGATTGGCACCGTTGTCACACACCACTTTACCAACTGTCAAATTGAGCGGTGTTAGCCACTCATCTGCCTGTGAACGCAAAGCTGAAAGGAGTGCCGGGCCAGTGTGGCTCTTTGCTTCCAGGCACAACAGACGCAGCACGGCATGGCAACGTCTCACCTGGCATGTGGAATAGGTTCTGGGGAGCTTGGGCGGTGCAGTGGAAGAGACGCTAGCAGCGGAAAAGGAGGAGGCAGCTGAGGAGGAGAGGGAGGAGGATGGAGTAGGAGGAGGAGAAGAAGAGTCAGGCCTGCATGCAATCCGTGGCGGTAAAACCAAATCTACACGGGTGCCACGGGTTACATGCTTGACGGCCGTCAGAAGGTTCACCCAGTGGGCAGTAAAACTGATATACCTTCCCTGCCCGTGTTTGCTAGACCACGTGTCTGTGGTCAGATGTATCTTGGCACCGACACTGTGTGCCAGAGATACATTCACTTGCCGCTGAACATGGCCATATAGCTCTGGGATGCCCTTCTCTGAGAAATACTTCCTTCCTGGGACCTTCCATTGTGGTGTTCCAATGGCCACAAATTTGCGAAAGGCCTCCGAGTCCACCAGTTTATATGGCAGTAGTTGGCGGGCTATGAGTTCTGACAAGCCAGCCGCCAACCGTTGGGCAAGAGGGTTATCCGGCATCATCATTTTTTTACGCTCAAACATTAGGCCCACGGAAGCCTGCCTTTTTGCAGAAAAATGTGAGCTTGGCGTGATGGAAGGTGGAGTGGAGGACAATTGTGAGGAGAGAGGAGAAGGAGAAGTAGAAGACGAGGCTGGACGGTGAGAGCCTGCAGTGTGGCTTTGTGTGTTCCGTTGCTCCCACTGGGCTCGGTGATGGCTGCTCATGTGCCTTCTTAAGGCGGTCGTCCCTAGGTGAGTATTGGGCTTACCGCGACTAACGCGTTGACTGCAAAGATTGCAGATGGCAACGCTATTGTCAGCAGCGGACACGTTAAAAAAAGCCCACACTGCGGAGCCATGTGCCGGTGTCCTGGGAGCGCCAGATGTGACCGTACATGGTCGATGACTCGCTCCTGATACATTTGCAGTCTGCTTTGTCCCTGCTGTGCAATGTAAGTCATTGCTGCTTCTCCTCCCTATCTGCTGGTCCATATCTCCCTCTGAACTCCCCTCCTCTTCCTCTCTTGTGGGCACCCACGTGACATCACTAGACACGTCATCATCAACGTCACCTTCCCCACCGCTATAAGTAGAGATCTCGGAGTAGGCAGCAACACCGGGGACCAACCTCCTCCTTGGGCTGATCTGGGTACTGGCGTCAGACTGCTGAGTAGCGCTTGTTGCTACCTCCTCTTCCTGATCCAATACCAAGAGTGGCTGCGCATCAGAAATGTCCTCTTGATATGGATCGGAAAATAATTCCAGTGACTCAAGCGGAAGGTATGTGGTGGTGGTGGTGGTGGTCGTGTTGTTGGTGGTAGTGTCTTTGGGGGTGCACATAGCAGAGAGTGAAGAAGAGGGTGCAGATCGAGAGGATGAGGAGGGTGCAGAAGAGTAAGGCTGAGCGAGCCACTCAACCAAGTCTGGTGCATCCTTTAAAGTAATTGAACGCACCTTCTGCAACTTCCCACTTTGGCTCAAGCCTGTTGCTCCTGCCCTACCCCTACCACCCCTGCGGAAGGGCCTGCCTCTTCCTCTGCATGTCATTTTTTAAATGACCCTGTGACAAAACTCTTAGTCCCTATACCGCTGAAGGACTGCTGCAGTATAGGTGAGCGGTCAGCAGTGGTGCACGTCAACCCTATCTATTGTGGACCTATAGCGGTCCTTACAGAACAGCAGACTGTACCGCACTCAAGCCTATGTACCGTAGCACCCTATACCAAGTTACCAGTCCTTATAAGAACTTTTGTGGACCAAGCAGGTTGTGTATTAGTGTTTAGCAGACTGTACGTCAGTCCCTATACCGCTGAAGGACTGCTGCAGTATAGGTGAGCGGTCAGCAGTGGTGCACGTCAACCCTATCTATTGTGGACCGATAGCGGTCCTTACAGAACAGCAGACTGTACCGCACTCAAGCCTATGTACCGTAGCACCCTATACCAAGTTACCAGTCCTTATAAGAACTTTTGTGGACCAAGCAGGTTGTGTATTAGTGTTTAGCAGACTGTACGTCAGTCCCTATACCGCTGAAGGACTGCTGCAGTATAGGGCAGCGGTCAGCAGTGGTGCACGTCAACCCTATCTATTGTGGACCGATAGCGGTCCTTACAGAACAGCAGACTGTACCGCACTCAAGCCTATGTACCGTAGCACCCTATACCAAGTTACCAGTCCTTATAAGAACTTTTGTGGAACAAGCAGGTTGTGTGTTAGTGATTAGCAGACTGTACGTCAGTCCCTATACCGCTGAAGGACTGCTGCAGTATAGGTGAGCGGTCAGCAGTGGTGCACGTCAACCCTATCTATTGTGGACCGATAGCGGTCCTTACAGAACAGCAGACTGTACCGCACTCAAGCCTATGTACCGTAGCACCCTATACCAAGTTACCAGTCCTTATAAGAACTTTTGTGGACCAAGCAGGTTGTGTATTAGTGTTTAGCAGACTGTACGTCAGTCCCTATACCGCTGAAGGACTGCTGCAGTATAGGGCAGCGGTCAGCAGTGGTGCACGTCAACCCTATCTATTGTGGACCGATAGCGGTCCTTACAGAACAGCAGACTGTACCGCACTCAAGCCTATGTACCGTAGCACCCTATACCAAGTTACCAGTCCTTATAAGAACTTTTGTGGAACAAGCAGGTTGTGTGTTAGTGATTAGCAGACTGTACGTCAGTCCCTATACCGCTGAAGGACTGCTGCAGTATAGGTGAGCGGTCAGCAGTGGTGCACGTCAACCCTATCTATTGTGGACCGATAGCGGTCCTTACAGAACAGCAGACTGTACCGCACTCAAGCCTATGTACCGTAGCACCCTATACCAAGTTACCAGTCCTTATAAGAACTTTTGTGGACCAAGCAGGTTGTGTATTAGTGTTTAGCAGACTGTACGTCAGTCCCTATACCGCTGAAGGACTGCTGCAGTATAGGGCAGCGGTCAGCAGTGGTGCACGTCAACCCTATCTATTGTGGACCGATAGCGGTCCTTACAGAACAGCAGACTGTACCGCACTCAAGCCTATGTACCGTAGCACCCTATACCAAGTTACCAGTCCTTATAAGAACTTTTGTGGAACAAGCAGGTTGTGTGTTAGTGATTAGCAGACTGTACGTCAGTCCCTATACCGCTGAAGGACTGCTGCAGTATAGGTGAGCGGTCAGCAGTGGTGCACGTCAACCCTATCTATTGTGGACCGATAGCGGTCCTTACAGAACAGCAGACTGTACCGCACTCAAGCCTATGTACCGTAGCACCCTATACCAAGTTACCAGTCCTTATAAGAACTTTTGTGGAACAAGTGAGTTGTGAATGTTTAGCAGACTGCAGCAGAAGGGCAGCAGTCAAGTATAATATCCTTTCTATATTTGGAAGAAAGAATATTATACATGTACAAGCCTATTACTGTACCACTGATACCAGTCCTGAAAAGAACCTTTGTGGAACTAATAATAACAGCAAGTCTTTAAAATTACCCTCACTGCCTGACAACACTGCTTCCTTCCTGTCCCTATACAAATTGGCAAAAAAAGAGAACGATTAGTGGTTACTGGAACAGCTCTTTTGTGGACCTTGATAGTAACAGCTAATGATGATGATGATGATGATGATGATGAAAGACTAATCTGGCTGTCCCTGTAGCATACACCGTCCTTTCCCTTTCTCTAAACTAACAAAAGACACTCAGGCTGCTGCAAGAATCAGCAGCACAGCAAACCTATCAACACCTAACACCTATACCAGTCCTGAAAAGAACTTTTGTGTACCAAATAGCTAGTGGTTTATCTCTCCCTACTCCACACAGGAACCTGTCCCTATCTTAACAGAAGAAAGAATGTAAAATGGCCACCGGATCGGGTGTATTTATAGGTTAGGGGGAATGTACAAGTGTCCATGTGCTGTCATGTCTCAATTGGCTGTCCTGTATCACATGATAAACGTGTCACCAAAGGTTAAAGTTCTTGTATACATTAAACACGTAAGTCCGCCGCGGCGAACGACGGAAAAAGGCGTTCGAACGTGCGGACCGCGAATGTCGGAAATTCGCCGCGAAACGACCGCCGGGCGAACCGTTCGGCCATCACTATTTGGGATTCGGAATTTTTGCTGAATGTATGTGAAAGGCCTTATTTTATCCCCTGTGGTGAGATCTGCTATATTACTTATTTTGTTCTCAAGCCATTTATTCAATGCTATGTTAGGGATTAACCATTTGATGGATTCCAGCGGAATGGGGTCTTTGACTATTGGGTAATGTGCTGAACCTTCTAAGCTGATCTCAGGCCATGCCCTACACGCTGCTTGAATTGTGGGGTGGTCTGTGGTTTGGTTAGCTGTAGGTATGACAGAGGCCATGAGAAATGAAAGTGGTGAAAGTGATCGAAATCTCGTAAGTTCTAGTTGGCACCATGGTTTGACGACTGGTTTAGCAAACCAATTTTTAATCTGATCAATAACAAGTGCTGTGAAATAATCTTTCAGTATTGGCAGGCCCATACCCCCTGCATTTTTATGTTTATTTTGTATGAAAGGAGAGCACCTCGCCCTACTTACCCCCCACACAAAACTCAACAGTTGTTTTTGTATTGTTGTAAAGAAATTAGCGGGTATTTGAATTGGCAGTGCTCTAAAGACATAAAGTATTTTTGGCAGTTTTAGCATTTTATATGCTGCTAACCGTCCGGACCAGGATAGGTAAAACTTTTGAATTCTTGAGAGTTCTTTCTGGCATTTGTCAATGAGTGGTACGTAGTTTTCTTGGTATAATTTAGGGAGTGGACATGTGAGTTTGATACCCAAATAGGTAATGGATGGTGTGGTCCATGGATATGGGAGAATTTCTTGTAAATGATTTTCTACTCTTTTGTTTATTCTTATGCCTAGTATGTTTGATCTCATTGTGTTTACTTTGTAATAGGATATTCTGCCAAATTGTTGGAGAATACTGTGGGCTGCAGGTAGAGATTTGATTGGGTTAGAGAGAGATAATATTACATCGTCAGCAAATAATGTCATTTTATGCTGGTACGATTGTGATGCTATGCCTTGTACGGAGTGGTCAGATCTGATTTTCTCTGCCAAGGGTTCCATTATTAGTGCAAAAATTAATGGGGACATGGAGCAACCCTGCCTCGTTCCGTTCGTGATTTGAAATTATTTAGAGAACATTCCCTCCGTATACACATATGCTGACGGGGAGGAATCTAGAGCCAGTATTGCATCTTGTATCGGGCCGGAGAAGCCAAACTTCTCCAATACCCCTCTAAGGTACCCCCCGTGTACTCTATCGAAGGCCTTCTCTGCATCCAACGTGAGGAGCAGAGAAGGCCTTCTTTCTTTTTTTCTGCTATATGTAGAAGATTAAGCATTTTCCTAGTAGGGTCTGTTGTTTGTCAGTCCGACACAAAACCCACCTGATCATAATTTATTAATTGGGGCAGTATATTTGTCAATCTGTGTGCTAATAGCTTGGCGTATAACTTCACATCTCTATTTAACAATGAGATGGGCCTGAAGTTTTGCGGCTTGTTAGGTTCCTTACTTGGTTTGGGCAGTGTAATAATTGTGGCCGTGAGCATTTCTGAGGGAAAACCAGCTACAGCCGTGGCAGTGTCAAATACCATTTGTAGGTATGGTGATAAGATGTTACTAAATAACTGATAATATTCTGAACAGCAGCTGTCTGGGCCTGGTGACTTATTATGTGGAAGGGTCTTTATCATTTGTTCTATTTCTTGGGTCGTTATTGATTGGTTCAATTTGTCTAAGTCTGCTTGGGATACAGTAGGTAGATTCACTGATGTCAGGAATAGAGATGGCCTTGCGGTTCGTCCGTCGGTCGGTTTGCGTTGAATTTTGCGTGTTCATGATTCACCAAACCGCTGTTCGCCTGGCGGACATATGCATTTACATTGTGAAAGAACTTTGACCTATGATGACACATCCATCATGGGGTACAGGACAGCCAATTGAAACATTTCAGCACATGGACAATTGGACATTCCCCCTACCTTTTGTCAGTGTAGGGAGAGGTTGCTGTGTGGAGCAGAGACAGACTGTAGTTACACAAATCACTAGCTATTAGGTCCACAAAAGTCCTTTTAAGGACTGGTATGGGTGTACAGTATAGGGTTCTGGTGCACTGCTGCTGACTGCTCTGCTGGTGATTGCTGAGTGCACTGCTGACCGATTCTGCAGCTGTCCTTTGTCAGTGTAGGGACAGGACGCTGTGTGGAGCAGGGACAGTCAGTTTAATCACTAGATATTACTATTAGGTCCACAAAGGTCCTTTTTAGGACTGGTATAGGTGTACAGTATATAGGGTTGTATACGTATAATATACTTTCTTTCAAATATAGAAAGAATATTATATTTGACTGCTGATGATTCTGCAGCTGTCTTTTATAAGTGTATGGACTGAGGGACACTCAGCAAATCACTAGCTACTAGGTCCACAAAGATCCTTTTAAGGACTGGTATTGGTATACAATATATAGGGTTCTGGTGCACTGCTGCTGACTGCTGTGCTGCTGATTGCTGCCCGATTCTGCAGCTGTCTTTCATCAGTGTAGGGACTGAGGGACAGTCTGCAAATCACTAGCTACTAGGTCCACAAAGGTCCTTTTAAGGACTGGTATAGGTGAACTATTTGGTGTGCAGTATATAGGTGTGTAATACACGTATAAATACTTTCACATGAAGAAAGCATAGTATAGTGCATTTCCACTGTGCAGCATTGTGACTGCTGAGTGGTTCTGCAGCAATACTACAAAGAGTGACAAACGCAATTAAAAAAAGTATTATAACTGGTGTGATAGACCAGTGGCCCCCAAAAACAACAGATTTAAGCGGGGTGTTATATACCTTCTTCCACATACATACTGCACTTCTCTAGAGACTTTTGTCACAGGGTCATTTAAAAAATGACAGGCAGGGGAAGAGGCAGGCCCTTCCGCAGGGGTGGTAGGGGGTAAGGCAGGAGCAACAGGCTTGAGCCAAATTGGGAAATTGCAGAAGGTGCGTTCAATTACGTCAAAGGACGCACCAGACTTGGTTGAGTAGCTCACTCAGTCTTACTCTTCTGCACCCTCCTCATCCTCTCGATCTGCACCCTCTTCACTCTCTGCTGTGTGCACCCCCAAAGAGACTACCACCAACACCACCACCACCACATACCTTCCGCTTGAGTCACAGGAATTATTTTCCAATCCATATCAAGACATTTCCGATGCGCAGCCACTCTTGGTATTGGATCAGGAAGAGGAGGTAGCAACAACCGCTACTCAGCAGTCTGACGACAGTACCCAGATCAGCCCAAAGAGGTTGGTCCCCGCTGTTGCTGCCTACTCTGAGATCTCTAATTATAGCGGTGGGGAAGGTGACGCCAATGATGACATGTCTAGTGATGTCACGTGGGTGCCCACAAGAGAGGAAGAGGAGGGGAGTTCAGAGGGAGATATGGACCAGCAGATAGGGAGGAGAAGCAGGTGGAACTTAGATTGCATAGGAGGGACAAAGCAGACTGTTAATGTATCAGGAGCAAGGCATCAACCATGTATGGTCACATCTGGTGCTCCCAGGACACCTGCACATGCAGTCAACGCATAAGTCGCGGTAAGCCCAACACTCACCTAGGGATGACTGCCTTAAGAAGGCACATGAGCTGCCATCACCGAGCCGAGTGGGAGCAACGGAACCCACAAAGCCACACTCCAGGCTCCCACCGTCCAGCCTCGTCTTCTACTTCTCCTTCTCCTCTCTCCTCACAATTGTCTTCCACTCCACCTTCCATCATGCCGTCCTCATGCTTTTCTGCAAAAAAGCAGGCTTCCGTGGGCCAAATGTTCGAGCGTAAAAAAATGATGACGCCGGATAACCATCTTGCCCAACGGTTGATGGCTGGCTTATCAGAACTGATAGCCCGCAAACTACGGCCATATAAACTGGTGGACTCGGAGGCCTTTCAAAAATTTGTGGCCATTGGAACACTACAATGTAAGGTCCCAGGAAGGAAGTATTTCTCACAGAAGGGCATCCCAGAGCCCAAAAACGGGCAGGGAAGGTATATAACTGTTACCACCCACTGGATGAACCTTCTGACGGCCATCAAGCATGTAACCCGTGGCACCTGTGTAGATTTGGTTTTACCACCATGGATTGCATGCAGGCCTGCCTCTTTTTCTCCTCCTCCTACTCCATCCCCCTCCCTCTCCTCCTCGGCTGACTCCTCCTTTTCCGCTGCTAGCGTCTTTTCTGCTGCGCCGCCCAAGCTCCCCAGAACCTATTCGACCTGCCAGGTGAGATGTTGCCATGCTGTGCTGCATCTATTGTGCCTAGAAGCCAAGTGCCACACTGGCCCGGCACTCCTTTCAGCTTTGCATTCACAGGCAGATCAGTGGCTAACACCGCTCAATTTTACAGTTGGTAAAGTGGTGTGTGACAACGGTACCAATCTGCTTAGCACATTGAAACAGTGCAAAATTACACACGTGCCATGCATGGCACACATCTTAAACTTGGTCGTGCAGCGATTCATTGTCAAATACCCTGGGGTCCAGGACATCTTGCGGCAGGCGTGGAAAATCTTGGAAAAGATTTCAGAAGATCTTACATGGCCATGGCTCGCCTTGCTGACATTCAGCGGTGACACAATCTGCCGGTCAGACGTCTTATTTTCGATTGCCCAACGCAATGGAACTCAACCTTCTATATGCTTGATAGGCTGCTCCAGCAGAAACGTGCAGTTAACGACTACCTCTATGAACTCTGCGGCAGAACAGGTTTCTGGGAAGCTTGTTTTTTTTCACCGCGCCAGTGGCTGCTCATGCGCGATGCATGCAGACTTCTGCAGCCATTTGATGAGATCACCAAACTGGTCAGTTGCAGCCATGGCACCATCAGTGACATGGTACCTTGTGCCTTCTTTATGGAAGCGTGCATTGCGTCGTGTCATTGATCAAGCCGTGGAGGAGCAGGAGCAGGAAGATGAGGAAGTCGCAATGCTGGATGAATTTCCAGGGGGGCTACTTTATCTGAGACAAGTCAACAACATGAGTCTGAAGAGGAGTCAGAGGAGGATGGTGCCAGGGAGGATGAGGAGGAGCAAGAAGAGCATGCTTCAAAACCTTTATGGGATCCCTGTTGTTGTGCATGGATGGGGAGAGGAGAAGAAGGAGGACGACATTATCCTGGGTGATGAGCAGGAGCCAGGCCACCACACCGCTTACAGTTTAGTGCAAATTGGGGCCTTCATGCTCCAGTATTTTTACAGGGACCCCGTATAAAAAGCATAAAGGTCAAGGACCAGTACTGGGTGGCAACGTACTTGGACCCCCCGATACAAACACAAAATGGCGGAAATGTTACCACCGTCACAGAGGACTGTCAGAATGGAGCACTTCCAGGCCTTGCATGAGAAATGCTGCATTCTGCTTTTACGTGCGCTGCAGAGGAGGAATTCCCACTCCCAGAGAGAGTTGCGGGTACCAATCCAATAGTGCCTGCAAGAAGAGGGCAGTTTGAAGATGTGTTGGTGACTTCTGATATGAGGTCATTCTTTCAGCCGACCCATCGACCGGTGTCATCCGGATCCAGCATCAGGGAACGCCTAGAGCGACAGGTGTCTGACTACATTGGGTTAACGGCCGATGTGGACGTTCCGAGAAGTGATGAACCCCTGAATTACTGGGTGGGTAGATTTGACCTCTGGGCAGAGGTTGCACAATTTGCAATGGAACTGTTGGCTTGCCCCTCGTCCAATGCCCTGTCCGAAAGGATGTTCAGCGCAGCAGGGGGGATTGTGATCGATAAGCGTACTCGCCTAGCTCACGACAGTGTTGACTACCTTGCATTTATAAAAATGAATGAGGCATGGATTTCGGAGGAATTCAACACATGTGACCAGTAGACCATGTATATACATAACTCTATAAACAATTTATTTAATCAAGCACACGGACCTTTTTTCTACCTTTGGCTCACTTCCTTGTACAAAAAAGCACACTGTACTATATGCCCGTACCCTCCTGTTTGAAGAGGTTGAGGGGTGTCATATTTTTGGGTCCCGCAGCGCGTTGCTGCTATCAGTGCTGCTATCAGTGCTGCTGTCGGTGCTCTCTATCACGGTGCTGGTGTCAGTGCTCTCTATCATGGTGCTGGTGTCGATGCTTTCTATCACGGTGCTGGTGTCGGTGCTCTCTATCACGGTGCTGGTGTCAGTGCTCTCTATCTCGGTGCTGGTGTCAGTGCTCTCTATCTCACTGCTGGTGTCAGTGCTCTCTATCTCACTGCTGGTGTCAGTGCTGTCTATCTCGCTGCTGGTGTCAATGCTCTCTCTATCTCGCTGCTGGTGTCAGTGCTCTCTCTATCTCGCTGCTGATGTCAATGCTCTCTCTATCACGGTGCTAATGTCAGTGCTCTCTATCGCGGTGCTGGTGTCAGTGCTCTCTATCTCGGTGCTGGTGTCAGTGCTCTCTATCTCGGTGCTGGTGTCAGTGCTCTCTATCTCAGTGCTTGTGTCAGTGCTCTCTATCTCGGTGCTGGTGTCAGTGCTCTCTATCACGGTTCTGGTGTCAGTGCTCTCTATCACGGTTCTGGTGTCAGTGCTCTCTATCACGGTGCTGGTGTGGTATCAGTGCTCTCTATCACGGTGCTGGTGTGGTGTCATTGCTCTCTATCTCGGTGCTGGTGTGGTCTCAGTGCTCTCTATCTCGGTGCTGGTGTGGTGTCAGTGCTCTCTATCTCGCTGCTGGTGTCAGTGCTCTCTATCTCGCTGCTGGTGTCCGTGCTCTCTCTATCACGGTGCTGGTGTCAGTGCTCTCTATCTCAGTGCTGGTGTCAGTGCTCTCTATCTCGGTGCTGGTGTCAGTGCTCTCTATCTTGGTGCTGGTGTCAGTGCTATCCATCACGGTGCCGGTGTCAGTGCTCTCTATCACGGTGCTGGTGTGGTGTCATTACTCTCTATCTCAGTGCTGTTATGGTCTCAGTGCTCTCTATCGCGGTGCTGGTGTGGTGTCAGTGCTCTCTATCTCATTGCTGGTGTCAGTGCTCTCTATCTCGGTGCTGGTGTCAGTGCTCTCTATCACAGTGCTGGTGTCAGTGCTCTCTATCATGGTGCTGGTGTGGTGTCAGTGCTCTCTATCTCGGTGCTGGTGTCAGTGCTCTCTATCTCAGTGCTGGTGTCAGTGCTCTCTATCTCGGTGCTGGTGTTAGTGCTCAGTCTCTATCATGGTGCTGGTTTCAGGCAGTGAGGGAGATAGCAGCGAAGAAGCCAATCAGCAGGCAGTGCCAGCACCATGACTGAGGATCAGCCCTGGACTGACACCTCCGGACCACCACAGTGGAGCCCTGCATAGGTGGGGGTAAGGGCCGGGCAGAGGGAGGGGCTCAAGCACAGGTTGGCACACTGGGACACTGGCACAGGACTGACTGTGGCACTGATCATCTCCTGCACCCTCTTCATAGCCTACTCTGACCTTTCCTCTCCTCCATGGCCTTTATGCGCTCCTGAATTGTCAAAATTTCACAGATAAAAAAAGAATGCTTGTCGTTGTCTATCCCAGATTCACTTAATACTTTTGTTATGTCAGTGTCCATGTGGTGGGACTATGTGTGCACAGCTAGTAAGTATTTTGTGGCTGAAAATATGACCTGTAGGTTTTTAAGGTTCGCCTGCCATTAAAGTCAATGGGACCTGCTGCAAACTTTGCAGTTTGCAAACTTTTCGTTGCGGTTCGCGTTCGCGAAATGTCCCGTCAGAAGTTCGTCCATCACTAGTCAGGAAGTCCTCAATTATATCGTCATTGGGTTGGTGAGTGTCTTGGTCATTTTTAAGATTATACAATGCTTCGTAATAATCACTAAAGGCATCTGCAATTTCTTTTGGGTTTGTGACATTTCTTTTAGTTTTAGGGTTCCAAATATAAGATATTTTCTGTGTGGTTATTTTTTCCTTTAGTTGGTTTGCTAATGTTTTCCCAGCTTTATATGGTTGTGATTCTGGTTAGAATCTGTGCAGTAAAACAACCGCTCAACTTAGGGGTTTAGGTAAGGGGATAAATCAACATCGCCATCCCCTGGGCCAAGAGAGTTAATGAAGGTAGTGGCTTACAAGCCCAATTGTCAGCCAGTTTCAGCATCTGAATCCTCTTTGTTAGATATGGGAGTTTCATCCCGTCCCCTTCCATGGTGCCAGCGGGAATGATATGCCAGTCTCTTATGAGGCGCATGCCTTCCTTGACGCTAGTAATTATATGGTTGTGTCCATCCTTAGTTATTAGCAGCTTCGCTGGGTATATACATGTGCACACTATCTTGTTGTTGTTCAGAGGTTTTGTGATGCTTGCAAGTTGTCTATGCTGTTGCATAGTGTATGCCGACAGGTCTGTGAAGGAGAGTTCTTGCAAGTCAGGGGGTATATTGTTGCGGTGCCTAACAGCGGCCATGAATCTGTCCTTAGTATGAAAAAATGAATCCTGACTATGGTGTCCCTGGGCAGGTGTGATGCAATGTGTTTAGGCCCGGGAATCCTGTGGATGTGGTCCACAATTAGGTCTTCTATAGGTGCATCAGGAAGAACTGATTTCATCACCGCAGTAAAGTATTCTTTTAGGTCAGGAAGTTTTATTGTTTCAGGTATTCCCCTTATTTTAATGTTCTTTCTCCTGGACCTATCCTCTAAATTTTCCAATTTCAGTTGCATCTGCAATATCTCGTCGTCCCTATAATTATGGGCATCCACCAAGTCATTGAAAGTGGAGGCAAATTCACTCACTTTTGTTTCCACGTGAGAGACCCACGTGTTGACTACTGATATTTCTGATTTAAATTGGCTGGTTAGTGCCATTATGTCAGCATGCAGAGTGGATCTTAAAGCGGTTGTAAACCTGCATTTTTTTTTTTTTTTTTTAAACCTGCAAAGCAAAAGGCATAATGAGCTAGTATGCACCGCATACTAGCTCATTATGAAATACTTACCTTAGAACGAGGCCCCGACATCTGGCTCGATCCACGCCAAGGGAGCCGACATGCTCCCTCGGCGTCTCTTCCGGGTATCGCGGCTCCGGCGCTGTGAGTGGCTGGAGCCGCGATATCGTCACTCCCACGCATGCGCGCAGGAGATTTCAGTCCGGCCGCACGAGCGCTGCCGGATTTTCACGGAGAGAACCACCTTGTGCGCATGCGCCGCTGCAGTCAGCGGCGCATACCGAGGGGAATATCTCCTAAACCGTACAGGTTTAGGAGATTTTTTTTTACCTACAGGTAAGCCTTATTATAGGCTTTATTATAGGCTTTATTATAGGCTTTCCTGTAGGTAAAAGTTAAAAAATTGACCATACAAACACTTTAAGGACATTAACATGTCTTTTAGTGTGGTGTCCATTACTGGTTTGTTTGCTGTGGGGAAGTCAGATATAGATTCCTGCAGTTCTCTTGTGTCATCTAAAGAGGAGTCTAAGCTTACCTCCAAGCCGTTCGGATCGGGCATTTCATTCAGCTTCTGTTTACTTTTAGCTGGACCTGATGATGCCGATGGGGGTGAGGGAAAGTTCTCTGATTCTTGCTTGTTGTGATTGCGACCGAGTTGGGAGCCTGTGGGCGCGCTGCGCTGTGTATAGGTGCCGCGTGTGTCTCCCCAGTGCCTGACGCCACCATCTTGGTCTGTGTAACGGCGCTGCATAGCAAATAAGCATAGCATCTTTCCTGGTGGTTTTACCCCTTTCTTTAGCGGGATGTCATTTCGGAGGTTCGCTGGACCTTGTAGTGCAGTCTGTGTGCTGAAACAAAGCTGTACGTTGCTGTATCAACCTCCGTTGGCCCTCAGTGGAGAGGAGCTGTTTTAGAAAGCAGCCATCCACTCCGCTAGCTAGCCACGCCCCCATATATCCCCTATTTGGTAGACGCTATAACTTTTGTGCAAACCAATCAATTTATGCTTATTGCAATTATTTTTACCAAAAATATGTAGAAGAATACGTATCGGCCTAAACTGAGGAAAAAAAAAATATATATATATATATATATATATATAGATATAGATATATATATATATATATATATATATATATATATATATATATATATATATATATATATATATATATATATATATATATGGGATATTTATTATAGCAAAAAGTAAAAAATATTGCTTTTTTTCAGAATTGTCGCTTTTTTTTTATAGCACAAAAAATAAAAACCGCAGAGGTGATCAAATACCACCAAAAGAAAGCTCTATTTTTGGGAAAAAAAGGATGTCAATTTTGTTTGGGTGCAGCATCACACGACCGCACAATTGTCAGTTAAATTGACGCAGTGCAGTATTGTAAAAAGTGCTCTAGTCAGGATGGGGGTAAATTCTTCCGGGGCTGAAGTGGTTTAATAATACTTAAAGAGAAACAATAAAAATGAAATGTTCCTTTAAATATTGTGCCCGGGGTCCCCTTTGTCTGCCTGTAAAGTAGCGCATTTTTGCCATGTTTATAACAGTACCACAGCAAAATAACATTTCTAAAGGAAAAAATGTCATTTAAAATTGCTCACGGGTGTAATGTATTGCCAGATCCCGGCAATATTCATTAAAAAATCATTGAAAATAACATTGTGGGTTTCCCCTGGTCCATACCAGGCACTTCTGGGTCTGGTATTGATAGTAAGCGTAACTCCACGTATTTTTTTTTGTTTTTAAATAGCGTGATAGTCCCCCCATTCCATTTTTTTTGTTAATTCTGTCACAGGGCTACCCTTAACCACTTCAATACACTATATAATATATTGTACACTGCACTGTATACCCTGCACTCTATTATATATACGACACTGACTGCACTATATACTATGAACTGCAGTATATATACTATACAGATTGCACTGTATACTCTGAACTGCAGTATATATATTATAGAGACTGCACTATAAACTCTGCTGATAAATTGGGCCTTAGGTGTTGGTGTTTCCAGAACACAGTAACCCCTCAAAGTTACTCTTGTTGGGCACAGGAATAGTCCCTGCTGTTAAATATAATTTCAACAATTGTAATTACATGCCCCTGTTAAACAAGGGCAAATAAATTGGGCCTTGGGCAGTGGTGGTGGTGCCCTAAGCCAAAAATATTGTTGGAAGTTGGAATCATCATGATTGAGGAGGAATAGGATAGTCAGCATAGGCAGTCTTCAATGGATCCCAAATCTATAGCTGTTAGGTACCTGGGTGGTGAGCTTGGTGGAAGAAGACTTCTCTTACAACTCTGATTCAGGGCCCACTGTAGTGAAGACAGTGGTCCTGTGAGCACAGCAGGGTAGGAGTGTCTGAGCTGGATGCAGCAGCTGATGCAGGCAGTGGAGATGGTCCTCCGGATGGCTGGAACTGCAGAAGCTGGCAGAGCTGGCAGAAGTTGGCAGAGCAGGAGGACGAATAGCAAGCCGGGTAGAAGAAGGCACAGGAACAGCGGCAGCAGATCCTGGATAGACTCAGCACACTTGGAACAAGCAGAGGGTTGGTCAGACAAGCCGGGTCAGAGCAGATAGGCAATCAGGCAGTAACAACATGCAAAGGCAAGGTCACAGGCTAGCAAAGGTTCAGCATCAAATAGGCAGTCCATAAACAGGGTCAGGCAGGCTGCGATCGGGGCAGGAGAGATCAGCAGAGTCAGACGTAAGCCGGGTCAGTGATAGCAATCAGATGAAGAGGTAAAAGGAGTCTCAGGTACAAGCTGCAGACAAACAGCACTGAACAAATGCAGCTGTAACTTTAAATAGGGCCACTGGCTCCAAACCATGCACTCGTTCCTGAGGTGCATACTGGTGCACACACACGAGCCGATGCTTGGATTGCCTAACATGCACACACGCAGATTCACCCGCAAAGCATGAGCAGAGCCCTGACATTGCCACCCCACAAGGGGCAACCTCCAGGTGCCCAACATGTCTTTCTTTTCGGGATGAGCAGAGAAAAAGGCACAAATTAATCTTCCAGCATGTAAATTAACTATCAGGCTCCCAAGTAGGGATGAGTCGAACACCCCCCGGTTCGGTTCGCACCAGAACTTTAGAACGGACCCCAAATTCGAATGAACTTTAGAACCCCATTGAAGTCTATGGGACTCGAACGTTTGAAATTAAAAGTGCTAATTTTAACGGCTAATATGCAAGATACTGTCCTAAAAAGGGTTTGGGGACCTGGGTCCTGCCCCAGGGGACATGGGTCAATGCCTAAAATGTTTTTAAAAATGGCCATTTTGGCGGGAGCACTGATTTTAATGACGATTAAAGTGAAAAAAAAGTGAAATATTCCTTTAAATATGGTGCCTGGGGGGTGTCTGTAGTATGCCTGTGAAGTGCCACGTGTTTCCCGTGTTTAGAACAGTCCCTGCACAAAATTACATTAAACGGAAATAACACCATTTAAAACTGCTTGCGGTTTTAATGTTATATCTGGTTCCTGCAATATGGTTGAAAATCATTGAGAAAAATGGCATGGGTAGCCCTCCCTGCCCATTACCAGCCTATTTGGTTCTTGTACGCATATTAAGGGGAACCCTGTACCCATATTAAAAAAAGGAAATGCGTGTGGCCCCCAGGCCCTATATACTCAGAACAGCAGTATACAGGCGGTGCAAACAAGCAAATTATACAGGGACTGTGTAGGTTTGTTGTGTTAAGTTGAATCTGTTTGTAATTTTCAACTGGTACATTTTTAAAGTGTAGCTCCAGTCAAAAAAAATAATTTTAAGCTTTTTGGAAAACATAGGGAAGGGTTATCACCCCTGTATAATTTGTTTTGTCGTCCATCTTTTTTCATCTCACTTGCTGTTGTCTCCTTCCCTTTGCAAGTAGGAGATGTTTGTAAGTTGGATGTTTGAAAGTAGGGGCCTGCCCTATATGCTCTGCAGAAATGGCGGAACAAGGTGTTGGTTTTGCCACAACATTGTAAGCCCTCAAAGTGACTCTTGGTGGGCGCTGGAGCGCCCTGCTGTGAACGATTATATCAAGAATTGTAATTACATGCCATTGTTGAACAGTGGTAGAAAACTTGACCTTTGGTGGTTGTGGTGCTGGTGCCACAACACTATAAGTCCTCACCGTTACTCTGGGTGGGAACAGGAAGGGGCCTTCCTGTGAAATATTATATCAAGAATTGTAATTACATGTCCCTGTTAAACAATGGCAGAAAAATTTGGCCTTAGGCACTGCTGCTGGTGCCACCACACTGCAACCTCTCCCATATACTCTAGTTTTATTGCAGGAATTAGCCCTGCTGCAAAGCATTGCATCAAAAATTGTACTTAAACGCCCCTCTTAAACAGGGGTAGAAAAATTGGGCCTTAGGCACTGGTGCTGGTGCCATCACACTGCAACCTCTGCCATATACTCTAGTTTTAGTGCAGGAATTAGCCCTGCTGCAAAGCATTGCATCAAAAATTGTAATTAAACGCCCCTGTTAAACAGGGGCAGAAAAATTGGGCCTTAGGCACTGGTGCTGGTGCCACCACACTGCAACCTCTTCCATATACTCTAGTTTTATTGCAGGAATTAGCCCTGCTGCAAAGCATTGCATCAAAAATTGTAATTAAACGCCCCTGTTAAACAGGGGCAGAAAAATTGGGCCTTAGGCACTGGTGCTGGTGCCACCACACTGCAACCTCTCCCATATACTCTTGTTTGATTGCAGGAATTAGCCCTGCTGAAAAGCATTGCATCAAAAATTGTACTTAAATGCCCCTGTTAAACAGGGGAAGAAAAATTGTGCTGATGGCATCAACCAGAACCAGAAATGTTCTTCCAACATATCAGCGGAGGAGGAAGAGGATAGACAATCAACATAACAGGACAGTCACTCAGCATCAGCATAGGCAGTCTTGAAGGGATGTGATATTTCAAAAAAAATTATTCTGTTACAACAGCTTCAGGTGCTTGGTAGCTGTGGGTGATCCAAGACTGATTCATCTTGATGAAGGTCAGTCGATCAACTGATTCGGTGGACAGGCGCACCCTGTGATCGGTAACAAAGCCACCAGCAGCACTGAAGGTGCGTTCCGAAAGAACGCTGGATGCAGGACAGGCCAGTAGCTCAATTGCATACTGTGCAAGCTCTGGCCAGTGATCCATCCTCAAGACCCAGTAAGCCAGAGGATTTTCGGTGGGAAAGGTGTCCAAGTCTGACCTTGCCCCTAGGTATTCCTGCACCATGTAAATCAGATGCTGGCGATGGGTGCTGGAACCGATCATACCTTGGGGCTGCAGACTAAAAAATTGTCTGAAAGCATCAGTCAGACGGCCACCTTCTCCACCGCTCCTTCTGACCGATGCCTCAGCAACACGTTGTCCAGGATCAGGAGTTTGTAACCTCCCAGTCTCTGGGAACGCGTTGCACAGACCTTTCTGCAAGGCCTCCCGGAGATGTCTCATCCTCTGCTCCCTCTGCGATGGCAAGATAAGGTCGGCAACCTTACCCTTGTACCGTGGATCAAGGAGAGTGGCCAGCCAGTAATGGTCCCTCTCCTTGATCCGAAGAATATGAGGATCCTTCTGCAGGCTTTGCAGGATCAGGAAGGCCATGCAGCATAGGTTAGCTGAGGCATTCGGTCCGGAGTCCTCTGGGTCACTAAGGACAACATGATCCGCAGCTACCTCCTCCCAGCCACGTACAAGTCCACGTGTTTCTTGGGACTGTAAATCATCCCTACAAGACTGCTGCTGCTGCTGCTGATGCTGAGTGCCAGCCTCCACCTCCATGCTGACACAATTATCCTCCTCCTCCTCTTCCTCCTCCTCATCCTCTTCCTGTGTGATGGGTGGCACAGCAGGAACACTGTCTGGATAAAGGGGGCCTTGAGAGGCAAGGAAGTCCTCCTCTTCCTGCCTCTGTTCTGCCTCAAGTGCCCTGTCCATTATTCCACGCAGCGTATGCTCCAAGAGGTGGAAAAGAGGTACAGTGTCACTGATGCATGCACTGTCACTGCTCACCATCCTTGTGGCCTCCTCAAATGGTGACAGGACAGTGCATGCATCCCTGATCATGCCCCACTGGCGTGGTGAGAAAAAACTGAGCTCCCCTGACCCTGTCCTGGTGCCGTAGTCGCACAGGTACTCATTGATGGCCCTCTGCTGCATGTGCAGCCGCTGCAGCATGGCCAACGTTGAGTTCCATCTGGTGGGCATGTCACATATAAGGCGGTTCTTGGGCAGGTTTAACTCCTTTTGGAGCTCAGCCAGCCGAGCACAGACATTAAATGTTTGGCGGAAATGCACACAGACTTTCCTGGCCTGCTTCAGGACATCCTGTAAGCTGGGGTACCTTCCCAAGAACCGCTGCACCACCAGGTTAAGGACGTGAGCTACACAGGGCACATGGGTCAGTTGTCCCTGTCGGAGGGCGGAGAGGAGGTTGGTGCCATTGTCACAAACCACCATTCCTGGCTTAAGCTGGCATGGCGTCAACCACCTCTCGGCCTGCCCCTGCAGAGCTGACAAAACATCCTCCCCAAGGGTGGCTCTTGTCCCCCAAACAAACCAGCGCAAGCACGGCATGGCATCGGTTGGCCTGCGTACTTGCGTAGCCCCTGGAACGCCTACGAAGCACCGCTGGTTCTGAGGACAGAGCACTGGAAGAGGCCATGGAGGAAGAAGAAGATGAGGGGGTGGAGGAGAGAGGTGTGTCACAACCAATAGTAGCATTTTGGAGGCGTGGTGGCGGAACAACCTCCAACACTACTGCACCTTGTCCTGCATCCTTCCCAGCTGCCAGAAGAGTGACCCAATGGACTGTGAAAGACAGGTAACGTCCCTGTCCATGCCTGCTGGACCATGAGTCAGCGGTAATATGCACTTTACCGCTGACCGCCCTAGAAAGTTTAACAATCAGCAGATAAAGATACTCCAAACACCTGGTGTTAGCACTTCAATCTTTCTGGCACCATGGTTGTTTTGGTGTCAGGATGATTGAAGCACATTATTTCTATTATTACATTGTCAATTACACCATCAATTTTACCAAGTGTTTATTAATTGTCATTGTCACCAAAGGGCATCTGTAGTAATCCAAACCTCAATACCTAAATTGTTATAATACTGCAGCTTTACCTTTGAGATATTATTAGACATTTCATTGCTTGAAAGTTGCTACAAATATGTCTTCTATTACAGGCAAATGCTGCTGGACACAAGGCTGAATTATACACCAAAAAGCTGCATACTGCACTCAATAAAAGTGCTCTAGTGCAATAACTTCAAAATTCATATATAAATGATCAAATTATCAAAGTGCTACAGTGCAAATTGTTTCACATTGTTATAACACTATTAAACAAAAAAAAAAGTACTCTTGTGTATTCCAAATAAATATAAATATTCCAACTGGCTTCATAAAACATAAATTGAACCGATACATTGAGAAATCCACACTAAAGTGTAATAAACAGATTCCAACAAAGTGCTCCTGTGCCATTAAATATTAATAAACCGAGTCCCAGAAAGTTAATAACTTATTAGGTGAACTGTGCAATAAGAATCAACTCCAGCTTCACTGCTGTGCCGCCACCACTGCCAGAACTAGCCTCTAACCAAATTAGGGGTTAAAATGACAAATAATCCTCCCCATAGGATCACTGAAAAGATCTAGCTCCCACTGTGCGTCTCTCTCCAGGACTCCAGAGATCCATCCAGTCTGATTTTTTTAAGTTTTTTTTTACAATTTCATTTTATTTTTTTATATTTAATGTTCAATTCATTTTAAAATTATGTGCAGCCTGGAGCCAGCTGATTAGTGAACTTCTGGGCTCCGTCTTTACTTGTGTGGTGGGGTGTGTGAATTAAACCACTTCCCACTGCCTAATTGGAGGCTGAGCCCAGCAATTCTCTAAATGGCTGGCTTCAGACTTCGCATTCACAGTTCAGAATCAGAATTTTTTTTCTCCCAAAGAGGTTTACTGACAACCATTTGTGAGTTGTGGTTGGCCAGGCTGCCAAGGGAGCCACAAGTACTCGCTGCATGCTTCCCCGCAGAAATTGCCGGTAGCAGTGCCAGAATTTGTGATGACAGGCCAGGCTGCTGCTGAGCAAGACAGGTACTCTTAAGGCTTGGTTCAACTACAGCAATGCGGGAACCCTGCAAATCCAGTATGGGTTCCTGCATCGCATACAGCTCACAGGCAGTTCACATTGCCCTTTGCAAACTGCTGGGGGTGTCAATACAATGTTAATGACACCTTCAGTAAAGTTTGCATATTGCAGTGTGAACTGTGAATTTGGACAGGAATCGGATCACATGGGTGTGAACACTCATGTGATCTGATTCTGGTGTGGACCAAAATGGGTCCTGTGTGAGTTTGGTCCGAATGCAATTTCAGACATTTGCATCACACAGACTTCACATGAGATTTGCACAGCAGTACGGTGCAAATCACATGTGATGTCTGACATCGCAGCAGTGTGAAATGACCCTAAATGTGCCCCTCTTCTACTGTGGTGTTTGAGGGATCTCAGGGAGATTCACAGCAACCAGGCATGCAGAGAAAGCAGGGACAGGAGGTGTGCAGTCTATGAGGCTGAAAAGGAGCCATTATAGTGACCTCTCCAGGGGCGTAACTATAGGGGGTGCAGCAGTTGCGACCGCAACCGGGCCCTGTGATGCAGGGGGCCCATGTAGCCCCCTCTACATATGGCCGGCAGCAGCATAGGCATCTAGGGGTACCAGTGCACCATGCACACGGGTGGCTGGAGGTGGAGGGTGACTAGCAGAGCTCCATGCTCGACTATCGCACTGGCTGCTCTTTAGTTGTGCATTCCCCGCATGACCTGTGTCCTCGGCCGGCTCCTCAGAGTACCCCTCTCCTGCTCCATGCATTGGCGCTCAGTCCGATGTCTGTTCTCCCCAGCCAGAGTCCCGCCCCCCCCCCCACATCTGGCCCACACTGCACTGCATACTTCTCCCAGGTAAACAAACTTTAAGCACACAGATGCAGTGCAGCCCTATGAGAGCCCCCCGGAGGACACTGCAGGCTTGTCTGCCAGCCCCCCTCCTCCCCCGTCATACACAGATGATGAAAAGTCTTTCTGGAAGATATGCTGATCACCCGTCCAGCACACTGGATGGAGCCCAGGCCAACATGGATGAGTGCGCGGCCTACAGCTTGGTCATAGTGAGTGAGAGGACCCCATCCCCCACACACCATTACTTACCCCCTCCATCTCCCCCTGGGCACAGGGGCCCCTTCTCACGTGGGGACAGGGACCCCCATCTCCCCTGGGGACAGGGACCCCTTCTCACCTGGGGGGAGTAACTTCATCTGCCCTGGAGAAAAAGACCTCATCTCTTCTGGGGACGGGGACCCCATCCTGCCTAGGGACAGTCCCCCAATGGGGCACCTAAAAATTAAACAGAAAATAATAAAAAAACTACTGATGCAAGTGGTGGAACTACAGGGCTCACAAAGGTCATACCTGTGACCACGCCCTGGAGTTCCACCGCCGGACTCGGAGGGAAGGGCCCTGGCTGGGGTTCAGGGGGGCCCTTCATGGTTTCTTGCATCGGGGGCCTGAAGGTTCTAGCTACGCCACTGGACCTCTCTTATCAAGCTCAAGTAGAGGAAGGGGAGAGCACGAGGGAGGATCAGAGAGGCACCATGCAGTGGTTAGAAGAACATCAGAGACAGTAGCTGGATGGAGAGGACTTCACCTCCATTATCATCAAGCACAGGGAGAGGAGGGGGGGGGGCACATGGGAAGGATCAGAGGCATCTGCTTTGCAGCTGCAAGGCTAGAGTTTTGTCAGGGACAGGCTGGAGCCATGTGATACCAAGTGTACTCCCTGGCAGGGCTCTTCTATTTTCTGTTATGTCCAAAGTTAGTGCAGGAGGGAGAGCAAAGTTACAGCTGCAGATCAGAACAGCAGAGCTCTCTCTATGTGTTCTCTCCAGACAGGCAGGGGCAGATTCAAACGCTCAGAGAGAAATAAAACCACAAAAAATCCAGCAGCTTTAAAAAATGTTACAGATACTCCCCCCTTCTCCATGGGAGCACAGCCCGCTCTTGCAATCTGGTGTATCCTTCCTGGAGAGATTTCATGGCCTAAGTGAGAGCCACAAGATGTGAACAGTAGGGATGGCCGAACTGTTAGCCCGGCGGTCGTTTCACGGCAAATTTTGCATGTTCGCGATTCGCCCGATTGGCGGACTATTGCCACTGTTCACCCAGCGGACATATGTGTTTACAGTGTGAAAGAACTTTGACCCATGATAACACATCCAATTGAGACATTTCAGCACATGGACAATTGGACATTCCCCCTACCTTATAAATAGACCTGATCTGGCAGCCATTTTACATTCTGTCTTATGTCATTATAGGGAGAGGTTGCTGTGTGGAGCAGGGAGAGACTGTAGTGACACAAATCGCTAGCTATTAGGTCCACAAAAGTCCTTTTAAGGACTGGTATGGTATAGGTGTAGTACACTATATAGGGTTGAGTGCACTGCTGTGCTGGTGATTGCAGCAGCCTGTCTTTTGTCAGTGCAGGGAGGGACAGGACGCTGTGTGCAGCTGGGACAGTCAGTTTAATCACTAGCTATTACTATTAGGTCCACAAAGGTCCTTTTAAGGACTGGTATAGGTGTACAGTATATAGGGTTGTAGACGTATAATATACTTTCTTCAAAATATAGAAAGAATATTATACTTGACTGCTGCCCTATTCTGCAGCAGTCCTTTATCAGTGTAAGGACTGAGGTACAGTCTGCAAATCACTAGCTACTAGGTCCACAAAGGTCCTTGTAAGGACTGGTATAGGTGTACAATATATAGGGTGCAGGGCTGTGCTGCAGATTACTGCCCTATTCTGCAGCAGTCCTTTGTCAGTGTAGGGACTGAGGTACAGTCTGCAAATCACTAGCTACTAGGTCCACAAAGGTCCTTGTAAGGACTGGTATAAGTGTACAGTATATAGGGTTGTGGTGCACTGCTGCAGATTACTGCCCTATTCTGCAGCAGTCCTTTATCAGTGTAGAGACTGAGGTACAGTCTGCAAATCACTAGCTACTAGGTCCACTAAGGTCCTTTTAAGGACTGGTATAGGTGTACTATTTAGTGTGCAGTATATAGGTGTGTAATACACGTATAAAATACTTGCACATATAAAAAGCATAGTATAGTACATTTCCACTGTGCAGCATTGTGACTGCTGAGGGGTTCTGCAGCGATACTACAAAGAGTGACAAACGCAATTAAAAAAAGTATTATAACTGGTGTGATAGACCAGTGGCCCCCAAAAATGAAAGATTGGCGCAGGATGTTATATACCTACTTCCACATACATACTGCACTTCTCTAGAGACTTTTGTCACAGGGTCATTTAAAAAAATGACAGGCAGAGGAAGAGGCAGGCATTTCTGCAGGGGTGGTAGGGGTAGGGCAGGAGCAACAGACTTGAGCCAAAGTGGCAAATTGCAGAAGGTGCGTGCGATTATGTCAAAGGACGCACCAGACTTGGTTGAGGGGCTCACTCAGCCTTACTGTTATGTACCCTCCTCATCCTCTCGATCTGCACCCTCTTCACTCTCTGCTATGTGCACCCCCAAAGACACTACCACCACCACCACCATATACCTTCCGCTTGAGTCACAGGAATTATTTTCTGATCCATATCAAGAAATTTCCGATGTGCAGCCACTCTTGGCATTGTATCAGGAAGAGGAGGTAGCAACAACCGCCACTCAGCAGTCTGACGACAGTACCCAGATCAGCCCAAGGTGGAGGTTTGTCCCCGCTGTTGCTGCCTACTCCGAGATCTCTAATTATAGCGGTGGGGAAGGTGACGTCGATGATGACGTGTCTAGTGATGCCATGTGGGTGCCCACAAGAGAGGAAGAGGAGGGGAGTTCAGAGGGAGATATGGACCAGCAGATAGTGAGGAGAAGCAGGAAGAACTTAGATTGCACAGGAGGGACAAAGCAGAATGCGAATGTATCAGGAGCGAGGCATCAACCATGTACGGTCACATCTGGTGCTCCCAGGACGCCGGCACATGGCTCCGCAATATGGGCTTTTTTTAACGTGTCCGCTGCTGACAATAGTGTTGCCATCTGCAATCTTTGCAGTCAACACATAAGTCGCGGTAAGCCCAGCACTCACCTATGGACGACCGCCTTAAGAAGGCACATGAACTGCCATCACCGAGCCCAGTGGGAGCAAAGGAACACACAAAGCCACACTCCAGGCTCTCACCATCCAGCCTCGTCTTCTACTTCTCCTTCTCTCTCCTCACAATTGTCCTCCACTCTACCTTCCATCATGCCAAGCTCACGTTTTTCTGCAAAAAGGCAGGCTTCTGTGGGCCAAATGTTCGAGCCTAAAAAAAGATGATGCCAGATAACCCTCTTGCCCAACGGTTGACAGCTGGCTTGTCAGAACTGATAGCCGGCCAACTACTGCCATATAAACTGGTGGACTTGGAGGCCTTTAGAAAATTTGTGGCCATTGGAACACCACAATAGAAGGTCCCAGGAAGGAAGTATTTCTCACAGAAGGGCATCCCAGAGCTATATGGCCATGTTCAGTGGCAAGTGAATGTATCTCTGGCACACAGTGTCTGTGCCAAGATACATCTGACCACAGACATGTGGTCTAGCAAAAACGGGCAGGGAAGGTATATCACTTTTACTGCCCACTGGGTGAACCTTCTGACGGCCTTAAAGCATGTAACCCGTGGCACCCGTGTAGATTTGGTTTTACCGCCACGGATTGCATGCAGGCCTGGCTCTTCTTCTCCTCCTCCTCCTTCTCCATCCTCCTCCCTCTCATCCTCGACTGACTCCTCCTTTTCTTCTGCTAGTGTCTCTTCCGCTGCGCCGCCCAAGCTCCCCAGAACCTATTTGACATGCCAGGTGAGACGTTGCCATGCCATGCTGCATCTGTTGTGCCTGGAAGCCAAGAGCCACACTGGCCCAGCACTCCTTTCAGCTTTGCGTTCACAGGCAGATCAGTGACTAACACCGCTCAATTTGACAGTTGGTAAAGTGGTGTGTGACAACGGTGCCAGTCGGCTTAGCGCATTGAAACAGGGAAAAATTCTGCACATGCCATGCATGGCACACGTCTTAAACTTGGTCGTGCAATGATTCGTTGTCAAATACCCTTGGGTCCAGGACATCTTGCGGCAAGCAAAGAAAATCTCGGCCCATTTCAGAAGATCTTACATGGCCATGGCTTGCCTTGCTGATATTCAGCGGTGACACAATCTGCCAGTCAGACGTCTTATTTGCGATTGTCTGACGCGATGGAACTCAACTTTCTATATGCTTGATAGGCTGCTCCAGCAGAAACGTGCAGTTAACGTCTACCTGTATGAACTCTGCTGCAGAACAGGTTCTGGGGAGCTGTTTTTTTCCACCACACCAGTGGCTGCTCATGCGCGACGCAGGCAGACTTTTGTGGCCATTTGATGAGATCACCAAAACTAGTCAGTCACAGCCATGGCCCCATCAGTGACATGGTACCTTATGCCTTCTTTATGGAGCTTGCGTTACGTCGTGCCATTGATGGGGAGAGGAGAACGAGGAGGACGACATTATCCTGGATGATGAGCAGGAGCCAGGCCACCGCACCGCTTCCAGTTTAGTGCAAATGGGGGCCTTCATGCTCCAGTGTTTTAACAGGGACCCCCGTATAAAAATCATAAGGGTCAAGGATCAGTACTGGGTGGCAACGTACTTAGACCCCCGGTACAAACAAAAAAGAGGGTTGTCAGAATGGAGCACTTCCAGGCCTTGCTTCGAGAAATGCTGCATTTTGCTTTTGCATGCGCTGGCAGAGGAGCAATTCCCACTCCCAGAGAAAGAGTTGCGGGTACCAATCCAACAGCGCCTGCAAGAAGAGGGTGGTTTGAAGATGTGTTGGTGACTTCTGATATGAGGTCATTCTTTCAGCCGACCCATCGAGAGGCGTCATCCGGATCCAGCATCAGGGAATGCCTAGACCGACAGGTGTCCGACTACATCGGGTTAATGGCCGATGTGGACGCTCTGAGGAGTGGTGAACCCCTGGACTACTGGGTGGGCGGGCTTGACCTCTGGCCAGAGCTTGCCCAATTTGCAATGGAACTGTTGGCTTGCCCCTCATTCAGTGTCCTGTCCGAAAGGACGTTCAGCGCAGCAGGGGGGATCGTGACCGACAAGCACACTCGCCTAGCTCACGACAGTGTTGACTACCTCACATTTCTAAAAATGAATGAGGCATGGATCTCGGAGGAATTCAACACATGTGACCAGTAGACCATGTATATCTCTATAAACGATTTATTTAATTGAGCACACAGATCTTTTTTCTACATTTGGCTCACTTCCTTGTACAAAAAAGCACACCATACTATATGCCCGTACCCTCCTGTTTGAAGAGGTTGAGCGGTGTCATATTTTTGGGGCCCAGCAGCGAGTTGCTTGTATCAGTGCTGATGTCAGTGCTCTCTATCTCGTGCTGGTGTCAGTGCTCTATATCACGGTGCTGGTGTCAGTGCTCTATATCACAGTGCTGGTGTCAGTGCACTCTATCATGGTGCTGGTGTCGGTGCTCTCTATCTTGGTGCTGGTGTGGTCTCAGTGCTCTCTATCACAGTGCTCGTGTCAGTGCTCTCTATCATGGTGCTGGTGTGGTGTCAGTGCTCTCTATCTCGGTGCTGGTGTCAGTGCTCTCTATCATGGTGTTGGTATGGTGTCAGTGTTCTCTATCTCGGTGCTGGTGTGGTGTCAGTGCTCTCTATCACGGGGCTGGTGTCAGTGCACTATATCACGGTGCTAGTGTCAGTGCACTCTATCACGGTGCTCGTGTCAGTGCTCTCTATCTCGGTGCTGGTGGGGTGTCAGTGCTCTCTATCACGGTGCTGGTGTCAGTGCTCTATATCACGGTGCTAGTGTCAGTGCACTCTATCATGGTGCTAGTGTCAGTGCTCTATATCACGGTGCTGGTGTCAGTGCTCTATATCACGGTCCTGGTGTCAGTGCTCTATATCTCGGTTCTGGTGTCAGTGCTCTATATCTCGGTGCTGGTGTCAGTGCTCTATATCACGATGCTCGTGTCAGTGCTCTATATCACAGTGCTGGTGTCAGTGCACTCTATCATGGTGCTGGTGTCAGTGCTCTCTATCTTGGTGCTGGTGTCAGTGCTCTATATCACAGTGCTGGTGTCAGTGCAATCTATCACGGTGCTGGTGTCAGTGCTCTCTATCTTGGTACTGGTGTCAGTGCTCTATTTCACGGTCACTACCCTGACCTTTCCTCTCCTCCATTGCCTTCATGCGCTCCTGAGTCCTGAATTGTCAAAATTTCACATATAAAAAAAAGAATGCTTGTAGTTGTCGATCCCAGATTCACTTCATACATGTGTTATGTCAGTGGCCATGTGGTGGGACTATGTGTGCACAGCTAGTAAGTATTTTGTGGCTGGAAATATGACCTGTAGGTTTGTAAAGTCCGCCTGCCATTGAAGTCATTGAGGCCTGCTGCTAACTTTGCCGTTCGCAAACTTTCATCCGCGTTTTCAGTTCACATTTGTGAAACGTCCCGTTGGAAGTTCGTCCATCTCTACTCAACAGATCTCCTTCATAGCAGAAGCTTCTTCCGCAGGCTCAGTCATGGCTGTTCGTACTGTTAGGTACCTGGGTGGTGAGCCTGACTTGGTGGAAGAAGACTTTGGTTCAGGGCCACTGGAGTGAAGACAGTGGTCCCGTGAGTGCAGCGGGGTAGGAGTGTCTGAGCTGGATGCAGCAGCTGATGCAGGCAGTGGAGATGGTCCTCCGGATGGCTGGAACTGCAGAAACTGGCAGAGGCTGGCAGAGCTGGCAGAAGTTGGCAGAGCAGGAGGACGAACAGCAAGCCGGGCATAAGAAGGCACAGGAACAGTGGCAGCAGATCCTGGATAGACTCAGCACACTTGGAACAAGCAGAGGGTTGGTCAGACAAGCCGGGTCAGAGCAGATAGGCAATCAGGCAGTAACAACACGCAAAGGCAAGGTCACAGGCTAGCAAAGGTTCAGCATCAAATAGGCAGTCCATAAACAGAGTCAGGCAGCCGGGGATCGGGGCAGAAGAGATCAGCAGAGTCCGACATAAGCCAGGTCAGTGATAGAAATCAGATGAACAGGTAACAGTAACAAATGCAGCTGTAACTTTAAATAGGGCCACTGGCTCCAAACCATGCACGCGTTCCTGAGGTGCATACTGGCGCACACACACGAGCCGATGCTTGGATTGCCTAACATGCACACACGCAGATTCGCCCGCAAAATAGGGCCTCTGGCGCCAAACCGCACTAGCACGCACACGCACCCGTTGTGCATGCGAGTGCACTTGAGGTGCATACTGGCACACACGCACCGATTCTTCCTAACTTCCTAACTGCGCGCATGCGCGCACGCAGATTCGCCCGCAAAGCACAAGCAGAGCCCTGACAATAGCAAATTCAATCAGTTACAACAGCATCAGGTGCTTAATAGCTGCTGATCCAGGACTGAGTATTTTTTTATTAATGTGAGCCTATCAATGGAGTCTGTGTAGCTTGATTGCATATTGAGAAAGTTCTGGCCAGTGGTCCAACCTCAAGACCCATTAACCTAGTGGATGCTCGGAAAGGTCTCCAAGTCTGCTCTTGCCCCTAGATATTCCTGCCCCATATAATGCAGACACTGATGATAGTTGCTGGAACCTATCAAAACTTGTCACTGAGGACTGAAAAATTGCTTAAAGGCATCGGTTAGCCGGCCACCTTCTCCACCGCTCTTCTACTGACCGAACAAAGCCTCAGAAACAGATTGTCCAGCACCAGGATGGAAACCTCCCAGGGTCTGCAAATGCGTTACACAAACTTTTCTTTAAGGCCTCCTGAAGATGTTTCATCCTCTGCTGCCTCTGTGAAGGCAGGATGAGTTCTGCAACCTTACCCTTGTAACATGGATCAAGAAGGGTTGCCAACCAGTAATGATCCCTCTCCTTAATACCACAAGTCCTTGGATCCTTTCGCAAGCTTTGCAGAATCAGGGAGGCCATACAACATAAGTTTGCAGAGGCATTCGATTCTGAGACCTCTGGGTCACTAATTATCACATTATCCGTAACTACCTCCTCCCAGCCATGTACAACTCCTTGGGTTTCTGGGGACTGAAAACCATCCCTTGAAGACTGCTGCATGTTATCCTCAACATCCATGCTGACACAATCCTCCTCCTATTCTTCCTGTGTGTTTGGTGGGCCCACAAAAATGCTATCTGTTAAAAGGGGGCCTTGAGAGGAAAGGAAGTCTTCCTCTTCCTCCAGCTGTTCTGCCTCAAGTGCCCTGTCCATGATTCCACAAAGCGTGTGCTAGACTAGAGGAACAATGTCACTGATGCATGCATGGTTACTGCTCATCATCCTTGTGGCCTCCTCAAATGTTGACAGGACAGTGCATGCATCCTTGATTAGTAGCCACTGGCATGGTGAAAAGAAGCCAAGATGTATATATATATATATATATATATATATATATATATATATATATATATATATATATATATATATATATATATATATATATATATATATATATATATAAATATAATTCCAGTTATAAGTGGTAAAAGTGGAGCAATCATTAAGGGGGACATCTGGGACTCTGGGAAAGTGGGGGGACTCTGATGACCAAAGATGACCTTCCGCAGAAAGAATACACTAATTTCTGGTTTCCTATACTATCCTCTCCGAAGTCCACACACAAGTTTGACTTCTCCCATGACTCCACTGTTGATTCCTATCCAGACTCCAGACATGATATACAACAGGATGTCACAGGTTGTGGGCATGGTACAGGAGATTGGATGAGTACATAGAACTGACAGGCTCCCCCAACAAAGATGGCGTGGATCGAGCCCACGCATTAACGGAACACTGCACCCTATATAAGCAGAGAGGTGCACCAATATGGCCCCTCCAGATGACGTCCTGATGACGAAACGCGTAGGGAGTGGCCATAGGATGTAACTTCTCCATAACAAACTACAGCGGACAACAGTGGTTTTCTTATATTGCGGTTTTTAATCTTTGCTACATGTGAGTAGTTTTATTTTCTAAATAAATTGTTTATGAAGACATACTACACCATGGATATTCTTCTCTTTTGTTGGACATATGAATGAGGCATTTATACCAGTGGATGAGAAATTAAACTCCCAGGGAAACACCAGAGGGCCGCACAGGGGCGAATCTACCCCTGCAGGGGCAGGGTATCTGGTGAGCGCAATATCATTTATTTTCACAGAAAAGTGCACCGAGCTCTTTCCACCTTTGGAACAACTACAGGAAGTCTGCAAAAGTCACTTTTTGAAAAAACTTTTTTGGGACTATTTATATAGATTTTTTTTTCACCTCACTTGCTTTATTTATGCACATTACCATATGTATGCATCCTTGTACAGTCAACTGTTTACCATCTATTGATTATACAGTATATTAGAGGTATGCATGTATGTATAATGGTTGTTTATGGTTGCAAATTGGTCATTAGATATTGATCTTAGATACGTATCACTACATTTTCACATACTTTTAAAACATTTTTTTTCTACTATTTGCAAGTACCCTTTCTAAGGATGGGAGGGACGCACATTTTGATTCAGGGGATGCAACACTCTTAAATATAGTCACTGATTCACTTACTGTAATACCCAGTAAGCGGGGTGCACTCACGGCACAAATTAATTCAGAGGACATGGTTCCCTGTTAAATGAAATATTGTCACTGGGATTTTTCCATTGTAGTACACCATAGGAGGAGTATGTTCACGGCAAAAAGGAACATAATTAACAATTATACAGGAGATGGCAGAGGCTGCGGACATGGTACAAGAGAAGTCAGAGGCTCTGGGCATGGTACAGAAGATGTCAAGATGGCAGAGGCAGTGGGAATGGTAAAGGAGATGTCAGAGGCTATGGGCATAGTACAGGAAATGTCAGAGGCTGTGCGCATTGTACAGAAGATGTCAAGATGGCAGAGGCTGTGGGCATGGTACAGGAGATGTCAGAGGCTGCAGGCATGGTACAGGAGATGTCAGAGGCTTTGGGCATGGTACAGGAGATGTCAGGGGCTATGGGCATGGTACAGGAGACTTCAGAGGCTGTGGGAATGGTACAGGAGATGTCAGAGGATGCAGGCATGGTACAGAACATGTCAAGATGGCAGAAGCTGCGGGCATGGTACAGGAGATGTCAGAGGCTGCAGGCATGGTACAGAAGATGTCAGAGGCTGTGGGCATGGTACAGGAGATGTCAGAGGCTGCAGGCATGGTACAGGAGATGTCAGAGGCTGTGGGCATGGTTAAGTACATGGAACATGAGATGTCAGAGGCTGTGGGCATGGTACAGGAGATGTCAAGATTGCAGAGGCTGTGGGTATTGTACAGGAGATGTCTGAGGCTTCAAGCATGGTACAGGAGATGTCAAGGCTGTGGGCATGGTACAGAAGATGTCAAGATGGCAGAGGCTGCGGCCATGGTACAGGAAATGTCAAAGGCTGCGGGATTGGTACAGGAGAGGTAGGGGCTGTGGGCATGGTGAAAAAGATGTCAAGATGGCAGAGCCTCCAGACATGGTACTGGAGATGTCAGAGGCTGTGGGCATGGTACAGGAGATGTCAGAGGCTGTGGGCATGGTACAGAACATGTCAAGATGCAGAGGCTGCGGGCATGCTACAGAAGATGTCAAGATGGTAGAGGCTGTGGGCATTGTATAGGAGATGATAGAGGCTGTGGGCATGGTACAGGAGATGTCAGAGGCTGTGGGCATGGTACAGGAGATTTCAGAGGCTGTGGGCATGGTACAGGAGATGTCAGGGGCTATGGGCATGGTACAGGAGACTTCAGAGGCTGTGGGAATGGTACAGGAGATGTCAGAGGATGCAGGCATGGTACAGAACATGTCAAGATGGCAGAAGCTGCGGGCATGGTACAGGAGATGTCAGAGGCTGTGGGCATGGTACAGGAGATGTCAGAGGCTGTGGGCATGGTACAGGAGATGTCAAGGCTGTGGGCATGGTACAGACTATGTAAAGATGGCAGAGGCTGCGGGCATGGTACAGACTATGTCAAGATGGCAGAGGCTGCGGGCATGGTACAGGAAATGTCAGAGGCTATGGGCATGGTACGGAAGATGTCAAGATGTCAGAGGCTGTGGGCATGGTACAAAAGATGGCATAGGCTGTCGACATGGTACAGATGTCAGAGGATGTGGGCATGGTGCAGAAGATGTCAAGATGTCAGAGGCTATGGGCATGGTACTGGAGGTGTCTGAGGCTGTGGGCATGGTAAAGGAGATGTCAGAGGCTGTGGGTATGGTACAGAATATGTCAAGATGTCAGAGGCTGTGGTCATAGTATTGGAGATGTCAGAGGCTGTGGGCGTGGTACAGAAGACGTCAAGGCTGTGGGCGTGGTACAGAAGATGTCAAGGCTGTGGGCATGGTACAGAAGATGTCAAGATGGCAGAGGCTGTGGGCATGGTACAGGAAATGTCAGAGGCTGTGGGCATGGTACAGAAGATGTCAGAGGCTGTGGGCATGGTAAAGGAGATGTCAGAGGCTGTGGGCATGGTAAATGAGATGTCAGAGGCCTTTGGGCATGGTACATGAGATATCAGAGGCTGTGGGCATGGTAAAGGAGATGTCAGAGGCTGTGGGCATGGTACAGAATATGTCAAGATGTCAGAGGCTGTGGTCATGGTACAGGAGATGTCAGAGGCTGTGGGCGTTGTACAGGAAATGTCAAGGCTGTAGGCATGGTACAGAAGATGTCAAGATGGCAGAGGCTGCAGGCATGGTACAGGAAATGTCAGAGGCCGTGGGCATGGTACAGAAGTTGTCAGAGGCTGTGGACATGGTAAAGCAGATGTCAGAGGCTGTGGGCATGGTACAGACTATGTCAAGATGGCAGAGGCTGTGGTCATGGTACAGGAGATGTCAAGAAGGCAGAGGCTGTGAGCATGGTACAGGAAATGTCAGAGGCTGTGGGCATGGTACAGAAGATGTCAGAGGCTGCGGGCATGGTACAGGAAATGTCAGAGGCTGTGGGCATGATACAGAAGATGTCAGGGGCTGCGGGCATGGCACAGGAAATGTTGGAGGCTTTGGGCATGGTGCAGAAGATGTCAAGATGGCAGAGGCTGCAGGCATAGTAATGGAGATGTCAGAGGCTTTGGGCATGGTGTAGGAGATGTAAGAGGCTGCAGGCATGGTACAGGAGCTTCAGAGGCTGTGGGCATGGTACAGGAGATGTAAGAGGCTGCAGGAATGGTACAGGAGATGTAAGAGGCTGTAGGCATGGTACAGGAGATGTCAGAAGTTGTGGGCATGGTACAGGAGATGTCAGGATGTCAGAGGCTGTGGGCATGGTACAGGAGATGACAGAGGCTGTGGGCATGGTACAGGAGATATAGAAAAAAGAGAACATTAGTCCGCTAAGAGCAGGATAACAAGGGGTTACTAATAGCAACAATAAATAGTTCTAAATTAATTGATTCCAGTTTAAATAACTTAACCAATTTTATTAAAGTATCAAAAATAGAAAAAACCTGTGCAGTTCATAAAAATAATGGTTCTCAATCTAATATAATTAATTGTGTACCCACAGACAATAAGACAAACAGGACATACATAAAACAACACAAAACACTACTCAGGTCCGGTCAAATTGCTTTAGTCCATTGCAACCCACGTATTAGATTACCTACTGAATATTACAGGGTCAAAATTCCCTTTTTCTTCCAATAACTAAACGGTTAATCAATGGACTAAATCAATATTGAGTGGGGGAAGGGAGAGAGTGGATGAGGTAGATAGCTGAAAAATGATGTGTTTAATTAAGACAAATCCTATCTGTAGTTAGTACTAATAATATTGCTATGATAGTCGCACGTCTTCATCCCTTGGTGCTGGAAAGGTTAAACAATGTGCAATAGTGCAATGATAGAAAAAGCCAATGCACAGTAGGAAATCCCATCCAATCCGTGGCATTTAATTGTAACAGCCTTCTATTTAATCACTTCACAACACTTCCAATGCATATTCCAAAGCTGCTGGCTGACATGTCAAGGCTGTGGGCATGGTACAGAAGATGTCAAGATGACAAAGGCTGTGGACATGATACAGAAGTTGTCAGAGGCTGTGGGCATGGTGCATGAGATGTCAGAGGCTGTGGGCATGGTACATAAGATGTCAAGATGGCAGAGGCTGCGGGCATGGTACTGGAGATGTCAGAGGCTGTGGGTATGGTACATGAGATGTCAGAGGCTGTGGGCATGGTACAGGAGATGTCAGAGGCTGTGGGCATTGTACAGGAGATGTCAAGGCTGTGGGCATGGTATAGAAGATGTCAAGATGACAGAGGCTTGCGGGCATGGTACAGGAAATGTCAGAGGCTGTGGGCATGGTACAGAAGATGTCAAGATGTCAGAGGCTATGGGCATGGTACAGAAGATGTCAGAGACTGTGGGCATGGTACGGGAAATGTCAGAGGCTGTGGGCATGGTACAGAAGATGTAAGAGGCTGCGGGCATGGTACAGGAGATGTCGGAGGCTGTGGGCATGGTGCAGAAGATGTCAGTATGGCAGCAGCTGTGGGCATGAAACAGGAGATGTCAGAGGCAGCGGCATGGTACAGAAGATGTCAAGATAGCAGAGGCTTTGAGCATAGTACTGGAGATGTCAGAAGCTGTGGGCATGGTACAGGAGATTTCAGTGGCTGTGGGCATGGTACAGGAGATGTCAGAGGCTGTGGGCATGGTACAGCATATGTCAGAGGCTATGGGCATGGTACAGGAGATGTCATAGGCTGCGGGCATGGTACAGGAGATGTAGGGGCTGTTGGCATGGTGCAAAAGATGTCAAGATGTCAAGATGGCAGACTCTGCGGGCATGGTACTGGAGATGTCAGAGGTTGTGGGCATGGTAAAAGGAGATGTCAGAGGCTGTGGGCATGGTACAGAAGATGTCAAAGGCTGTGGGCATGGTACAGAAGATGTCAAAGGCTGTGGGCATGGTACAGGAGATGTCAAGGCTGTGGGGATGGTACAGGAGATGTCAAGGCTGTGGGGATGGTACAGGAGATGTCAAGATGGCAGAGGCTGTGGGCATGGTACAGGAAATGTCAGAGGCTGTGGGCATGGTACAGAAGATGTCAAGATGTCAGAGGCTGTGGGCATGGTACAGAAGATGTCATAGGCTGCAGGCATGGTACAGGAGATGTAGGGGCTGCAGGCATGGTACAGAAGATGTCAATATGACAGAGGCTGTGGGCATGGTACAGAAGATGTCATAGGCTGTGGGCATGGTACAGGAGATGTAGAGGCTGTGGGCATGGTACAGGAGATGTCAGAAGCTGTGGGCATGGTACAGAAGATATAGAAAAAAGAGAACTTTAGCCCGCTAAGAGCAGGCTAACAAGGGGTTACTAATGGCAACAATAAATAGATCTAAATGAATTGATTCCAGTTTAAATAACAACCAATTTTATTAAAGTTTCAAAAATAGAAGAAAACCTGTGCAGTTCATAAAAGTAATGGCTCTCAATCTAATATGATTAATTGTGTACCCACAGACAATAAGACAAATAGGACATACATAAAACAACACAAAACACTACTCAGGTCCAGACAAATTGCTTTAGTCCATTGCAACCCACATATTAGATAAACAATGTACAATAGTGTAACGATAGAAAAAGCCAATGCACAGTAGGAAATCCCGTCCAATCCGTGGCATTTAATTGTAACATCCTTCTATTTAATCACTTCACCACACTTCCAATGCACATTCCAAAGCGGCCGGCCGACTTGTAATGTTTCAACAACTGGCCACAAGTTATCTCCTTTGTTTATTTAGGCAGACAAAATAACAAGGCAGAATGACATTACTAGTCTCTGATGTGAATAAACAGATAAGATTATCAGCTGCTGTTTCAAAAGGCAACTCAAGTCAGATGCAGGTCAGCGAGTGTTAAGATGTATATCAGCACCACAGTCACCCGAGAATCACGGTGTCGGAATTAGTGATGGACGAACTTCCGACGGGACGTTTTGCGAACGCGGACCGCGAACACGGCCGATAGTTCACGAACCGTAACGTTCGCAGCAGGCCCCATTGACTTCAATGGGAGGCGAACTTTGCAAACCTACAGGTCAAATTTGCAGCCACAAAATAATTACTAGCTGTGCAAACATAGTCCCACCACATGGCCAATGACATAAGACATGTATGAGGTGAATCTGGGATTGACAACTACAAGCATTCTTTTTTTATATGTGAAATTGTTGTGGCAATTCAGGACTGTGGAGCGCATGAAGGCAATGGAGGAGAGGGAAGGTCAGGGTAGGCAAAGAAGAGGGTGCAGGAAATGATCACCAGCAGCGTGACATACAGCAATGACATCTGCACCGTGATAGAGTGATCTGACACCAGCACCGTGATAGAGAGCACTGACATCAACAGCGTGACATACAGCAATGACACCTGCACCGTGATAGAGTGATCTGACACCAGCACCGTGATAGAGAGCACTGACATCAGCAGCGTGACATAAAACACTAACACCAGCACCGTGATATACAGCACTGACAGCAGCACTGTGATAGAGAGCACTGACATCAGCAGTGTGACATACAGCAATGACACCTGCACCGTGATAGAGTGATCTGACACCAGCACCGTGATAGAGAGCACTGACATCAGCAGTGTGACATACAGCAATGACACCTGCACCGTGATAGAGTGATCTGACACCAGCACCGTGATAGAGAGCACTGACATCAGCAGCGTGACATAAAGCACTGACACCAGCACCATGATATACAGCAATGACAGCAGCACCGTGATAGAGAGCACTGACATCAGCAGCGTGACATACAGCAATGACACCTGCACCGTGATAAAGTGATCTGACACCAGCACCGTGATAGAGAGCACTGACATCAGCAGCATGACATACAGCAATGACACCAGCACCGTGATATACAGCACTGACAGCAGCACCGTGATAGAGAGCACTGACATCAGCAGCGTGACATACAGCAATGACACCTGCACTGTGATAGAGTGATCTGACACCAGCACCGTGATAGAGAGCACTGACATCAGCAGCGTGACATAAAGCACTGACACCAGCACCGTGATATACAGCAATGACAGCAGCACCGTGATAGAGAGCACTGACATCAGCATCGTGACATACAGCAATGACACCTGCACCGTGATAGAGTGATCTGACACCAGCACCGTGATAGAGAGCACTGACATCAGCAGCATGACATACAGCAATGACACCTGCACCGTGATAGAGTGATCTGACACCAGCACCGTGATAGAGAGCACTGACATCAGCAGCATGACATAAAGCACTGACACCAGCACCGTGATATACAGCACTGACAGCAGCACCGTGATAGAGAGCACTGACATCAGCAGCGTGACATACAGCAATGACACCTGCACTGTGATAGAGTGATCTGACACCAGCACCGTGATAGAGAGTACTGACATCAGCAGCGTGACATAAAGCACTGACTCCAGCACCGTGATATACAGCAATGACACCAGCACCGTGATAGAGAGCACTGACATCAGCAGCGTGACATAAAGCACTTACACCAGCACTGTGATATACAACACTGACACCTGCACTGTAAGCAGCCCCAGGAGGAAGTCAGCATAGCACAGGGATGATGGGAGCCCCTCATAATGAACATAGCACAGGGATGGTGGGAGCCCCTCATAATGAGCATAGCACAGGGATGGTGGGAGCCCCTCATAATATGCACAGCAGAGGTACAGCCCCAAGAGGAAGTCAGCACAGCACAGGGATGGTGGGAGCCCCTCATAATAAGCAGCCCCAGGAGGATGTCAGCATAGCACAGGGATGGTGGGAGCCCCTCATAATAAGCAGCCCCAGGAGGAAGTCAACACAGCACAGGGATGGTGGGAGCCCCTCATAATGAGCATAGCACAGGGATGGTGGGAGCCCCTCATAATATGCACAACAGAGGTACAGACTCAGGAGGAAGTCAGCACAGCACAGGGATGGTGGGAGCCCCTCATAATAAGCAGCCCCAGGAGGAAGTCAGCACAGCACAGGGATGGTGGGAGCCCTTCATAATAAGCAGCCCCAGTAGAAATATGACACCGCTCAACCTCTTCAAACAGGAGGGCACGGGCATATAGTACGGTGTGCTTTTTTTGGACAAGGAAGTGAGCCAAATGAAGAAAGAAGGTCTGTGTGCTCGATTAAAAAAAATATTTATAGACATATACATGGTCTACTGGCCACATGTGTTAAATTCCTCCGAGATCCATGCCTCATTCATTTTTAGAAATGTGAGGTAGTTAACACTGTCGTGAGCTAGGCGAGTACGCTTATCGGTCACGATCCCCCCTGCTGCGCTGAACGTCCTTTCGGACAGGACACTGGACGAGGGGCAAGCCAACAGTTCGATTGCAAATTGGGCAAGCTCTGTCACTCCTCAGAGCGTCCACATCGGCCGTTAACCCGATGTAGTCGGACACCTGACGGTCTAGGCGTTCCCTGATGCTGGATCCGGATGACACCTGTCGATGGGTCGGCTGAAAGAATGACCTCATATCCGAAGTCACCAACACATCTTCAAACTGGCCTCTTCTTGCAGGCGCTGTTGGATTGGTACTCCTTCTCTGGGAGTGGGAATTGCTCCTCTGCCAGCGCACGCAAAAGCAGAATGCAGCATTTCTCGAAGCAAGGCCTGGAAGGGCTCCATTCTGACAGCCCTCTGTGACGGCGGTAACATTTCCGCCATTTTGTGTTTGTACCGGGGGTCTAAGTACGTTGCCACCCAGTACTGGTCCTTGACCCTTATGCTTTTTATACGGGGTCCCTATTAAAACACTGGAGCATGAAGGCCCCCATTTGCACTAAACTGTAAGCAGTGTGGTGGCCTGGCTCCTGCTCATCATCCAGGATAATGTCGTCCTCTTCATTCTCCTCTCCCCATCCACGCACAACAGGGATCCCAGAAAGGTTTAAAGCATGCTCTTCTTGCTCCTCCTCATCTGCCCCGGCACCATCCTCCTCTGACTCCTCTTCAGACTCCTGCTGTTTACTTGTCTCAGATAGAGTAGCCCCCACTGGGAATTCATCCAGCATTGCTACTTCCTCATCTTCCCGCTCCTGCTCCTCCACAGCTTGATCAATGACAAGACGCAATGCACGCTCCATAAAGAAAGCATAAGGAACCATGTCACTGATGGCGCCATGGCTGCAACTGACCAGTTTGGTGATCTCCTCAAATGGCCGCAGAAGTCTGCATGTGTTGCACATGAGCAGCCACTGGCACGGTGAAAAAAAACCCAGCTCCCCAGAACCTGTTCTGCCGCAGAGTTCATACAGGTAGACGTTAACTGCACGTTTCTGCTGGAGCAGCCTATCAAGCATATAGAAGGTTGAGTTCCATCGCGTCGGGCAATCGCAAATAAGACGTCTGACCGGCAGATTGTGTCACCGCTGAATGTCAGCAAGGCGAGCCATGGCCGTGTAAGATCTTCTGAAATGGGCCAAGATTTTCCTTGCCTGACGCAAGCTGTCCTGGACCCCAGGGTAATTGACAACGAATCGCTGCAAGACCAAGTTTAAGACGTGTGCCATGCATGGCACGTGCGTCATTTTGCCCTGTTTCAATGCGCTAAGCAGATTGGCACCGTTGTCACACACCACTTTACCAACTGTCAAATTGAGCGGTGTTAGTCACTGATCTGCCTGTGAACGCAAAGCTGAAAGGAGTGCCGGGCCAGTGTGGCTCTTGGCTTCCAGGCACAACAGACGCAGCACGGCATGGCAACATCTCACCTGGCATGTCGAATAGGTTCTGGGGAGCTTGGGCGGCGCAGCGGAAGAGACCCTAGCAGTGGAAAAGGAGGAGTCAGCTGAGGAGGAGAGGGAGGAGGATGGAGGAGGAGGAGAAGAAGAGACATGCCTGCATGCAATCCGTGGCGGTAAAACCAAATCTACACGGGTGCCACAGGTTACATGCTTGACGGCCGTCAGAAGGTTCACCCAGTGGGCAGTAAAAGTGATATACCTTCCCTGCCCGTGTTTGCTAGACCACATGTCTGTGGTCAGATGTATCTTGGCACTGACACTGTGTGCCAGAGATACATTCACCTGCCGCTGAACATGGCCATATAGCTCTGGGATGCCCTTCTGTGAGAAATACTTCCTTCCTGGGACCTTCCATTGTGGTGTTCCAATGGCCACAAATTTTCGAAAGGCCTCTGAGTCCACCAGTTTATATGGCAGTAGTTGGCGGGCTATGGGTTCTGACAAGCCAGCCATCAACAGTTGGGCAAGAGGGTTATCCGGCATCATTTTTTTACAATCGAACATTATGCCCACGGAAGCCTGCCTTTTTGCAGAAAAACGTGAGCTTGGCATGATGGAAGGTGGAGTGGAGGATAATTGTGAGGAGAGAGGAGAAGGAGAAGTAGAAGACAAGGCTGGACGGTGAGAGCCTGGAGTGTGGCTTTGTGTGTTCCGTTGCTCCCACTGGGCTCGGTGATGGCTGCTCATGTGCCTTCTTAAGGCGGTCGTCCTTAGGTGAGTGTTGGGCTTACCGTGACTAATGCATTGACTGCAAAGATTGCAGATGGCAACGCTACTGTCAGCAGCGGACACGTTAAAAAAAGCCCCCACTGCGGAGCCATGTGCCGGTGTCCTGGGAGCGCCAGATGTGACCGTACATGGTCGGTGACTCGCTCCTGATACATTTGCAGTCTCCTTTGTCCCTCCTGTGCAATCTAAGTTCCGCCTGCTTCTCCTCCCTATCTGCTGGTCTATATCTCCCTCTGAACTCCCCTCCTCTTCCTCTCTTGTGGGCACCCACGTGACATCACTAGACATGTCATCATCGACGTCACCTTCCCCAACGCTATAAGTAGAGATCTCGGAGTAGGCAGCAACAGCGGGGACCAACCTCCTCCTTGGGCTGATCAGGGTACTGTCGGCAGACTGCTGAGTGGCGGTTGTTGCTACCTCCTCTTCCTGATCCAATACCAAGAGTGGCTGCGCATCAGAAATGTCTTGATATGGATCGGAAAATAATTCCTGTGACTCAAGCGGAAGGTATGTGGTGGTGGTGTTGTTGGTGGTAGTGTGTTTGGGGGTGCACATAGCAGAGAGTGAAGAAGAGGGTGCAGATCGAGAAGATGAGGAGGGTACAGAAGAGTAAGCCTGAGTGAGCCACTCAACCAAGTCTGGTGCGTCCTTTAAAGTAATTGAACGCACCTTCTGCAACTTCCCACTTTGGCTCAAGCCTGTTGCTCCTGCCCTACCCCTACCACCCCTGCGGAAGGGCCGGCCTCTTCCTCTGCCTGTCATTTTTTAAATGACCCTGTGACAAAACTCTCAGTCCCTATACTGATAAAGGACGACTGCAGCAGAAGGGCAGCAGTCAGCAGTAGTACACCTCAACCCTATGTATTTTGGACCTATACCAGTCCTTAGGGAATAGCAGACTGTACCTCACTCAACCCTATGTACTGTAGTACCCTAGACCTTACCAGTCCTTATAAGGACCTTTGTGGAACAAGTAGGTTGTGAATGATTAGCAGACTGTACCTCAGTCCCTATACTGATAAAGGAATACTGCAGTAGTAGGGCAGCAGTCAACAGTAGTGCACCTCAACCCTATGTATTGTGGACCTATACCAGTCCTTAAGGAATAGCAGACTGTACCTCACTTAACCCTATGTACTGTAGTACCCTAGACCTTACCAGTCCTTATAAGGACCTTTGTGGAACAAGTAGGTTGTGAATGATTAGCAGACTGTACCTCAGTCCCTATACTGATAAAGAACCACTGCAGCAGTAGGGCAGCAGTCAGTAGTAGTACACCTCAACCCTATGTATTGTGGACCTATACCAGTCCTTAAGGAATAGCAGACTGTACCTCACTCAACCCTATGTACTGTAGTACCCTATACCTTACCAGTCCTTATAAGGACCTTTGTGGAACAAGTAGGTTGTGAATGATTAGCAGACTGTACCTCAGTCCCTATACTAATAAAGGACCACTGCAGCAGTAGGGCAGCAGTCAGCAGTAGTACACCTCAACCCTATGTATTGTGGACCTATACCAGTCCTTAAGGAATAGCAGACTGTACCTCACTCAACCCTATGTACTGTAGTACCCTATACCTTACCAGTCCTTATAAGGACCTTTGTGGAACAAGTAGGTTGTGAATGATTAGCAGACTGTACCTCAGTCCCTATACTGATAAAGGACTACTGCAGCAGTAGGGCAGCAGTCAGCAGTAGTGCACCTCAACCCTATGTATTGTGGACCTATACCAGTCCTTAAGGAATAGCAGACTGTACCTCACTCAACCCCATGTACTGTAGTACCCTAGACCTTACCAGTCCTTATAAGGACCTTTGTGGAACAAGTAGGTTGTGAGTGATTAGCAGACTGTACCTCAGTCCCTATACTGATAAAGGACTACTGCAGCAGAAGGGCAGCAGTCAAGTATAATATTCTTTCTATATTTGGAAGAAAGAATATTATACGTTTACAAGCCTATTACCATACCAGTCCCGAAAAGAACCTTTGTGGACCTAATAGTATCCTGCCTGTCCCTATTTAAACTGACAAAACAGAGGCTGCTGGAACAATAACTGGAATAGTACTTTTGTGGACCTAATAGTAACAGCTAATGATTAAACTGACTGTCCCTCTCTCTACACTGACAAAAGACAGACTGCTGCAAAAATCAGTAGCACAGCAGTGCCTCAAACCTATATCCTGAACTACACCTAACACCTATACCAGTCCTAAAAAGAACTTTTGTGTACCAAATAGCTAGCGATTTATCTCTTCCTGCTCCACACAGCAACCTCTCCCTATAGTGACAGAAGAAAGAATGTAAAATGGCCGCCGGATCGGGTCTATTTATAAGTTAGGGGGAATGTCCAAGTGTCCATGTGCTGTAATGTCTCAATTGGCTGTCCTGTACCCTATGATGGATGTGTCATCATAGATCAAAGTTCTTTTACACAGTAAACACGGAAGTCCGCCGGGCGAACGGCGGCAATAGTGCGCCGATCGCACGGACGGCAAACAGCCGAAATTCGCTGAGAAAACGACCGCCGGGCGAACCGTTCGGCCATCCCTAGTCGGAATCCACTGCAGTATCCGTCTGTAGATCACCTGGCTGCCTATCAGCTGGTATCCCATATGTTGGAAAGTAAAGTAGATCACCTCCAGTCATATATCTGCCAATGATAGTAGGACAAACCCCCAAAAATTCTTCAAATATATTAATAGTAAAAAGGTCAAGTATGAGCATGTAGCCCCTTTACAAAATAATCTGGAGTGGGTGACTGGGGACAAAGTGAAAGCTAACTTATTAAATACTTTCTTCAGCTCTGTGTATACAAAGGAGCATGGGGGAGCTCATGTCCATAATGGGGGTGGTAGTAACGCAGCCCCAAATCCACAATGGCACAAAAGTGATCTGGTCCAGAAATATTTGGACAGAATAAAGGTGGATAAAGCACCTGGACCTGATGGCATCCACCCACGGATCCTAAAATAATTGAGCTCTGTAATTTCAAAGCCATTGTATCTAATTTTTAAGGACTCATTAATGACAGGAATAGTACCACTGGATTGGCGCACAGCCAATGTGGTGTCTATATTTAAAAAGGGAACAAAGTCTTTACCAAGTAACTATAGACCTGTTAGTTTAACTTCTATAGTTGGGAAGATACTGGAGAGATTAATAAAAGACCACATAGGCGAGTTCTTGCAGGAAAAAAAAAAATTTTAAGCAACAGACAGCATGGCTTCATGAAAGACAGAAGTTGTCAGACAAACCTGATTTCTTTTTATGAAGAGGTAAGTAAAACCTTGGACAGAGGGGTGGCGGTGGACGTGGTATACTCGGACAGAAGGGGGGCAGTGGATGTGGTATACTTGGATTTTGCAAAAGCATTTGATACAATTCCGCACACACGGCTCATGTGTAAGGTAAAGTCTACAGGTTTGGAAATATCAGTTTGTAGATGGATAGAAATCTGGCTAAAAGACAGAATTCAGAGAGTATGATTCTTACTCTGAATGGTCTAAGGTTATCAGTGGTGTACCCTAAGGGTCAGTGTTGGGATCCTTACTTTTTAATATCTTTATAAATGATATTGGGTCTGGGAGCAAAAGTAACATTTCCGTCTTTGCAGATGACACCGAGCTATGCGGTGGAATAACGTCCTTACAGGATGTCTTCAATTTACAAGCCAACCTCAATGCTCTGTCTAATTGGGTGACTATGTGGCAGATGAGGTTTAATGTTGAGAAATTTAAAGTTCTGCACTTGTGGGCTAAGAATATGCATCATACATGCTAGGGGGAGTACAACTGGGGGATCCATAGTGGAGAAGGATCTGGGGGTTTTGGTAAATCATAAGCTCAATAATAGCATGCAATGCCAAGCTGCGGTTTCCAAAGCAAGCAAAGTCCTTTCCTGTATTAAGAGAGGTATGGACTCCAGAGAGAGAGATATCATTTTGCCCCTGTACAAATCATTAGTCTGACCCCATTCACACCTGAGCGTTTTGTAGCTTGACGCCTGAAGCTACAAAACGCTGGAGGGGAAAAAATCCATTATTCTCAATGGAGATGGTTCACATCTCCACTCCAAGTCGCCTGAAGCCCTACGCCTGAATCTCAAACAAGTTCCGGACCCTTTTTTGTCGTGCGAATCGGGCTGATTTGGGCGTTTTTCTTCTTTTAACATTGGTGACCTTTTTCCCTGCACAAATTTGTGGCAAATCGAGGTAAAAAACGCTGCAAAAAACGCTTGAAAACGCTACGCTCAGGTGTGAATGCAGCCTAAGACCTCATCTGGAATATGCAGTTCAGTTTTGGGGACCAGTTCTCAAAAAGGATATCAGGGAACTGGAGAAAGTGCAGAGAAGGACAACCAAACTGATAAGAGGCATGGAGGAACTCAGCTATGAGGAAAGATTAGAGGAACTGAATTTATTCTCTTGATAAGAGGAGATTAAGGGGGGATATGATCAACACGTTTAAATATATAAGGGGTCCATATAGTGAACTTGGTGTTGAGTTATTCACTTTACAGTCAACAAAGAGGACAAGGGGGCACTCTGTACATCTAGAGGAAAAGAGATTTCATCTTCAAATACGGAAAGGTTTCTTCACAGTAAGAGCTGTGAAAATGTGGAATTGACTCCCTGCTGAGGTGGTTCTGGCTGGCTCAGTGGATTGCTTTAAGAAAAGCCTGGATTATTTCCTAAGTGTACATAATATAACTGGGTACTAACATTTACAGGTAAAGTTGATCCGGGGAAAAACAGATTGCCTCTTGGGGGATCAGGAAGGAATTTTTTCCCCTGCTTTAGCAAATTGGATCATGCCCTGCTGGGGTTTTTTGCCTTCCTCTGGATCAACTGTGGGTATAGAATTGGGTATATGGGATTGTATGATATTATTATGATAGAACTGGATGGACATGTGCCTTTTTTCAACCTGACCAACTATGTAACTATATATGCCGATAGTATCACACTGACACTGCATCAGTTGTTATCTCATGCAGTGTCAGTGTGATAGTATCGGCATATTTTGGCAGATATATGACTGGAGGCGATCTACTTTACTTTCCAACATTGACTAAAATTGAGTTTATTGGATTTTTCTTATAACAAAAAGTAGGAATATATATTTTTTCAATATTTTTTGTCTTTTTTCATTTATATTGCAAAAAATAAAATTCCCAGAGCTGATAAAACACCACCAAAATAAGCTCTATTTGTAGGAAAAAAGGACACAAATGTTGTTTGTGTACAGGATTGCATGACTGCACAATTACCAGATAAAGCAGTGCAGTGCCAAATTGTAAAAAGTTCTCTGGTCATTAAGGGGGTAAAACCTTCCGGGGCTGAAGTGGTTAAGGTAAAAAAACGTCATCCTTTTCATTCTCTGTAATAATTCCTGTAACATCCTAGTATATGAGCTATATCTATGGAGATGATATCTGATTGGTGGAGACACTAAAGAATGGGGGATGGAAGAATAAAGTGCTTTAATGTGAAGTGTCCCCCATGTGAATGTAGAATCCCATTGTAAATGTGGAATATCCACCAATATAGTACTTGTATCTCTAATATATCCCAGAAGTCTCAGCACTAAAGGCTGGAAATGTATATCCACCCCTCCCCCCCTACATTCTCTATAAGGCCGCGTACACACGGGGGGACTGTTCGCTCAACCTTGTCCGCTGAACAGTGTTTCAGCGGACAGTCCGCTCGTGTGTGGGGCTTCAGCGGACAGTTTCAGCGGACAGTCTCCTGAACAAGGTTTTTCGGAATTTCCGAAAAACTGTCCGCTGAAACTTTGTTTGAGCGAACAGTTGCCGCGTGTGTAGGCTTGTTCGCTCAACTTTTGAAATGAGCACTTTTCCCGCACGGAGAAAAGTCCGCCCATTTCGAGCGCGTGTACAGGTAGGAGGGGCCCACGAAGGAGACGTCGCGGGCACCGCCGCCTGGAATGGACTTAAAGGGACACCCAACGCCGAAAAAAATCGGCGTGGGGGTTCCCCCAAAGTCCACAACAGACCCTTGTCCGAGCACGCTACCCGGCCGGCCAGGAAAGGGGGGGCGAGCGAGCGCCCCCCCCCCTCCTGAGCCGTACCAGGCCGCGTGCCCTCAACATGGGGGGTGCCTTGGGGAAGGGGGGCCGCGCGGCCCCCCCACCCCAAAGCACCTTGTCCCCATGTTGATGAGGACAAGGGCCTCTTCCCGACAACCCTGGCCGTTGGTTGTCGGGGTCTGCGGGCGGGGGGCTTATCGGAATCCGGGAGCCCCCTTTAAGAAGGGGGCCCCCGGATACCGGCCCCCCACCCTATGTGAATGAGTATGGGGTACAATGTACCCCTACCCATTCACCTGTGAAAAAAGTACAAAAAAAAACACAACACAGGGTTAAAATATTTTATTGCACAGCTCCGGGGGTCTTCCGTCTTCGGGGGTCTTCTCCGGACTCCTCCGCTATCTTCTTGTAGCTCTTTTAGTAGCGGAGGAGTCCGGCTTTCTTCCTCCCCGCCGCCGCCCTCTTCTTCCGACTTCGGGGGTCTTGTCCCCCTCTTCGGTTCTTCTGCCGGGCCACCGCGCCTTCTTATAGCTCTTTTAGAGGCGGTGGCCCGGTCTTCTGTCGCCGCTGTCGCCGCCTTCCGTTCTTCTTCTTCTTCTCCAGGAGCTGTTGACACGACGCTCTCTCCGGCCGGAATGCCAGAGCCGCCCTGCGCTGCCACTTATATAGTGCCAATGGGGCGGTGTCACATGGTATATGTCACATGGGTTGGTCACATGGGTTGATGTCACATGGTGACCCCCGCCCCCTTACGATGTCATAGTCCCCATGTGACATCAACCCATGTGACATATACCATGTGACACCGCCCCATTGGCACTATATAAGTGGCAGCGCAGGGCGGCTCTGGCATTCCGGCCGGAGAGAGCGTCGTGTCAACATCTCCTGGAGAAGAAGAAGAAGAAGAAGAAGAACGGAAGGCGGCGACAGCGGCGACAGCAGACCGGGCCACCGCCTCTAAAAGAGCTATAAGAAGGCGCGGTGGCCCGGCAGAAGAACCGAAGAGGGGGACAAGACCCCCGAAGTCGGAAGAAGAGGCCGGCGGCGGGGAGGAAGAAAGCCGGACTCCTCCGCTACTAAAAGAGCTACAAGAAGATAGCGGAGGAGTCCGGAGAAGACCCCCGAAGACGGAAGACCCCCGGAGCTGTGCAATAAAATATTTTAACCCTGTGTTGTGTTTTTTTTTGTACTTTTTTCACAGGTGAATGGGTAGGGGTACATTGTACCCCATACTCATTCACATAGGGTGGGGGGCCGGTATCCGGGGGCCCCCTTCTTAAAGGGGGCTCCCGGATTCCGATAAGCCCCCCGCCCGCAGACCCCGACAACCAACGGCCAGGGTTGTCGGGAAGAGGCCCTTGTCCTCATCAACATGGGGACAAGGTGCTTTGGGGTGGGGGGGCCGCGCGGCCCCCCCTTCCCCAAGGCACCCCCCATGTTGAGGGCACACGGCCTGGTATGGCTCAGGAGGGGGGCGCGCTCGCTCGCCCCCCCTTTCCTGGCCGGCCGGGTAGCGTGCTCAGACAAGGGTCTGTTGTGGACTTTGGGGGAACCCCCACGCCGATTTTTTTCGGCGTTGGGTGTCCCTTTAAGTCCATTCCAGGCGGCGGTGCCCACAACGTCTCCTTCGCGGGCCCCGCCTACCTGTACACGCGCTCGAAATGGGCGGACTTGCCTCCGCCTTATGTGGGCGAGTCCGTTCATTTCAAAAGTTGAGCGAACTGTTTGGCAAACAGTCCGCTGAAACAGTCCGCTCAAAAAGTGCCGTGTGTAGGCAAGTCCGCTCATGCAAATTTTGAGCGGACTGTTGCGGCAACTGTTTGACGAACAAAGTTTCAGCGAACAGTCCCCGCGTGTGTACGCGGCCTAAGGGATCCTATTCCTGCCAAAATCTGGTGATCTTCAATGGGAACTCCTGATTGGTGGACTTTAGGAAGGTGATGGAATATTGGGGTCACTGGGGTAGCACCCATCAGAAATTCTGCTGTTTTATTTCATAAACCCCCCAGATCCTTTCCTTTATCTATCAATTTCAGAAGCCCCTGTATGAGACACTGTGCGAGGTCCTGCTTAATAACCAGGTACATAAGGGGGTGACTGAGCTGTCACAGCGCCCCCTCGTTATACTGTGTAGACATAAGTACTACAACAGCTTCACCTTTATCAGCTTCCCTAATAAGAAGATCTTTTCTCTGTATAACATTCTGTATATCCTGATATTCCACTCTAGTGATGTCATGTTACTTTTCACTAAATGGGAATAATTCCTCATATTCATCTTATAAAATAATATCATGTGTCTGGATTTGTCTCTGCAGGTTGGAGGGATGTGGTGTGACTTCCTCTGGCTGGGATGATCTCCGATCCATTCTTATCAATAATCGATCCCTCACCACACTGGATTTATCATGGAATAATCTGGAAGACTCTGGAATAAAACTTCTATGTGAGGGGCTCAGAGATCCTGGCTGTACTCTGCAGTGGCTGATGTGAGAATTATCCTATAAATGATATAATATTCTGCAGGATTCCGGTATAAATCTTCTATGTGAGGGATCCAGACATGTCACCTAGATGAAAGTTATACAAAGACAGACCTCTGATTGGCCGGTTACACTGGGAGTTCACATCATAGTCCTTCAGGTCACTCGCTGTTATTGGCTTTCATCCCCTCCCCCCTCCACTGACTATCAGAGATCAGACTTTGGCTGGGGTCACACTGGAGGTCACAGCGGGTCACAGCAGGGGGTCCAGTGTGTCTCCATTCACCATTTCAGGTCCGATTTCTGTCTGAATTTTTGGCAGAATTCAGACCTGAAACAGACCAGAAGACGCACAGGACTCCATATTCTCTTCATTCAGTGACCAATCATAGACAGATGGTCCTCAATTAGAATCTGGAAGGACACAGCGAGTCTCTAGACCAGAAGTGACCCCTAGATGCCAATAAAATCCCCCCATCCTTGTAGATATAAAATTGTCACCTCACTGAGCCTCAAAGAGAAGTCCTAGTCATTTCATCTACAAGCCCAGCAGGTGACGAGGCCGATACAGGGAGAAGACCCCGAACTGTCTGCCAGACATTGATTTATATCAGAGATCAGAGGAATCTATTTTATCTCTCATACAAAATAAAATATTAGTTGCAGAGAGAAGGAAATAATTGCCCCTGATTGTAGACATGTTGGGGTACATGTACATATAACATTGTATGTGTAGTGAGGATAGAATCCAGGAGAACCCCCAGAATGGTTCTATGGGGTCTGATCACACCAGACAAGCTCTGATTGGTCTTGTTAGGATCAGACTGACATGCTGGTGTTGAAAATCCAATCCTCATCCATCAGAACCATTCAGGGTCCATTTAGCTCTGGTTCCTTCAGAACACAGGACCGGCTTGTGGGCTGGGCAGGGAATACCCCGCAGGGTTGATTGGTTGATGGTTAAACTCCACCCACATCCATAAATTGAGGATCCTGAGATATGGACGGGGTGATTCCCATGGTGCCGGTCTAACCGGTGAATAGCGGATGTTCCTGACTAGTGATGGCCCGAACCTCCGACGGGACGTTTCGCGAATGCGGACCACGAACGAGGCCGACCGTTCGCGAAACCGAACGTTCGCGGTGGGCCCCATTGACTTCAATGGGAGGCGAACGTTTCAAACCTTTAGGTCGAATTTGCAGACACGAGGTAATTATTAGCAGGGCAAACATAGTCCCACCACATGGCCAATGACATAATACATGTATGAGGTGAATTTGGGATCGATAACTACAAGCATTCTTTTTTTATATGGGAAATTGTTCTGACAATTCAGGACTGTGGAGCGCATGAAGGCAATGGAGGAGAGGGAAGGTCAGGGACCAGGGTAGGCAAAGAAGAGGGTTCAGGAGATGATCACCAGCAGCGTCACATACAGCAATGACACATGCACCGTGATAGAGGCATCCGACAACAGCACCGTGATAGAGGGCACTGACATCAGAAGCGTGACATACAGCAATGACACATGCACCGTGATAGAGGCATCTGACAACAGCACCGTGATAGAGGGCACTGACATCAGAAGCGTGACATACAGCACTGACATCAGCACCGTGATATACAGCACTGACAGCAGCACCGTGATAGAGAGCACTGACATCAGCAGCATGACATACAGCACTGACATCAGCACAGTGATATACAGCACTGACATCAGCACCGTGATAGAGAGTACTGACATCAGAAGCGTGACATTAAGCATTAACACCAGCACCGTGACATACAGCATTGACAGCAACACCGTGATAGAGAGTACTGACATCAGAAGCGTGACATTAAGCACTGACATCAGCACCGTGATATACAGCACTGACAGCAGCACCGTGATAGAGGGCACTGACATCAGAAGCGTGACATACAGCACTGACATCAGCACAGTGATATACAGCACTGACAGCAGCACCGTGATAGAGAGTACTGACATCAGAAGCGTGACATTAAGCACTGACATCAGCACTGTGATATACAGCACTGACAGCAGCACCGTGATAGAGAGTACTGACATCAGAAGCGTGACATTAAGCACTTACATCAGCACAGTGATATACAGCACTGACAGCAGCACCGTGATAGAGAGTACTGACATCAGAAGCGTGACATTAAGCACTGACATCAGCACTGTGATATACAGCACTGACAGCAGCACCGTGATAGAGAGTACTGACATCAGAAGTGTGACATTAAGCACTGACATCAGCACCGTGATATACAGCACTGACAGCAGCACTGTAAGCAGCCCCAGGAGGAAGTCAGCACAGCACAGGGATGGTGTGATCCCCTCATAGTAAGCAGGCCCAGGAGAAACTCAGCACAGCACAGGGATGGTCTTCCTCTGCCTGCCCTATACTGCAGGACTGCTGCAGTATAGGGCAGCGGTCAGCAGTGGTGCACCTCAACCCTATCTATTGTGGACCGATAGCGGTCCTTACAGAACAGCAGACTGTACCGCACTCAACCCTATGTACTGTAGCACCCTAGACCAAGTTACCAGTCCTTATAGGAACTTTTGTGGACCAAGCAGGTTGTGTGTTAGTGATTAGCAGACTGTACGTTAGTCCCTATACCAATGAAGGACTGCTGCAGTATAGGGCAGCGGTCAGCAGTAGTGCACCTCAACCCTATCTATTGTGGACCGATAGCGGTCCTTACAGAACAGCAGACTGTACCGCACTCAACCCTATGTACTGTAGCACCCTAGACCAAGTTACCAGTCCTTATAGGAACTTTTGTGGACCAAGCAGGTTGTGTGTTAGTGATTAGCAGACTGTATGTCAGTCCCTATACCAATGAAGGACTGCTGCAGTATAGGGCAGCAGTCAGCAGTAGTGCACCTCAACCCTATCTATTGTGGACCGATAGCGGTCCTTACAGAACAGCAGACTGTACCGCACTCAACCCTATGTACTGTAGCACCCTAGACCAAGTTACCAGTCCTTATAAGAACTTTTGTGGACCAAGCAAGTTGTGTGTTAGTGATTAGCAGACTGTACGTCAGTCCCTATACCAATGAAGGACTGCTGCAGTATAGGGCAGCGGTCAGCAGTGGTGCACCTCAACCCTATCTATTGTGGACCGATAGCGGTCCTTACAGAACAGCAGACTGTACCTCACTCAACCCTATGTACTGTAGCACCCTACGCAGACCAAGTTACCAGTCCTGATAAAGAGCTTTGTGGAACAAGTGAGTTGTGAATGATTAGCAGACTGCAGCAGAAGGGCAGCAGTCAAGTATAATATTCTTTCTATATTTGGAAGAAAGAATATTATACGTGTACAAGCCTATTACCATACCACTGATACCAGTCCTGAAAAGAACCTTTGTGGAACTAATAGTAACAGCAAGTCTTTAAACTGACCCTCACTGCCTGACACACTGCTTCCTTCCTGTCCCTATACAAAGTGGCAAAAAAGAGGAGCCTGGAACAATTAGCGGTTACTGGAATAGCTCTTTTGTGGACCTGATAGTAACAGCTAATGATGATGATGATGATGATGATGATGATGATGATGACGACTAAACTGACTCTCCCTGTAGCACACACCGTCCTTTCCCTAAACTGACAAAAGACACTCAGGCTGCTGCAAGAATCAGTAGCACAGCAAACCTATATACACCTAACACCTATACCAGTCCTGAAAAGAACTTTTGTGTACCAAATAGCTAGCATTTTATCTGTCCCTACTCCACACAGCAACCTTTCCCTATAGTGACAGAAGAAAGAATGTAAAATGGCCGCCGGATCGGGTGTATTTATAGGTTAGGGGGAATGTCCAAGTGTCCATGTGCTGTCATATCTCAATTGGCTGTCCTGTACCCCATGATGGATGTGTCATCATAGGTCAAAGTTCTTTTACACATTAAACACGTAAGTCCGCCGGGGTGAACGACGGCAATAGGCGAGCAAACGAGCGGACCGCGAACGACCGAAATTCGCCGCGAAACGACCGCCGGGCGAACCGTTCGGCCATCACTATTCCTGACATGTTCCTGTCACAGGATAATCCTCAGAAAAAGTTTATTTCTGTTTTATTCTCACAGCCAGACTGTGTCTGTCCTTTTGTCTTTGTTGTATTTTCTCTCATTCTTTATCTTTCTACATATTTTATACACTAAATAACAAACTAGTGTAGCTCTGCTCTATATTACACAGACAGACAACCTACCTGCAGACAGAGGTAAGTGTTACCACAACCCCAGTGTTACTATACGGCTGTGTAACTATGTAACAAACCACCTAACCACCTGATCCTGATACTTCCAAATAATAATTACACAACAAAAATGATAATACAAAGCAAATACTACATAGAATATATGTCTGCTACTACCACAACCTCAGTGCTGGAACAATGTGCTGCAGAATAATGAATTGCTAATAATACACTTTATACAGAAAACAAACAACTTTATCCCGATAATTGTAGAAATGGAGTCGGTGAGGATTTCCTCTCAGTAGTGCCACATCCAAAAACATGTTAGAAGCAAAATAAATACCCCTAAAGCCGCGTACACACATAGCCGTCTATCCAACGGACTTAGTCTGGCGGACTTCCCGCCAGACTGCTGGCAGACTTCCCGCCAGACTGTGCGCCGTACTTTCCGAACGGGCTACTTGCCCACACACGGCACTTTTTCAGTGGACTAATACGGCGACTAAGTCCGCCGTACTATCCGCCCTACTGAACGGACTCGTCCATGCAGGCGGAGAAAAGCCCGCTCATTTTGAGCGTGTCTCCAGGTAGGCGGGGCCCGCGAAGGAGACGCCGCTGGCCCCGCCACCTGGTATGGACTTAAAAGGGAACCCCAACGCCGAAAAAAATCGGCGTGGGAGTCCCCCCAAGTCCACAACAGACCCTTGTCCAAGCATGCTACCCGGCCAGCCAGGAAAGGAGGGGCCAGCGAGCACCCCCCCAAGCCGAACCAGGCCGCGTGCCCTCAACATGGGGGTGCCTTGGGGAAGGGGGGGCCGCGCAGCCCCCCACCCCAAAGCACCTTGTCCCCATGTTGATGAGGACAAGGGCCTCTTCCCGACAACCCTAGCCGTTGGTTGTCGGGGTCTGCAGGCGAGGGGCTTATCGGAATCCGGGAGCCCCTTTAATAAGGGGGCCCCCAAATACCGGCCCCCCCACCCTATGTGAATGAGTATGGGGTACAATGTACCCCTATCCATTCACCTGTAAAATAAAGTACAAAAAAAACACAACACACAAGATAAAATAATTTATTGCACAGCTCCGGGGGTCTTCCATCTTCGGGGTCTTCTCGCCGGACTCCTCTGCTATCCTCTTATAGCTCTTTTGCTAGCGGGGGAGCCGGGCATTCTTCTTTGTCACCTCGGCCTCTTCTTCCGACTTCAGGGGTTTTGTCCCCCTCTTCGGTTCTTCTGTTGCCGCCGCCTTCCGTTCTTCTTCTCCTGGAGATGTTGACTCAACGTTCTCTCCGGCCGCAATGCCAGGGACGCGCTGCGCGGGGACTTATATAGGGACAAGGGGCAGGGTCATAGGTTGATGTCACATGGTGACCCCGCCCCCTTACGATGTCACAGTCCCGGAGGATGCTGGGACTGTCGCCATGTGACATCAACCCATGTGACATCAACCCATGTGACATCAACCGATGACCCCGCCCCTTGTCCCTATATAAGTCCCCGCGCAGCGCGTCCCTGGCATTGCGGCCGGAGAGAGCTTTGAGTCAACATCTCCAGGAGAAGAAGAAGAAGAAGAAGAAGAAGAATGGAAGGCGGCGGCGACAGAAGACCGGGCCACCGCCTCTAAAAGAGCTATAAGAAGACGCGGTGGCCCGGCAGAAGAACCGAAGAGGGGGACAAGACCCCCGAAGTCGGGAGATGAGGCCGGCGGCGAGGATGAAAGCCGGACTCCTCCGCTAGCAAAAGAGCTACAAGAAGATAGCGGAGGAGTCCGGCGAGAAGACCCCCGAAGACGGAAGACCCCCGGAGCTGTGCAATAAATTATTTTATCTTGTGTGTTGTGTTTTTTTTGTACTTTATTTTACAGGTGAATGGGTAGGGGTACATTGTACCACATACTCATTCACATAGGATGGGGGGCCGGTATTTGGGGGCCCCCTTATTAAAGGGGGCTCCCGGATTCTGATAAGCCCCTCACCCATAGACCCCGACAACCAATGGCCAGGGTTGTCGGGAAGAGGCCCTTGTCCTCATCAACATGGGGACAAGGTGCTTTGGGGTGAGGGGGGCCGTGCGGCCCCCCTTCCCCAAGGCACCCCCCATGTTGAGGGCACGCGGCCTGATACGGCTCAGGGGGGCGCTCGCTCGCCCCTCCTTTCCTGGCCGGCCGGGTAGCGTGCTTAGACAAGGGTCTGTTGTGGACTTTGGGGGGGACCCCCACGCCAATTTTTTTCAGCATTGGGGTTCCCCTTTAAGTCCATACCAGGTGGCGGGGCCAGCGACGTGTCCTTCGCGGGCCCCGCCTACCTGGAGACCCGCTCGAAATGAGTGGACTTTTCTCCGGAAAAGTCCATTCATTTCAAAAGTACGGCAGACTGGCATACATACGGCTGGATTGTCCGCCGAAATGCGAGTCCGGCGGGAAGATTGGAGTGCAAAACTACTTTCTAAGTCCGCCATACTTTCGGGTCAAAAAAGTCAGCCGGAGGCTACACACGGGGGATTGTCCAGAGGACTTCAGTTTGCTGGACTTTTCCAACCGCTTGTTTGATCATGTGTACGCGGCATAAGGGGGACTTTTATGGCACTTGTATATATAAAGTGGTTGTCCGGAGAAATGTGACTTTGTAGATAAATCTCCCCCTATAATCCTCATGATTCATGTATTCTAGTAAAGGTTACGCTGTAATCCAAGGGCCGCTTTCTATTTTTGCAGCATTGATTTCTTACTTCTGTAAGTCCCAGCAGGCCGCCGCCATCTCATGTGTGGGCATCTGAAGCCAGACTGTATCTCTTCCTGTATTCCATGGTTACCCAGCATGCACCCCCAGATCTCGCACATGCTCAGAACAGCACGAGCCGTGTAATAGGTTGTAGGTCGGGTTTCCATAGCAACAGCAGTGTCAGAGGAAGTTCCTGCCCCTTAGCTATGGAAACCTCCCCTCCCCCTCCAGGAAGCAGGAAGTTTATCTACATTTACAAAGATTATAAATCTAGAAATACAAAAATCTCCTGCAAAAGGAAATTACTTTACAATTATCATCTTTTATAAAGGATATCCCTTGTTTATGTGCAGATGTGTGTGTGTGTATATAACATCTACACAGAAAGAGGGATATCATTTACAATTAGCATTGTTTAAAAAGTTATTACCTTTTCCAGATGCTGCCCCATCACATTATCCCCATCCAAACTGCCCCATCGTACTGCCACCACCAAAATTGCCCCATAAAAACTGCCCCATCCTATTGCCCCATTAAAACTTCCCCTTTATACTACCACCATCAAAATTGCCCCATCCTATTGCCCCATCAAAATTATGCCACAATTCTGCCACCATCAAAATTGTCCCACAATACTGCCACCATCAAAATTGCCCCATAATACTGCTACCATCAAAATTTCCCCATCATATTGCCTCCATCAAAATTGTCCCATTAGACTGCCACCATTAAAATTGCCACAATCAAAATTGCCCCATCAAAACTGCCTTATCCTATTGCCCCATCAAAATTGCCTCATTATACTGCCACCACAAAAATTGCCTTATCCTATTGCCCCATAAAAGCTCCCCCATACTATTGCCCCACAGAATTGCCCCATTATACTGCCACCATCAACCTTGCCCCATAAAAATTGCCCCATCATACTGCCACCATGAAAATTGTCCCATCATACTGCCACCATCAAAATTGCCCCATCAAATTTGCCCGTGAAATTGCCCCATTATACTGCCACCACCAAAATTGCCCCATCCTAGTCCTCCAATAAAAACTGCCCCGTCACAATTGCCCCATTATACTGCCTCCTCACAATTTCTCCATTATACTGCCCCATTAAATCTTCCCCATGAAATTGCCCCATCAAAACTGCCCCCAGCAAAATTGCCCGATTATATTGATCCATTATACTGCCACCACCAAAATTGCTCCATCATACTCCCACCACCAAAATTCCCCCATCATATTGCGCCCATCAAAATTGCTCCATCATACTGCCACCATCAAAATTGCCTCGATAAAAATTGTCCCCACCAAAATTGCCCCATTCTACTGCCACCACCAAAATTGCCCCATTCTATTGCCCCCATCAAAATTGTCCCATTGTACTGCCCCCATCAACATTAACCCATCATACTGCCACCATCAAAATTGCCCCATGAAATTGCCACATGATATTGCCTCCATGAAAATTGCCCCATCAAAACTGCCCTATCAAATTTCCGCATGAAATTGTCCATTCAAAATTGCCCCATTATACTGTCGCCACCAACATTGCCCTATCCAATTGTCCCAATCAAAACTGCCCCATCACAATTTCCCCATTATACCGCCTCGTCACAATTGCTCCATTATACTGCCCCCATTAAAACTGGCCAATGAAATTGCCCCCATCAAAACTGCCCCCATCAAAATTGCCCCAACATATTGTTCCATCATGCTGCCACCATCAAAATTGCAACAATAAAAATTGCCCCATCAAAATTGGCTCATCCTATTGCCCCCTTAAAATTGCCCAAATAAAAATTGCCCCATCATACTGCCTCCATCAAAACTGCCTTATCCTATTACCCCATCAAAATTGTACCATAATACTGCCACCATCAAAACTGCCCTATCAAATTACCCCATCAAAATTGCCCCATCATATTGCCCCATCAAAATTGTTCCACCATATTGCCACCACCAAAATTGTCCCACCAAATTGGTCCCATCAAAATTGCCCCATCAAAACCGCCCCATCCTAGTGCCCCCAATGAAAACTGCCCCAATTGCCACATTTTACTGCAACCACCAAAATTGCCCCATCAAAACTGCCTCATCCTATTGTCCCCATCAAATTTTTTCCATTATACTGCCACCACCACATTTGCCCCATCCTATTGCCCCATTATACTGTCACCATCAAAATTGCCATCATCAAAATTGCCCCATCAAAATTGCCCCATAGTACTGCCCCCATCAATATTTCCCCGTCAAAGTTGCCCCTTCATATTGCCCCCATCAAAACTGCCCCATCACAATTCCCCCATTATACTGCCCCCATCAAAACTGCCCATCAAATTGCCCCATCAAATTGCCCCATCAATATTGCCCCGTCTTATTGCCCCCATCAAAATTGTCCCATTACACTGCCACCACCAAATTTGCCCCATCAAAACTGCCCTCATCCTCTTGAACCATGAAATTGCCCCATCTTATTGCCCCATCAAAACTGTCCCATCCTATTGCCCCATCAAAATTGCCCCATTTTACTGCCACCATCAAAATTGCCCCATCTTATTGCCCCAATCAAAATTGCCCCATCCTACTAACACAATCAAAACTACCCCATCCTATTGCCCCCATCAAATTGGACCCATTATACTGCCACCATCAAAATTGTCACAAGCAAAACTGCCTCATCTTATTATCTTATTGCCCCATCATACTGCCACAATCAAAATTGTCCCATAAAATTGCCCCATCAAAATGCCCCCATAAAAAATTGCTCCATCAAAATTACCCCCATAAAAAAATTGCTCCATCAGAATTGCCCCATCAAATTTCTCCATGAAATTGCCCCATCAAAATTTCCCCATTATACTGTCACCATCAAAATTGTCCCATCAAATTGCCTGATGAGGCTACACTGATCGGCACCACCTGTGGGCACTGATTAATGGCCGCTGTGGGCACATATGAGGCTGCTTTGCATTTTATTTCCTAAGACCCCACCCACTGATTATTCATTGGATGTGTCTACTTTTGCCCCTCCCTGGAAGAACATTTCCCTTCTTTCCTGCTTCTCCCTCCAGGGCTCTGGGCTGTAAAGGGACATTATGGAGCTGTGATGATCTTTGCTCCTTTATCTCCACAAACCGAACTCTGACCGATCTGTGGATAACATTGGAGGATGATGAGAAGATGTCGGAGTCAGAAGTGAGACGACGTTGTGAGGTCCTCCGGAATGCCGGCTTCACTGTGTATAGAGGGTAAGATCTGTTATATTGGAGGTAACACACATACTAAGTCTTAGAATGTGAATAGTAAAATGTAGACAACATTGGATGGGGATGAGATGATGGAGGTGAGATGATGGAGATGAGATGATGGGGTGAGCTGATGGAGATGAGATGATGGGGTGAGGCGATGGGGGTGAGGTGATGGGGATGAGATGATGAAGATGAGACAATGGGGGTGAGATGATGGGGATGAGATGATGGGGGTGAGATGATGGTGTGAAATGATTAAGGTGAGATGATGGAGATGAGACAATGGGGTGAGATGATGGAGATGAGATGATGGGGATGAGATAGTGGAGATGAGATGATGGAGATGAGATGATGGAGATGAGATAGTGGAGATGAGATGATGGGGGATGAGATGATGGAGATGAGATGATGGGGTGAGATGATGGGGATGATGAGATGATGGGGATGAGATGATGGAGATGAGATGATGGAGGTGGGACGTTGTTGGGAGGTTGTCTACAGTTGTCTACGCTGAGAGGGACTGTTACATTCTTTCACACTGCCCAAAGCCAACACTAACAACCTCCCCCCAAAAAATACACAAACACAGATAGGAGAGGAGAGAGGGCTCGATCTGCACCTCTCCCCCCACCCCTACCCCTCTGTGTTTGACCACTCTCCAATCCCCGGTGCTGTACTTCAGAAAAGGAAAGTGGGGGCTGGAAATTTGAAGTACAGCCGCCTCAGATACATCTGGATGAGAGGTGCTGATTGCCAGAGTTCTCTTTATCATCAGAGTCTGCAGAGTGAAAAGGAACTCTACGAGTTCAGATGTAAAAGGGGAACTCTGCGGACTCTGATGTAAAGGGGACTCTTGTTATTAATTTCATATGATTAGAAATGTTATTTAATAACAAAATATATATATAGTTTATAATATAAAAAATAATAATTGCTGTGCGCTGCTAAAGTGTTCGGGTTTGACTTGAAGAAAAGGTAGCAACCCTACTGCCATGGTGAGGGCCCCTCACTTTTCCATCATTTCTTACAGAGCTCAGTATGAGCCCCTCCCCCCTTCCATCATCACAGCAACATTTCCTCCTCTAACACTCTCATTTTATTCTTCTATGAAGGTTTGGAGGAGGCTGGGATGTATCTATAAAGAGATGAAGATAAGAAGATGGTGTGTGGGAGCCCCTCCCCCTCTCAGGTAATACACGGATCCGGATATGAAGAGAATGTCCGGAATGGATGATATCAGAGTAAAGTCACATCAACTCTCAGCTTTTATTTTCTCTTTCTGATCCTTAAATATAGAATTCCAGTAATAGTAATCTTTCTCTTCTTTTCCTCTTCTAAATGGTGTCATTTCTGCTCAGTATTGCCCACTTCCTGTGTTGTTGTGTGACCGGTGCCCCCTTCACACCACTGATCTAGATAGTTGCACCCGCGCATGCGCGCTCCCATCTATTGTACTACAAGCCTGCGGTGACACACTGGCTGCACCGCCCATCAGATCACCGCTACAGCTCCGCCTCCATTGTCATCTGATTGGAGCCCCGCCTCCTCTCTATGAGAGACAGTGACCCCTGCACTTTCAGAGCTGCATGTGGATTGGCTCCTGGATGGTGTTGTGTAACGGCACAAGGACCAAATATTACAACAAACTTTATTCATACAAGACACTGTCCTGTTTTGTCAAATTTACTGACAATACATTTTACTGACATTTACTTTCATTGGCAAAAATTGTTTATTTTAACCATCAAAACCAATCGTGTGTCACCCCCAGGAAGATTCTGTCACCCCCCAAGAATATTCTGTGTCACCCCCCAGGAAGATTCTGTGTCACCCTCCAGGAAGATTCTGTGTCACCCCCAGACAGATTCTGTGTCACCCCCAGGAAGATTCTGTGTCACCCCTCAGGAAGATTGTGTTACCCCAGGAAGATTCTATTTCACCCCCCCAGGAAGATTCTGTGTCACTACCCAGCATTGTGTGTCACCCCCAGGAAGATTGTGTGTCACCCCAGACAGATTCTGTGTCACTACCCAGCATTGTGTGTCACCCCCAGGAATCTTCTATTTCACCCCCCAGGAAGATTCTGTGTCACTATCCAGCATTGTGTGTCACCTCCCAGGAAGATTCTCTGTCACCCCCAGGAAGATTCTATTTCACCCCCCAGGAAGATTCTGTGTCACCCCCAGGAAGATTCTATTTCACCCCCCAGGAAGATTCTGTGTCACCCCCAGGAAGATTCTATTTCACCCCCCAGGAAGATTCTGTGTCACCCCCAGGGCAGATTCTTTGTCACCCCCAGGGCACTCTGTGTCACCCCCTAGGAAGATTAACCGCAGAGCATTACATGTCACCCATCCCACTGCAGAGCATTAGGTGTAGTCACTAGTGATGGGTTGAACACACTCTAAACAATGTTCTGTAGATCTGCGGTCCGTGCTGATGGGAATAGCCTGGCCCATGTCTGCACATTGCCTGGGGGAGGAGAAGCTCTGCAGATGGATTTCATACACGGGGTCTTTGGCACCCTTTTTATTGTCTTGGAATCCCACTAGGCTTGGCTACTGAATCACTGAATCGAATCAGAGAATCAACTCACTACAGAGTTTGAATGAATCAAATCATGAAAGTGGATCCGATTCAATTCATTGTCAAAGATCCTCCCCTTTAAGGATTAGAGAGGGAGCTGAAAACACAGCAGCCTCAGATCATGATTTGTAAAAATTAGATATAACATGATTATCTGTGAGCCACCAAGACTCCAAATTCTGAATAAATCACAGAGCACACACGATTCTCTATTATATGATGTCTGAGTGTGAAGCAGGCAGCAGACAGTCAAGTCCCGTCTGTGAATGACTCAGAAAGAGAACACACAAGAATCAATGTTGTGTGAGCCAACAGAGCAGAATGACTCCTGAATCTATGAGTGACACATCAGATCACATTAGATTCATGAGATGTGTGTGAGCCAGCAGAGCATAATGACTCCTGAATATATAAATGACCCACCAGAGCACATTTGATTCATGAGTTGTGTGAGCCAGCAGAGCAGAATGACTCCTGAACCTGTGAATGACTCATCAGAGCACAATCAATTCATGAGTTGTGTGAGCCAGAAGAGCAGAATGACTCCTGAATCTATGAGTGACTCATCAGAGCACATACGATTCATGAGCTGTGTGTGAGCTATCAGAGCAGAATGACTCCTGAATCTATAAATGACCCACAAGAGCACATTAGATTCATGAGTTGTGTGAGCCAGCAGAGCAGAATGACTCCTGAATCTATGAATAACTTATAAGAGCACATTAGATTCATGAGTTGTTTATAAAGAAAAAAAAAAGACATTTAAATTGTTCTTTCCTGCAAGCTTTCTTTATTTTATAATTAACGGCTTGGTGGGGGGTCTGTATGATGAGGCCACAATGTAGTGCACTGGGAACAGGATTAGAGATTTTTTTGGATAAATTCTGGTCTCTCTTTGGCAGAGTTTGCATGGAAATAACACTGAGTCCCTGTGTACAATGGAATTATATACACATCACATTCACATATATATGTATTGATTAAACATTTTGTGGAATGTATACAATGTGATATCTCCGTGTAATTGTACAATTATCTCTTGTAGACGGCCGGAGATTTGTCTGGTGATTGTGTCCCGGTGTTGGGTCTGCTGGACCTCTTCCATGTATAGAGGATCTCCTCACCGACACCTCAGACTTCTCTGCAACCCTCTAAAGGAAAGACTTCTACTCTTCATGGATATAATGGTGGCCTCCCATTGTAAATTCCCTCTTCTCCCTTCTGTAGGATTCCGCACTTTCCAATATTATCAATACTTACTATGATGATGAGGATATGACTAATTATTGGGACTCGTTTATGGGGGTAAAAATGTTTTTCATCAATAAAAGATGACTGGAACAATCACTAATACAGACAAAGAGACTGCATCTTCCTCTTACTGCTGTCCTACTCCTCTCCATCCTCCATTCTCCTCTCCATCCTCCATACTCCTCTCAATCCTCCATACTGCTTTCCATCCTCCATACTGCTTTCCATCCTCCATACTGCTCTCCATCCTCCATACTGCTCTCCATCCTCCATACTGCTCTCCATCCTCCATACTCTTCTCCATCTTCCATACTACTCTGCATCCTCCACTTGCTCCATCCTCCATACTCCTCTCCAGCCTCTCTCTCCTCCCCCTGCACTCTCCTTTTATTGTATTTTCTCTCTTTTTCCCACACTCTCTCTCTCCTCTCCCTGCACTCTCTCTCTCCTTTCCTTGGATGTAATTAAGTGATGCAGCTCTATCTAACATACACAGCATTCCCGACTCCCAGTGTCTCTCTCTGCAATGTCTTTCTCCATGTTGCTGACATTATCTTGTATAAGAACAGAACCCGATCCATCAGAAATCCCAAGGAGAGACGGAGATCTCATAGCCGGGTCTCTGCTGCCTTATATCAGAGTTTTTCTTCCACAACCAGAACTGTATCCCCCTGAATGTCAAGCTTAGCCAAGTCATCCCATTTCTAGAAGTTCATCTTTACTTCTGCCAACTCCCCCATCTCTGCTCTGCATGACTCTCTGCCAATACGTCTCCTAAGACTTCATTGTGCCGAGTCCGTTCAGCCGCTTTGCCTTTCACTGACAACTTGCTGCAATTTTTTATTATATCATCTAAATGGATTTATCCACCGATTGTTCTGATTACATTTCATGTCTGATATATTGTATATGAGGATCATGTATTATTCCCGGAGGATTTCATGTCATGGATCATTACCCAAAGGGACGTGATTATCCAGATTGATTATTGGGCTACCAACATTATTACATAGTTATTGGAAGGTGTTATTCTCTATAGATTTACCCCATTAAGGTTTTTTTTTACTCATCAATAAAGTTTTGTATATTTTATTAACCTTATTCTGTGATTCTGTGATTATTACCAACTTTTCATCTTCATCTTGTTCTCCACAGCCGATACCCTCTCACCTCTACCTTCCTGCTCTCCCCTCTCCCTTCTCTCTCCTCTCCCACCTCTCACTTCCCCCTCTCTCCTCTCCCTTCCCCCACTCTCCTCTCCCTTCCCCCACTCTCCTCTCTCCCTTCCCTAGCACAAAAAATAAAAACCGCAGAGGTGATCAAATACCACCAAAAGAAAGCTCTATTTGTGGGGAAAAAAGGACATTAATTTTTTTTTGGGAGCCATTTCACACGACCACACAATTGTCAGTTAAATTTACGCAGTCCTGAATCACAAAAAGTGCTCTGGTCTTTGGCCAGCCAAATGGTCCAGGGCTTAAGGGGTTAAAGCTGATTCTGTACCTTCCCATATGAATTACAAATCGTCAATGTACCTTTTGTAAAAAATGTGCTCTCCTCCCTTGCACTCATAAATAGGTTCACTAGGCTTAGTGTGAATTTTGCACCCATTGCTGTGCCTTTTATTTGGGTAAAAAACTGTCCGTGAACCAGAAATAATTCTGGGCCAAGCAATAATCTAAAGCCATTCCTAAAAAACCCTCTAAGTGACTCTTGGTGGGTGCTGGAGCGCCCTGCTGTGAACGATTATATCAAGAATTGTAATTACATGCCATTGTTAAACAGTGGTGGAAAAATTGGGCCTTTGGTGGTTGTGGTGGTGGTGCAGGTGCCACAACAAGTCCTCACAGTTACTCTTGGTGGTTGCAGGAATGGGCCCTGCTGTGAAATATTATATCAAGAATTGTAATTACATGCCCCTGTTACACAGGGGCTGAAAAATTGAGTCTGTACACTGCAACCTCTACCATATACTCTAGTTGTAGTGCAGGAATGAGCCCTGCTGCAAAGCATTGCATCAGAAATTGTATTACATGCTCCTGTTAAACGGGGGCTGAAAAATTGGGCTGGTGGCATCACCCAGAACCAAAAATGTTCTTCCAAGATATCAGCGGGATCATTGAGGAGGAAGAGGATAGTCAGGCAACATAACAGGACAGTCACTCCGCAACAGCTTAGGCAGGCTTAAAGGGATGTGACATTTAAAAAAAAAAAAATAGTTGGTTACATCAGCTTCAGGTGCTTGGTAGCTGGTGGTGATCCAAAAATTATTCATCTTTATGAAGGTCAGTCGATCAACCAAGTCGGTGGATAGGCGTACCCTGTGATTGGCTACAAAGCCATCAGCAGCACTAAAGGTGCGTTCCGAAAAAAGCTAGATGCAGGACAGGCCAGTAGCTCAATTGCATACTGTGCAAGCTCTGGCCAGTGATCCATCCTCAAGAGCCAGTAAGCCAGAGGATTTACGGTGGGAAAGATATCCAAGTCTGACCTAGGTATTCCTGCACCATGTAAATCAGACGCTGGCGATGGTTGCTGGAACCGATCATACCTTGGGGCTGCAGACTAAAAAATTGTCTGAACGCATCGGTCAGACGGCCACCTTCTCCACTGCTCCTTCTGTGACTGACAGAAACCTCATCAACACGTTGTCCAGGACCAGGAGTTTGTAACCTCCCAGTCTCTGGGAACACGTTGCACAGACCTTTCTTCAAGGCCTCCCGGAGATGTCTCATCCCCTGCGATGGCAAAATAAGGTCGGCAACCTTACCCTTGTACCGTGGATCAAGGAGAGTGGCCAGCCAGTAATGGTCCCTCTCCTTGATTCAAAGAATATGAGGATCCTTCTGCAGGATCAGGGAGGCCATGCAGCGTAGGTTAGCGGAGGCATTCAGTCTGGAGTCCTCTGGCTCACTAAGGACAACATGATCTGCAGCCACCTCCTCCCAGCCACGTAAAAGACCACGGGTTTGTTGGGACTGTAAATCATCTCTAAAATACTGCTGCTGCTGAGTGCCAGGCTCCATCTCCATGCTGATACAATCCTCCTCCTCTTCCTGTGTGATGGGCGGGACAGCAGGAACACTGTCTGGATAAAGGGGGCCTTGAGAGGCAAAGAAGTCCTCCTCTTCCTGCCTCTGTTCTTCCTCAAGTGCCCTGTCCATTATTTAATGCAGCGTATGCTCCAAGAGGTGCACAAGAGGTAGAGTGTCACTGATGTATGCACTGTCACTGCTCACCATCCTTGTGGCCTCCTCAAAGAGTAACAGGACAGTGCATGCATCCCTGATCATGCCCCACTGGCGTCGTGAGAAAAAACAAGCTCCCCTGACCCTGTCCTGGTGCCGTAGTCGCACAGGTACTTATTGATGGCCCTCTGCTGCATGTGCAGCCGCTGCAACATGGCTAACGTTGAGTTCCACCTGGTGGGCATGTCACATACAAGGCGGTTCTTGGGCAGGTTCAACTCCTTTTGGAACTCAGGCAGCCAAGCACTGGCATTAAATGATCAGCGGAAATGCACACAGACTTTCCTGGCCTGACTCAGGACATCCTGTAAGCCCGGGTACCTGCCCAAGAACTGCTGCACCACCAGGATAAAGGACATGAGCCACACAGGGCACATGGGTCAGTTGTCCCTGTCAGAGGGCGGAGAGGAGGTTGGTGCCATTGTCACAAACCACCATTCCTGGCTTAAGCTGGCGTGGCATTAACCACCTCCCGGCCTGCCCCTGCAGAGCTGACAAAATATCTGCCCCAGTGTGGCTCCTGTCCCCCAAACAAACCAGTGCAAGCACGGCATGGCATATTTTTGCCTGCGTACTTGTGTAGCCCCTTGAATGCCTACGGAACATGGCTGGTCCCGAGGACAGAGCACTGGAAGAGGCCATGGAGAAAGAAGAAGAGGAGGGGTGGAGGAGAGAGGTGTGTCACAACCAGTAGTAGCATTTTGGAGGTGTGGTGGCGGAACAACCTCTAACACTACTGCACCTTGTCCTGCATCCTTCCCAGCTGCCAGAAGAGTGACCCAATGGGCCGTGAAAAGATAGGTAATGTCTTTGTAAATGCCTGCTGGACCATGAGTCAGTGGTAATATGCACCTTACCGCTGACCGCCCTGTCCAGCGAGGCAAGGACATTGCCTTCCACATGCCGGTAGAGAGCCGGAATCGCCTTCCATGAGAAAAAGTGGCGTTTGGGGATCTGCCACTGAGGAACCGTACATTGCACAAACTCACAGAAGGGGACAGAGTCTACAACTGAAAAAGGCAGCAGTTAAAGTGCTAGCAAAGCAATTTAGCCAAGCTAGCATTCAACCGCTGGGCATGTGGATGGCTGGGAGTGAACTTCTTTCGATGGTCCAGCAGCTGGGGCAGGGAAATTTGCCTGCTACAATTGGATGTGGGTGTACTGCTAGCAGAGTGCCCGGAAGCACTTGGCTGTGACACACCTAAGGCCGCGTACACACGGGCGGATTGTTTGCCCAACTAAGTTCGTCAGACAATCCGACAGACAGTCCGTTCAAAATTTGCATGAACGGACTTGACCACACACGATGAGCAGACAGTCCGCTGAAAGCGTGCGCAATGACGTCTACAGCACGTACGACGGGACTAGAAAAACGACATCCTATACACTGCAATGCAACCTTCGGCCGTGTAAATCCTTTCTGAGCATGCGCCATACTTAGTCCGTCCAACTTGCCTACACACGAGCGGACTGTCCGCTGAAACCAAGTTTGGACGGACAAAACCAAGTTTGAACGGACTGTCTTACGGAAATTCCGTAAGACTTTGTTCGTCAGATTGTCCGCCGAAAAAGTCCGCTGAAGCCCACACACGAGCGGATTGTCTGCTGAAACACTGTTCAGCGGACTAAGTTGGACAGACAATCCGCCCGTGTGTACGCGGCCTCATTCTACACCTTCATTCCTCTCAGTGCAGGTTTTAGAGAGGATTGAAGGTCTAGTGGGGTTGGAGATCCCAGCTGATGAGGAGCAAGGAGAGGTCCGCTTTGTTCTTTGGTGTGTGTCTTTAAGGTACAGTTGCCAACAAGCTGTATGGCAGGTCAACATATGTCTGGTCAAGCATGTGGTGCCCAAGTGGCTAATGTTTTGGCCACGCGAGATACGCTTGAGACATATGTTGCAAATAGCAGCAGTGCGATCTGATGCACTGGTCTCAAAAAAGGCCCACACCAAAGAACTTTTGAAATAACAAGCAGAGGCAGCGCCCTGCACAGGCAGAGCTCTGCGGTGTGATTCAGTCGGTGTGCTGCCCCTAAGCTGGCCCACGGAGGGCATCCTGCCTCCTTGGAGATGTGCCTCCTCCTCCTCTCTCCCATCAGGCACCCACATGGAGTCAGTGACCTCATCATCCCCTCCATTTTCATCACTGGAGCAAACCTGGCAGTATGCTGCAGCTGGTGGAACATGACTTCCAGATTGATGTCCTTCTTGAGCATTCCCTCTCTCTGCGCTCACTCTACTGCCTCCCTCTAGCTGGGTATAATCATCAGAGCCTTCAAAACACTGGGCATCCTCCTGGAGCATGTGCTCAAACAGTTCGGGGGTCTCCTCAGGAGGACATGGTGGGTCTAGGGAAGGAGTGACTGATGATGATATTGAGACGAGGGAAGAGGATGCATTGGCAGCTGCTTTGCTAGTACCATGAGCCTGGGTGCGAGAGGATGAGGAGGATGAAGGGGGGCTTGGTCATCCACTCTACCAAGTCTTTGGCATGATGCTGCTCAACACGGCCAGCTGCCGAAAATAAGGACAAGCGTGTCCCATGGCAGCATGCTGATGACGATGCACCGCGTCCACGACCAGCACTGTTGTCTCTAGACACAGAGCCTGCTTGCCCTCTTTTATTGTTTTGTGACTGCCTCTCCTTGTTGGCCTTCCAGACAGTAATGGCCTGCAGGGAGATGGGAAAACCAGCAATTGGGTAGTGTATATTGTGATGGAGGCACACAACACCCACTAACTCCTGCAGATGTCTGTATGATAGAACACCTGCAATAAAGGGTAGATACAGGTGTTTACTGTGCTGGAGGCACACAACACCCACTAACTATTGAAGATGCCTGTATGAGAGAACACCAGCAATAAAGGGTAGATACGGGTGTATACTGTGCTGTGCTGTAGGCACACAACACCCACTAGCTACTGCAGGAGCATGTATGAGAGAACACCAGCAATAAAGGGTAGATACAGGTGTATACTGCGCTGGAGGCACACAACATCCACTAACTCCTGCAGATGCCTCAGAAAAGAACACACTGTCCCTGCCTATGCTGCTCTTTCCCTGTATGCCAGAAAATACTACACAAGGCCTTCACGCTGGTGGCCTTATATGGTGTGGGGAGTGTACTAAACCCCCCTGAGTAGGGATGAGCCGAACACCCCCCGGTTCGGTTCGCACCAGAACTTTCGAACGGACCGAAAATTCGAACGTTAGAACCCCATTGAAGTCTATGGGACTCGAACGTTCAAAATTAAAAGTGCTAATTTTAATGGCTAATATGCAAGATACTGTCCTAAAAAGGGTTTGGGAACCTGGCTCCTGCCCCAGGGGACATGGGTCAATGCCTAAAATGTTTTTAAAAAAGGCCGTTTTGGCGGGAGCACTGATTTTAATGACGATTAAAGTGAAAAAAAACAAAAACTGAAATATACCTTTAAATATCGTGGCTGAGGGGTGTCTATAGTATGCCTGTGAAGTGCCACGTGTTTCCCGTGTTTAGAACAGTCCCTGCACAAAATGAAATTTAACGGAAATAACGTCATTTAAAACTGCTTGCGGTTTTAATGGTATATCTGGTTCCGGCAATATGGATGAAAATCATTGAGAAAAACGGCATGGGTAGCCCCCCTGCCCATTACCAGCCCCTTTGGGTCTTGTACGGATATTAAGGGGAACCCCGTACCCATATTAAAAAAAGGAAATACGTGTGGCCCCCAGGCCCTATATACTCAGAACAGCAGTATACAGGTGGTGCAAACAAGACAGGGACTGTGTAGGTTTGTTGTGTTAAGTAGAATCTGTTTGTAATTTTGAACTGGTACATTTTTAAAGTGTAGCTCCAGTCAAAAAATCTATTTTTAAGCTTTTTGGAAAACATAGGGAAGGGTTATCACCCCTGTATAATTTGTTTTGCCGTCCGTCTTTTTTCATCTCACTTGCTGTTGTCTCCTTCCGTTTGCAAGTAGGAGACGTTTGTAAGTTGGATGTTTGAAAGTAGGGTCCTGCCCTATATGCTCTGCAGAAATGGCGGAACAAGGTGTTGGTGTTGCCACAACATTGTAAGCCCTCAAAGTGACTCTTGGTGGGCGCTGGAGCGCCCTGCTATGAACGATTATATCAAGAATTGTAATTACATGCCATTGTTGAACAGTGGTAGAAAAATTTACCTTTGGTGGTTGTGGTGCTGGTGCCACAACACTATAAGTCCTCACAGTTACTCTGGGTGGGCACAGGAACGGGCCCTCATGTGAACTATTATATCAAGAATTGTAATTACATGCCCCTGTTAAACAGGGGCAGAAAAATTGGGCCTTAGGCACTGGTGCCACGACACTGCAACCTCTCCCATATACTCTAGTTGTAGTGCAGGAATGAGCCCTGCTGCAAAGCATTGCATCAACAATTAAAATTAAACGCCCCTGTTAAACGGGCTGAAAAATTGGGCTGGTGGCATCACCCAGAACCAAAAATATTCTTCCAACATATCAGCGGAGGAGGAAGAGGATAGACAATCAACATAACAGGACAGTCATTCAGCATCAGCATGGGCAGTCTTGAAGGGATGTGATATTTCAAAAAAAAAATATTCGGTTACATCAGCTTCAGGTGCTTGGTAGCTGTGGGTGATCCAAGACCGATTCATCTTGATGAAGGTCAATCGATCAACTGAGTCGGTGGACAGGCACACCCTGTGATCGGTAACAAAGCCACCAGCAGCACTGAAGGTGCGTTCCGAAAGAACGCTGAATGCAGGACAGGCCAGTAGCTCAATTGCATACTGTGCAAGCTCTGGCCAGTGATCCATCCTCAAGACTCAGTATGCCAGAGGATTTTCGGTGGGAAAGGTGTCCAAGTCTGACCTTGCCCCTAGGTATTCCTGCACCATGTAAATCAGACACTGGCGATGGTTGCTGGAACCGATCATACCTTGGGGCTGCGGACTAAAAAATTGTCTGAAAGCATCGGTCAGACAGCCACCTTCTCCACCGCTCCTTCTGACCGATGCCTCAGCAACAGGACCAGGAGTTTGTAATCTCCCAGTCTCTGGGAATGCGTTGCACATTCCTTTCTGCAAGGCCTCCCGGAGATGTCTCATCCTCTGCTCCCTCTGCGACGGCAAGATAAGGTCAGCAACCTTACCATTGTACCATGGATCAAGGAGAGTGGCCAGCCATTAATAGTCCCTCTCCTTGATCCGAAGAATACGAGGATCCTTCCGCAGGCTTTGCAGGATCAGGGAGAGCATGCAGCGTAGGTTAGCTGAGGCATTCGGTCCAGAGTCCTCTGGGTCACTAAGGACAACATGATCCGCAGCTACCTCCTCCCAGCCACCAGAGTGCCAGCCTCCACCTCCATGCTGACACAATCATCCTCCTCCTCCTGTGTGATGGGTGGCACAGCAGGAACACTGTCTGGATAAAGGGGGCATTGAGATGCAAGGAAGTCCTCCTCTTCCTGCCTCTGTTCTGCCTCAAGTGCCCTGTCAATTAATCCACGCAGTGTATGCTCCAATAGGAGTACAAGAGGTACAGTGTCACTGATGCATGCACTGTCACTGCTCACCATCCTTGTGGCCTCCTCAAATGGAGACAGGACAGTGCATGCATCCCTGATCATGCCCCACTGGCGTGGTGAGAAAAAATGGAGATCCCCTGACCCTGTCCTGGTGCCGTAGTCGCACAGGTACTCATTGATGGCCCTCTGCTGTGTGTGCAGCCACTGCAGCATGGCCAACATAGAGTTCCACCTGGTGGGCATGTCACATATAAGGCGGTTCTTGGGCAGGTTTAACTCCTTTTGGAGCTCAGCCAGCTGAACACAGGCATTAAATGATCGACGGAAATGCACAGACTTTCCTGGCCTGCTTCAGGACATCCTGTAAGCCTGGGTACCTGCCCAAGAGCCGCTGCACCACCAGGTTAAGGACATGAGCCACACAGGGCACATGGGTCAGTTGTCCCTGTCGGAGGGCGGAGAGGAGGTTGGTGCCATTGTCGCAAACCACCATTCCTGGCTTAAGCTGGTGTGGCGTCAACCACCTCTCGGCCTGCCCCTGCAGAGCTCACAAAACATCTGCCCCAGTGTGGCTCCTGTCCCCCAAACAAACCCGCGCAAGCACGGCATGACATAGTTTTGCCTGCGTACTTGTGTAGCCCATGGAACGCCTACGGAGCACCGCTGGTTCTGAGGACAGAGCACTGGAAGAGGCCATGGAGGAAGAAGAGGAGGAGGGGGTGGAGGAGAGAGGTGTGTCACAACCAATAGTAGCATTTTGGAGGCGTGGTGGCGGAACAACCTCCAACACTACTGCACTTTGTCCTGCATCCTTCCCAGGTGCCAGAAGAGTGACCCAGTGGGCTGTGAAAGACAGGTAACGTCCCTGTCCATGCCTGCTGGACCATGAGTCAGCGGCAATATGCACCTTACCGCTGATCGCCCTGTCCAGTGAGGCAAGGACATTCCTTCCACATGCCGGTAGAGAGCCAGAATCGCCTTCCGTGAGAAAAAGTGGTGTTTGTGGACCTGCCACTGAGGAACCGCACATTGTACAAACTCACGGAAGGAGGCCGAGTCTACCAACTGAAAAGGCAGCAGTTAAAGTGCTAGCAATTTAGCCAAGCTAGCATTCAACCGCTGGGCATGTGGATGGCTGGGAGTGAACTTCTTTTGACAGTCCAGCAGCTGGGGCAGGGAAATTTGCCTGCTATAATCGGACGTGGGTGTACTGCTAGCAGAGTGCCCGGAAGCACTTGGCTGTGACACACCTAATTCTACACCTTCATTCCTCTCAGTGCAGGTTTCAGAGAGGACTGAAGGTCTAGTGGGGTTGGGGATCGCAGCTGATGAGGAGCAAGGAGAGGTCTGCTTTGTTCTTTGGTGTGGGTCTTTGAGGTACGCTTGCCAACGAGCTGCATGGCAGGTCAACATATGTCTGGTCAAGCATGTGGTGCCCAAGCGGCTCATGTTTTGGCCACACGAGATATGCTTGAGACATATGTTGCAAATAGCAGTGGTGCGATCTGATGCACTTGTCTCAAAAAAGGCGCACACCGGGGGGCGCATGCGCGGCGCGCACAAGATAGGACGCACAGGCTGAGAGCTCTGAGAAGTGCGGAGACTGAAAGCACTTCCCCGGGGCTACAAGCACATATTTTTGGCCTGATTTTACTCCGCACCCCCGGCGGAACACTCAGCGCATGTCGGGACCCAAACATCGCCGTAGCACACCAGCTCAGAAATCCCTGACGACCTATTTGCTGCGGGTGAGGGAACAGAGGGGGATGGCTCAAGATGGCGTACAGAAGAAGCAGGCACAGACTCCTCCACAAGCTGCAGCGGCCTCCCCAGCACACTCCCTGGCAGACAGTGAGTACTCTTTACACTTGACAAAAGCAGATTTAGATGAGAGTCTCACACTGATGTATGACAAGCTGGAGCAGAAATTTCAATCTGAACTGCACAAATCCACTAACACTCTGCTTGGAGATTGCGGCCCTGGGCTCCAGAACAGATTTACTGGAGACCAAGCATGATGAATTGTCCCTGGCTTGCTCAGACCTCCGTAAGGATCACGAGGCATTATCAGAGACAGTATCCCAGCTCTGGGCGCACATCGAAGATTTGGACAATAGGAACAGGCGCAACAATCTTAGGGTCCCCGAATCAGTGACGGACCTATTGCCTATGGTCCAAAAGCTGTTCCATGTGCTACTCCCTGAAGCCCCTCTTACAGCCTTCGCTTGTGACAGGATCCACAGGGCTTCGCACCCCCCCCTGAGAAACCCCCGAGGGACATAGTTCTGTGCCTAAAAGACTTTCTAGTTAAAGAAGATGTGCTCCGGGCATCTCGAAACACCCCGAATTTGCGCCTAGAAAATACACCCATACAAATATACCCGGATATCTCCCCTACCACGTTGGATAAACGCAGGAGAATGAAGGAGGTCACCACAGTGCTCCAGTCTGCTAGGATTCGCTACAGGTGGGGGTTCCCATTCAAGCTGCAAATCCCTCATAACGGCATGACTTACAGCGTGATTACACCCACAGATGGGAAGGAGCTTCTCGTCAAGCTGGGCCTCCTGGACGCTGCCACATTGCCGAGGCTGCCATCCACTCCACGCCATTCTGCCATTTGGGCCACCCCACCTCCCAGGAGGGACCGCCGGACCTGAAGTTCGTTCTGGACTTGCCCCCCCATTTCTTTTTCGCACCCCTCTTTTTTTCCTCTCTTTAGGTCATGGTCGGCCCACGGCTGGTTACTACATGGACCCTCCCGACATGCTCGGAAACACAGAAAGTCTCCTGCTTGGAAGCCGAATCTCTGCTCCGCTCACTGGCCTGCCCCCCCCCCGACTCTGCACCCGTTGAGCCCTGCGGGCTCCCCCAGGACTCTTCGCTGTTCAGGATGCTCGGCCTCCGGCAGGTAACATCTTATAGAGACTTGACTGGGGTGTTGCACTGCTGGACTCGCGGGGTTGGAGTTTTGGATCATTTGGTCCAGATTACTTTTTTTCTTTGGGTAGAGGGGAGCTTTTTTCCCCACCCCCAAGACTGCGTTATGCCACTTTTTGGCAAATTTTTAAGGTTACTGAAAATCCTTTACTATTGGTTCTGTTTAGGTTCCTATTTTTTTTCTTTTTCTGATGCCTTTTTTCGGTGCTGCTCATGATGTAGAATTTAAGCTGTCATCGAATGCTAGCTTTGATATTACTGTACCTTCCCATGCCAAGGACACTATATACTCCTGGGTTGTCTTGCTGATATTGTGCATGGGCGCCCCTCTTGGCCTGGACTCCTCCCATCCCTGTACTCATGGGCCTTCATAATGTATAAGTCCTTAGGGGCGGAGAGCCTCCTTTTACAGGAGACTCACTTCTCCGCTGATAATCATCCTTCCTACTTTGACAAGTCCTACAAACAATGTTTTTACTCGATCTATGAGTCCAGGACGGCGGCCATATTTATAAAAAACTCTGTATTATTCCAGGTACAACAGACCTATATTGACCCGCTTAGCAGGTTCGTTATAGTACAGGGCTCTGTACAGGATAGGACCCTGACCCTGGCCTCAGCATATGCCCCTAACTCCGTTCAGGCTACTTTTTTTAAGAGTTTTTTCCAAACTCTGGAAAAATGTCACTCCTCCCACATGTTAATAGGGGGGACTTTAATTTGGTGGCTCACTCAAAGCTAGATAGATCGAGTGATAGCCAGGCCGGCAATGCGTTTCCCAAGTCTCTCCAATACTCCCTGAGGGCTCAGCAGCTGTCGGACATATGGAGGACGCACAATATAGGCTCCAGGGAATACACCTTTTTCTCCCACCCACATGATACCTACTCTCGCTTAGATTATCTATTCTGCACCCCCATTTTGCTTGCAAACTCTACCTCTTCCAACATACATGTTTGCCCATGGTTGGATCATCATATTGTGTCCTGCCATCTCTCTAGCATAGGCCTGCCATATGCCGATAGGTCCTGGTGCATCAATGACTCTCTCCTTGCTGACCCGGTGGTGCGCACGCAGTTGACCGAACGCCTCGCAGAATACTTTAGACTCAATGGACATTGAGAATATTGCCCCAACTACCCTTTGGACGGCCCATAAGGCCGTCATGAGGGGACACCTGATAGAGATCTCCACAACAAGGAAGCGGCAGAAAGCACATGAAGCCCAACAGCTCACCTTAGCTCTTCACAAACTTTACCATCAACATAGTCACTCCCCGTCCCAAGACCTGTTAAACCAGATTAATGATAAGTGAAGAGCCCTAGACACCATCCTGACAGAACATACTGAAAAATCCCTCAGATGGGCCAAAGCGCGGTTCCTCCTACACAGCAACTCTGCTTCTACGTCCTTTGCCAGGAAACTTAAACAACACACCCAACCAACACACATATATAAATTGAGGGACGGGGATGGTAACCTTACCTCTCACCCTAAGGAGGTGTTGCAGATTTTCACCTCTTTCTATCAACAGGTGTATGCTGCTCCCCATTCCCCTCCCCCGGTTCCTCCCCAGTCCTGGTTAGACCCCCTACGGCTTCCTTGCCTGTCCGATGAACAATTACAGGCCCTTAATGCCCCTTGTACGACAGATGAGGTGGCCTCTGTTATTTCCTCCCTTAAGCCTGCTAAAACCCCGGGCCCCGACGGTTTTTCCGCAACCTACTATAAAAAATTTCCAGACTCCTTACTCCCTAAACTGACCAAGCTCTATAATTTTATTTTATGAGGGCAACATTTCCCAGAGGAGATGCTCTTGGCTAGCCTGTCACTCATCCCAAAACCTGGGAAGGACCTCACTCAACCTCAAAATTTCAGGCCCATCTCCGTTATCAACAACGACTTAAAAAATTTTGGACGAATCATAGCAGACCACCTAGCCTCGATAATCCCCTCCCTCATATCACCAGAACAAAAGGGTTTTATACCCTCTAGGCAAATCATGGATAATATCCGTTTGGCCTCTAATATTATCCAGGATGCGGACTTTTAACTTCCCTTAAGACTCCTATAAATTTTCGTGGAATCATAACTCCCTTCTATATTTAGGTATTAAGCTCACCCCTACCCTCGGGCAGCTGTATTCCCTTAACTACCCGCAGGCCTTCTCCTCCATCAAAACCCTTCTCAATCAATGGTCTACCTATCACATATCTTTTTTGGGGCGTATCCAAGCGGTCAAGATGTCCATTCTCTTCTTTTTTTGTTTCGATCCATACCGATATATGTCCCTCGCTCCACTCTGCACGAAGTCCAAGCACTATTACTCTCATTTATCTGGCAAAAGAAAAAGCCCCGTTAGAATTGATCACTGCTATACCGAGCCAGGCAGATGGGCGTTCTAGGGTGTCCAGACCTTTGGAAGTATTTCTTGGCCTCTTGTCTGGTACAGACGGCGCAATGGCATGTGGACCCATCCTCTATACCGTGGTTACGGTTTGAGCGCGCCTCAATAGCCCCATATTACCTCCAGGGTTTACTCTGGTCCAGCTCTGTTTTCCCTAAGGAGATCTCCCCGTTGAATGGCATAGTGGGCCAGGCTCTTTATCTTTGGTCTATCTATGGGCAGAAATTTCAACTGAAATCTAGGGTCCTCCTCCTGTCTTCATTCATAGGGCAGCCCCGTTTCCCCCAGCCTTCCACTCGGGTACATCTTTCAGTAGATGGACAGAACGGGGCCTCACACAGCTAGATTCCTTGCTACAGAACTCTACCTTTTGCTCATTCACATTCTTACAGCAAACATACGATCTGGATAGATCGGCCCACTATCAGTTTCTCCAGATAAGACACTTCTACTCCACCACATTCCAGGAACTGAGGAGAGCTGGGAAGATGCTGTTTGAGGGGTTGTGTGGGGAGGCAGCTCGGGGTAGAGGTACTATCTCCGCTCTATATAGATACCTTAATGATCACAACACTGCCCCTAAGTCAGTGGCAATGCTGGGGTGGGAGGCGGAGGTGGCCCAGGTATTTCCTGTGGATGACTGGGAGAGTATGGTTGACAATATGCACAAATGTACATGCTCTATCGCCACTAAAGAAACATTCCTTAAGCTTCACACCAGGTGGTATTACTCCCCTGACTGTCTGCACAGGATGTTCCCTCTGGTGCCCGACTCTTGTTATAGGGGGTGTCGGGATAAGGATACCTCCACATTGATTGATAGGATCACTGATACCTCTATCGCTCTTACATACAGTGGTGTAAAAAAGTGTTTGCCCCCTTCCTCATTTCCTGTTCCTTTGCATGTTTGTCACACTTAAGTGTTTCGGAACATCAAACCAATTTAAATAATAGTCAAGGACAACACAAGTAAACACAAAATGCAATTTGTAAATGAAGGTGTTTATTATTAAAGGTGAAAAAAAATCCAAACCATCATGGCCCTGTGTGAAAAAGTGATTGCCCCCTAAACCTAATAACTGGTTGGGCCACCCTTAGCAGCAACAACTGCAACCAAGCGTTTGCGATAACGTGCAATGAGGCTTTTACAGCGTCCTGGAGGAATTTTGGCCCACTCATCTTTGCAGAATTGTCCTAATTCAGTTACATTAGAGGGTTTTCGAGCATGAACGGCCTTTTTAAGGTCATACCACAACATCTCAATAGGATTCAGGTCAGGACTTTGGCTAGGCCACTCCAAAGTCTTCATTTTGTTTTTCTTCAGCCATTCGGTGGTGGACTTGCTGGTGTGTTTAGGATCATTGTCCTGCTGCAGAACCCAGCTTTAGTACACGAACAGATGGTCGGACATTCTCCTTCAGGATCTCTTGGTAGACAGCAGAATTCATAGTTTCTTTTATCATGGCAAGTCTTCCAGTTCCTGAAGCAGCAAAACAGCCCCAGACCATCACACTACCACCACCATATTTTACTGTTGGTATAATGTTCTTTTTATGAAATGCAATGTTCCTTCTACGCCAGATATACTTGGACACCTTCCAAAGAGTTCCACTTTTGTCTCATCGGTCCACAGAATGTTGTCCCAAAAGTCTTGGGGATCATCAAGATGTGTTGTGGAGAAATTGAGAGGAGCTTTGATGTTCTTTTTGCTCAGCAGTGGTTTTCTCCTTGGAACTCTGCCATGCAGGCCATTTTTGCCCAGTCTTTTCCTGATGGTGGAGGCATGAACGCTGACCTTAACTGAGGCAAGTGAGGCCTGCAGTTCCTTGGACGTTGTTGTGGGGTCTTTTGTGACCTCTTGGATGAGTCGTCGCTGCGCTCTTGGGGTAATTTTGGGCGGCCGGCCACTCCTGGGAAGGTTCACCACTGTTCCATGTCTTCGACATTTGTGGATAATGGCTCTCACTGTGGTTTGCTGGATTCCCAAAGCTTTGGAAATGGCTTTATAACCCTTTCCAGACTGATAGATCTCAATTACTTTCTTTCTCAATTTTTCCTGAATTTCTTTGGGTCTCGGCATGATGTGTAGCTTTTAAGGATCTTCTGGTGGACCTTACTGTGTCAAGCAGCTCCTATTTAAGTGATGCCTTGATTGTGAACAGGTGTGGCAATAATCAGGCCTGGGTGAGGCTAGAGAAATTGAACTCAGGTGTGGACAACCACAGTTATAGTATGTTTTAACAAGGGGGGCAATCACTTTTTCACACAGGGCCATGATGGTTTGGATTTTTTTTCACCTTTAATAATAAGCACCTTCATTTACAAATTGCATTCTGTGTTTACTTGTGTTGTCCTTGACTATTGTTTAAATTGGTTTGATGTTCCGAAACACTTAAGTGTGACAAATATGCAAAGAAACAGGAAATGAGGAAGGGGGCAAACACTTTTTCACACCACTGTACAAGATGTGTGTTCTCTATGCTGATCTCCCAGGGGTCCCCCGCCCACAACAAAGACTGATCCATACTCTCTTCAGCGCCATTCAATGCGCAGTGGCGCTGAACTGGAAGAGCCCCTTGGTGCCCTGGTCGCAGGTTATTCTCCACATGGAGTCCATTAGACTGATGGGGCGCATTCACCATACTCTCCTGGACTCCATGCACATATTCGATGGGAAGTGGAGTGGGTGGACGGCCCTCCTCCTTACGTCGAGGCTCGAGGACCCCTGACCCTCACGGGCGAAATGCATTAAGGTTATAACTCATGAAGGGAGGGTCTCCTCTCACGTTAGAGGGGAGGGTTGGATAAAAAGTTTTTGAGACCCTGCAATACAACTACCATCATGGCTAAGATAGCCTTTGATGCACTAGCTCAATAACCTTTTATTTCTTCTTGTTACTGTTGGTTATTCTTTTCTAATGGATCTTTCTCAGGGATACCTCATTGTGGCCTCTTTAGGGACATCTCTGTACCATATCTGGCCTTTATTTAGATATGTTACTTACCTGACTGTCGGATATGCAAAGTTGACTGATATATGTGTATTTATATTCGTTGCTAACTGTATTATTGCTAATGGTCTTGTATCCATTGATGCTCCTTAATACTGGTATTCTCTGTAATCTTCTCTGTATTTTTCTAATAAAAACGTTTGTAAACAAAAAAAGGCCCACACCAAAGAACTTTTAGAATAACGTGCAGAGGCACGCCCTGCACAGGCGGAGCTCTGCGGTGTGATTCAGTCGGTGTGCTGCCTCTAAGCTGGCCCCCGGAGAGCATTCTGTCTCATTGGACATGTGCCTCCTCCTCCTCTCTCCTACCAGGCACCCACGTGGAGTCAGTGCCCTCATCATCCCCTCCCTCTTCATTGCTGGAGCAAACCTGGCAGTATGCTGCAGCTTGTGGAACATGACTGCCAGATTGCTGTCCTTCCTGAGCATCCCCTCTCTCTGCGCTCACACTACTACCTTCCTCTAGCTGAGTATCATCATCAGAGCCTACAAAACACTGGGCATCCTTCCGGAGCATGTACCCAACACTGTGCTCAAAGAGTTCAGGAGACTTCTCAGGAGGACGTGGTGGGTCTAGGGAAGGAGTCACCGATGATGACATTGAGAGGAGGGAAGATGATGCGTTGGCAGCTGCTTTGCTAGTACCCTGAGCCTGGGTGAGAGAGGATGAGGAGGATGAAGAGGGCTTGGTCATCCACTCTACCAAGTCTTCGGCATGTTGCGGCTCAACATGTCCAGCTGCCGAAAAGAAGGACAAGCGTGTCCCATGGCCACGTGCTGATGATGACGATGCACCGCGTCCACGACCAGCACTGTTGTCTCTAGACACAGAGTCTGCTTGCCCTCTTATCGGCTCACGCCTGTCTGCCTCTCCTTGCTGGCCTTCCAGACATGGTAATGGCCTGAAGGTAGATGGGAAAACCAGCAATTGGGTAGTGTATATTGTGCTGGAGGCACACACAACACCCAGTAACTCCTGCAGATGGCTCAATTAGAGAAGAGCTATATAGGTGGATATAGCGGTGTATACTGCGGTCAGGGCACGCAGACAGCACGCACAATCTCCTACAACTGACTGCAAGCTCTATTTAAAAAGAGCAAGATAGCTAGCTATATCGGTGGATATAACGGTGTATACTGTGGTCAGGGCATGCAGACAGCACGCACAATCTCCTACAACTGACTGCAAGCTCTATTAAAAAAGAGAAATATAGCTAGCTATATTAGGTGGATATAATGGTGTATAGTGCGGTCAGGGCACGTAGACAGCAACCACTACAGAAGAGCAAGAACGCAAAATCGGCCAATAAGGAACGGTGTATACTGTGTTGAAGGTACACAGAACACCCACTAACTCCTACAGACGCCAACACACTACACAAGGCCACAGCACTGGCGGCCTTATATAGTGTGGGGCGTGTACTACACAGCCTGAGCTATGATTGGCCCCAGTCATCCTGCCTGTGGCCAATCATGGCTCTCCTCGCTGCCGACTTGGCCAATCATGAGCCAGCAATGCACTGCAATGGCGCAGTACATTGTGGGCCGTGAGCGCCACACGAATTTGGCGCGAACGGCCCATAATGTTCAGTATTCGCCGAATGGGCGAACAGCCGATTTTCGAGTTAAACGTATGTTCGACTCGAACACGAAGCTCATCCCTACCCCTGAGCTATAATTGGCCATAGGCATCTTGCCATCATCTTTGGGGGCATGGCCTTTCCACTGAGTCCCCCCTCTTCCTCTCTGCCCACCCATCCTCCCTCATCCTTGCTGGTTTTGGGTATTGGTGTTCTAGTGGTGTAACATTTCATATTGATTAGAAGGGGTATAGGGGATGGACTCCATTGATCTCTCTCATCAGAATACTGATGGTGATTGGTGATTGGTCCATGGGTTCCTATACTGTTGTTCCCTAATATTAATAGGATGTGGTCTATAATGATCCCTATTACCATTATTTGTATAATAATTATTAGTAGGGAGCCTTGATTGGGGCCCAGAAGTCTTCTGAGGTTTATCATTTTCTTCTCCTCTCCTTCCTCTTTGGCCTCCTCTACCTCGTTGGGGAAGGGTTGGAGGATGGGAGTCCATTTTGGTGCTGACGGACCAGCTTTCACCCCATTATTTGGAACCATTATCAATGGCGGTGGTGCTAGTTCAGCCTTCTCTTCCACATCCCTCTGCTCACTACTAGTGTTTTGCATTAAGTAAATTTAACTATTTTTGAAGTCTCCCATGACCCCGTGGAATTTTTTTATTTTCTTTTTCTCTATCATTTTTTTCTCATTAAAATGTGTGTCTTTGATCGTATTGAACAACATTTACAAATCATCGATCTTTTTCTCTAATAACCTCTTTTTTTTCCCCTTTATAACACCAGTTGCTGCAATTTAAACCCCCCCATTAAAGAAGTGTAAGCCGTCATTCATAGACCATTCCTCACTTAGAACCCCCTGTGGGGTCCCTTCCCCCCGGAGGCTCCTCATGATGATTGTCTCTTTTATGTATTATTTGATCGTCCAAATATCCCACCAAGTGCCGATTTGTCTTCTCTTATGTGTCCCCCGATGTTGTGAGGAATTATTGATGATCCACATTTTCCCCTGGTGCCGCATCTACCGCAAATAAGTAATCTGAATGAATTGTTCGGTTACTTATCGATTTCCCCGCCTCCATGGCTGCTATAGGGAACAAAATTCAATATCTAATCAATGAGAAATAGTCACATAAAAGGTTGACCCCTCCCCCTCAGTGCTCATCCAATCACAGAATGAGGATCCAAAACAACATACGAAGCCACTATAAAAATGAATCAATGGTCACAAAAATCTGCTCCAGAAAAGAGATCAGATTGTCAGCTCTGACCAATCACAAGAGAGGATTGAGATATTCCTCTCCAATTTATAAAATGTTGTGAATGATGGAAGAGATCTTCTGCTTTCCCAAATCTTGGTGGAGGATGGTGGGCACCGTGTCCTGGCTAAGGCCCAATACCCCCACCATCCATTGTAGAGTCAGTGGCCAATCTGGAGGCAGCATTTGTGGGATTTGTTGGATGGTGTGTGGGGTCCTGCTTGTAGATGAGTGACCCGAGTGTGGCTCCTCCTCAGTCCTTTCCTTCCTGAACCATCATAAACTCATCTTCTGCTCACGACTTCCGTCCCGTACAATCATCCAACATTTCATGTGTCTACATTGCTGTTTTCCCCAATTTGTAGCAGAACTTTGATTGTTGCCCCATTGTGCCCCTCCCCCTCCCCCTGCCCACACTAGGTGGTTCTTCTCAACGTGTCTCTGGATAGACATGTGCATGCGCGTGCACCTGGCCCATGTTGTGATATGGGAGCGATGGATGAACTATTTAGACACACCTGGTATCTGTATCCCCACATAGGTTAGTGGATTGTTCTTTGTCAGCATGGCGCTTAGTCCTATATGTGTGCCATCTATACATGGAGAAATTACATCACATTTATGCCGGCCATACACAGTGCAAATTTTGAACATAAATCCAAATCGAAAGTAAAGTTGACCGTTTTTTGTATCATTAGTGTGGTATGTGTGACATGCGATTTGGCCCAAATTGACAGATCCAACATGTTGGGTTTCTTGATAAAAATCGTCCAAATGTCGTATCGTTAATGGCAGAGTTGGACGATTTGACCTAAGAAACTGAACTGCACACGATGCCCAGAAAGTTCGAACCGGAAGGAAAACATATAGAAAAAACATGATTGAATGTTCGAATAAAACTATAAATGTTCTTATAATACAGGAAAAACTGTAGGCCACAGCAAAGTCTGATGAGGTGCCAACAAGTCTGTGATAAAAGTGAAATAAACACAAATGCCTGTGCATGTGTAATGGACATTTCATGTCATGTATAACATCAAGTGTGGTGAATACAGGTGACGTCATGCACATCATGATTCAAATAAAGACACTCCACACCAAATTCAAACAAGCACAGATTTATTGTGCCAAACCCAAAACAGGAACGGTTCCATGCTTGTACCCGTATGTATGAAGATGTAGAAGTATTTCCTTGAAAACATAAACTTCTAAATACAAAATATAACCTCTTTACATAACATCACTATGCATTTTGTACAGTAGTAGTGCAATTATGAAAAAGTGAACATTATCACAGTAGGGGTGCAGTGTGCTGGTGTGTACAGGTGGACAACAACAGCTACAAGCATATAAAGTGTCCATATGTACAATAGGTATACAATATACAAGACAAGATGTGTCCCCCGAAGAGATCGGCGTCACAGATCACCATCGCCACACCTTAACAGGAGAGATGCTTTCCAAGGAAGCCCTGGAATCTCACCACCCAGACGCAGGGATCGCATGGATCGCCGAGATCAGAAGGACACATAAAACTCAAGTATCTAAGATGACATTTTTGCAGGTCAAGGCACATCTACTATAGACCTCATACCAATATCATGAGAACTGAGGAGAACTTTAACACACTGATATACTAGCTAGGCCTAGCTCAGTGACTTGCTTGTAAGTACTATACATAATCATATATTCTTTAAAAAAATGTTGAGTAATAACTAGAGAGAGACATTTCTTTTACTCGCGACTTTCCTAAGCATGATATACCTTCTATAACAGAGCCTTTAACAGCCACAAAATCCAACTACAACAGGCTACTACCCATAGCAGGTATATAATCATATGTACTTGAATGTGAAAGGATCCCTAGGTAAACTATTAGAAGCTGTATGTAATAGCTTGTATACAGTAAAGGGCAAGGAAGGGAAAGAGAAGGAAAGAAGAAGAAGGAAGAAAAAACAGGGAAGAAAAAGGGAAAGAAAAAACATCTTTTACCACAACTCAGAATACAGAAGCTTCAATACGTGGGGATAAAGTCTGTACACCCACAGAATAATTCTCTACATACGATTATAGTCATTTAGGAAAATGTTGTTTATGACTAATGCCGCGTACACACGGGCGGACTGTATGGCGTACTTAGTCCGTCGAAACACATTTCAGCGGACAGTCCACTCGTGTGTGGGCTTCAGCGGACTTTTTCAGCGTGCAGTCTGGCGTACTAAGTATTTCGGATTTTTCGAAATTCTGTCTGTCATACTTTGGTTTCAGCGGACAATCCGCTCGTCAGTAGGCTATTTGGACGGACTAAGTATGGCGCATGCTCAGAAAGGATTTACACGGCGGAAGGTTGCATTGCAATGTATTGGACTTCCTATTTCTAGTCCCGTCGTACGTGCTGTACACATCATCGCGCAAGCTTTCCACGGACTGTTTGTGCATCCGTGTGTGGTCAAGTCCGTTCATTCGAAAGTATGACGGATTGTCCGTCGGATTGTATGACGGACTAAGTAGGCCATACAGTCCGCCCGTGTGTACGCGGCTTAAGGTTATATTCTGTTCCTTTATTACTACTAATATATTAGCTAGACAAGATGGTGATACTTAGCATCCAGATTCCAATCTTTGATATGCAAGTTAATATGATCCAATCAAACTCTCATTCACATAAAAAACTTGTAAGAGCGACGCCTTCCATAGGCCGTAGATGACTTTCCCAGATAACATAATGCACATGGCATTACAAACAATTTAAAGATACATCCTGTCATGTAACATATTGCCTTGCATTCTTAAATGGGTGACTCTGGAGAAATTTCACTTTCTAGTAATATTAGACATTGGTTTATATTGGTTTAAAGTTTGAATAACTACCATTGTTAACGGTATTAATAATCCTGTTTATTTACATGAATGGTGCATTATGGCACATTAATATACGAGCACTATGCAGCACAAGACTACACTGACTCCCTCTAGTGGCCAAACTATTCACTTACACTTTCATTCTATCTCATGTAATTACTAAAACACCTCACCTGTTTTAAAAAAAATATAAAGTATCCTTCTACTGTACGGGGCATTATATCTTCCTAATATTGCAGACAACACAGAAACAAATACACTTTACAATTAGACACCCAACAATAAAAAAGGGAAGGAGAGGAAAGAGTGTGAAGGAAAAGAAAAAAAAAGGAAAGAAAAGAAAGAGAACACAAAAATGTTAACAACTCTCTCCCAGGTCTTCCACAACATACAAACAACCTGAATCATTAGAACAATTTATTTGGCTAGCTTCACCAGAGTGCTAGAAAACACAATAAAGAAAAGGTATAACAAAACTGATATCTGGGCCTACTTAGACCTCACTCCACACAAGGGGTTGTCCTGGAAATGTTGGCCGTACACAGAGCACACAGCCAAATCTCCTGTTTCTAATAATAGAATTTCCGTCTTAATGATACAATACTTTACCTTGCCTTTCAACCCACTCATCTAAATTAACAGACATGACCATCCTTCTTACGTTCTCAGTTCCATCAGCCGGACTCCCCATGCGGGTCGCCTGCTGGCTCTTTTATTTACATATCAACAGGAAGCCACACCCTGGAGGGTTTGCCCCCAACCAGCTAAACACCTCCTACAAAGCTTGTGACCTCACAGCAGTAACACAGGATGTGAATGCCCATATAAGGACAGTACAATGCAATACAATACAGAATAAAGTGGTGTCTTCACAGAAAGCCAATCAGACATTTGTTTTTCTTCAAAAGAACCAATCACAGACATGTATACATTCAAATAGTCAATGACACAAACTGACTAAATGCTTTCAATGATAGAAACCATACAAAACCAATGAATGATGACTACAATTCCGCTGATAGAAATCCTTAATATACATTGTTCCAGAGAACAATGTATACCTGGATTATTCGACACCTCCGTGTGGATGGAAGGTTATCCACAGATGTGCACCGCCTATCTCCATGTGGTGATCAGACACAGCAGAGCAAATGAGCGCACATCCGCCTACAACCAATCCTTGCAAAGCAAGCATATGCCCCCAGACGGTCGTCGGTAAAATGCACAGGGGCCCTTTCACTGGCGGACATACCCCCACTCAGCAAACACCTCTTTCCAATCCCAGGAAGTTATCCACTACCTAACGGATCTCAACCAGCATCAGTCTGCCCCAGTCAGCTCCTTAGAGTGGGGGCAGGAGAGAATGAACACAGGGGGACTCTTATGACAATACATATACATTTTCCACAACAGTATGTCAGGTAGGCCATTATATGTCAGTGTATGTATGTCAGGTAGGCGCCTTCCTCCGGGAGAATTCCTCCTTTGAAGTCCTTCATAAAGTACAATCTCTATTCTGGGCTGAGAGCCGCTCATAAGATCCAGAAGGAAGACCGAGGAGAGTCCAGAGGGGAGTCCAGCTGAGAGACCTGAGGTAAATGCTGACTCCGCCCACTGATAGGAGGGGGATACAGGGAACAGGTTACACTCATTGAGCGTTTCCCACCAAAGGATTTGTCACCAATCCAGTGCTCAGCAGCTGAGGTAAATCTTCCTAGCAACAGCAGGCAGCTTGTCACCTGACACACAAACCAGAAAGAACCAGAAAAGCCGCCATAGAGTTGTGTACTCACCAATCACCATAGACAGAGTCATGTCCTTCCCAATCACCATAGAGAGTCATGTACTCACCAATCACCATAAAGAGTCGTGTACTTCCCAATCACCATAGAGAGTCGTGTACTTCCCAATCACCATAGAGAGTCGTGTACTTCCCAATCACCATAGAGAGTCGTGTACTTCCCAATCACCATAGAGAGTCGTGTACTTCCCAATCACCATAGAGAGTTGTGTACTTCCCAATCCCCATAGAGAGTTGTGTAATTCCCAATCACGATAGAGAGTCGTGTACTTCCCAATCACCATAGAGAGTTGTGTACTTCCCAATCACCATAGTCCTCTATTAAGAGTAAAATGTGTTTATAAAACAAATGGGTGTCAGGGGTGACAACCCCATGGGGCCACTTCTCTATTTTATCCTTCCATGGTCCTGACATTCTGCAAACAGGGTCTATGAAGTGAGGTGAAGACTTTAGGCAATCAGAACTGTCAGATCATATATACTCTCCTCTCTCACACAGTCTAGAACTTTCTCCAATAGAAATGTCTGATTCCTGCACTGCATTGATCATTTTATGTGCTGCCATGTGTTTTGTATATAAGTGGAATGTTTCTATTTACAAAGGAGAGTTTTTACATCTTAGATCCGGAGATTACTGAAACCCCCGTTCCTTTCCTTGGTGTGTGGGACTCGGGTGTCCCTTTCCTTGGCGTGTGGGACTCGGGTGTCCCTTTCCTTGGCGTGCGGGACTCGGGTGTCCCTTTCCTTGGTGTGCGGGACTCGGGTGTCCCTTTCCTTGGCGTGCGGGACTCGGGTGTCCCTTTCCTTGGCGTGCGGGACTCGGGTGTCCCTTTCCTTGGCGTGCGGGATTCGGGTGTCCCTTTCCTTGGCGTGCGGGACTCGGTGTCCCTTTCCTTGGTGTGCGGGACTCGGGTGTCTCTTTCCTTGGTGTGTGGGACTTGGTTGTCTACTCTTCAGTAGTGTGTGTGTCAGTGTGTGGGGCTGATCTGTGGATTGTACGGTCTGGTATGGATCCTTGGCCGGGATTGGGGTTCCTGCTATTACCTCGGATCATTGTGTCTGGGTGAAGTGAGGACCTGGTAATAGATGAGGTCTTCAGGACGTCTCACCACCGTGTGAGATGGGGAATTGTACCACCGAGTACAACCCCAGATGGGGGTCTGTGTCATCCCACCGGGACCTTCTCCTGGATTGCCAAAGATTTTATGATATATAACTTTGGGAAGAGGAGAGGCCGAGCCCCTCGTGGGATGGAACCGAGGAACACGGGGGGTTCTGTACCCCTATAAATCAACAAATGGGAGGAGTTTAAGTGAAGAAAACTGTTAAAAAAGGAAATAAAAGAGACTTCTTGTCCTGGATATGAATATGAATCCAATAACAACATTGCTGGGATAACTACAAACACATTATGTCTTACATTACTACCCAGAGCACTTCTAATGACCTCAGTAGACATGAGGATTAGAGCCCATTGCAAGTATGTACACCAATAATAATAATACAGAGATGAGGAGATGAGAAGATGAGGAGAGATGAGGAGATGAGGAGATGTCCGTTTATGAAGCAGTGATCAGTGGGGATCCAGAGGAATGCCGCTGATCGCAGCCCATACACAGTTTATGAAGCGGAGATAATCGGGGAGAAGTGTTTGATGTTCTCCCTCCGATGATCTCCACACACAGAGTCCTCATAGACTGACACCGTAACGGGCGGTTTATGAAGCTGCGATCTCAGCGCTTCACTGGAGATCGGAGTCAGAATTCCCCCTCCCAGGGCCGATCCTAGGGTCACAGGAGCTGGGGTGCAGAAATATTTCTGGCGCCCCCACATGGGCGTGATTATCTTACTAACTCCTCCCCTTTACTAATGTTTCTATGGCAACACTTTGCTTTGACAATAACTTAGTTAACAGCTTTGACAAGTCAAAATAAATGTTTTATTTATTGTCAATTCCGTGTCAAGTGCTTGTAAATCAAATGGTGTAGCAGAAAAAAAAAAACAACTTGGAATATAAATATGAACTGAACAATATTAAACTTTTGAACAGAAAATGAGGTAGCAGAAAATCTATGACTACAGATGGAAAATATACAAGATAGAATGATTTTATACTTTTTAAATTTTCAATAAACATAATCACTAAAGTGCAAATACGAGATTTTCATAATGCATGCAATCACAAAACAGTGCAGATATCAATAAAATAAAGATAAAGCAGCCGGCTTCCCATCCTCTTAGGAACCAGCCATATACAGTGTGTTTAAAGAGAAAAAAAAAACTACAAAATGCATGAAAACTGCAAAAACAAGGGTTTAAAAGTGAAAAAACGTGCCTGAAAAGTGCATCAAGCACAGCAGCATAGATGTGAACCTAGCATCAGAGTGCTCTGATTAACCCAGAATAAAGTTCAGCTGTTCTAGTAGGTCTTTCCTGACATTTTCTTAATCACATCCTACAGCACTAGCCATGGTCCTCAGAGAGCTTCCGAGCATCAGAGGCATCTCCTTGTTAAAAGGTATCAGTCAGGAGAAGAGTACAAAAGAGTTTCCAAGGCATTAGATACACCATGGAACCCAGTGAGGACAGTCATCATCAAGTGGATAAAATACGGCACAGCAGTGACATTACCAAGAACTGGACGTCCCTCCAAAATTGATGAAAAGATGAGAAGAAAACTGGTCAGGGAGGCTTCCGAGAGGCCTAAAGTAACATGAAAGCAGCTGCAGGAATATCTGGCTGTGTGCTACATGTGAAAATAACCCCCCATATTATTCATATGTCTGGGTTATGGGGTAGAGTGACAAGCTTTTTCTTAATAAAAACATCCAAACCCAGCTAAATATTGCAAAAACACAAATCTGCAGTCTCCCAATAGTTTTGGTACATGACCTTCCAGTTGTGAGACACTAGGGAAGGATGCAGTGTGGACACATTGATTGATTATTTCATCAAACAAAACCAACTCTTCCAGCCTTGGCAACAGCAACATTTCTAATCCCATCATGTATATCCAAGTCTTCATAGAAGGATTTATCAATGGATATTGTGGATAAGTTGATAAGTCTTGCCTGGGACATTGTGGAATGGAGATCATTTTTTATCAGTTTTAGTTTTGAAAATGAACGTTCCCCGGCAGCTACACTTACAGGAAGCGCCCTCAATATTCTCAGTGAAATAGAGAGGTTGGGGAATGTGTTGGTCAAGTTATTTTCCACTAGATGCTGCAAGATGTTGGTGACGGTCATCTCCTGAGTTAGAAAAGGTCTAATGGTGTCCAGTTCATCACAAAGATCTATTCCACTAATGTCAGAGTGGGAGGACTGGCTGTCCGTTAACTTGTTTTGCAGATCCATGGAACACTTCAATATATCATTTCTGTCCATTACAAGTTTTGGGATTTCATATAAAAACACAAAATGTGTCACAGTGGCTCTGAAGTAGCGCCAATCTCTCATCTATGGACTGGATGGAGGTTTCCAAAACCGCAAAGAAAAAATATTGTGTTGGGTCTGCAAGAGACTCATCTTCACCTTCATAGTCACAAATCTTCTTTCTCCGCCAAGGTCTAATTGTAACGGCGTCAGGAAATCGCGCTTCACAATCAAGCTTTTCAGCTATTTCTTTGGCATCAGATGGCACATTCTCAAAGCCTTCATCAGATCCGTATTCCACCAAGTGCTTGATCCACGTTCCCAGTCCCTGTACACAGCCTGATAGGTTTAACCTTGTTTGCTGCACTATTTTCCTCATTCACCTTTGATAAGAATTCATACCAAATTTCATTTGGGTTGCCAAGGATTGAGCCTGATGTTTGGTGTTAATATCCCCGTTGTCATCATCTGAGATGTCATACAGAGCATCAAACACCTCAGGTAGGAAATAACACAAGGGTTTCATTGCTGCAACTCTGCTTACCCATCTGCTATTGGAGAGGGTTTTACAGTTAGATTTGTAACGTTCTCCTTGAGTACTTGTCATCGTTGGGTGGATGAGACAAAGAACACATAAAGATCTTCAATGATGCCAAAAAAATCTATTGTCAGGTATGAAATCTTTGCAGCGTCATTCACAACCAAGTAGAGAGTATGTGCACTGCATGGAACAAAGAAGGCTCTTGGGTTGATATTCAGTGTTTTTTGCTGCAAACCATTATGTTTTCCTTCCATATTGGCACCATTGTCATAACCTTGGCCACGCATATTCTCAATTGCAATCTGATTGTTCTTTAACCAGTTCCTGACCGGCGCACGCCGATGTACGTCGGCAGAATGGCACGGGCAGGCATATTGGAGTACAGGTAGGTCCATTTTTAAATGCCGCCCTGCCATCTCGCGTGCTGGTCGGGACCCCCGTGAGTCCAGTCGCGGGTCCCGCAGACTTGATCGCCGCTGGGATACCCGCGATCATCTCACGGGGCAGCTGAATGGGGAGATGCCGCATCTCCCCGTTCTTCCTAGCAACGAGTGATCTCTTCTCCGTGTGATTGGAGCAGAGATCAGTGTTCACTAACACAAAGCCCAGCCCCCCACAGTTAGTAACACGCCCCTAGGAACACTTAACCCCTATACTGCCACCCTCTGGTTAACCCCTTCACTGCCAGTGTCATTTACAAAAGAATCAATGCATTTGTATAGCATTGATTGCTCTATAAATGACAATGGTCCTAAAAATGTGTCAAAAATGTCCGATGTGTCCGCCACAATGTCGCAGTCACAATAAAAAATAAATAAATAAATAAATAGCTGATCTCCGCCATTACTAGTAAAAGAAATTATTAATAAAAATGCCATAAAACTATCCCCTATTTTGTAAACGATATAACTTTTGCGCAAACCAATCAATAATCACTTATTGCATTTTTTTTTACCAAATATATGTAGAAGAATACGTACCGGCCTAACCTGAGGGAAAAAAATGTTTTTTTATATATTTTTGGGGATATTTATTGTAACAAAAAGTAAAAAAAAAAATGTGTTTGTTTTCAAAATTGTCGCTCTATTTTTGTTTATAGCGCAAAAAATAAAAACTGCAGGGGTGATCAAATACCACCAAAAGAAATCTCTTTTTGTGGGAAAAAAAAAGGACATCAATTTGGTTTAGGAGCCACGTCGCACGACCGCGCAATTGTCAGTTAAAGCGACGCAGTGCCAAATCGAAAAAGTGCTCTGGTCTTAAGCCAGCAAAATGGCCCGGTCTGAAAGTGGTTAAAGCGGTTCTGCACCTAAAAAAAAAAATATTAAAAGCCAGCAGCTACTAATATTGCAGCTGCTGACTTTTAATAAAATCACACTTACCTGTCCCAGGGTCCAGCGATGTCGGCGGCAGATGACGAGTGATCGCTCCTCTCACTGCTGCTCCCACTGCCATCCTCTGTCAGGGAATCGGGAAGTGAAGCATTACAGCTTCACTGCCCGGTTCCCTACTGCGCATGCGCAAGTCGCTCTGCGCGTCTCTTCTGGTCCCCCGCTGTGTCTCTGGGAACTGTGTGTTTCCCAGAACACAACAGGGGGGGTGGGGCGTCTGTGGGGGTCTGCGGTGGTCTGCCCGGAAGTGGATGCAGATACCTGGATTATCCAGGTAACTGCACCCCCCTCCCCCCTGAAAGGTGCCGATTGTGGCACCGGAGGGGGGGGAGGGATCAGATTAGTGGAACCTCCCCTTTAGGGTGAAGAACCGCTTTAAGTAGGCCAGTAAAAAGGATGTCCGTCCTTCAGATGTTGTATTGTATACTGGGCAAAAATCCAGGAAGTCTTCTCGAAATTTCAATTTTTTTTTGCACTTTGATCTAGAAGAACAAATCGGACAGCAATGCTAATTTGCTGTATGTGGCTCACATCAGGAGTACAATCCAGGATAATGGAGAAATATTTGGACTCATTCAGGCTTCGTATCATTTTTTCAACGTATTTTTGTTCCAACTATGGCAATTATCTCATTGTGAATCTTGTACCCGAGATAATGTGGCATTTGTGAATGCTGTGAAATGGAGCTCTGAATTCTCGGAATGTGTTCAGATATGATGGGATCAGATTTCTCTATCATTTCATCCAATTTCAGGGAGTTTCCGTTATTGTTTTGAAACAAACGGGTATCAGAGCCGCGAAGCGCCAGATTTTGTCCTGCTAAATATTGGATAATGTGGATTATTCCTTGTATGACAGAATACCAGCGCTTTTCTTCTTGTTTAATGATCTTTTGATTGATATGATCAATGGTTGTTCCCTTTTCCAGAGCTCTTGAAAGATCCCTCCATTTCTTATCATTTGTGACGTGGATTTCGGGTTTTTTCATGTCGGGTTAAATGTCTTGACAGAGGCCGCCGATCATTAAAGCCTTGTTTGGAGGCCAAAGCCATATTGTGAGTGTTAAATATCCGGCAAGCAAAACACTGGACTGAATTATTACATGTAGAATAGATCAGCCAATGTCTTGGTCTCTTCTCTCCATTCTCCGGTACTCTTTGGTAGTAAGTGATAGAAAAGCTCCTGCTGGAATCATCTTTTGGAAAAGTAGAAGACTTTTCTTGAAGAGGGACAATTATTTTTTTTTTAAATATTCTTTATTTAAACTTCAAGGAGGTCACATAATCAAATTACAGACATTTTCATAAATACATACAAACGTTCGTCGGTTCTCAGCCCCTTTTAATCTCTCCCAAGAATACAGTTTCCCTGGTTTGCGTCACTGGGAGCCCTTTCTTATTTATCTCTACTGTTTTTACGTATTCCTCTTTCCCTCCTTTTATTTTAGTTTTTTTTTCCCCCTACCCTCCCACCCTCCAAAAAAAAAAAAAAAAAAAATGTAACCACAAAAAAAAAAGAACACCCCCTCTGCCTCCCGCCCGTATGTTTTACTTAATCCCACTACATGATGGTCTCCTTATCTTTCCCTATTCCCCAGCAAATTCTTTCCCTCTTCTGAAGAGAGGAAAACATTCCATCCCGCCCATATCCTGGCATATTGCTCACTTCTGTCTTGGGCCGAGTATATTAAATCTTCCACAGCCCCCACCTTCCTCACTTTATTTAACCACATTGTTATTGTTGGTGGTTTAGAGTCTTTCCAGGAACGAGCAATGCAACCCTTAGCCTCATTAACCATGTGACACAATACCGAGCCCTTATATTTTCTTATTGGGATATGTGAGAGGTGCAGCAGAAAAAAAGCCGGGTCCTCCATTATTGGATATTCTGTAAATTTTTGCACGTCTCTCCAATACTGTTTGATCCTGGGACATGTCCAGAAAATATGTAGTAAAGTCCCCCGTCCCCCGTTGCACCTCCAACATTGATCTGATGCTCCAGGGGAAAACCTCTGGAGCTTCGATGGGGTATAGTACCACCTCGTCAACAGTTTGTAATTAAATTCCTGAATTCCAGTGCAGATTGATGTGTTCAACGAGAGGTATATCATCCTCTGACGTTGATCTAATGAGAATGTCCTATCCAAGTCCCTTTCCCACTTTACAAAGCATGGCATCTCATAATTATCTGGGGGGCTATAAGCAATGTATATATCTTTGATATCGTTCGAGACAGAGGTTCCTTCTCTTCACAGTATATTTCAAATCTAGTTAGATCTTGTTTATAGTTTATTGCTGGACCTAATGACTCAAAAAAGTGCCGGAGCTGCATTGCCTGCCACACCTTCACTTCAAATTGGCCCCCTTGTTGAGTCAATATAGTCACTGTTGGACAGACATTAGATTGTAAAAAATGTGATACCTGCATATACCCCTTTTCCCGCAAGCTCTTAAAGTCTCTCTTTTCCATTCCCGGTTTAAAACTGGGGTTACCTAGCACCGGAACTAATGTCCTGCTAAATATTGGATAATGTGGATTATTCCTTGTATGACAGAATACCAGCGTTTTTCTTCTTGTTTAATGATCTTTTGATTGATATGATCAATGGTTGTTCCCTTTTCCAGAGCTCTTGAAAGATCCCTCCATTTCTTATCATTTGTGACGTGGATTTTGGGTTTTTTTCATGTCGGGTTAAATGTCTTGACAGAGGCCGCCGATCATTAAAGCCTTGTTTGGAGGCCAAAGCCATATTGTGAGTGTTAAATATCCGGCAAGCAAAGCACCGGACTGAATTATTACATGTAGAAGAGATCAGCCAATGTCTTGGTCTCTTCTCTCCATTCTCCGGTACTCTTTGGTAGTAAGTGATAGAAAAGCTCCTGCTGGAATCATCTTTTGGAAAAGTAGAAGCCTTTTCTTGATCAGGGACAATTTTTATCCAAGTTATTCTGTGTCGGTCATCTAGATTTTCAGGCCAGAAAGCCGGATCACTTGAGATTCCACTTGATGATGTTGATGGCGGTTCAAGTTCCATTTGGGTTTCTTCATCCAGAAGTACAATAGACTCGGTGTCTGAGTGAGAGGAAACATCAGATATATCTTCCTCTTCAATGTCAAAATGCTCTGCTGCTGAAACAATGTGACCTGAAGTTCCATCTCCAGTTGTTATTGGCTCAGTGCCACACTCGGGATCCACGGGGACTCGATCATCGTCACATTCTGATGATTCTTCCAATTCTGGATTTGTTTCTCCTTCTCCACCATGTGAAATGTCCGAGACACCGGACCTTCACTCTTTGCTTGATGTTGATGTATCTGTGCAAAGGGAATCTTGACCACTGCTTAATGAAGACTGCGGCTGGAAGAAGCTTGTGATGGAAGAAGTCATTTTTTCTCAAAGCTTCTTCCTTTCTTTTCCGGCGTTGCAGGTTTCGATATCCTGATAACTTTGTTTTTTTTGCTAGCCATCTAAGGGGAAAAGTACATTACACTGATCAGCCACAACATTAAAACCACTGGACAGGTGAAGTGAAAAGCATGGATTATATCATTACAATGGCACCTGTCAAGGGGTCGGATATATTAGACAACTACAATGGGGTCTAATTGGATCTGGGGGGGTCTCTTTACCAGAGGCCCTCTTGGTGTCCATTAGAGAGTCCGTTATAGCCCCCACCAGGCCAAACAGGGATATGCAATTAATGGACCTCCAGCTGTTGCAAAACCACAAGTCCCACCATGCCCCTGCCTCTGGGTGTCATGCATGTGGCTGTCAAAGTCTTGCTATGCCTCATGGGACTTGTAGTTCTGCAACAGCTGGAGGTCTGAAAATTGCATATCCCTGATATAAAAAAACAAAGCGTGGTCATTGTGTGCATGTGACAACAATATCACAGATTCTACACAAATGTGGCTTGTATGGGAGGGTAACAATAAAAAAAAACACTCCTCAAGAAAAACCACGTGCATTTATTTGAGCCTTGTCAAAACACGCCTTGAAGATTCTGAGGCCACGTGGAAAAAGGTGTTATAGTCCGATTAGACTAACATTGAATTATTTGGCCTCAATACCAAACAAGATGTCTGCCAGAAATCCAAATACTGCTCACCATCCAAATAACACCATTCCTATAGTAAACCACGGAGGAGATAATATCCTGGTATGGGGGTGGCAATCTCCTGGCATGGGGGTGGTAATATCCTGGCATGGAGGTGGTAATATCCTGGTATGGAGGTGGTAATATCCTGGTATGGAGGTGGTAATATCCTGGTATGGAGGTGATAATATCCTGGTATGGGGGTGGTAATATCCTGGTACAGAAGTGGTAATATCCTGGTATGGGGGTGGTAATATCCTGGTATGGGGGTGGTAATATCCTGGTATGGAGGTGGTAATATCCTGGTATGGAGGTGGTAATATCCTGGTATGGAGGTGGTAATATCCTGGTATGGGGGTGGTAATATCCTGGTATGGAGGTGATAATATCCTGGTATGGGGGTGGTAATATCCTGGTATGGGGGTGGTGATATCCTGGTATGGAGGTGGTGATATCCTGGTATGGAGGTGGTAATATCCTGGTATGGAGGTGGTGATATTCTGGTATGGGGGTGGTGATATCCTGGTATGGGGGTGGTGATATCCTGGTATGGGGGTGGTGATATCCTGGTACGGAGGTGGTAATATCTTGGTATGGAGGTAGTGATATCCTGGTATGGAGGTGGTAATATCCTGGTATGGAGGTGGTGATATCCTGGTATGGAGGAGATAATATCCTGGTATTGAGGTGGTAATATCCTGGTATGGAGGTGGTAATATCCTGGTATGGGGGGGGATTTCTCTGCAGCGGAAAATCTGCTGCCCGCTGCCAGAAGGTTGTTAATGGGAAGAAGGTTTACCTTCCAACATGACAATGACCCAAAGCTCACAGCAACAATGAGCACACAGTGATTGAAGGGGAAAAAGGTGAGTGCCCTTGCATGGCCTAGTCAGAGCTCAGACTTAAATGCCATTGAAAATCTGTAGAATGACTTGAAGACTGCAGTCCACAAACGGTCAGCATGAAATGTAAGTGAACTTGAGCAGTCCTTGCAGTGGAATGAGGTCCTTACAGGATTCTCCATCTTACAAGCCGCCCTCAATGCTCTGTTTTATTGGGGCGACTATGTGGTAAAATGAGGTTTGATGTTGATAAATGAAGAGTTGTGCACTTGGGTGTAAGAATTTGCGCACATGATAAATAGTAGATCAGCTGGGGGATTAATGGGGGTGAAGGGTCTGGTGTATCATAAGATTAATAATAGCGTGCAATGCAGGGGGGGGGGTTCAATTTCAATCCACTCGATAGAAATCATCATTTGTAGAGAGCAGCTGTCATCTCCGTCCCCCACCAGCTCCTCCTCCGACTCCCCGACAGTCCCATTCACTTTAATGGGAAGGCTGGTGATTGGGCGGTGACACAACAAGGGGAGGGGCGTGGCGGCAGCGGGCGAGTGGACGCCGCTAACAGGCGCCGCCATGATGGATGTGAAATGACCGGCGCTCTTTTCATGGAAGGACTCGTTCTCGCTGGTAGTGAGAATCTTTAATATTCACAAACAAAATGATTTCCTCTTTAGAATAATAATCTGTCAGGTTTAGTAAATCAGCGATATGAGAAGCGATTCAATCGTACAGTTTGTAGTGCACAGAGATTTGTAGAACAAGGAGATAAAAGAATATTCCTGAGCTTTGTTTTCTCTCCTGGGTCCTGTGACATTGTGTGATCATCAATGCAGGGCGTGTGATCTCAGCTTTCACAGCTTGGATGTATTGAGCCTGGCTTCATACATATGGAAACACAGACCGTGCATGCGATTCGCACTGCGCTGATGGCGCCGATCACATGCGATTTCTGTGCAATGCAAATCCAGACATACAGTTGTACGGCTGAACTCACATTGGATTCACACAAGAAAAAGGTGCAGCGACTTTATTTCTCCTCACAATGACATTGGATTGCATGGATGGAACTCAGAGTTGTCCCTGCGATCTGTGATCTGATCTGGGGGTGTCATTAACAGGGTACTGACCCCTGCATCGGTCTGCAGAATGGGGGAGGGGTGCGATGAGGGAACCGGCGCTGCGATTATGCGGCTTCCTGCATTGCTGTAGTGTGATCCCGGGCTAAATGAGTTTACCGAAAATGTAAATATTGCAGAATATACAGCCTCATGTTACAGAACTCAACTCCATTCCATGCCGAATAAACTCCATTATTCATCTTCTATACACAATTATCTTCACAGCCATTGTTACTACAAGAGCATTTTATTACATCCGATACAAATCAAACACATTGGTTTCAATAAAAAAAAAAAAATCTTTCCCCCCCTGATGCAATGCCAAGCAGCGGTTTCCAGACAGAACATAATGATTTTTTGTATTGCGCCCCCGGCCAGATCATGGTGTATTTGTGCCCTGCATACTGCAGCTGTGAGAAGAGGGGAGGGAGTGAGTTTCAGTATTACTGACGGGCGCACTGCCCATATAAAATGATATATACGCGGCACTCAGCGCTGACAACCCCCACCACTTCTTATATAAAGCCTAGAAAATGCCCGACAAAACGCAATGTTTACTAACAATGCGACAGAAACTATTCACAGCCATTTCCCTTTACACTATATGGAAAGCGTTTCCAGTAAACATTATCAATACCTATACAGTGATCAATAATCTGCCGGCTTTACACTTGGAAAGTCAGCTTGATAAAAAGTGGAGCCACTAAAATGATGGAAAACCAGGAAAAATCCTGGATGGGGGAGGGGAACACATGGAAAGATTCGTATAGCGCACTGTGAAAAAGCATTATTGTGGGCAGAACTTGGGCCTAGTCACTTTATACACTGCACTCCTATGTCATATTTACCCCCCACATTCTCCTAATTACTGTGCCACCGCTGACAGCCCCACCCCCACACACACACACACAAACACACACACACACACACACATACACCCGGGGCCCACACATACACCGGGGCAGGGCTGCTGTTAGAAATCATGGGGCCCCGTACAGCTTACCTGACAGGGTCCCCCTAAAAAAATATAAAAACGAAATGTTTTCTAAAAATACACAAAAATCATCATTAGTGGATACAAACACAACATAACTTATAAACTTATGGGGGGACAGGAAGGCACGGCACAGCAGTTAGGAGGGTACAGTACAGGGAGCCACAGAAGAAGGGGGACTGGAAAGTACAGTACGGGGGGGGCAGAGTACAGTGGTTAGGAGGGTACAGTACAGGGATCCACAGAAGAAGGGGGGCTGGAAGGTACAGTACGGGGGGCAGGAGGGCACAGTACAGTGGTTAGGAGGGTACAGTACAGTGGTTAGGAGGGTACAGTACAGGGGGAGGGTAAGTGGACCCAGTACAGGGGGCCGGAGGGTACAGTATAGGGGCAGTAATGTATTATACAGATACGGCCTCCTGAAGAGCTGTGCAGGGAAGCTGACATTGCAGATTCTGACAGGCTGCCACTGGGCTAAATCTACAAATGGAAGAGCAATTCCCCCTCTACCTTCCCCTCCAGAGTTTCTGGTTTCTTCTGGGGCTTTGCCGGGGTTATGGAAGAACTCCAAGGTGGAGCATCTCATTACTGCTGCTACTTGTGTGGGTGAGATATGTACTGTGCCAATCACATGGAATGAATAGGAGAGGAGGGTCAGCAGGGATTGGGTGAGATATGTACTGTGCCAATCACATGGGATGAATAGGAGAGGAGGGTCAGCAGGGATTGGGTGAGATATGTACTGTGCCAATCACATGGGATGAATAGGAGAGGAGGGTCAGCAGGGATTGGGTGAGATGTGTACTGTGCCAATCACATGGGATGAATAGGAGAGGAGGGTCAGCAGGGATTGGGTGAGATATGTACTGTGCCAATCACATGGGATGAATAGGAGAGGAGGGTCAGCAGGGATTGGGTGAGATATGTACTGTGCCAATCACATGGGATGAATAGGAGAGGAGGGTCAGCAGGGATTGGGTGAGATGTGTACTGTGCCAATCACATGGGATGACTAGGAGGGGAGGGTCAGCAGGGATTGGGTGAGATATGTACTGTGCCAAATCACATGGGATGAATAGGAGAGGAGGGTCAGCAGGGATTGGGTGAGATATGTACTGTGCCAATCACATGGGATGAATAGGAGAGGAGGGTCAGCAGGGATTGGCACAGTACACATCCCACCCACACAAGCAGCAGCAGTAATAAGATGCTCCACTTTGGGGTTCTTCCTTAACCCTGAAAAAATGGTGGGGGGGAGGGAGGGATAGAGATGGGAACCATTGGGTAAGGGCAAATGAGGAGAGTTGGGAGGAGGTGGGTAGGGGGTGGGTAGAGAAGAACTGGAGTGAGACTGGGGGGATTCTGGGCTGTATAGGGATACAAAAGGAGGATTTGTGATAGGATATGGGAATGGGGGGGCATATAGATGGGGTGGAGGGGAGGCATATAGATGGGATGGAGGGGAGGCATATAGACGGGGTGGAGGGGAGGCATATAGATGGGGTGGAGGGGAGGCATATAGATGGGGTGGAGGGGAGGCATATAGATGGGGTGAAGGGGAGGAATATAGATGGGATGGAGGGGAGGCATATAGATGGGATGGAGGGGAGGCATATAGATGGGGTGGAGGGGAGGCATATAGATTGGGTGGAGGGGAGGCATATAGATGGGGTGGAGGGGAGGCATATAGATGGGGGTGGAGGGGAGGCATATAGATGGGTGGAGGGGAGGCATATAGATGGGGTGGAGGGGAGGCATATAGATGGGGTGGAGGGGACTGGATGGTCTGGGATGGGCATGGGGAATACTGTTGGCTGGTGAGGAATTGCCACAGTATAATAAAAACAAATTGTATGTCTGTCAAGGAGGGGTAGAGGGTGAGATTCCATTAACTAATAAAGATTCAGTGTTGGGGGTGTGCAGGCTGGGGGATTCCAGCAAGTTATAGTGTTTGTGTGTGGGGCGTGGACCCCTGTGTGAAGGTGGGGGGCACGGACCCCTGTGTGAAGGTGGGGGCACAGGCACCCGTGTGAAGGTGGGGGCACAGGCACCCGTGTGAATGTGGGGGGCACAGGCACCCGTGTGAACGTGGGGGGCACAGGCACCCGTGTGAACGTGGGGGGCACAGGCACCCATGTGAACGTGGGGGGCACAGGCACCCGTGTGAACGTGGGGGGCACATGTACCCGTGTGAACGTGGGGGACACCTGTGTGAAGGTGGGGGACACCTGTGTGAAGGTGGGGGGGCACCTTTGTGAAGGTGGGGGGGCACAGGCACCTGTGTGAAGGTGGGGGGGGCACAGGCACCTGTGTGAAGGTGGGGGGGCACAGGCACCTGTGTGAAGGTGGGGGGCACATGTGTGAAGGTGGGGGGCACATGTGTGAAGGAGGGGGGCACATGTGTGAAGGAGGGGGTACATGTTTGAAGGTGGGGGGCACCTGTGTGAAGGTGGGGGCATCTGTGTGAAGGTGGGGGGCACCTGAGTGAAGGTGGGGGGCACCTGAGTGAAGGTGGGGGCACAGGCACCTGAGTGTGCGTGGGCCCCGTACAGAAGGACCGGTGTCCCCCCTATCAGCAGCCCTGCACCCGGGGCCACACACATGCACCCGGGGGCCCCACACATGCACCCGGGGCCACACACATGCACCCGGGGCCACACACATGCACCCGGGGGCCCCACACATGCACCCGGGGCCACACACATGCACCCGGGGCCACACACATGCACCCGGGGGCCACACACATGCACCTGGGGCCACACACATGCACCTGGGGCCACACAATCATTTTATACAACATTTTCAGTAACATGTGTAGAGAATGATATGATTTCTCTGAGTCCACCTTACAGAAGATCTTTGTTCCAATCAGTAACTGGGGAGAGAATGAAGACTTTGGTCAGGACTGTACAACATACAGCATGGACTATGGGAACGAGAGAGGGGGAGGGGAGAGATCTATGTATTATGTGATCTGACACTCCCGAGTCTGGGGAGGGCATGTGCGCCACCAGCGCCCCCCTCCCGGGGTGATTACACACAGTGGGATCTGATCTGCCGGTAACACAGACTCAATGCCCACCACAAACCGCGGATCATTAGGCAGAGAGGCAGAATGGCGTTCTGTGTATGTAAACAAGGCAGACCACCATTCTGTCTGCAAGAACACAGGATCCATTCCTTCCCCTAGTAAAAGCACTTCCCACAAAGTGCACAAGAAACAGCGAGGCACACAGCTAACCCTTTAATCACCCCTTTTGTTAACCCCTTCCCAGCCAGTGTCATTAGTACAGTGACAGTGCATATTTTTAGCACTGATCACTGTATTAGTGTTGGAGAAGGGATCTCACCGCTCCAGGAGCACACATGCAGGCTGTAAACTGTCTCTTCGGATGGGAAGTCACAGGCGCCGGCTATTACCACTACCAACAGACGAGAAACAAGCTCTGGAGTGCCGCACTCTTCAGAAGATCACTTTCTTTTATTGGAAAATCACATCACAGCTCAACAAACACAGCGAACAAGGAAACATTTCACCATCGGGGGCTTCATTATGGAGATCTGGCCTGGGGGGGTCTTCATCCTGAAGCCTTTTTGTTGCTTCACCTTTTGGGCCAGGTTGTCGTGTTTCTCCCTTTTTGTGTTGTGAACACTTAGGGCCCTTTCACAACGAGGCGCCGGCGGCTTTTCAGCCCCCAGTGGGGTGATTTTAGCAGCCAAAAAAAGGGTTAAAAGTGCCGGCAAAGCACCGCTGCTGATTTCCATGGCGGGGCACTTTAGGAGCGGTGTATACACTGCCCCTCGGTGGCGGTGCGTCCATTAAGGGCGCACGGGTGCCGCCCCCTCTCTCCAGCCACCCCCTTTGTGTATAATGGATAGAATCTATCCATGGACGCTGTAGCCACCCCCTATTCAGGCACCTGGCCTCCTTTTCGGATGCCGGGCTACAGAATTACAAAAGCGGCGGGGGGAGTTTTTTTTAAAGCACCTGATTAGAGCCATAGGCTCTAATAGGTTTCAAAAAAGGTGAACTGCAAGTGCAAAGCATTTCACTCAGGTGTGTTAGAAAAGCAAATGAATATTCGCTTTCCTAACACTTAACCGCCTCTCAGGCAATCAGGTGCACGGGTTACCCATCACCTGATTGGCCGAAATGACAGGCGCTACAATTGGACGCCTATTGGGAGGAGGGGGGAGACACAGGGAGCAAAGAGAGCCACTGTCTGACATGCTGCAAAGTCCCACCGCTTGCCGCCGTCACCTGCCACCACCGAGACAGGGTAAGTGCCGGGTGGACGGCGAGTGGGCATAGTGGAACAATTTGATGGGCACAGTGTCTGCGGTGATGGGCACAGTGGCTGCATTTGATGGGCACAGTGGCTGCTTTTAGGCAGGACATAGCGGCTGCGTTTGATGGACACAGCGGCTGCATTTGATGGGCACAGTGGCTACGTTTGATGGGCACAGTGGCTGCATTTGATGGGCACAGTGGCTGCGTTTGATGGGCACAGTGGCTGCATTTGATGGGCACAGTGGCTATGTTTGATGGGCACAGTGGCTGCGTTTGATGGGCACAGTGGCTGCGTTTGATGGGCACAGTGGCTGTGGTGATGGGCACAGTGGCTGCATTTGATGGGCACAGTAGCAGCCTTTGATGATAGTAAATAGTTATTCCTAATAAGGGTTATATATATGAAGAGCTGTATACACCGATATGGACCAAGCCGTGTCCAGTAGGGAAATATGTGAGGAAAGTTGATGTGGCGCTATTCTCACTCTATTGTGGGTTGGGGGCCGTTACACCTTCTACTTTATTTAGTAATGTATAAATGACTCTCATAACGTATATATTGGGATATACGATATCCTCTAAGTGCTTCTATATGATTAAACATTCATTATAGTGCAGGAATTTTATAGAAAAAAAACTATAAAATAAGGTGCCAAGAAAAGGACTAGATTATTGAAATTACACTCTAAAAAACTGTAAACACACTTGCAAAGATGCTAACACCCAGTAATGTTGGGTGTATATAAAACTAGCGGGAGTGTGTTAGTGTTGGATGTTACCGCATTATAATCAAATATGATACCAAAAAAAAAACAACAATATAAATAATATAAAATAAATAAACGCACTACAGAGGCAACTATTATATGCATATAACTTTTCACCTGTTGAACTATATGTGTATAAATGACATGAATATTACGTGGAAGAAAGTGCCACGTGCTCATAAGAGAAGTGCAACTACTTCCATATACTAAACACAACTAGAAGCTGTCTGATTACATCATATATTGCCCAGTGTTGGCTGGGATTGTAATCAGTCGTAATAACCGTGTTAAATATAGTAAGATATAAAAAGTGTCAAAATAAATATAAAGTGCAAAGTGACAAAATGTAAACACCCTACAGAGGTTTTAACCCACAAAAGTGTAGATGATCCAAAAAATATATTAATGTGGAATAATAGGTATCACACTCAGACTTGAAGTCCTAAAAACAATAAATATAAAGTGCAAAGTGACAAAATGTAAACACCCTGCAGAGGTGTTAACCCACAAAAGTGTAGATGATTAAAAAAAAAAGTATTAATGTGGAGTAATGGGTATCGCACTCAGACTTAAAGTCCTATAAAGTACAAGGGTGTGTAAAATAATATACAATAAAAAAAAAAGTGAGTAAAAGTGAATGGTTTGAAAGAGAAAATGTGGGTGTGGAAGTTGAGTGGGGAGTGTAAAGCGGTCCCATCCACTGACCACAAAGACTGCAAAGTATCTCATAATAAAAGAGATCTCTAAGGAGTCCAAACAATAGTAATTTGTAGTGAACAATGAATAAATGAACAAAAAAATGTATATAAGTAAACACCCTACAGAGCTAATAGAAAGCAGGGTGTGTAAAATATATATAAAAAAGAGAAAGAAACGAAAAGTTCAACAAGGAAGAGAAAAAAAAAAGTCTCTTAAAGTGCCGGTGCTTTTCCGTGACGACCAATGTGCATACGAATCCAGTAACCCAGGGGTGTCCAAACTTTTTGCACAGAGGGCCGGATTCCATGAAGTGAACATGCGGGAGGGCCGAACATTTTTCCCGACTTTTTTTGAAGAGTTAAAATGAAATGCAAATTAAATTTTGAAGCAAAGTTTATTGGAAGCGGCAGACTTTTCATTCCGTCACACGGATGAGAAATGTAAAGAGGTGTTACACCCTCTGCCTGTCATTTATGAAGTGCGGATGGAAATAGAAATGCAGGAAGATGAAATATGTCGGGAAGATTGTAAAGTACATTAATAAAGGCCGTCTGGCGACTTTGAAGGTAAAAAGAAATGTGAAGAGGAAGATAAAAGCAAAGTGTCCATCTTGTGAAATAGTCAGAGCTGAGATTTTCCATGAATGTGATTGGAAGAAGAAAACTTGTGTGCAGTAATGTGAAGGGTGAAATGAGATGAGGAGGGCGGCACATAGGCGGGGCGGGGGCTGGGTGAAAGGTGGTGAAATGAGATGTGGAGGGCGGCACATAGGCGGGGCGGGGGCTGGGTGAAAGGTGGTGGAATGAGATGTGGAGGGCGGCACATAGGCGGGGTGGGGGCTGGGTGAAAGGTGGTGAAATGAGATGTGGAGGGCGGCACATAGGCGGGGCGGGGGCTGGGTGAAAGGTGGTGGAATGAGATGTGGAGGGCGGCACATAGGCAGGGGGGGGGCTGGGGGAAAGGTGGTGGAATGAGATGAGGAGGGCGGCACATAGGCGGGGCGGGGGCTGGGGGAAAGGTGGTGAAATGAGATGTGGAGGGCGGCACATAGGCGGGATGGGGGCTGGGTGAAAGGTGGTGGAATGTGGAGGGCGGCACATAGGCGGGGCGGGGGCGGGGTGAAAGGTGGTGGAATGTGGAGGGCGGCACATAGGCGGGGCGGGGGCTGGGTGAAAGGTGGTGGAATGTGGAGGGCGGCACATAGGCGGGGCGGGGGCTGGGTGAAAGGTGGTGGAATGTGGAGGGCGGCACATAGGCGGGGCGGGGGCTGGGTGAAAGGTGGTGGAATGTGGAGGGCGGCACATAGGCGGGGCGGGGGCTGGGTGAAAGGTGGTGGAATGTGGAGGGCGGCACATAGGCGGGGCGGGGGCTGGGTGAAAGGTGGTGGAATGTGGAGGGCGGCACATAGGCGGGACGGGGGCTGGGTGAAAGGTGGTGGAATGTGGAGGGCGGCACATAGGCGGGGCGGGGGCGGGGTGAAAGGTGGTGGAATGTGGAGGGTGGCACATAGGCGGGGCGGGGGCTGGGTGAAAGGTGGTGGAATGTGGAGGGCGGCACATAGGCGGGGTGGGGGCTGGGTGAAAGGTGGTGGAATGTGGAGGGCGGCACATAGGCGGGGCGGGGGCTGGGTGAAAGGTGGTGGAATGTGGAGGGCGGCACATAGGCGGGGAGGGGGCTGGGTGAAAGGTGGTGGAATGTGGAGGGTGGCACATAGGCGGGGCGGGGGCTGGGTGAAAGGTGGTGGAATGTGGAGGGCGGCACATAGGCGGGGCGGGGGCGGGGTGAAAGGTGGTGGAATGTGGAGGGCGGCACATAGGCGGGGCGGGGGCGGGGTGAAAGGTGGTGGAATGAGATGTGGAGGGCGGCACATAGGCGGGGCGGGGGCTGGGTGAAAGGTGGTGGAATGTGGAGGGCGGCACATAGGCGGGGCGGGGGCTGGGTGAAAGGTGGTGGAATGTGGAGGGCGGCACATAGGCGGGGCGGGGGCTGGGTGAAAGGTGGTGGAATGTGGAGGGCGGCACATAGGCGGGGCGGGGGCTGGGTGAAAGGTGGTGGAATGTGGAGGGCGGCACATAGGCGGGACGGGGGCTGGGTGAAAGGTGGTGGAATGTGGAGGGCGGCACATAGGCGGGGCGGGGGCGGGGTGAAAGGTGGTGGAATGTGGAGGGTGGCACATAGGCGGGGCGGGGGCTGGGTGAAAGGTGGTGGAATGTGGAGGGCGGCACATAGGCGGGGCGGGGGCTGGGTGAAAGGTGGTGGAATGTGGAGGGCGGCACATAGGCGGGGCGGGGGCTGGGTGAAAGGTGGTGGAATGTGGAGGGCGGCACATAGGCGGGGAGGGGGCTGGGTGAAAGGTGGTGGAATGTGGAGGGTGGCACATAGGCGGGGCGGGGGCTGGGTGAAAGGTGGTGGAATGTGGAGGGCGGCACATAGGCGGGGCGGGGGCGGGGTGAAAGGTGGTGGAATGTGGAGGGCGGCACATAGGCGGGGCGGGGGCGGGGTGAAAGGTGGTGGAATGAGATGTGGAGGGCGGCACATAGGCGGGGCGGGGGCTGGGTGAAAGGTGGTGGAATGTGGAGGGCGGCACATAGGCGGGGCGGGGGCTGGGTGAAAGGTGGTGGAATGTGGAGGGCGGCACATAGGCGGGGGCGGGGTGAAAGGTGGTGGAATGTGGAGGGCGGCACATAGGCGGGACGGGGGCTGGGTGAAAGGTGGTGGAATGTGGAGGGCGGCACATAGGCGGGGCGGGGGCGGGGTGAAAGGTGGTGGAATGAGATGTGGAGGGCGGCACATAGGCGGGGCGGGGGCTGGGTGAAAGGTGGTGGAATGTGGAGGGCGGCACATAGGCGGGGCGGGGGCTGGGTGAAAGGTGGTGGAATGTGGAGGGCGGCACATAGGCGGGGGCGGGGTGAAAGGTGGTGGAATGTGGAGGGTGGCACATAGGCGGGGCGGGGGCTGGGTGAAAGGTGGTGGAATGTGGAGGGCGGCACATAGGCGGGGCGGGGGCTGGGTGAAAGGTGGTGGAATGTGGAGGGCGGCACATAGGCGGGGCGGGGGCTGGGTGAAAGGTGGTGGAATGTGGAGGGCGGCACATAGGCGGGGCGGGGGCTGGGTGAAAGGTGGTGGAATGTGGAGGGCGGCACATAGGCGGGGAGGGGGCTGGGTGAAAGGTGGTGGAATGTGGAGGGTGGCACATAGGCGGGGCGGGGGCTGGGTGAAAGGTGGTGGAATGTGGAGGGCGGCACATAGGCGGGGCGGGGGCTGGGTGAAAGGTGGTGGAATGTGGAGGGCGGCACATAGGCGGGGCGGGGGCGGGGTGAAAGGTGGTGGAATGTGGAGGGCGGCACATAGGCGGGGCGGGGGCGGGGTGAAAGGTGGTGGAATGAGATGTGGAGGGCGGCACATAGGCGGGGCGGGGGCTGGGTGAAAGGTGGTGGAATGTGGAGGGCGGCACATAGGCGGGGCGGGGGCTGGGTGAAAGGTGGTGGAATGTGGAGGGCGGCACATAGGCGGGGCGGGGGCGGGGTGAAAGGTGGTGGAATGTGGAGGGTGGCACATAGGCGGGGCGGGGGCTGGGTGAAAGGTGGTGGAATGTGGAGGGCGGCACATAGGCGGGGCGGGGGCTGGGTGAAAGGTGGTGGAATGTGGAGGGCGGCACATAGGCGGGGCGGGGGCTGGGTGAAAGGTGGTGGAATGTGGAGGGCGGCACATAGGCGGGACGGGGGCTGGGTGAAAGGTGGTGGAATGTGGAGGGCGGCACATAGGCGGGGCGGGGGCGGGGTGAAAGGTGGTGGAATGTGGAGGGTGGCACATAGGCGGGGCGGGGGCTGGGTGAAAGGTGGTGGAATGTGGAGGGCGGCACATAGGCGGGGCGGGGGCTGGGTGAAAGGTGGTGGAATGTGGAGGGCGGCACATAGGCGGGGAGGGGGCTGGGTGAAAGGTGGTGGAATGTGGAGGGTGGCACATAGGCGGGGCGGGGGCTGGGTGAAAGGTGGTGGAATGTGGAGGGCGGCACATAGGCGGGGCGGGGGCGGGGTGAAAGGTGGTGGAATGTGGAGGGTGGCACATAGGCGGGGCGGGGGCTGGGTGAAAGGTGGTGGAATGTGGAGGGCGGCACATAGGCGGGGCGGGGGCTGGGTGAAAGGTGGTGGAATGTGGAGGGCGGCACATAGGCGGGGCGGGGGCTGGGTGAAAGGTGGTGGAATGTGGAGGGCGGCACATAGGCGGGGAGGGGGCTGGGTGAAAGGTGGTGGAATGTGGAGGGTGGCACATAGGCGGGGCGGGGGCTGGGTGAAAGGTGGTGGAATGTGGAGGGCGGCACATAGGCGGGGCGGGGGCGGGGTGAAAGGTGGTGGAATGTGGAGGGCGGCACATAGGCGGGGCGGGGGCGGGGTGAAAGGTGGTGGAATGAGATGTGGAGGGCGGCACATAGGCGGGGCGGGGGCTGGGTGAAAGGTGGTGGAATGTGGAGGGCGGCACATAGGCGGGGCGGGGGCTGGGTGAAAGGTGGTGGAATGTGGAGGGCGGCACATAGGCGGGGCGGGGGCTGGGTGAAAGGTGGTGGAATGTGGAGGGCGGCACATAGGCGGGGCGGGGGCTGGGTGAAAGGTGGTGGAATGTGGAGGGCGGCACATAGGCGGGACGGGGGCTGGGTGAAAGGTGGTGGAATGTGGAGGGCGGCACATAGGCGGGGCGGGGGCGGGGTGAAAGGTGGTGGAATGTGGAGGGTGGCACATAGGCGGGGCGGGGGCTGGGTGAAAGGTGGTGGAATGTGGAGGGCGGCACATAGGCGGGGCGGGGGCTGGGTGAAAGGTGGTGGAATGTGGAGGGCGGCACATAGGCGGGGCGGGGGCTGGGTGAAAGGTGGTGGAATGTGGAGGGCGGCACATAGGCGGGGAGGGGGCTGGGTGAAAGGTGGTGGAATGTGGAGGGTGGCACATAGGCGGGGCGGGGGCTGGGTGAAAGGTGGTGGAATGTGGAGGGCGGCACATAGGCGGGGCGGGGGCGGGGTGAAAGGTGGTGGAATGTGGAGGGCGGCACATAGGCGGGGCGGGGGCGGGGTGAAAGGTGGTGGAATGAGATGTGGAGGGCGGCACATAGGCGGGGCGGGGGCTGGGTGAAAGGTGGTGGAATGTGGAGGGCGGCACATAGGCGGGGCGGGGGCTGGGTGAAAGGTGGTGGAATGTGGAGGGCGGCACATAGGCGGGGGCGGGGTGAAAGGTGGTGGAATGTGGAGGGTGGCACATAGGCGGGGCGGGGGCTGGGTGAAAGGTGGTGGAATGTGGAGGGCGGCACATAGGCGGGGCGGGGGCTGGGTGAAAGGTGGTGGAATGTGGAGGGTGGCACATAGGCGGGGCGGGGGCTGGGTGAAAGGTGGTGGAATGTGGAGGGCGGCACATAGGCGGGGCGGGGGCTGGGTGAAAGGTGGTGGAATGTGGAGGGCGGCACATAGGCGGGGCGGGGGCTGGGTGAAAGGTGGTGGAATGTGGAGGGCGGTACATAGGCGGGGCGGGGGCTGGGTGAAAGGTGGTGGAATGTGGAGGGCGGCACATAGGCGGGGCGGGGGCTGGGTGAAAGGTGGTGGAATGTGGAGGGCGGCACATAGGCGGGGCGGGGGCGGGGTGAAAGGTGGTGGAATGTGGAGGGCGGCACATAGGCGGGGCGGGGGCGGGGTGAAAGGTGGTGGAATGAGATGTGGAGGGCGGCACATAGGCGGGGCGGGGGCTGGGTGAAAGGTGGTGGAATGTGGAGGGCGGCACATAGGCGGGGCGGGGGCGGGGTGAAAGGTGGTGGAATGTGGAGGGTGGCACATAGGCGGGGCGGGGGCTGGGTGAAAGGTGGTGGAATGTGGAGGGCGGCACATAGGCGGGGCGGGGGCTGGGTGAAAGGTGGTGGAATGTGGAGGGCGGCACATAGGCGGGGCGGGGGCTGGGTGAAAGGTGGTGGAATGTGGAGGGCGGCACATAGGCGGGGAGGGGGCTGGGTGAAAGGTGGTGGAATGTGGAGGGTGGCACATAGGCGGGGCGGGGGCTGGGTGAAAGGTGGTGGAATGTGGAGGGCGGCACATAGGCGGGGAGGGGGCTGGGTGAAAGGTGGTGGAATGTGGAGGGTGGCACATAGGCGGGGCGGGGGCTGGGTGAAAGGTGGTGGAATGTGGAGGGCGGCACATAGGCGGGGCGGGGGCTGGGTGAAAGGTGGTGGAATGTGGAGGGCGGCACATAGGCGGGGCGGGGGCTGGGTGAAAGGTGGTGAAATGAGATGTGGAGGGCGGCACATAGGCGGGGCGGGGGCTGGGTGAAAGGTGGTGGAATGTGGAGGGCGGCACATAGGCGGGGCGGGGGCTGGGTGAAAGGTGGTGGAATGTGGAGGGCGGCACATAGGCGGGGCGGGGGCTGGGTGAAAGGTGGTGGAATGTGGAGGGCGGCACATAGGCGGGGCGGGGGCTGGGTGAAAGGTGGTGGAATGTGGAGGGCGGCACATAGGCGGGACGGGGGCTGGGTGAAAGGTGGTGGAATGTGGAGGGCGGCACATAGGCGGGGCGGGGGCGGGGTGAAAGGTGGTGGAATGTGGAGGGTGGCACATAGGCGGGGCGGGGGCTGGGTGAAAGGTGGTGGAATGTGGAGGGCGGCACATAGGCGGGGCGGGGGCTGGGTGAAAGGTGGTGGAATGTGGAGGGCGGCACATAGGCGGGGCGGGGGCTGGGTGAAAGGTGGTGGAATGTGGAGGGTGGCACATAGGCGGGGAGGGGGCTGGGTGAAAGGTGGTGGAATGTGGAGGGTGGCACATAGGCGGGGCGGGGGCTGGGTGAAAGGTGGTGGAATGTGGAGGGCGGCACATAGGCGGGGAGGGGGCTGGGTGAAAGGTGGTGGAATGTGGAGGGTGGCACATAGGCGGGGCGGGGGCGGGGTGAAAGGTGGTGGAATGAGATGTGGAGGGCGGCACATAGGCGGGGCGGGGGCTGGGTGAAAGGTGGTGGAATGTGGAGGGCGGCACATAGGCGGGGCGGGGGCTGGGTGAAAGGTGGTGGAATGTGGAGGGCGGCACATAGGCGGGGGCGGGGTGAAAGGTGGTGGAATGTGGAGGGTGGCACATAGGCGGGGCGGGGGCTGGGTGAAAGGTGGTGGAATGTGGAGGGCGGCACATAGGCGGGGCGGGGGCTGGGTGAAAGGTGGTGGAATGTGGAGGGTGGCACATAGGCGGGGCGGGGGCTGGGTGAAAGGTGGTGGAATGTGGAGGGCGGCACATAGGCGGGGCGGGGGCTGGGTGAAAGGTGGTGGAATGTGGAGGGCGGCACATAGGCGGGGCGGGGGCTGGGTGAAAGGTGGTGGAATGTGGAGGGCGGTACATAGGCGGGGCGGGGGCTGGGTGAAAGGTGGTGGAATGTGGAGGGCGGCACATAGGCGGGGCGGGGGCTGGGTGAAAGGTGGTGGAATGTGGAGGGCGGCACATAGGCGGGGCGGGGGCGGGGTGAAAGGTGGTGGAATGTGGAGGGCGGCACATAGGCGGGGCGGGGGCGGGGTGAAAGGTGGTGGAATGAGATGTGGAGGGCGGCACATAGGCGGGGCGGGGGCTGGGTGAAAGGTGGTGGAATGTGGAGGGCGGCACATAGGCGGGGCGGGGGCGGGGCGAAAGGTGGTGGAATGTGGAGGGTGGCACATAGGCGGGGCGGGGGCTGGGTGAAAGGTGGTGGAATGTGGAGGGCGGCACATAGGCGGGGCGGGGGCTGGGTGAAAGGTGGTGGAATGTGGAGGGCGGCACATAGGCGGGGCGGGGGCTGGGTGAAAGGTGGTGGAATGTGGAGGGCGGCACATAGGCGGGGAGGGGGCTGGGTGAAAGGTGGTGGAATGTGGAGGGTGGCACATAGGCGGGGCGGGGGCTGGGTGAAAGGTGGTGGAATGTGGAGGGCGGCACATAGGCGGGGAGGGGGCTGGGTGAAAGGTGGTGGAATGTGGAGGGCGGCACATAGGCGGGGCGGGGGCTGGGTGAAAGGTGGTGGAATGTGGAGGGCGGCACATAGGCGGGGCGGGGGCTGGGTGAAAGGTGGTGGAATGTGGAGGGCGGCACATAGGCGGGGCGGGGGCTGGGTGAAAGGTGGTGGAATGTGGAGGGCGGCACATAGGCGGGGCGGGGGCTGGGTGAAAGGTGGTGGAATGTGGAGGGCGGCACATAGGCGGGGCGGGGGCTGGGTGAAAGGTGGTGGAATGTGGAGGGCGGCACATAGGCGGGGCGGGGGCTGGGTGAAAGGTGGTGGAATGTGGAGGGCGGCACATAGGCGGGGCGGGGGCTGGGTGAAAGGTGGTGGAATGTGGAGGGCGGCACATAGGCGGGGCGGGGGCGGGGTGAAAGGTGGTGGAATGTGGAGGGCGGCACATAGGCGGGGCGGGGGCGGGGTGAAAGGTGGTGGAATGAGATGTGGAGGGCGGCACATAGGCGGGGCGGGGGCTGGGTGAAAGGTGGTGGAATGTGGAGGGCGGCACATAGGCGGGGCGGGGGCTGGGGGAAAGGTGGTGGAATGTGGAGGGCGGCACATAGGCGGGGCGGGGGCTGGGTGAAAGGTGGTGAAATGTGGAGGGCGGCACATAGGCGGGGCGGGGGCGGGGTGAAAGGTGGTGGAATGAGATGTGGAGGGCGGCACATAGGCGGGGCGGGGGCTGGGTGAAAGGTGGTGAAATGAGATGTGGAGGGCGGCACATAGGCGGGGCGGGGGCTGGGTGAAAGGTGGTGAAATGAGATGTGGAGGGCGGCACATAGGCGGGGCGGGGGCGGGGTGAAAGGTGGTGGAATGTGGAGGGCGGCACATAGGCGGGGCGGGGGCTGGGTGAAAGGTGGTGGGATGTGGAGGGCGGCACATAGGCGGGGCGGGGGCGGGGTGAAAGGTGGTGGAATGAGATGTGGAGGGCGGCACATAGGCGGGGCGGGGGCTGGGTGAAAGGTGGTGAAATGAGATGTGGAGGGCGGCACATAGGCGGGGCGGGGGCTGGGTGAAAGGTGGTGGAATGAGATGTGGAGGGCGACACATAGGCGGGGCGGGGGCTGGGTGAAAAGTGGTGGAATGAGATGTGGAGGGCGGCACATAGGCGGGGCAGGGGCTGGGTGAAAGGTGGTGGAATGAGATGTGGAGGGCGGCACATAGGCGGGGCGGGGGCTGGGTGAAAGGTGGTGGAATGTGGAGGGCGGCACATAGGCGGGGCGGGGGCTGGGTGAAAGGTGGTGGAATGTGGAGGGCGGCACATAGGCGGGGCGGGGGCTGGGTGAAAGGTGGTGGAATGTGGAGGGCGGCACATAGGCGGGGCGGGGGCTGGGTGAAAGGTGGTGGAATGTGGAGGGCGGTACATAGGCGGGGCGGGGGCTGGGTGAAAGGTGGTGGAATGTGGAGGGCGGCACATAGGCGGGGCGGGGGCTGGGTGAAAGGTGGTGGAATGTGGAGGGCGGCACATAGGCGGGGCGGGGGCGGGGTGAAAGGTGGTGGAATGTGGAGGGCGGCACATAGGCGGGGCGGGGGCGGGGTGAAAGGTGGTGGAATGAGATGTGGAGGGCGGCACATAGGCGGGGCGGGGGCTGGGTGAAAGGTGGTGGAATGTGGAGGGCGGCACATAGGCGGGGAGGGGGCTGGGTGAAAGGTGGTGGAATGTGGAGGGTGGCACATAGGCGGGGCGGGGGCTGGGTGAAAGGTGGTGGAATGTGGAGGGCGGCACATAGGCGGGGCGGGGGCTGGGTGAAAGGTGGTGGAATGTGGAGGGCGGCACATAGGCGGGGCGGGGGCTGGGTGAAAGGTGGTGGAATGTGGAGGGCGGCACATAGGCGGGGCGGGGGCTGGGTGAAAGGTGGTGGAATGTGGAGGGCGGCACATAGGCGGGGCGGGGGCTGGGTGAAAGGTGGTGGAATGTGGAGGGCGGCACATAGGCGGGGCGGGGGCTGGGTGAAAGGTGGTGGAATGTGGAGGGCGGCACATAGGCGGGGCGGGGGCTGGGTGAAAGGTGGTGGAATGTGGAGGGCGGCACATAGGCGGGGCGGGGGCTGGGTGAAAGGTGGTGGAATGTGGAGGGCGGCACATAGGCGGGGCGGGGGCGGGGTGAAAGGTGGTGGAATGTGGAGGGCGGCACATAGGCGGGGCGGGGGCGGGGTGAAAGGTGGTGGAATGAGATGTGGAGGGCGGCACATAGGCGGGGCGGGGGCTGGGTGAAAGGTGGTGGAATGTGGAGGGCGGCACATAGGCGGGGCGGGGGCTGGGGGAAAGGTGGTGGAATGTGGAGGGCGGCACATAGGCGGGGCGGGGGCTGGGTGAAAGGTGGTGGAATGTGGAGGGCGGTACATAGGCGGGGCGGGGGCTGGGTGAAAGGTGGTGGAATGTGGAGGGCGGCACATAGGCGGGGCGGGGGCGGGGTGAAAGGTGGTGGAATGAGATGTGGAGGGCGGCACATAGGCGGGGCGGGGGCTGGGTGAAAGGTGGTGGAATGTGGAGGGCGGCACATAGGCGGGGCGGGGGCGGGGTGAAAGGTGGTGGAATGTGGAGGGTGGCACATAGGCGGGGCGGGGGCTGGGTGAAAGGTGGTGGAATGTGGAGGGCGGCACATAGGCGGGGCGGGGGCTGGGTGAAAGGTGGTGGAATGTGGAGGGCGGCACATAGGCGGGGCGGGGGCTGGGTGAAAGGTGGTGGAATGTGGAGGGCGGCACATAGGCGGGGAGGGGGCTGGGTGAAAGGTGGTGGAATGTGGAGGGTGGCACATAGGCGGGGCGGGGGCTGGGTGAAAGGTGGTGGAATGTGGAGGGCGGCACATAGGCGGGGAGGGGGCTGGGTGAAAGGTGGTGGAATGTGGAGGGTGGCACATAGGCGGGGCGGGGGCTGGGTGAAAGGTGGTGGAATGTGGAGGGCGGCACATAGGCGGGGCGGGGGCTGGGTGAAAGGTGGTGGAATGTGGAGGGCGGCACATAGGCGGGGCGGGGGCTGGGTGAAAGGTGGTGGAATGTGGAGGGCGGCACATAGGCGGGGCGGGGGCTGGGTGAAAGGTGGTGGAATGTGGAGGGCGGCACATAGGCGGGGCGGGGGCTGGGTGAAAGGTGGTGGAATGTGGAGGGCGGCACATAGGCGGGGCGGGGGCTGGGTGAAAGGTGGTGGAATGTGGAGGGCGGCACATAGGCGGGGCGGGGGCTGGGTGAAAGGTGGTGGAATGTGGAGGGCGGCACATAGGCGGGGCGGGGGCTGGGTGAAAGGTGGTGGAATGTGGAGGGCGGCACATAGGCGGGGCGGGGGCGGGGTGAAAGGTGGTGGAATGTGGAGGGCGGCACATAGGCGGGGCGGGGGCGGGGTGAAAGGTGGTGGAATGAGATGTGGAGGGCGGCACATAGGCGGGGCGGGGGCTGGGTGAAAGGTGGTGGAATGTGGAGGGCGGCACATAGGCGGGGCGGGGGCTGGGGGAAAGGTGGTGGAATGTGGAGGGCGGCACATAGGCGGGGCGGGGGCTGGGTGAAAGGTGGTGAAATGTGGAGGGCGGCACATAGGCGGGGCGGGGGCGGGGTGAAAGGTGGTGGAATGAGATGTGGAGGGCGGCACATAGGCGGGGCGGGGGCTGGGTGAAAGGTGGTGAAATGAGATGTGGAGGGCGGCACATAGGCGGGGCGGGGGCTGGGTGAAAGGTGGTGAAATGAGATGTGGAGGGCGGCACATAGGCGGGGCGGGGGCGGGGTGAAAGGTGGTGGAATGTGGAGGGCGGCACATAGGCGGGGCGGGGGCTGGGTGAAAGGTGGTGGGATGTGGAGGGCGGCACATAGGCGGGGCGGGGGCGGGGTGAAAGGTGGTGGAATGAGATGTGGAGGGCGGCACATAGGCGGGGCGGGGGCTGGGTGAAAGGTGGTGGAATGAGATGTGGAGGGTGACACATAGGCGGGGCGGGGGCTGGGTGAAAAGTGGTGGAATGAGATGTGGAGGGCGGCACATAGGCGGGGCAGGGGCTGGGTGAAAGGTGGTGGAATGAGATGTGGAGGGCGGCACATAGGCGGGGCGGGGGCTGGGTGAAAGGTGGTGGAATGTGGAGGGCGGCACATAGGTGGGGCGGGGGCTGGGTGAAAGGTGGTGGAATGAGATGTGGAGGGCGGCACATAGGCGGGGCGGGGGCTGGGTGAAAGGTGGTGGAATGAGATGTGGAGGGCGGCACATAGGCGGGCCGGGGGCTGGGTGAAAGGTGGTGGAATGTGGAGGGCGGCACATAGGCGGGGCGGGGGCTGGGTGAAAGGTGGTGGAATGTGGAGGGCGGCACATAGGCGGGGCGGGGCTGGGTGAAAGGTGGTGGAATGAGATGTGGAGGGCGGCACATAGGCGGGGGCTGGGTGAAAGGTGGTGGAATGTGGAGGGCGGCACATAGGCGGGGCGGGGGCGGGGTGAAAGGTGGTGGAATGTGGAGGGCGGCACATAGGCGGGGCGGGGGCTGGGTGAAAGGTGGTGGAATGTGGAGGGCGGCACATAGGCGGGGCGGGGGCTGGGTGAAAGGTGGTGGAATGTGGAGGGCGGCACATAGGCGGGGCGGGGGCTGGGTGAAAGGTGGTGGAATGTGGAGGGCGGCACATAGGCGGGGCGGGGGCTGGGTGAAAGGTGGTGGAATGTGGAGGGCGGCACATAGGCGGGGCGGGGGCTGGGTGAAAGGTGGTGAAATGTGGAGGGCGGCACATAGGCGGGGCGGGGGCGGGGTGAAAGGTGGTGGAATGAGATGTGGAGGGCGGCACATAGGCGGGGCGGGGGCTGGGTGAAAGGTGGTGAAATGAGATGTGGAGGGCGGCACATAGGCGGGGCGGGGGCTGGGTGAAAGGTGGTGAAATGAGATGTGGAGGGCGGCACATAGGCGGGGCGGGGGCGGGGGTGAAAGGTGGTGGAATGTGGAGGGCGGCACATAGGCGGGGCGGGGGCTGGGTGAAAGGTGGTGGGATGTGGAGGGCGGCACATAGGCGGGGCGGGGGCGGGGTGAAAGGTGGTGGAATGAGATGTGGAGGGCGGCACATAGGCGGGGCGGGGGCTGGGTGAAAGGTGGTGGAATGAGATGTGGAGGGTGACACATAGGCGGGGCGGGGGCTGGGTGAAAAGTGGTGGAATGAGATGTGGAGGGCGGCACATAGGCGGGGCAGGGGCTGGGTGAAAGGTGGTGGAATGAGATGTGGAGGGCGGCACATAGGCGGGGCGGGGGCTGGGTGAAAGGTGGTGGAATGTGGAGGGCGGCACATAGGTGGGGCGGGGGCTGGGTGAAAGGTGGTGGAATGAGATGTGGAGGGCGGCACATAGGCGGGGCGGGGGCTGGGTGAAAGGTGGTGGAATGAGATGTGGAGGGCGGCACATAGGCGGGCCGGGGGCTGGGTGAAAGGTGGTGGAATGTGGAGGGCGGCACATAGGCGGGGCGGGGGCTGGGTGAAAGGTGGTGGAATGTGGAGGGCGGCACATAGGCGGGGCGGGGCTGGGTGAAAGGTGGTGGAATGAGATGTGGAGGGCGGCACATAGGCGGGGGCTGGGTGAAAGGTGGTGGAATGTGGAGGGCGGCACATAGGCGGGGCGGGGGCGGGGTGAAAGGTGGTGGAATGTGGAGGGCGGCACATAGGCGGGGCGGGGGCTGGGTGAAAGGTGGTGGAATGTGGAGGGCGGCACATAGGCGGGGCGGGGGCTGGGTGAAAGGTGGTGGAATGTGGAGGGCGGCACATAGGCGGGGCGGGGGCTGGGTGAAAGGTGGTGGAATGTGGAGGGCGGCACATAGGCGGGGCGGGGGCTGGGTGAAAGGTGGTGGAATGAGATGTGGAGGGCGGCACATAGGCGGGGCGGGGGCTGGGTGAAAGGTGGTGGAATGTGGAGGGCGGTACATAGGCGGGGCGGGGGCTGGGTGAAAGGTGGTGGAATGTGGAGGGCGGCACATAGGTGGGGCGGGGGCTGGGTGAAAGGTGGTGGAATGTGGAGGGCGGCACATAGGCGGGGCGGGGGCTGGGTGAAAGGTGGTGGAATGTGGAGGGCGGCACATAGGTGGGGCGGGGGCTGGGTGAAAGGTGGTGGAATGTGGAGGGCGGCACATAGGCGGGGCGGGGGCTGGGTGAAAGGTGGTGGAATGTGGAGGGCGGCACATAGGCGGGGCGGGGGCTGGGTGAAAGGTGGTGGAATGTAGAGGGCGGCACATAGGCGGGGCGGGGGCTGGGTGAAAGGTGGTGGAATGTGGAGGGCGGCACATAGGCGGGGCGGGGGCTGGGTGAAAGGTGGTGGAATGTAGAGGGCGGCACATAGGCGGGGCGGGGGCTGGGTGAAAGGTGGTGGAATGTAGAGGGCGGCACATAGGCGGGGCGGGGGCGGGGTGAAAGGTGGTGGAATGTGGAGGGCGGCACATAGGCGGGGCGGGGGCTGGGTGAAAGGTGGTGGAATGTGGAGGGCGGCACATAGGCGGGGCGGGGGCTGGGTGAAAGGTGGTGGAATGTGGAGGGCGGCACATAGGCGGGGTGGGGGCTGGGTGAAAGGTGGTGGAATGTGGAGGGCGGCACATAGGCGGGGCGGGGGCTGGGTGAAAGGTGGTGGAATGTGGAGGGCGGTACATAGGCGGGGCGGGGGCTGGGTGAAAGGTGGTGGAATGTAGAGGGCGGCACATAGGCGGGGCGGGGGCGGGGTGAAAGGTGGTGGAATGTGGAGGGCGGCACATAGGCGGGGCGGGGGCTGGGTGAAAGGTGGTGGAATGTGGAGGGCGGCACATAGGCGGGGCGGGGGCTGGGTGAAAGGTGGTGGAATGTGGAGGGCGGCACATAGGCGGGGCGGGGGCTGGGTGAAAGGTGGTGGAATGTGGAGGGCGGCACATAGGCGGGGCGGGGGCGGGGTGAAAGGTGGTGGAATGTGGAGGGCGGCACATAGGCGGGGCGGGGGCTGGGTGAAAGGTGGTGGAATGTGGAGGGCGGCACATAGGCGGGGCGGGGGCTGGGTGAAAGGTGGTGGAATGTGGAGGGCGGCACATAGGCGGGGCGGGGGCTGGGTGAAAGGTGGTGGAATGTGGAGGGCGGCACATAGGCGGGGCGGGGGCGGGGTGAAAGGTGGTGGAATGTGGAGGGCGGCACATAGGCGGGGCGGGGGCGGGGTGAAAGGTGGTGGAATGAGATGTGGAGGGCGGCACATAGGCGGGGCGGGGGCTGGGTGAAAGGTGGTGGAATGTGGAGGGCGGCACATAGGCGGGGCGGGGGCTGGGGGAAAGGTGGTGGAATGTGGAGGGCGGCACATAGGCGGGGCGGGGGCTGGGTGAAAGGTGGTGAAATGTGGAGGGCGGCACATAGGCGGGGCGGGGGCGGGGTGAAAGGTGGTGGAATGAGATGTGGAGGGCGGCACATAGGCGGGGCGGGGGCTGGGTGAAAGGTGGTGAAATGAGATGTGGAGGGCGGCACATAGGCGGGGCGGGGGCTGGGTGAAAGGTGGTGAAATGAGATGTGGAGGGCGGCACATAGGCGGGGCGGGGGCGGGGTGAAAGGTGGTGGAATGTGGAGGGCGGCACATAGGCGGGGCGGGGGCTGGGTGAAAGGTGGTGGGATGTGGAGGGCGGCACATAGGCGGGGCGGGGGCGGGGTGAAAGGTGGTGGAATGAGATGTGGAGGGCGGCACATAGGCGGGGCGGGGGCTGGGTGAAAGGTGGTGAAATGAGATGTGGAGGGCGGCACATAGGCGGGGCGGGGGCTGGGTGAAAGGTGGTGGAATGAGATGTGGAGGGCGACACATAGGCGGGGCGGGGGCTGGGTGAAAAGTGGTGGAATGAGATGTGGAGGGCGGCACATAGGCGGGGCAGGGGCTGGGTGAAAGGTGGTGGAATGAGATGTGGAGGGCGGCACATAGGCGGGGCGGGGGCTGGGTGAAAGGTGGTGGAATGTGGAGGGCGGCACATAGGTGGGGCGGGGGCTGGGTGAAAGGTGGTGGAATGAGATGTGGAGGGCGGCACATAGGCGGGGCGGGGGCTGGGTGAAAGGTGGTGGAATGAGATGTGGAGGGCGGCACATAGGCGGGCCGGGGGCTGGGTGAAAGGTGGTGGAATGTGGAGGGCGGCACATAGGCGGGGCGGGGGCTGGGTGAAAGGTGGTGGAATGTGGAGGGCGGCACATAGGCGGGGCGGGGCTGGGTGAAAGGTGGTGGAATGAGATGTGGAGGGCGGCACATAGGCGGGGGCTGGGTGAAAGGTGGTGGAATGTGGAGGGCGGCACATAGGCGGGGCGGGGGCGGGGTGAAAGGTGGTGGAATGTGGAGGGCGGCACATAGGCGGGGCGGGGGCTGGGTGAAAGGTGGTGGAATGTGGAGGGCGGCACATAGGCGGGGCGGGGGCTGGGTGAAAGGTGGTGGAATGTGGAGGGCGGCACATAGGCGGGGCGGGGGCTGGGTGAAAGGTGGTGGAATGTGGAGGGCGGCACATAGGCGGGGCGGGGGCTGGGTGAAAGGTGGTGGAATGAGATGTGGAGGGCGGCACATAGGCGGGGCGGGGGCTGGGTGAAAGGTGGTGGAATGTGGAGGGCGGCACATAGGCGGGGCGGGGGCTGGGTGAAAGGTGGTGGAATGTGGAGGGCGGTACATAGGCGGGGCGGGGGCTGGGTGAAAGGTGGTGGAATGTAGAGGGCGGCACATAGGCGGGGCGGGGGCTGGGTGAAAGGTGGTGGAATGTAGAGGGCGGCACATAGGCGGGGCGGGGGCGGGGTGAAAGGTGGTGGAATGTGGAGGGCGGCACATAGGCGGGGCGGGGGCTGGGTGAAAGGTGGTGGAATGTGGAGGGCGGCACATAGGTGGGGCGGGGGCTGGGTGAAAGGTGGTGGAATGTGGAGGGCGGCACATAGGCGGGGCGGGGGCTGGGTGAAAGGTGGTGATGCACAGAATGTCCCGCAGGTGAGAGTCGCTGAGTCTTGTCCTCACGCGGTTCTCGGTGAAGTTCATAGCAGAGAACGTCTTCTCTCTCTCTCTCTCACATAGATGTGGAGACAAACAAGCTCAGCATTTTCTCAGCCAATCTTCCCGTCTCTAGAAAGCGCCTTTTATCCAGTTGGCGGTAAAAGTTCACAAGAGAGAGTTGTCGGTGACGACGGCGTAACTCGCTGTCACAATGCGGCTCAATGAGCCCGAGCCGCAACTGATCTGGAGCATCATCGGGGTCACCGGAGAACGGAGAGGAGAAAAGGCTCATCTCCTTTTCAATAGCTGCAAAATCCTGAAAGTGGCGTTTAAACTCCCCGGCCAGAGGTGTGATGTCTGCTGCATATCGGCTCATTTGTGCCCCGATATTGTCCTGTGGAGAAGAGCTCATTATTTCCTGCAACGCCGAGCAATGGAGAAGATCGGCTGTGCTGGTGACAACTGCCTGCTGAAAAGCTGCTTCCCCGCTGCACCTTTCCCCTGAAGACTCCTGTTCAGGACATTCAGAAGCTTCGTTATGTCAGCTAGAAACCCCAAATCAGCCGGATCAGAGATTCTCCCATCGCTTGTCCCTTTGTGTCCAAGAATTCTCCCATTTCCTTTCTGAGAGAGTAGAAACGCTGCAGTGCAGACCCCCGACTGATCCATCATCCTGACCCCCAACTGATCCATCATCCTGACCCCCGACTGATCCATCATCCTGACCCCCGACTGATCCATCATCCTGACCCCTGACTGATCCATCTTATATCATCCTGACCCCCGACTGATCCATCATCCTGACCCCTGACTGATCCATCATCCTGACCCCCGACTGATCCATCATCCTGACCCCCCCGACTGATCCATCATCCTGACCCCTGACTGATCCATCATCCTGACCCCCCCGACTGATCCATCATCCTGACCCCCGACTGATCCATCATCCTGACCCCCGACTGATCCATCATCCTGACCCCCGACTGATCCATATTTCATCATCCTGACCCCCGACTGATCCATCATCCTGACCCCCGACTGATCCATATTTCATCATCCTGACCCCCGACTGATCCATCATCCTGACCCCCGACTGATCCATATTTCATCATCCTGACCCCCGACTGATCCATCTCACATCATCCTGACCCCCGACTGATCCATCTTACATCATCCTGACCCCCGACTGATCCATCATCCTGACCCCCGACTGATCCATCTTACATCATCCTGACCCCCGACTGATCCATCATCCTGACCCCCGACTGATCCATCTTACATCATCCTGACCCCGACTGATTCATCATCCTGACCCCCGACTGATCCATCTTATATCATCCTGACCCCCGACTGATCCATCTCACATCATCCTGACCCCCGACTGATCCATCTCATATCATCCTGACCCCCGACTGATCCATCTTACATCATCCTGACCCCCGACTGATCCATCTCACATCATCCTGACCCCCGACTGATCCATCTCACATCATCCTGACCCCCGACTGATCCATCTCACATCATCTTGACCCCCGACTGATCCATCTCACATCATCTTGACCCCCGACTGATCCATCTCACATCATCCTGACCCCCGACTGATCCATCTTACATCATCCTGACCCCCGACTGATCCATCTCACATCATCTTGACCCCCGACTGATCCATCTCACATCATCCTGACCCCCGACTGATCCATCTCACATCATCCTGACCCCCGACTGATCCATCTCACATCATCCTGACCTCCGACTGATCCATCTTATATCATCCTGACCCCCGACTGATCCATCTTACATCATCCTGACCCCCGACTGATCCATCTCACATCATCTTGACCCCCGACTGATCCATCTCACATCATCCTGACCCCCGACTGATCCATCTTATATCATCCTGACCCCCGACTGATCCATCTTACATCATCCTGACCCCCGACTGATCCATCTCACATCATCTTGACCCCCGACTGATCCATCTTATATCATCCTGACCCCCGACTGATCCATCTTACATCATCCTGACCCCCGACTGATCCATCTCACATCATCTTGACCCCCGACTGATCCATCTTATATCATCCTGACCCCCGACTGATCCATCTCACATCATCTTGACCCCCGACTGATCCATCTCACATCATCCTGACCCCCGACTGATCCATCTCACATCATCCTGACCCCCGACTGATCCATCTCACATCATCCTGACCCCCGACTGATCCATCTTATATCATCCTGACCCCCGACTGATCCATCTTACATCATCCTGACCCCCGACTGATCCATCTCACATCATCTTGACCCCCGACTGATCCATCTCACATCATCCTGACCCCCGACTGATCCATCTTATATCATCCTGACCCCCGACTGATCCATCTTACATCATCCTGACCCCCGACTGATCCATCTCACATCATCTTGACCCCCGACTGATCCATCTCACATCATCCTGACCCCCGACTGATCCATCTTATATCATCCTGACCCCCGACTGATCCATCTTACATCATCCTGACCCCCGACTGATCCATCTCACATCATCTTGACCCCCGACTGATCCATCTCACATCATCCTGACCCCCGACTGATCCATCTTATATCATCCTGACCCCCGACTGATCCATCTTACATCATCCTGACCCCCGACTGATCAATCTTACATCATCCTGACCCCCGACTGATCCATCATCCTGACCCCCGACTGATCCATCTCACATCATCTTGACCCCCGACTGATCCATCTCACATCATCCTGACCCCCGACTGATCCATCTTACTTCGCCGATGCCAATCCCCGCCAGCCAATCACAGGCACTGAGAGAGGTGCAGCTGCTGCAGGGACAGCTCAGTGTCTGCTATTGGCGGCGTGTGCCGTCATCTTCCCGGAGGCCTTGGACCTCCCCCACCCCCAGCTTGTCAGTGAGAGGCACTCGCAGCCAATCACCGCCGCCAATCTCCACCGGAATCGCAGGCTCTGGAAGCTGCCGCACACCCCCCAGCTTGTCAGCGAGGCGCTCGGGGTGGGCGGAGCCAGGTGGGCCACAACACTAGGAGAAGCTGGGGGCAAGGTAGGGGCCATAAAATAAAAGCGGGCCGGACTTTGGACACGACTGTTCTAGACTATTGAAGCCGCCATTCATCATACACAAAGCTGGTTTGGTGACTTAGCGATGGCGGGTTGTTTGGTGATCTCTTCAGAGTGCGGTGAGATTGGTTTTGCCGGTCATATACATAGCGATTGTATCCAGCTAGATGCTTGTCCTATCAAACGTTGGTCCATGTCCCATGCAGTGTGTCAGTATATCCAAGAGATGGCGCTCCAAGGACTGATCTCCCATCATATCCATAGTTGTAGTGTCCGCACTAATAGAGGCTTTTCCACAAATCCATCATTTCATCCTTTTCACCAACACCCATCACTTCACAAAGTCCTCACAGCCATAGACAGGGGTGTTGGCGGGGGGGGGGGTCTGTGGATAATGGGGGGGTCACCCAGCATGACACACTTACATGTTCCCCACAAACTCCTCACAGCCATAGACAGGGGTGTTGGCGGGGGGGGGGGGGGGGGGTCTGTGGATAATGGGGGGGTCACCCAGCATGACACACTTACATGTTCCCCACAAAGTCCTCAGAGCCATAGACAGGGGTGTTGGCGGGGGGGGGGTCTGTGGATAATGGGGGGGTCACCCAGCATGAAACACTTACATGTTCCCCACAAAGTCCTCACAGCCATAGATGGGGGCAGGGCTGCTGTAAGAATTAAACACCCTAGGCCAGTGATGGGGAACCTTGGCACCCCAGATGTTTTGGAACTACATTTCCCATGATGCTCATGCACTCTGCAGTGTAGTGAAGCATCATGGGAAATGTAGTTCCAAAACATCTGGGGTGCCAAGATTCGCCATCACTGCCCTAGGCGAAACCTCATTTTGCAGCCCCCATTGGCTCCGCCCATGACCCCACCCCCTTTGCAATATGTGGCCCACCTGACCATTACACACACATTGACCCACCTACCTGACACACACTGACTTACCTGACCATTTCATACACACCCACAAAAACCTACCTACCTGACACACACTGACCATTACACACACACACACACACACACACAAAGTGACCTACCTACCTGACCATTAAAAATATAAAGTATGTTGGGGTGGAGCTTCTCTTACATTAAATATAAAGAGTAACTCTCCAGGGGAGGTAAAACATTAACTAATTCCACAAATTAATAGTGAAGAAAAAAAAGGGAAATTTACATAAATATCTAATCTTATATAAAGTGTGAATTCATTCAGCGAAGTAGAAAAATAATATCAAAAGTGGTAATATAAATAAACACACTACAGAGGTGCTAAAATTCTAAATCAGTGTAAACAACGTGAACAGACAAATCTCTATAGATTTAAGCTTCAAAAAATCTTTATCCTTAATTTGATATATTAATAAAGTGCAAAAGAGAAAAAAATTGTACAGAATAAATAAACGCACTGCAGAGACAGTGATACCGTACATCCGCAAAATGACTCCAAACTATGTGAGTTAAGTAAATAACCAAAGCGATAGATTCATCATAAAGATCTGCAGATCCCTCACAGATAAGAAGATTTATCTATACAATGCAGTGATCAGCAATAACACATGTAATAATAAACGCACTGCAGAGGCAGCTATACCATGCGTCTACTTATGTAAATCCAAACTCTATAAATGAAATGTCCGTATTAGAAAAAGATAATAACCCAAAACATATATATATATATATATAAATAATAATAAAACAAAAATCAGTCCATATAAAATGTGAGGAAAAGAAGAATCTCCTCTCAGTGTTTGGTGTGAAGTGAAGTGACCGGTTCCCGGGGCTCGTCTCCCGCTGTCACCGCACTTTAGTGGGCAGTGGCCACTTACCTTATGGGAAGGAGAAAGTCCCATATAATGATAGGTTGTATCAGCGCTCTTCTCCCCGGGTGTGTCCAGGCACCTCATCGCTCTGCGGGGCCCAATAAATGAGTAATAAGGGGGCCCCATAGTGCAGTGATGTCACAGATCACATTTATGACATCATAATACACAAGAGACTCACATTCATCACTAAACTCCCTCATTCCAGTCACAGGCGGTTCCTGTTGTGTAGATCCAGAGTAAGGGAAGGACACTTCCTGTGCATCTACAGCAGGACCGCCTCCGACTGGGGGAAGGGAGCTTTGTATTCTTATTTATATATATATATATATATTTGGGATATTAACTTTTTCTAATACGGACATTTCATTTATAGAGTTTGGATTTCCATAAGTAGACGCATGGTATAGCTGCCCCTGCAGTGTGTTTATTATTACATGTGTTATTGCTGATCACTGCATTGTATAGATAAATCTTCTTATCTGTGGGGGATCTGCAGAAAGTCTCTTCGCTATTCTCGCTTTTATTTTGTAATCTTCTTCAATTTTCTTATCTTCGTGTTTCTCGGCATCACCTCTGCCGGGTGTTCACTTATTTGCACGTTGTGTAGGAAGCACTTGGCACTTTATGATGAATCTATCGCTTTGGTTATTTACATAACTCACATAGTTTAGAGTCATTTTGCGGATGTACGGTGTAACTGTCTCTGTAGTGCGTTTATTTATTCTGTACAATTTTTTTCTCTTTTGCACTTTATTAATATATCAAATTAAAGCGAAATGATTTTTTTTGAATCTTAAATCTATAGAGATCTCTGTCTGTTCACGTTGTTTACACAGATTTTGAATTTTAGCACCTCTGTAGTGTGTTTATTTATATTACCACTTTTGATATTTTTCTACTTCGCTGAATGAATTCACACTTTATATAAGATTAGATATTTATGTAAATTTCCCTTTTTTTTCTTCACTATTAATTTGTGGAATTAGTTAATGTTTTACCTCCCCTGGAGAGTTACTCTTTATATTTAATGTAAGAGAAGCGCCACACCAACATACTTTATATTTTTAATGGTCAGGTAGGTAGGTCAGTTTGTGTGTAATGGTCAGGTGAGTCGGTGTGTGGGAGGTCAGTGTGTGTGTGTGTAATGGTCAGTGTACATGTAACAGGTGGGTCAGTCTATGTGTAATGGTCAGGTGGACCACATATTGCAAATAGGGTGGAGTCATGCGCGGAGCCAATGGGGGCAGAAAAATTATGTTTTGCCTAGGGGGTGAATAATTCTTGCAGCAGCCCTGCCCCCCTCTATGGCTCTGAGGACTTTGTGGGGAACATGTAAGTGTGTCATGCTGGGTGACCCCCCCATTATCCACAGACCCCCCCCCCGCCAACACCCCTGTCTATGGCTCTGAGGACTTTGTGGGGAACATGTAAGTGTGTCATGCTGGGTGACCCCCCCATTATCCACAGACCCCCCCCCCCCCGCCAACACCCCTGTCTATGGCTGTGAGGACTTTGTGGGGAACATGTAAGTGTGTCATGCTGGGTGACCCCCCCCATTATCCACAGACCCCCCTCCCCCAACACCCCTGTCTATGGCTGTGAGGAGTTTGTGAAGTGATGGGTGTTGGTGAAAAGGATGAAATGATGGATTTGTGGAAAAGCCTCTATTAGTGCGGACACTACAACTATGGATATGATGGGATATCAGTCCTTGGAGCGCCATCTCTTGGATATACTGACACACTGCATGGGACATGGACCAACGTTTGATAGGACAAGCATCTAGCTGGATACAATCGCTATGTATATGACCGGCAAAACCAATCTCACCGCACTCTGAAGAGATCACCAAACAACCCGCCATCGCTAAGTCACCAAACCAGCTTTGTGTATGATGAATGGCGGCTTCAATAGTCTAGAGGAGCCACCTACCCGCTGTGCCACCTCGCCTGAGGGTTCCCCTCAATAGACTTGGCTTTGTCCATCTGATGACTCCGGATTGCCGCGTCCATCAAATCTATTGGGTGTCGGTCACTTCCCATTTATGCCGGACGGGAAAACCAGCGAGAAGCCCTTTATAAAGAAGAGCTGTGTATACATGGAGAGGAGATCATCTCCTTTCCTCACAAAAAATGCTCTGAACTTTTCCAGATTTTTCATGTTTCTTTTCTCCTCTTTTTTCGGAGGTTTTTGTTGATACTTGTGAGTGACTTGTGAGGTTTTGGTTCCATTATCTGTGCTCAGGTCTCAGGCCCATTGAATTGTCTGATTGTGAACAATTCTGTATAACGGCATCACACTGCCCCCTACAGGAAGCTGACAGTACAGCCCTTACCTAAGGTAGGTGTGTGGGGAGCGCTCCTTATCAAAGCGGGGGAGGGGTTCCCGGACTGCATATTTCACCTGCACTGTGGGGGGGATGGACTATATGGAATGTTTTCTTTGGGGGGGACATAGAACTAGTGGAAGTCATTTTCTATCTCTGGGACTTCCCTTCTTCTATGGTGTAAGGGATTCGGGGATTTTACATGCACAATTCACCAATCTCTTCACCACCCATCGCCGGGGCCCCGATGCCTCGCTGCAGCCTCCACCATGTGTGCTGGTGAAGAAGGGCGGAGTCATCTCTGACACCATGTGACATCACGTGGCCGCGTCATAACGATCGTACCACAAACCATTTATCGGGGGAGGGTTGTTTCCAGGTAAGTTCTCCTCGATGTTTCTAACCGCTTGGTGACCGGCTCACGCCGATATACCTCGGCAGAAGGGCCCCTACAGGCAGATTACCGGACCTGTACCTTGCCCTTTAAGAAGCGGTTTGCGGGCGTGCACGCCCCGAGCACCGGGAGTGTGATGGCGGGTCCCTCAGACTCCATGTCCGCGGGGATACCCACCATCGTCTCCCGGAGAGGAAGAACGGGGGAGGGGCCGATGTAAAGAAGAATCTCCCCGTTCTGCCCAGTGACAGGACACAGATCTCTGATCCCTGTGATTGGAGCGCTGATCAGTGTCACACACAGCCCCTCCCCCCACAGCTAGAAACACGCCCCTAGGACACACTTCACCCCTACAGCGCCACCTAGTGCTTAACCCCTTCACTGCCACTCACATTTACACATTAATCAATGCATTTTTAATCGCGCTGATCGCTGTATAAATGACAATGGTCCCAAAATAGCTCCAAAAGTGTCCGATGTGTCCGCCGTAATGGCGCCGTCACCATAGAAATCGCAGATCAGATCACCGACCATTACTAGTAAAAAAATAATAATAAAAATACCATCAAACCATCCAATATTCTGTAGACACTACTTTTGCGCAAACCAATCAATAATCGCTTATTGCAATTTTTTTCCCCACAATAAGTATTAGAATAGGTAGGTGTCCTCACATCCAGTGTTTAGAATAGGTAGGTGTCCTCACATCCAGTGTTTAGAATAGGTAGGTGTCCTCACATCCAGTGTTTAGAATAGGTAGGTGTCCTCACATCCAGTGTTTAGAATATGTAGGTGTCCTCACATCCAGTGTTTAGAATAGGTAGGTGTCCTCACATCCAGTGTTTAGAATAGGTAGGTGTCCTCACATCCAGTGTTTAGAATAGGTAGGTGTCCTCACATCCAGTGTTTAGAATAGGTAGGTGTCCTCACATCCAGTGTTTAGAATAGGTAGGTGTCCTCACATCCAGTGTTTAGAATAGGTAGGTGTCCTCACATCCAGTGTTTAGAATAGGTAGGTGTCCTCACATCCAGTGTTTAGAATAGGTAGGTGTCCTCACATCCAGTGTGTAGAATAGGTAGGTGTCCTCACATCCAGTGTTTAGAATAGGTAGGTGTCCTCACATCCAGTGTTTAGAATAGGTAGGTGTCCTCACATCCAGTGTTTAGAATAGGTAGGTGTCCTCACATCCAGTGTTTAGAATAGGTAGGTGTCCTCACATCCAGTGTTTAGAATAGGTAGGTGTCCTCACATCCAGTGTTTAGAATAGGTAGGTGTCCTCACATCCAGTGTTTAGAATAGGTAGGTGTCCTCACATCCAGTGTTTAGAATAGGTAGGTGTCCTCACATCCAGTGTTTAGAATAGGTAGGTGTCCTCGCATCCAGTGTTTAGAATAGGTAGGTGTCCTCACATCCAGTGATTAGAATAGGTAGGTGTCCTCACATCCAGTGTTTGTCTTGTAGTTCTGTCTGATATTCTATTCCATTCCCTCGCTGAACACAACCGGCATTGTCCATGTCACTGGTCGCTTCTCCTCGCAGGACTCCGCACAACTCTTCTCCCTTTATATGACATTCATCAAAGTGCTTCTTTCCACAATCTCATCACAACTCTTAGGAGGAGTTGGAGACACAATGGGGGTTGTTTGCAGGGGGCGGATCCACTTTGGGGGGCGCTTGGGGTAAATCTGAGGGGTGGATCTAAAATGAGGGGAAGCTCTGCTGATTTTATCATCCAGTCATGTACAAGATAAAATGCTGTATTTTATTCTCCTGGCATGTCCCCCTCGGATCTGCAGTGACGGCACTTCTGGGGGGGTTTCGGGGGGTTTCGGGGCGCTTTGCACTTGTGGTGGGGGGGGGATTCACCTTTAGTAAATAACCCCCCAATGACTTTCCACACAATTCTCACTTTTGGTGAGGAGTTCTGAGAAGGTTTTTAGAAGCTGTTTATATCGCTATTCAACACAAAGAGAAATTGCCCCGGAGACTTTAGATGAGGTGAGCGCTACTAAGACCATAAAAGTAAGAAGAGTAAGTACAGTATATATGTTTATATTCAGTAATAATATTACAAGTATATTGTCATCAGAGAAAGACACTTACTACAAGGTACATAAAACTGGATTGAATACAAGTAGTAGTAGTATTGTGTATGAAGTAATAGTAGTAGTAGTAGTAGTAGTATTGTGTATGAAGTAGTAGTAGTAGTAGTATTGTATATGAAGTAGTAGTATTGTGTATGAAGTAATAGTAGTAGTAGTAGTAGTAGTAGTATTGTGTATGAAGTAGTAGTAGTATTGTGTATGAAGTAATAGTAGTAGTAGTAGTAGTAGTATTGTGTATGAAGTAGTAGTAGTAGTAGTAGTAGTAGTAGTATTGTGTATGAAGTAGTAGTAGTAGTAGTAGTAGTAGTATTTTGTATGTAGTAGTAGTAGTAGTAGTAGTAGTAGTAGTAGTAGTAGTATTGTCTATGAAGTAGTAGTAGTATTGTGTATGAAGTAATAGTAGTAGTATTGTGTATGTAGTAGTAGTAGTAGTAGCAGTAGCAGTAATAGTATTGTGTATGAAGTAGTAGTAGTAGTATTGTGTATGTAGTAGTAGTAGTAGCAGTAGTAGTATTGTGTATGAAGTAGTAGTAGTAGTATTGTGTATGAAGTAGTAGTAGTAGTATTGTGTATGAAGTAGTAGTATGTAGTAGTATGTAGTAGTAGTAGTAGTAGTAGAAGTAGTAGTAGTATTGTGTATGAAGTAGTAGTAGTATTGTGTATGAAGTAGTAGTAGTATTGTGTATGAAGTAGTAGTAGTAGTAGTAGTAGTAGTAGTAGTAGTAGTATTGTGTATGAAGTAGTAGTAGTAGTAGTATTGTCTATGAAGTAGTAGTAGTAGTAGTAGTATTGTCTATGAAGTAGTAGTAGTATTGTGTATGAAGTAATAGTAGTAGTAGTAGTAGTAGTATTGTGTATGTAGTAGT